>NC_134234.1:211811656-212412593 GCF_965152275.1 Natator depressus | reverse complement strand
TCTGAAGTTTGACAAAATTAGTCTATTTCTGCAGAACGTTTTGATTTTGTCAAAACCAGCTTTTTCAGATGGAAATCTGTTCCATCATAAAAATTTTGAGCAGCTCTACTCTTTCCCCTAGGTGTCCTCATTTGTGCCTCCCTATTCTGTTCTCCCTCTTCTCCTCTTCCTGTGTATGGGATATATATCTCTGTCTCTTCAAGTCCCTCCCTCTGACTGCTCTCCCTGCCCTGAAGGTCTTGTTTTCTCTTCCCCCACCCCACACTGTTCTTCATCTCTCTTCAGAGCACAGAGCAATAGAGATGAGAACTCCTTGTAGAAATTATATGGGATTACTCCCTGCCCCAAGGAGTGAGATTAATGGACACATCAGGAAGGAAGGAAGTATGAAAGAGAAGGGTACCAAGGGAGGGGGAGAGTGGAAGACCGATGAAAGAGTAGAAAGTAGGAGGAAAGTAGAAATGCAGGAAAAGAAGAATGGAGTCAAATCATTCTCCTTTATCTGGATAAGCTGTTTGTCCTACATTTCCATTTGATTGACTGAAGTTTAAGCCACTTGACTCATATTGGGTGTACACAGGTAAAACAGTCCATTTGCAGGCTCCATAGGAGGCCTGGATCCTGGAGAGCTCAGCATTCCTCTGTCAGTGTGAGCAAGTAATCAAGGAAGAGCTCAGCTGCCACTCACACAGGCAGAGATGAAGTACTGAGCAATTGCCCTTTGCTGCCCTGCTGTTCCCCTCAGGGGTTCCCTCCTTGCTAGGGCTGGATTAACCTAATACAGGAGCCTAGGCTCACCTGCCTCTGAAGCAGTACCACTCTCTGTGTGCGGTGGTAGTAGAAAGAGTCAAGTATGCAAGAGCTTTCTGAAGAGACTGTGGGCCCCTGCCATTGCCACCAGCGCATCAGGCTGGCCAGAACCTCCCTCATTCCCTGCTCCCTCTCTTCAGGTAGGTTGGGGTCTGGTCCAGGACGAAGGTGGTCTCAGGTCCCCACCAATCCAGGACAGGACTCTGTGTGTGTGAACCACACACAGTCACTTGACACAGCCCTTTGCTCTGGGACATGGGAGGTGCCATACACCGGGCCCTCTGCTCCAGTAAGTGGAAGAGTAATGGCAGGCTGGAGGCTCCCTCCATTCTAACCCCTGCCCCTCCCCAAAGAGCTTTAGGGTAGCAGCATCAGAGGCAATGGGTTTGACCTGGTTGAAGAGCAAGAGTGACAGCGCTAACCCACAACTGCTGCAGGGGGATAGCATATGTGATCTCTGTGGAGAAGGGAGGTCCATTGGTCCCTTATGGTCCAACCACAGAGGATGCTTGAAAAGAAAGAGTTCTTTTAACATAGTTTGCTTGAATAAATTTCAGTCAATGGAGCAAGGATTCCTTCAGAGCCCTGCCCCATTCCAAATGCATCTATACATTGAATTAGATGGAGTTTTTAAAAAATGATCAGTACAGTTCCATGTTGTTACATATGGAGATACAGTGATGATAAAATATTGGAGATCATTATTAAAAACATCTTTATCATTATTAAAATATTAGTGCACATGAGCAAAATACATTTCCATAGCCTTATAACTCAGCCAAATCAGAGTGGATCATCACCCTATATAGCAAGTATCTTCTCTCCAAATTTCAAGTTTTTGTCCTATTCCACTGAGATGCTAGAGCTGTTCGACACGCTCAAAAGTGTACTTATTTCACTGCTGTCTTTCTCAAAAGTGGTTGAAATACCTAGCTCCATCTTTTTGAAAGATTCACATTTGACAGAGGACAGACCTGGAAAATTTCAGGCCAAAAGGTGGTAGTTTAACAACACTATAAGCAACAGAACAAGGGCTTTAGGATGCAAAATGCTTAGGCAGCATTGGGTATAACTAGAGGCACGAGTTATACACACTGTTAAGAATGCCAATGGCTGCTACCCCAGTAGTGAACTCTACCCACCTATACAGCTGTACCTTCACAGAAAAACAGGAACTGCCATAGCAGATAAAGGTCTCCTGCCTGTTTGAAAGTATCTTAGTGCTGGTACAAGAAAGTCAACTTAATTTTAGTCAAGTGCGAGGGAGATTATGGGATGTCAATGTAACTAACAGTGATGGATTTACTGACGGTCTAGGACGACTTGAGCCCCAGCTGGTTGGAGGGAATACTGCCTGCTCAGGACGTGTTGAAATAAGACACGGAGACACATGGACCACAGTCTGTGATTCACACTTGGACCTTCAAGCCGCCAGTGTTATCTGTAATGAATTAGACTGTGGAACAGTTGTATCCACCCCAGGAGGAGCACGCTTCAGTGAAGGATATGGGTCAATCTGGTCTGAGAAGATCCATTGCTTGGGGAATGAATCACACCTTGTGTACTGTCCCAGAACATTTCATCCTAATGAGACATGTTCACACTCAAGTGATGCCAGCATTGTATGCTCCGGTAAGGATTCAAAGTGATAACTTTAAAATATCTATAATGTGTCTTACAGCTGGGTTGCTCAGCATCTCTCTACACAGATCACCATATTCATCCCCATTTTTCCCCTGTGAACCCACAAGCCTTTGCACTACTGGTTACAGTGATACTTCAACAGGTTCCTGACTGCTAGGAGAGATGATTCCACTCTCTCTTCTTCTCCCAGTGCTCTAGTTGCCAGGAGAGGATCAAGAAGAGCATTATTGTCTCGATCCCTTGTCCTTGTGTTGAAGTGGAACAGTTCTGCTCTCCAGTAGCACTCTCACTCACACTCTCTCTCTTCCTGTCCCCTCACCCCTGCCACAATTTGCATGTTATTCAGGGCTTCTTGGATGCTAAGCATGTCCTACTCTGCCATGTTTCTAAAGGGAGTGGTATCGTGTAAAGGTCAAAACAGAAAACCAAGAATTGGGAGACCTGATTTATTTCCCACTCCGACACTGACTCTTTGTCACTCAATCTTTGTTGCAGTTTACTCATATGTAAAATGGGGATAATAACACTTCCCCCTCTCTACCCCATTGTAAGTTTTAATCCATTAATGTTTATAAAGAGCTTTGAAATCCTTGGACATAAGGTGCCAGAGAAGCACAAAGTATTATTATTTTTAAAACTTGCATGATAGAGTTGCTAGTTGCAGTCACCTTTATTTGCTATAGCTCAGTGGTTTGAGCATTGGCCTGCTAAACCCAGGCTTGTGAGTTCAATCCTTGAAGGGGCCATTTAGGAATCTGGGGCAAAAATTGGGGATTGGTCCTGCTTTGAGCAGGGGGTTGGACTCGATGACCTCCTGAGGTCCCTTCCAACCCTGATATTCTATGATTCTATGTAACTGTCTGTACTACCAATTGATACTGATGTAAATATTAGGAATAATTGTGTACAAAAAGTCTACCAAAAATTAAGATTTTTGCATCCAAAATTGCAGGAAATGCTAACAGTAGGGTTGCTCATGCAATCGCAACTCTGGCCCCTTATGCTTTATCATATAATCTTTAATTACATGATCACATGCTATTATTTCCCATGCTATCTTTCCCATGGTATCTATTGTGCGTCTTGTTCCTTTCTCTCACACCTTTGTGCTTTATAAACTCACCTGGCTCCTATAACATTCCCATATTATTATTGTTATTTAACAGTTATGTTTAGGACCCTACCAAATTCACAGCCATGAAAAACATGTCACAGACCATAAAATCTGGTCTCCCCCTGTGAAATCTGGTCTTTTGTGTGCTTTTAACCTATACTATACTATACTATATTGACCCAAAAGGGAGTTGCAGCGGGGGTAGCAAGGTCATTTTAGGAGGGTGATGGTATAGCCACCCTTACTTCTGTGCTGCCTTCAGAGCTGGGCGGCCAGAGAGCAGTGGCTGTTTGCCAGGCACCCAGCTCTAAAGTCAGCACCCCGCCAGCAGTAGCACAGAAGTAAGGGTGGCAATACTATACCAAGCCAACCTTACTTCTGCACTGCTGCCTTCAGAGCTGAGTGGCTGGAGAGTGGCGGCTGCTGACTGAGGGCGCAGCTCTGCAGGAAGCAGCGCAGAAGTAAGGGTGACAATACCACACCATGCCATCCTTACTTCTGCACTGCTGCTGGCAGCGGCTCTGCCTTCAGAGCTGGTCTCCCAGCCAGCAGCCACCGCTCTCCAGCTGCCCAGCTCTGAAGGCAGTGCCGCCGCCAGCAGCAGCGCAGAAATAAGGGTAGCAGTACCTCTACAATAACCTTGCGACCCCCCCACCCCACCCACACAATTCCTTTTTGGGTCAGGATCCCTATAATTACAACACTGTGAAATTTCAGATTTAAATAGCTGAAGTCATGACATTTATGATTTTTAAAATCCTGTGACTGTGACATTGACCAAAATGGACCGTGAGTTTGGTAGGGCCCTAGTTATGTTGCAGTAATATCTAGAAGCCACAACCAGGTCGGGGCCCCATTGTGCTACACACTACAAAGACATAGAGAAAATAACAATCCCTGGCACAAAGAGCTCACACTCCAAGACAGAACAAGGGGATGAGACAAGCAAACTGGTCAAGGTAGGAGTGGGAGGAGATGGTAATAAAAATAGTGTGTGCACAATTTTTTACCATTATTCATAGGCTGTGGAGCCAGGGGGACCACGCAGGCCATGGTCTGACCACTTTTTGGCCAGGCCAAACCTGAGTGGTGCTGTGACCCTGTGTGGCAGGTTGCAATGCCATTCACTCACATTAGGAGGCTGTGAGTATAGGGGCTCATGGGCCCGTCTGCTGGTAGAGGAGGGGCATTAGACAGTGGAAGAGAAGGGTCAGGTGGGGAAGCGGGCAAATCTGTGTTTCCTGCACACACACTTTAATGGCATTCTGCAGCCCGTGTTATAGGACAGTAATGACAACTCACCAGCTGCCTTACCATTGTCAGGTTGCATGTTGCTCTATGAATTATGGAAGAGGTGAGTTTTGAGGAGGGACTTGAAGGAGGATTAGATGATGCTGTTATGGCTTTTGACTGGGAGTTCTTCCTACGCAAGGGAGGAACATGCAGAGATGTTTAAGGGAGAAGCAAGCAATGAAGGCTGCCTTCACTGGCAGAGCAATGGTGGGAGTTAACAGCTTGATAAGTAGAGTTAAGCAGATAATTGATTTGTTCGGTTCAAAGACCAAAAATAAACACCTGAAAACTAAACAAAATCAAATTTAAAAAAATTGGTTTTGGTCAAATGAAACATTTTGTTCGTCCCCAAATAATTTTATTTCAGTTTTTGGTTTAGTTTCATTTTTCAATTTTTTCACCCTTCTGTGGGTTTTTAAAACAAATGTAGCTAAATTTCTAAGCAAAATGTCATTTTGAAATGAGAAGTCAATTTTTTTCATTTCAAAATGGATGAAATGAACCATTTGGACTTCTTTTCTTTTCTTTTCTTTTTTGCTGAAACTATTGACCAAATGCAAATCAGCAAGTTCCTGTGCAGACAGGACTGTAAGGCTTTGAGCAGTGAGTGAAAGATGGCAAAAAGGTTGCTGGGATTGCAGGTGGGGGAATCAATCAAAGTGGAGAAGGAGAGTTGCTTGGCTAAGAAAATGGCGGATTTGAAGGAGCAGAGCATGAATGTGTAGTGGAGGAAGTCAGACTGGCTATAGGATTTCCACCAGAGACGCTCTGCTACAGGTGAGTAGGAGTGTTTGGGGTGAGGCTGGGCTGGGGGTTGGCAAGCCGGACCTTGCAGTGGGAGAGTGGGGCTAAAGAGTCAAAGGTGCAGAAAGCAGCCACCATGTCGCTGTGGGAAAGAAAAGAGAGGAGAGGCTAAGCAGGTCATTGACATTGATGGACTGGAAATCAAGGAAGGACCAGACAACGTGGCAACAGGGAGGAGACTGATGGGCAATGCTAGAAGTGACCAGGTGATGGCCAGAGCGGGGGAACTCAGCAACAGCAATATGCAAAAGAGAGCTATGCTAGTTGAAGACCAGGTCGAGTGAACGTCACATTAGGGGAGTGGGAGAGCTGATCCAGGGCTGTAGGTCAATGCAGAGGGGAGGGCGAGGAGACGGGTAGCTAAGAGGTTAGAAATTGAGCTTGTTTCAAATTTTTTAACATATCCTTCTTTCATTGGAAAATACTAATTTGTCAAAACTCAAACTGCCGGAAAGGTTGGTTTTGGCAAATTTTTTGAAAAAAGTTTCAAAATCGTTTAAATGTCCCATTTTGATATTTTTGAAATGGAAAATTCAAGTTTTTGTGTCAAATGACTTTTTGTTTTGAAAGTGAATTTATAGTGCCTTTTTAAATTTTAAATGTGTAAATCATAACTAAACATTTAGACATTATGAAAACTGATCCAAAAAATTATGGATTTTCAGTTTGTGAAATTTTTTGAAATATCAGCGATGCATTCCAGTTCAGTATGGGAAAATTTATCAAAATCTCAAACATTCGTGCACAACAGGAAAATTGTTTCCCTTCAAGCTCTAGTCAGATGGGCCATTAACATGGGTGATAAAGTCTCCAGGGATGAGTGTGGAAGATTGTGATAAGAGGAAGAGAGAGATCCAGGAGCTGAAATCACAGAGGAAGACTGACAGGGAGGAGCTGGCTTGGCAGTAGCTGACAGTAACATAGAGGGGGAGAGAAGAATAGGTTGGAGTGCTTCTCAAAGGAGGAGAAAATGTGAGAGCAGTGAAGTCCAACACACTCAGCTTGTTCCTTTGGGGATGATTCAGGGCCGGGATTGTGAGAAGAGGAGAGGCCTCTGTAAGACAGAGCAGCTGCAGCGACAATGTCAGATGAAGGGATGCAGGTCTCTGTGAGAGACAGGAGCTGGAGGGAGTGAGTGATGAAAAGATTGTGGATGTCTGTGATCTTTTTAGTGATGCAGTGTGCATTCTAGGGACAGCAAAAGGAGGAGGGGGGCTGGACATGAGGTTAGGAATGATGGCATGAGAGGGGGTGATGGGGATGGGCGTGGAAGTTGGAGACTGTGGGAATGAAGGGGGTCCAGGTTTGGAGAAGTTGTAACCAGAAACCAAGAGGAGGAGGCAGAGGAGGATGTGGGATCTAGCTGGGAAGGGGATAGAGATCAGAATGGAAGAGAAGTGGGTAGAGCTGGTGGGACCTGTGAGGGGTGAAGGTAATAGAATGGGGAAATGGAGCCAGTGGGGGGAGTTTAGGCTTGGGGGAGGAAGAGGGAAGATCTGTGATGCACAAAAAGGTGTGATAAGAGCCATGGGCAAGAGACAGATGGACATGGTTAGTAAACAAGTGAACAGTGAAATAATAAATGGAATCCAATTAAATCAGTAGTAGTGAATCAATAAGCAATGAGATGAGATGTGAGGTGAGTTAGTTAGCAGTGAGTTAGTTATTCCTAGAGATGGTCAGGAATTTTTCATCAGAATTTTTGTTTAACTGAAAATGCTGTTTCCTCAAAATCAAAACTTTCCCTGGGAAACTTTCAATTTTGCTATTTTTTTTTCAATTTTGTGTTGGGGAAAATAGAAATGAAATGTTTCATTTGGGCTGGGTTCAACCCTGGTGGGAATATTTCAGATTGTAGAACTGACCCAAAATGTTTCATTTCCAGTCAGTTCAACATTAATCTTCATTTCCCTGTTGTGGCACATTGCCTCATGGGAGTTGTAGTTCCGGCTCCGGTTCTCTCCTAAGGGCTGGGCTCCCTGGCCAGACAACATCTCCCCTTATACAGTGCAGTCTTCCCTCTAACTGGTGGCACAATTGCCTCAGGATAGCCACATGTCTGTAGGTGCATGGTGGGAGATTTAGTCTGGTCAGGGAATCTGGCCCATAAGGCAAAACAGAGGCATCAGAGAGAAATGAAGTTTAATGTTGAACTGACTCAAAACAAAACACTTGAAGTCAGTTTGACAAACTGAAAGGAAACATTTCAATTTGGGAACGTGGAAATTGTTTATTTAGATTGAAGGTGAAGACGTAGTGAACAGTCAGGCGAGTGGGACAGTAGCAGCCAGTACACAGTCAGAGCTGTTGCCCTGAGACGCTCACGTGGCTGTTAAGCAAAAGCAGGAGCTGGATGATCTTCGCAGTCACAGAAGGTGTTGAAGGATTTAGCTGCAGGAGTCAGGGGAAGATGGCAGCAGCTCTGCAGGGCTTTGGAACAGCAAGAGAAGGGCTGAAGTGAGGAGGGTGAGTTCAGTTACTGGGCCTGGGTAGGTAGACCAGGCTGTGAGCTCAGTCAGGTGACACAGGAGAAGGGGCAGCCAATGAGAGAGAAGGCAAGTTAGATGGTGCAGATCTGGAGAAAAAACAAAAGTTAAGTGACACCAGACAGAGAGTTAGACTGGGCAGTGAAGGTTCACTTTCAAACCCCGTGCAGCCAGGATGTGTTGCCTTGCCCTGGGAGGGAGGAGGAAGATGGTGGTCAGCCTCAAGCTCAGGCTTTTCGGAAGAATCATAGCTGGAGGGGTGCACACAGGGACCCAGTGGCTAACTGGACTTCTTGATCCACATTTATTTTTTTAACCCTTGTTGGTGTCCTGTATATTCTATTTACAAACAGCCTCTCCCCCAAAACACACTGTTAAAAGAAATTAACTTAGGTTACAAGTTGAGCACTTGAAAATTAGGAAATGCCAGAGTTAATGTGGCCTGGGCAATCCCTATGCGTGTATAGATTACGATACAGTTTTTAATTATGTGCTCACTTACTGTTATTTCCATAGGAAAACACTCTCTTCTTTGATCTCCCTTCTCCTTCTTCTCAGGGTACGGTGGGTACAGGCTGACAAACGGCAGCACAGGGTGTTCGGGGAGAGTGGAGCTTCTCCACGGAGGAGCCTGGGGAACTCTCTGTGACTCCCAGTGGGATTTACATGCTGCCCACGCCCTCTGCCAGCAGCTTGACTGTGGATTTGCCCTGTCGATGCCATCAGGGCAGCTCTTTGGCACAGGAGACGGACCTGTCTGGAACGGCACGTTTGGCTGTGAAAGGAACGAATCCCGCCTGAGGGACTGTCCTGTTACTGCGCTGGGCACAGCTGAGTGTCCCCCTGGGAGCGAAGCCAATGTGGTGTGTTCAGGTGAGCAGCTGCAGTGGGAAAGAAAAGAATTGGGGATTGGGGAACATCCTCAGCCAGATCTTCACAGTGTGGCAATCTGCCAAGCTCCATTGGGCTCAGTGAGGCTATGCTGATTTACACCAGGTGGGGACCTGGCCCATAATTTGGCACCCTGTCCATGCACCAGCCAAGTCTGCTGGAACGATCCCTCTGTGAAATGCTTATGGTGCCTTGAGTATGGAATGTACCAAGGAAACCAAATTCTGGTCCCTGGACCTCCCTTCGCACTAACTGACGTGGATCGAGTATCAGTTTGTGAATGTGCAGGTGCAGAATAGTCCCACAGCCCCCACAGGGTAACTGCTAGCATTGAATAAGAGCAACAATCCCTTCCTGTTCCCCACTCCCCTCCCTGCCATTGCCATTAACACTGATCACTGAGCCACCTTGACACTCACTTTCCCTTGTGCTAAGGGTGCCCGGGTGGCAGGTTAGTGAACGGCACCGAGTGCTCCGGGAGAGTGGAGATCCGACATGGAGACACATGGGGAAGCCTCTGTGCCTCCCACTGGGATTTGCAAGATGCCAACGTCCTCTGCCATCAGCTGAATTGTGGATACGCTGAGTCGATCCTGGGAGGAGCCCATTTTGGAGAAGGGAGCGGACCCATATGGAGCGACACTTTTCATTGTGAAGGGACTGAATCCTGTCTGTGGGATTGTTTTCACATGGCCCTGGGCAACCCAGCCTGCTCCCCCAGAGACACGGCCAGGGTTACTTGTTCAGGTAAGTTTAATATAGACGTGTATATGTTAGTTACAGTGCAGTGTACTGCCCAGCTTAGGATCATCATGAGTAGTCCCATTGACTACAGTACTCAAAGTAAGTAGAGGTATCGGAGTGTTGCTCTCTTTGTTTAAATTCCCCAGATCAGAGAACCTCCAGGTGCAGTGAGGGGTGGCAAGGTGGTTCCTAGCTCTACGCTAGAGTGAACCAAAGAGAATGGCTCTGTTCTATAAACCTGGGGTTTGTGATTCACAGATTCCCTCAGTCCCAGCAGGGCTGACTCAGCCCTTCATCAGGTTGAGGTTGGTGTTGCAGAAGCAACTTATATGCAGAGATCTCATCCATGCTGTGGGGCCATTACAATCCCACTTCATTCTGGGAAAGTAGGTGTTTGCCCTGGTGTTCCTGGCCAAAATGACCCCCGTTGCCCACGCCGGTTGTGTGCTGGTGGGCTGCAGCCCTCACCTACAGAGCTTGCTCAGTGGGTGTGTAGATTGATAAATCTTTAATTCCTCACAACACTTCATAGAAATAATCATTTCTTTGCCAAAGATCCCAGTTTTCAGGAAAGTGTTCAGATGGCTCCAGAGCTTGGCTCCTGAACCAGCTGGGAATTTTCACAAAGATCCTGCTCTTCATGAGAGCAGCTGGTGCTTTGATGAAGATCCTCCTCTACAATGCAACACAAATACTACAGGGGTCCTTTTTCCTGCAGGCTTCTCCAAAGATTTTCCCTCATCCAACTTCAAAAACTTCCTCATGCCACATCGGAGAACAACAGTGGCTGATAGATGGCAAGTTATCTGAGGGCTACCCAGAGTGGCATAGGCCAAAATTTTTAAAGGTATTTAGGCATTGCTGCACTGATTTAGGAGCCTAACTCTCATTTTCTAAAAGGATTTAGGCACTGACCAGCCTTAATCAATAGGATCCATAGGCGTCACATCCCTGAGCATTGTAGCTGTGTCAACCTAACCCCCAGTGTAGACAGCAATAGAAGAATTCTTCCATTGACCAAGCTAGCACCTCTCAGAGAGGTGGATTACCTACAGCAATAGTAAAACCCCTTCTGTCACTCCAAGAAGCACCTGCAGAGCGGCGATACAGCCTCAGAGGCGGAATGCTGTAGCTGTGTCACTGTAGCGCCTGTAGCACAGACATGGCCTTAGTAATGCACACCGACAATACTGTAAATAGTATTTGGAGTACTATGAGTAACCTTAAAAAAATCTATTAGACAGTAAATCTACTGGTTTTCCTTGTACAGCCTTTTGTTTCTGTTACAAACATTCAAATATACGGTTTCAACTTATCATGTTCTGTACTTCAGCCCACACATCCAAACACATTCCCCACGGATCTTCTCTCAGAGATGATTTCTCAGGCTTCGCAGTGCAGTCATAACATGTTGTGTGTGTCACCTGGATTCTCCTGAGTTTGACAAATGGCAGCACCTCAGTCGTTTCAAACACTTCAGAACTTGGTCAGCAACCAATCAGTCTAGGGATCTCAGCAGCTAGCAGAGTTCCAGCCCTTGGGTTAAGAGCTCACTGGCTCTCAGTTGCTGGTGAAACAGAAATCTGTAGCCTGTATTCAATGTGGTACAGGGATTGGAAACAGCTCTCACAGCAGACAGATCTCTCAGTTCTTCATCTATCAGCTGCTGAGTCCACAGGGCTGCATTTGATACCAAAAAATAAGGTTGACCAAGCTACATCTCTCAGGGGTGTGAAAAATCTTACATAGGTAAGCCGACCTAACCCTTGGTATAGAGAGCACTAGGTTGACAAAAGAATTCTTCCATAAAGCTAGCTACTGTGTCTTGGGAAAGTGGATTAACTACAGCGATGGGAGAACCCCTGCTTTTGACCTAGGTAGTGTCTACACTGAAGGACTACAGAGGTATAGTTGCAGCAGTGCAGCTGTGCCGCTGTAGCCGTTCAAGTGCGGACAAGCCCTTTAATTCCACTATTTATAACTCTTCTCCTACACTCTATTGGCTCAGCCCTCAGAGGGTGACTAGGGTGTGACCTGCCAGGTTGGTTGCCCACAATGTAACAGAGGAGCAGAGTATCCAGCTACAATCCATGTCCCCTCCCCAATGCGTCTCTCGCTTCCTGTTGGAGAAAAAAAGTCAAATGCTGCAGTGCAAAGCATGTGGGTCACATTGACCCAGAGATTCTGTGCTGTAAGTGAGGGGAGAGTACACTGGGTCCAGTTCTCACTAACCCCAGCTACTCAGCATAAAGGAGCCTTAGTGGGAGAATCAGACCATACGTAACTTAGTCTGCAGAAGAGAAGAGTGAGATGGGATTTGATAGCAGCCTTCAACTACCTGAAGGGGGGTTCCAAAGAGGATGGAGCTCGGCTGTTCTCAGTGGAGGCAGATGACAGAACAAGAAGCAATGGTCTCAAGTTGCGGTGGGGGAGGTCTAGGTTGGATATTAGGAAACACTATTTCACTAGGAGGGTGGTGAAGCACTGGAATGGGTAACCTTGGAAGGTGGTGGAGGTTTTTAAGGCCTGGCTTGACAAAGCCTTGGCTGGGATGATTTAGTTGATGTTGGTCCTGCTTTGAGCAGGGGTTTGCAGTAGGTGACCTCCTGAGGTCTCTTCCAACCCTAATATTCTATGATTCTATGTAACTTTACTAGAAAAGAGTAGTTGGCTCCCTGTCTTATGTGCAACTTTAAGCCAATCCTGAGCTATGAATCACTACTGACCTGTGTATATATATATTTATTTAGGAAGTTTTAACTGGCTTACAAATCATGTTTTGGGAATACATTGGCTCCTTTGAAATGCAAGGTGCCGTATACACTGAATAAAAAAAATCTCCAATGGCAGTAAACACCTGAAAGGGTTTTGGCTTCTCCCACAAGGAACTTCAACAACTTTATGTTCTCACAGTGAACAAACTTTTAAAATGAAATATATATGTATACATATATGTTTAGAAAAAAATGGGACATTTTTTCCCCATTGCCCAGAGGTCACTCACCCCTCCAAGCATCATCTCCAGCCAAGCCAATAGCTAGAGTTCAGAGTTGCAGACCTGGCCTGCCGGGTGCAGAAAAGCCTTTATTGTGTTAGCTCCTGTCATAAATATAAAGGGAAGGGTAACCACCTTTCTGTATACAGTGCTATAAAATCCCTCCTGGCCAGAGGCAAAACCCTTTCATATGTAAAGGGTTAAGAAGCTAAGGTAACCCTGCTGGCACCTGACCCAAAATGGCCAATGAGGGGACAAGATTTTTTCAAATCTGGAGGTGGGGGAACAAAGGGTTTGGGCTGTCTGTGTGATGCTTTTGCCGGGAACAGATCAGGAATGCAGCCTTCCAACTCCTGTAAAGTTAGTAAGTAATCTAGCTAGAAATGCATTCAATTTCCTTTTGTTTAATGGCTGATAAAATAAGCTGTGCTGGATGGAATGTATATTCCTGTTTTTGTGTCTTTTTGTAACTTAAGGTTTTGCCTAGAGGGTTTTTCTGTGTTTTTAATCTGATTATCCTGTAAGGTATTTACCATTCTGATTTTACAGAGGTGATTCTTTTACCTTTTCTTTAATTAAAATTCTTCTTTTAAGAACCTGATTGATTTTTCATTGTTCTTAAGATCCAAGGGCTTGGGTCTGTGTTCACCTGTACAATTTGGTGAGGATTCTTATCAAGCCTTCCCCAGGAAAGGGGGTGTAGGGCTTGGGAGGATATTTTGGGGGAAGATGTCTCCAAGTGGGCTCTTTCCCTGTTCTTTTTTTAATACGCTTGGTGGTGGCGGCATACGGTTCAAGGACAAGGCAAAGTTTGTACCTTGGGGACGTTTTAACCTAAGCTGGTAAGAATAGAGTTCAGAGTGGGGAAGGAACCTTGACAGCTCCTTTATGAGTTTGGAGCTGATGCGGTGATCACAGTTCACCAATGTACATTGAACAGTGAAAACAGGGCAGGGCTTTCTTTAAAGGAACCACGTGTCCTGGCAGTGCTGGATCTGGGAATTGTAGCAGTGACAGAGGCCAATACCCAGACTCCTGTTGTAAATCACAGCTATCTCACAGTGCTGCCGATATCAGTGCATTGTGTGGGCATGGGGGCCTTTTGCACTGGGCACTTTGATAACCAGGGACCTGATTTGCCAGGTGTTCCTGAGCACCTTCCACTCACATTAACTCCAGAGAGAAGTGAGAGCACTCTGCATTGTACAGAAGAGGCCCAGCTCCTCACAGGATATGGCCTCAGAGCTGAGGAAGCCTTTCCCACCATCACCCCCTGCATTTCTGAGTAGAGAGATAAATGGAGCCCTTGAGATAGGTTGTTCCCTGTATCACTGCATAGCAGTGAGAGTTACCCTCCACTTGCCACATCACACCTGTGCATTATTTATAATGCAGTACCAGCGGGGAGTTTTATTCAGTGTATTTCCTATCTCTCCGAGCCCAGGTCATTCTGAGTCGCTCAGGCTGTTGAATGGAGAGAGCCGGTGTGATGGCAGAGTTGAGATTTCCCTCCATGGTGTGTGGGGCAGAGTGTTGGATGATCAGTGGGACATGGATGATGCCAGCGTGGTGTGCAGACAGCTCCAGTGCAGAGTCGCTGAGAAAGCTTATAACCCCCCTAAGTCTCAGCGAGGAAGGGGCCCCGTGGGGCTGAGAAGGGTCCAGTGTGCAGGAAATGAGACTCGTCTGACTCTCTGTGACAACTCCACGTCTGAGACAGCCCAGGCAGGAATTGCTGAGGATGTCGGTGTCGTTTGCTCAGGTGACTTAGTGTGAAAATCTTATAAATATCCTGTCCTTGTTCAATGGGAACATGACCCACCCCAGGGCCTGCCTCCACCCCACCTTGTGCTGTGATCTCAGCAGTCCTTGAAACGATGTGGATCTGAGGTTCAAACTTTCGCCGATTTATAGTAAAAATATCATATTATATACAGAAAAAGCATAGACACATTATAGGTTTAATAAAATGCAGCGACCTCCCCCAGTCCTGTCTCTCAGTTGTATATTTTTATGTATTGGAGCTAATAAAAAAAATTTTGATGAAAAATCTTCACAATAAGATTACTGATTTTCACAGAATGTCTGTTTTCATTGAAAATGTTCAGATTTTTGTTTGAAAAATCTAAATTTAGTTGCAGAAAAGAAAAAAATATTCATGGTCATCTAAATATTTTGTGGGAAAAAAGAATGAATTTCCCAAGCAGTTCTAGTATATCTAGTGGCTTCTTTATGTTAAAGTCTTAAAAAAACATGCTGTCTTGAATCAGAAAACAATAGTAAGAAAAGGAAGTCACATGCAACCTGTTTTGACCAGGAGTGCCATGGATAGTAGCTCTGGGCTAGATCCCCGAAGGACTTGGGCATTGCAAGGCCTGACTCCTAGGGGTCTTGCTACCCAATGAGATCCTCAGCCCTGAGTCACATGCCTAGCTCCCCGTACAATGCATGGGGAGAGTTAGACACCTCAGAAGCCTGCAAGCTGAACAGGGAACCACCTAAATTTGCCAGCAGTGAGATGCCAAGGAAGGGAGTAGGGCCTAGATACACAGAGTTATTTAGATGCCTAACTGCCATCGATCTAAGCCTTAGGCCCCTGACACACAGGTCAGATATAGGCACCCATCTTTGCTCAGGACTCTCAACCACGAACTCACTCATGTAAGCCAGGTCAGCTCTCTCGTCTCCCAATTTTATCCATAACCCAGTGGTTAAAGCACTCAACTGGGATGTGGGAAATCCATGTTCAAATCCCTGCTCTTCGTGATTTGGAGCAGGGACGTGAACACAGGTGAGTGCTCTAGTTACGATAGACTATAGGGTATGCTGGGGTGGGTCTCTCCTGTTGGAAATGTTCCACTTTGTACAAATAATTGGTCACTGAATCAGAGAAAAAGCAAGAGAGTGACTCTAGCCTGGTGGCCAGGGCACTTGCCTGGAATGGGGGAGAGCCAATTCTCTGCTTCAATAAATATGTAACAATTTATACATTATGTATTTATAAAGAGGCAGTTAGGTATCTATGTACCTTTGTGGATCTAAGCCTCTGTCACTTAGGAAGTACATCAAAGTTGCAGTTATAATGTGACATTGTTAAGTCCTAATCTTATAACTGTGCAATTTTCCTTCATTTAAAAGGGAAAAAAAGGAATCTGTGATGGGATTTTTTCATTGTTCTTGGTTGTAGATGACAATTGTACAAGATAATTCTATTATTATTTTTGATGGTATATTATTTATTTTAAGACTCCACAATAAAACTAAACATAGGACCATACCACTGGTATCCTTGGTATCCTTCAAGTAACATATCCCTATATCATGTACTGTATGTTACTGCACTGAAATCATTTTTCATGCCCATTCCAACTGCAGGGTAACTATGGCACATTAAAGGTCCATTCCTGCTCCAAGTGTGTCAGTGGGGACATCACAGTTGATTTCAGCAGGGTAGATTTGGGCCCTAAGTGTCGGGGACTTTATTGTAGACTCGTGCATCCAATTGCCTTTCTTTCCCTGTATTTCTGAAATAAATTGTTACAATGTCTGCTTTTTTTTAATCCTCTGGTGTCTCCCCAATTCTATAACAATTTAAAAGACTATTTGTTTTTTGTTAAATTTATTGCCTAATAATTCCTTGAACAACTTGATGCTTATCCTTTAAGAGCAGTTTGAAAATATGCAACCTTTCCAGTAAGGGGTGATTCTGCATACCCTTAGTTTCACTAGTACCTCTTACCCATGTGATGAGTCCCATAAGATGGGCCCTACCAAATTCACGGCTATGAAAAACATGTCACGGATTGTGAAATCTGGTCTCCTCCTGTAAAATCTGGTCTTTTGTGTGTGTTTACCCAATACTATACAGCTTTCATGGGGGAGACCAGTGTTTTTCAAATTGGGGGTCCTGAACCAAAAGGGAGTTGCAGGAGGGTCACCAGGTTATTTTGTGGGGGAGGGTGGTATCGCTACCCTTATTTCTGTGCTGCCGTCAGAGCTGGGCAGCCCCAGAGCAGCAGCTGTTGGCCGTGTGCCCAGCTCTGAAGGCAGCGCCCCGCCAGCAGCAGTGCAGAAGTAAGGCTGGCAATACCACACCAGGCCACCCTTACTTCTGCGCCGCTGCCTTCAGAGCTGGGTGGCTGGAGAGTGGCGGCTGCTGACTGAGGGCTCAGCTCTGCAGGCAGCAGCACAGAAATAAGGGTGGCAACACCACACCAGGCCACCCTTACTTCTGCGCTGCTGCTGGCGGCGGCTCTGCCTTCAGAGCTGGGCTCCCGGCCAGCAGCCACCGCTCTCCAGCTGCCCAGCTCTGAAGGCAGCACTGCCGCCAGCAGCAGCGCAAAAGTAAGGGTAGCAGTACTGCAACCCCCCCCCCCAACTCCTTTTTGGGTCAGGACCCCTGTAGTTACAGCACTGTGAAATTTCAGATTTAAATAGCTGAAATAATGAAATTTATGATTTTTAAAATCCTATGACCATGTAATTGACCAACATAGACCCTGAATTTGGTAAGTCCATACCTATAAGGGTTACTCAGATGAGTAAAGAGTTCAGAATTAGGCCCTTACACTCACTTGGTGTTTATCAAAACTGCTCTGTAAAAATCTTCCTCATTTCCTTACATTACAGGCTTCTTTTCTTTTCTGTGTTTCTTGCAAAGACCGATTTTTAAATGTATTTCAGCATCTCAGCCATTACACTATCATCATTAATTTGCCTGGAAGCTGTTCAGCTATTATTATATTGCATGTTAACAACTGGGATTCATCCCTGCAGGAAGCAGGCGGATCAGACTGGTGAATGGGACAGGTCGCTGTGCCGGGAGAGTGGAGATTTATTACAGTGGCAGCTGGGGGACGGTCTGTGATGATGCCTGGGATCTGTCAGACTCCGATGTCATTTGCAAACAACTGGGATGTGGACATGCCATCAGTGCAACTGTCTCTGCTCATTATGGGGAAGGATCCGGGCAGATCTGGCTGGATGATGTGAATTGCTCTGGGAATGAATCCGATCTCTGGGCGTGTCCTTCCAGGGGCTGGGGCCAGCACAACTGCAGACACAAAGAGGACGCGGGAATTCTCTGCTCAGGTCTGGTCTGGGAATGCTCTTGTGAACTTGGTTACCGGGCTATTTAATGGAGGGGGAAGATATTTGAGGAGAGAGCTGAGAATGATTGAGACTCTCCCTTGCTGTCTCTCCTCCCAACCTACAGGGATCATGATTAAAAAGTCACCATTTCCCATCGGTTCCCACCCAGGGGTATTGGAGGTATCAAAGCATTTCTCTAGTGGTGGGAGGGCAGTCACTGCTGTATTGCAGGTGTCTGTGTGTGTAACTGCTGGGAACTGGTGACTTTCAAGAGGGGATCATTCTATTTCTAATGGGCTTGTGGTGTCCACAAGAGTTTCTGATTCTTAGTGATTGTCTCTGGCACTTGAATCTGCAAAATAATGCACAGGATTGTTAGGAATCTCTGGGATTTCACTCTTTACACCCCAGTTCTTTTCAGAATCAGATGATTTAAATTCCCTTTTTGTGCATTTCCTTCTAGAGTTCACAGATCTGAGGCTGGTGAGCGAGAGTGACTGTGCTGGGCGGCTGGAGGTTTTCTACAATGGGACGTGGGGCAGTGTTTGCTCCAATCAGATGTCTGGAGTCACCCCAGCAATTGTATGCAAACAACTGCATTGTGGAGATGGAGGGCAGCTTGCAAGAGACTTTGCATATGGAGAAGGTTCTGGTCCCACGTGGCTGGACCATGTTTCATGCCGTGAGCAAGACAGGTCCCTTTGGCAGTGCCCGTCAGGGCTGTGGAAACAGCAATCCTGTGATAACCGAGCAGAAGAGACCCATATTTCTTGCAGTGGTAATTTTGAAACTGTCTGCACGCACGCACACATGCACCCTCTACATGTTTAATTCATTGAAAGTGTGTGATAGAAATTTTGCATGTATTTACTTTTCAGAATAGGCAGTTTTACATTCTCAGCAGTGATACAGACATATTTTCATTGTCCATTCTAGGAATGAGAATGAGGCCCATGGAAAACAAACTGGGGAATTAGTTATTTATACAAGCTGTGTGGTACACAGTGCAATCACCTAGTGAGAGCTCACAAATGCCTCCTATTAGCTAGCATCATTTGGGAATCTCTGTGGTTATCCTTTGGGGCTAAAGAATCAGAGATGGGCCCAGTGTCAGTGACCAGGACATAGGTGGTTGTGGTGAGTGGTTGGAGCAGGAGTCAGGTACAATGGGTAGAGCAGGAGCTGGTAGTCGGAACTCGGAGCCAGGGGTCAGAGCCAAAGTCAGAAGTCAGGAATCAGAGGCGAGAGTCAGGACTGGGTTACCTGGAGCAAGGCAAGGCCGGGATAAGTCTGCGGTGAAAGCAAGAGCAAGGCTGGGAACAAGGCAGGAGCACAAGGTATTGCAGCTGTGGGAAATGCTTTGAGCAGTCGCTGAATGGCTACTGTGGCTGCTGGATTCAAGAGCTGCGCTGCAGACCCTTCCCACCAATCAGGCAACCTACTACAGGCCAGCTGCACTTGTTAGGCTGCCTGGAGACTGCTCTGCTTCAGGTGCTGATTCCTGAAAACCTGCCTGTGAAATCTGGGTCAGGATCAGAATTCCCCAAAAGTGTGTCTGTGTGTAGGTATGATGGGGGTGCTCTATTCACGACAATATGGCACCTCCTCCTGGTTGTCCTGGGGACTAGCTTGCCAGGTCAGCACCTCTCCCCATGGTTGCAAACCATCCCTCCATCTTGTCTCTCTGTCCGCAGCTGCTCTCTTGATCCAGGAGCCGCTGTGGTCTCTTTGTGACTCAGCCCTCCAGCTAGGTCACTATTGTGGTTTGCACTTCTGGGCGAGGGGAGTCTCTCCTCCCAAACAGGCTTAGCCAGTCTTCCTATGGTGCCACTTCCCCAGTGGCTGATTGGGGAATCTGGGCCCCGGCTCTACTCTGGATTCTGGCTGAGGGACCCTATAGTCAGCAGTCAAGGTCTGTTCCATTCCATACTTTGCTGCATTTCCCTAAGCACTTGCCTAATATTCTTGCTATCTCTTTGTTCTCTGTGTCGACCAGCTTTCCCGCTACCTCCTCCTAGGGATTTAGATTTAAGCTTATGAAATTGCTGTAACTTAGAGGTTTAATATACTGATAACCCTACTCTCTCCTACATCCCACACACTTCTCAGTCTGTTCATGTCATAATTTTCTATCCATAGGAATAAAAGAAAAACCACCTCAGACCCTGTTTAGCGAATGCCCGAACTCTACAAGCTGTACAGGTATCTCTGCTTCTCACTGTCTCGCTCTTGGTCCCTAAGGACTTTCCCAGCTGTCCCAGTAACATGTGAGGTTTCTGCATTTCCAGACCAGGAGAAGTTACACGTCGTGGGAGGAGAGGACAGATGCTCGGGGAGAGTGGAGGTTTGGTACCGTGGCTCCTGGGGAACAGTTTGTGATGACTCCTGGGACATGGCGGATGCTAAAGTTGTGTGTGAACAACTGGGCTGTGGATCTGCTGTATCTGCCCTGGGCGAGGCTGCATTCGGTGAGGGGAATGGTCCCATCTGGGTGGAGACGTTGAATTGCAGAGGGACAGAGTCATCTCTCTGGGACTGTCCTGCCAAGCCCTGGGGTGAGAGTAACTGTGATCATAAGGAAGATGCTGCTGTTAATTGTTCAGGTGAGTGACAGGAGATGGTTCTGCTTCATGCTGTAATTTTCACAGAAGGGATGGATACAACTGCCTCCCCATCTTGGTCACAGGGCAGGCTTTCCCATCTCCTGTGTGCAGGAGCATCATGGATGCTGTGAGGTGGAATCTTTGTTGGGTAAAATTGGCTAAGGCATCAGCCCACATAGACCTTGTATCCATCATAGGTCCCAATGTGCTGGTTTGTTACTAATGTTCTCAGCACAGAGGACTTAAGTTGGGCCCAAAATCTCTATCATACAGGCCCTATGCTCCTGTGCAGGAGTTTCTGGGAATCAGAACAGGTCACAGCTGGAGACCCCCAGGGACTCTCAGAGGGCCTATTCTCCTGGTAACAAACACGTCACCTCCCCCTCACTCCAGACTCTAACTCTCCTCCCTTTCCCTTTACAGGTGTGACAGAGACGACAGATTCACTGACTAGAACAGGTAAAACATCTATCTCCTTCCATCAAGGGTTAAATTTACCTGGTGCTGGGTCACAGAGGAGGAACTGCAAGCTGCAACCTGAGGAAAGGAGTTCCTTTCCACGGCCTGTGAAATCTATGGGTGAATGATACCCGGGTGCTGGGCAGGACTCCAGCTGACAGGGCAGAGCCCATGATTTAAACAGCAGTCTGTGAGCTGCCCCCATGGCACACAGACTGTGTCCCAGCCCGTTACCCTGGTCTCATGGGCCATGCAATGAGTGACTGGGGAGCTCCCTGGGGCCCCCCTGACTCTCACACGATGATCTCTCTCTGTTGCATGTTCATTTCCATCCAGCTCCCCCGCGCCGCCCTCCAACTGACAGTGGGAGAGTCACGGTGCCCATGGTCATCTGCATTATCCTGGGAGCCCTGCTCTGTCTGGTCTTAATCATTCTGGGGGCGCAGGTGCGAAGTGCCAGGGCAGAGCGCAGAGGTGGGTCCTGCTTGGTGTCACTGTGTGAAATGCCTCTGAAATAGCAGGAGGAGCTGTAGCTGAGGAGAGGGGCATTGGCAGTGTAATGGAAGGCTAAACTGTATTATACTGTTTGGCTACAAGATGGTGCTGTGTGTCGCAATTTATTCAAACTAACCTCAGCCATGCCATGAAGAGCATTAAAGGGATCTTATAGAGAACACATCTGGCGTGAATCTATCTAGGAAGGAAGCTCTATAGCCAGTCCATCAGTGGTACAGAAGCCTGACCAGCTAATAGCAGCCCTGCCACCTACTTGTAAAGGGTGTACATGACATGGTGTCCAAAGTTCAGCGGTGCCAGAGTAGAACAAGAACAGAAGGAAAACAGCAACAGAAGTTACATGCAGAAGGAACAGCAACAAAAGTTGCAGACAGAAAAAAAAAGAACAGAGGTTGCAGGATCTCATCAATATCCCTCTCTTCATTGCCCCAGACAACTTCAGCTTAGATAAACCTTCACAGTGGACAGATGAGAAGCAGCATTTTGCAAGATTTCAAATTGCTACAAAATTCTGTAAGGAAACTGAAGGTATACAAGTATGCTCTTTAATTTATGCTATGAGGAAGCAGGCAGAGCATAACTTTAAATCCTATGATTTTAATCAAGACAGCCATGAAGACAACCATGAAAGGGTTTTGGATAAGTTTAATGCATACTTTTTACCTCAGAGAAATGTGGTTTATGAAAGTGCATGTTTTCACCAGAGAATTCAAGGACTAGGGGAAAATGTTGAATGGTTTATTAGAGCTCTGCATGCATTGGCTGAAAACTGGGATTTTGGAGCAGCAAAATATGAAAATATCAGAAACAGGCTAGTAGTGGTTATTGGGTTAACAGATAAAAATCTTTCACAGCAGCTACAATTAAAAACAGACTTCACCCTACACACTGCTATTCAAAAAGAAAAGCAGTCTGAGCTGATTAGACAGCAAAACCCAGAGCAACTTGCCAAACTTGAAAAACAAGAAACTAGCTTAGAAGCTGTTAATAAATGCAAGTAATTACCATAAGACTGCTTAGGTAAGGAGACAGAACTCCCAGGCTAAGAAGGTTGAAATCTAAGCAATTACAAAAGCCTTACAGCCTAAATGCATAAGATAAGGACAAATTCATATCCCAAGAGATGAGGAATATCCACCCAAAGGCTCAGGGTATAATAAATGCACAAAACATGGACATTTTGCTGTTTGCTGAATCAAAGTAGTCAGGGAGTTGATTCGTATTACAGACAATCAAGAGCCATTGTTTCTGAGATCTATAATATGTAGGGCCCTACCAGTTTCACGGCTGTGAAAAATGTGTCACAGACCGTGAAATAAACCCTTCCCCATGAAATCTGATCTCCCCCTTGCAGCTGAGAGCA
Source organism: Natator depressus (assembly GCF_965152275.1). NCBI lineage: Eukaryota > Metazoa > Chordata > Testudines > Cheloniidae > Natator > Natator depressus. The sequence continues at coordinate 212,389,780 of NC_134234.1, read as the reverse complement.
CCCCAGCACCCTGGCTGGGCTGGGAGGGAGACGACTTGTCCTTCCCCTGCACATCCGCTCTCTCTCTCTCAGGGGGAGATCAGACCCACCTCGGAGTGTCTCCTCCTACTGCAGGAAGCTCCAGTTCTGAAGGTTCCTGCAGCTGGAGGAGACTTGTAGAGGTGGGTCCAATATCCCCCTGCTCCTGAGAGTGCCCCAATCAGGGGACTCCTAGCTGCAAGTCCATGCTAGGCTGGGGAGGGACAGGACTTGGCCTTCCCTTCCCTTGCATGGCAGGGGAGGGTGGGGGAAAAGCAGACCCACATCCGAGTGCCTCCCTCTGCTGCAGGAAGCTCCCTGCCCAGAAACTGAGGTTCCTGCAGCTGGAGAAGACTTGTAGAGGTGGGTCCAATATCCCTGCTCCCGGAAGTGCTCCTGTCAATGAGCTCCTAGCTGTGAGTCTCTGCTGGATTGGGGAGAGACAGGACTTGTCCTTCCCTTGCATGGCAGCTCTGGGGGTGGGGGGAGCGAGGGAGATCAGACCCACTTCAAGGTATCTTTTGGGTTCGGTCTCCCATGATTACAACACCATAAAATTTCAGATGTAAACAGCTGAAAATGAGAAATTGACCAATTTGAAAACCCTGTGGCCATGAAATTGATCAAAATAGACCTTGAATTTGGTAGGGCCCTAATCATGTGTGAAGATATGGAGCCTGTCTGGAGAGTGAAACTGAATATTCAGAGAAAGGCTGTTGACTTTAAAATTGACTCAAGAGGAAATGCCACAGTCATCTCAGAAGGAACTTAAAATAACCTTCAGCCCATCCCAGAGCTGAAGGAACCTGACACAGCTCTGACTAGCCTTGGAGGCATTCTGATTGCATGGGACAGTTTACCACAGAAACAACTTACCAATACGAAAGCTTTGCATTCAGATTGCATGTGATCAAAGGATCAAAGGTCAACAACCATCTCCGCCTCAGTGTGGCAGCCATGGTGGACCTAGTGAGAAAGGTGGAAGAGCTTCACAAAGGATTTGTTGATACTGGATTTTTGAAAGACGATCGAGTAGAAATAAACTCAGGAGACAATGCTGAACTATACAGTGTACAAATACCAGACAGAACTTGGAAGAAGCTAGCTGCAGGTTTATGCAAATTCAGAGGACCTCATTCCTTGATTGTAGTGGACTATTTTTCCCAGTATGTAGAAATAATGTACTTGAAAGACAAAACATTTCACAGTGTTATCGAAAAACTACAATTCACTTTTGTTTATTTCGGTATTCCAGAACAACTAGTGATAAACAATGGACCACAATTCACTTCAGGAAAATGTCATTCTAAACAAAATATGAGTATGATCATATTACTAGCAGTCCACATTACCCACAAGCAAATAGAGAGGCTGAAAGAGCTGTACAGACAGCCAAAAAATCCTGCAATAGGAAGAGCCATTCCTTGCTCTTCTGAGTTACAGATCAGCATAAATAGCAGCTACTGGATGTGGTCCAGCACAACTCCTGATTGGAAGACAACTCAGACCTACTGTTTCTCCTTAGAAAGGAATCTATCTCCAAAGTGGCCAGACGTGAACAGCGTAGCCAATTGGATTAAAAAAGTAAAAAAAGAGCTTAAGAACACTTTTACAACAGTTGTCACTCAGTAAGAGAACTACTGTGTCTAGAAACTGGTGACAATTTTGTGCCATAAGAACATAAGAATGGCTATAATGGATCGACCAAAGGTCCATCTAGTCCAGTATCCTGTCTTCCAACAGTGGCCAATGCCAGGTGCCCCAGAGGGAATGAACAGAACAGGCAACCAAGTGATCAATCCCCTGATGCGCACTCCCAGCCTCTGGCAAACAGAGGCTAGGGACACCATCCCTGCCCATGGAATTTATCTAGTTCTTTTTTGAACCCTGTTATAGACTTGGCCTTCACAACATCCTCTGGCAAAGAGTTCCACAGGTTGACTGTGAGTTGTGTGAAGAAATACTTCCCTTTGTTTGTTTTAAACCTGCTGCCTATAAACTTCATTTGATGACCCCAAGTTCTTGAGTTATGAGAAGGACTAAGTAACACTTCCTTATTTACTTTCTCCACACCAGTCATGATTTTATAGATCTCAATCATATCTCCCACTTAGTTATCTCTTTTCCAAGCTGAAAAGTCCCAGTCTTATTAATCTCTCTTCATATGGCAGCTGTTCCGTAGCCCTAATAATTTTTGTTGCCCTTTTCTGTACCTTTTCCAATTCCAATATATCTTTTTTGAGATGGGGTGACTGCATCTGCACACAGTAGTCAAGATGTGGGGATACCATGGGTTTATATAGAGGCAATATGATATTTTCTGTCTTATTATCTACCCCTTTCTTAATAATTCCTAAAATTCTGTTTGCTTTTTTGATTGCCACTGCACATTGAGTGGATGTTTTCAGAGAACTATCCACAATGAATCCAAGATCTTTCTTGTGTGCTATCAGCTAATTTAGACCCCATCATTGTATACGTATAGTGGGGAGTATGTTCTCCAATGTGCCTTACTTGTCATTTATCAACATTGAATTTCATCTGCCATTTTGTTGCCCAGTCACCCAGTTTTGTGAGCTCTTCACAGTCTGCTTTGGACTTAACTATCTTGAGTAGTTTTGTATCCTCCTCAAATTTTGCCACCTCACCATTTACCCCTTTTTCCAAATCATTTATGAATATGGTGAATAGTACTAGTCCCAGTACAGACCCCTGGGGACAGCACTATTTACCTCTCTCCATTCTGAAAACTGACCATTTATTCCTACCTTTTGTTTCGTATCTTTTAACCAGTTACCGATCCATGAGAGGACCTTCCTTCTTATGTCATGACAGCTTACTTTGCTTATGAGCCTTTGGTGAGGGACCTTGTCAAAGGCTTTCTGAAAATCTAAGTACACTATATTCACTGAATCCACCTTGTCCACATGCTTGTTGACGCTCTCAAAGAATTCTAGTAGATTGGTGAGGCATGATTGCCCTTTAGAAAAACCATTTTGACTCTTCCCCAACAAATCATCTATGTGTCTGATAATTCTGTTCTTTACTAACGTTTCAACCAGTTTGCCCAGTACTGAAGTTAGGCTTACCGGCCTGTAATTGCCAGGATCACCTCTGGAGCCTTTCAAAAAAATTCGTCTCACATTAGCTATCCTTCAGTCATCTGGTGCAGAAGCTGATTTTAAATGGTAGGTTACATACCCCTGTTAACAGTTCACAATTTCACATTTGAGTTCCTTTAGAACTCTTGGGTGAATACTACCTGGTCCTGGTGATTTATTACTGTTTAGTTTATCAATTTGTTCCAAAACCTCCTCTAATGACACCTCAACCTGGGACAGTTCCTCAGATTTGTCACCTAAAAAGAATGGCTCAGGTTTGGGAATCTCCCTCACATCCTCAGCCATGAAGACCGATGCAAAGAATTCATTTAGTTTCTCCGCAATGGCCTTATCGTCCTTGAGTGTTCCTTTAGTATCTCGATTGTTCAGTGGCCCCACTGGTTGTCCAGCAGGCTTCCTGCTTCTGACATACTTTAAAAAAATGTTGCTGTTACTTTTTGAGTCTTTGGCTACCTGTTCTTCACATTCTTTTTTGGCCTGCCTACTTGTATTTTTACATTTCACTTGCAGAGTTTATGCTCCTTTCTATTTTTCTCACTAGAATTTAACTTCTACTTTCTCAAGGATGCCTTTTCGCCTCTCACTGCTTCTTTTACTTTGTTGTTTAGCCACGGTGGCATTTTTTTGGTTCTCTTACTATGTTTCTTAATTTGGGGTATGCATTTAAATTGAGCCTCTATTATGGTGTCTTTAAAAAGTTGCCATGCAGCTTGCAGGGATTTCACTTTTGGTGCCGTACCTTTTAATTTCTGCTTAACTAACTTCCTCATTTTTGTATAATCCCCCTTTCTGAAAATAAATGCTACCATGTTGGGCTGCTGTGATGTTTTCTCCACCATAGGGATATTTAATTTAATTATATTATGGTCACTATGGACCAAGCGGTCCAGCTATATTCACCTCTTGGACCAGTGCTCCACTTAGGGCTAAATAAAAAAGTGCCCCTCCCCTTGTGGGTTCCAGGACTAGCTGCTCCAAGAAGCAGTCATTTAAAGTGTTAAGAAACTTTGTCTCTGCATCCCAGCCTATGGTGGCGTTTACCCAGTCAATATGGGGATAGCAGCTGTTGGATGTGGTCCAGTACAACTCGTGATGGGAAGAAAACTCAGAGCTACAGTTCCAACTTCAGAAAAGAATCTATCTCCAAAGTGTTCAGCCATGAAAAGAGTAGCCAAATCGGATAAAAAGACAAAAAGAGCTTAGGAACACTCTTAAAACAGATGTCACTCAGAGAATTGTGGAGTCTAGAATCTGGTGACTGTGTTCATGCCAAATTGGGTGGAGGAAAAGAATGGACAACTCCAGCTGTCTCAAAGAAAAATAATTCAGTACCCAGATCACATGTGATTGTGATCAACAGTGGAGAGTTCAACAGAAACCATCAATACCTACAGTTTATTCCTCAGAAACAATCAACAAACCAAACTCTACAGATGGTGGATGCATAACAAGAAGAAGATTCAAGGATTCCAAGCCAACTGTAGCCAGTTATTGCAACTAATGTACAGCCAGATGACCATGCTGTTATGTGCTTGAGTCGGGTAATTAGAAAACAAGTACGATTAAGAGACACTTAATAGACTGATTCATACTGACCTACAATGATAGCATGACAGTTTAAATTTTGTAAATGGTAGGAATGTAGAACTTAGGGTATGTCTACACTACCCACTGGATCTGCGGGCAGCGATCGATCCAGTAGGGATCAATTTATTGGGTCTAGACTAGACGTGATAAATCAACTCCCAAGCGCTCTCCCATCAACTCCTGTACTCCCCTGCCGCGACAGGCACAGGCAGAGTCGATGGGGGAAAACACCATGGTAAGTCGATCTAAGTATGTCATCTTCAGCTACATTATTCACATAGCTGAAGTTGTGTAACTTAGATCGATCCTGCCCTCTAGTGTAGACCAGGGCTTAAAGTGGAATACTTAAAGGTATGCTTAACTGTATTATACTGTTCAGACACTAGGTGGCACTGTGTGTAACATAAGTTGTTTCAGCTATCATCAGCTATATCTGGCAGAGTATTAAAAGATCTTATGATGTACACAAGCAGCGAGATCTCTCTGGAAGGGAAGCTCTGTAGCCAGTCATGCTAGTAGCTGAAACCTAGGTGGCATAACAATAGCAGTGAAAGCTGCTTGCTCAGGTGTGTTTACTCATGCAGTGCTGCAATCACACCTCCAGATTGCAGTGTGGATGAACCTTTATGTAGATAGCACTTTCCATTGTTAAAGCACTGCACAATAGTAGCTAATTATTCCCCAGATAGTCTCTAGGCAGTACATAAATATGTAAGTACTGTTTTGCCCATAGGTGTAAGCACCAGGATGGAAGAGGTATGATTTTGGGTGGTACTAGGAGTTGCAGGAGAAATTTATCAAGGGACCATAAAGGCTGAATATCAAGATAAAATTAATGACAGTGAAATACCCAATGGAACAAACATCAAAGGGACATAGTCCCTGTCATCTGGGAAGTTCAAATCTAGATTGGACAGAGCAGTGGGAATGTGCTGTAGGGACCAGTCCTGTGCTGGGCCCAGGAGGAGGGGCTGGATGATCTCATAGGGTTTCCCATCCCTAGTTTCTGACTCTGTGCAGACCCTGCCCTTTGTTTTCAGACTCCAGAAGATCCCTGGACCCTTTCTCTGAGGCTGTGTATGAGGAGATTGATTATAACCTGATGAGAAAGAAGCAGATATTCGGTCGCTCAGGTCTGTGTGTCATTCCTAACAGGGAGCAAATCTCCAATGCACTTTCCATCCTAATACTCTTGACTCAGAGATAAATATCTGCAGCCTTCCACCCTGGGAGTCCTGGATGGCTGCGGGCACTGAGTCTGTGGAGAGATCTGCCAGTTACTGGACTCGAATGAGTTTCCTCCCAAGCAGACTCTTCTAGCCCCATTCTGAGGACAGTCGGTCCCATCTGTACATCCTGTAGCTTTGAAGGGTAACTAGTTATGGGTCAGCAACCTGTCTGTTTACACCATTTTGACTCAATATCAATCAATTGGGAAGATTCTGCTCTCAGTTTAGCACATTGTCAGGCTCTCTGAGCATGGTCAGTGTGTCTCCTTGAGGCTACTTCTGAGATCCATATTCTTCTATTTATTAAGAGCGGGAGTAGACCACAGGCTTTGACCCTTGGAGGGACATGGCCTACTCTGGCAGCAAGGCAGGGGAGGGGAAATATCTTGCTTAACAAAGTGGGAGTCACATCCATGGCTGTGGAGGTCTGGACCTTCCGAAGACCAGCAGCCTCAGCCATGATTTTCTGCTGGACCAGGCCATGAAGTAGCAACATTCAGGAGGAGGAAAAAAACATTCCTCTCTAAACAGATTCTTACAGCCTGAGTGTGAATGAAAACAGGCTCCCCAGTTAATGAGAGTGATTCAAATGAAACCCACAGCAGTCGAGGATCCCATGTTAAAGCGCTCACTCAGTCCCTCCCTCGCCTCATGAGGTCAATATGGCTGTTCCCAGCATCTTCCCAGTCTGATTTTATCCACCCCAAAGCCACATTTACCACAAAAAATGGATATTTCTCTTGGAAAGTCAGCGCCAGTTGCTGTGAATTCAGCATCTTCTCTAGAAGGAGCAAAATACCAAGACCATAAATCCTGCTCCAGGACCTGGAAGCATTGCCCATCAGCCAATTTCTCTGCTGTCACCGTGATAACATCCCATTTACCATCTCTCCAGTCTCCTTTTCAGATGATTCAGTGGCGAAGCTGCGGTATTACACCGGGGATAGTGAGGGGGAAAACGATTTTGCATCAGAAGAAGGTAACAAGGGAGGGGGGTGAATACAAAGACAGACACCCACATCTAGGTGGGAAATTTAAATTCCACATCAAAGATTTGTGTCCAAACTCTTAATGGAAATGTATGATCAAATCCTGACCCTTTCTCTGCATAGCTCATGGTGCCCTCCCCCAGGGTAGAAGCTGAAGAGAATAGGGCAGAGAGATATTCACTTGGCATGTAAGAATCTGAATTTAACAGCTGGCACCTATCACTAAACAGTTCCTGATCTGTGCCCCATGATCTTAGCCCTCTGCCTCTCCAGCATGAGCATGTAGCCCATGTCACATTCTACCCCTTATAAGGTAAGAGACTTACTCCTGAGGGAATTCTGCGCCAAAAGATTAAAAATTATGCACACAATATTTTAAAATTCTGCAAAATTCTGCATATTTTATTTGTCAAAGTAACACAATATAATCACACCATTTAAATTATATGCTGACAAATATTTCGAAATAAATTACCAAAGTAATTGAAAAGCGTGTGATTATATTGTTATTGTGTTACTGTGTTATTTTGACAAATAAAATATGAACTTTACACAATTTTAAAATTTTTATTTTTTTTTTGGTGCATAGTTCCCTCAAGAGTACCAGGGTTCTGTGTTGCACAATCTGGGTGCAAGCAGCTTGGTGGGGGGTCTGAGTGCGATCTAGATGCACAGAGGCTCGGTGTGGGGTTCTGGGTGTAGGGGAAATGGCACTCTGCAGGGGAGTCCCAATGAAGATGGTTAGGGCTCAGTGGAGCGGGGGTCTGGGTGATGGGGGAGTGGGGCTTGGTGGGGTGGGGGGTCCAGGTGCAACTGGTTGGGGCTCAGTGGGATGAGGGTCCGGGTGTGGATAGGACAAGAAGCAATGGGCTCCCAGTGTAGGGGATGAGGCTCAGAGGGGGTGGGGATTTGGGTGCAGAGGGGGCTCAATGGGGGATTCTGGGTGAGGGGAGGTCTGTGTGAGGGGGGGCTCTTGATGCAGGGGGTGTGGATTTGCTTGGGAGGGTGTGGATTTGCTTTCAGGGGCTTGGTTGGGGGGTTCTGGGTGCAGGGGGGAGGGGTCACTATACAGGGAGTTGCTCCCCCATCCTCCCATCCCCCTCATCTGCCCATCCCCCCTGCAACCAATACCCCAACACACACACTGAACCTCATTCCCCCCCACACCTGGACCCCCCACCCCACCCAGCTTCATCTCCTGCATCTAGACCCCTCCCCTCCAAGCCCCACCTCCAACCACGGTGCAGAGTTTTCTGCAGCCAGGGGAAGTTTCTGGGGGTTTATCTGACCCAGCTCCAGCTGCTCCATGTAGGGGAGAGGGAGGTAGAACTCCATCTCTGTCCTCCTCCTCCCCCCGCCACCCAGCTGGGACTAACATCCCTGGTCCACCGTGGAATCCCCAGACACCCCCCCCCCCAAAGTGATTTGCCTCTCCGACAGCTGACTGAAGAGACAAGCCTGGGCTCTGCTGGGGAGAAGTGAGTGAACACTGGTGCAGTTTCTCATTGCTTCCCACAGAAACCATTTTCTGCAGAAAGTAAAGAGAATCTATGGGGGTGTTTTTCTGCACGCTCGCAGGAGCACAGAATTCCCCCAGGAGTAGAGACTTTAAAGCATGTCTTTATAGAGTTCAGTTTGATTCACAACTGTTGTGTCTGGTGTGGCAGCTTCTATCTTCCAATATGTCCAGGGTTAGTGCCTCACCAGCACAGATCTGGATCCCATTGAAGCGCATGACAGAGTTGCTATTGGATACAGTAGGACAGGGCTGGGCCCTTCTCATTTATGAGGAACTAAAGGTGGCAAAATTCCTGTTTCATACACTGTCCATGACTTTGACCCTGGCTCACCCTGTGACTTCTCCTACAAACTCCATGATAAACAGCCCAAACTCCAAGGCAACAGGTCTTTAATGGGGAACTAAAAACCTACTGGGGAAATGGGTGTGTTCAGGAGATGCTGAGTGTGCTGTTTGCTGTTCCAGAGGGAGCTTTCCCTGGTGGTTCTCAGTTGGATTACGATAATGTGGAGGAACCTGCATCAAGCAACATTCCCCGGACTCCAGACGGTCAAGGTGAGCAGTGAATCCATCTCCTGAAAACATTACTCCATGGCTACTGCTGCTCCACCCCCCTTCATTTTCTAGTCTGCCCTTTGATCCTGAGCTCAGGGCTGGGAAGAATTAACCAGACTAGCCTGGTTGGAGCCAGAGATGGGCATTCCACAATTAACAGCCCCCCTCAAATAACACAAGTATGTAGGGGCAAAATTAGAGAGCCCAAGGCACAAAATGAGATTAAATTAACTAGAGACATAAAGGGTAACAAGACAATGTTATACAAATATATTAGGAACAAAAGGAAGACCAAGGACAGGGTAGGCCCATTACTCGGTGGGTGGAGGGGGACAATAATAGAAAATGTGGAAATGGCTGAAGTGCTAAATGACTTTTTTGTTTCAGTTTTCACCAAAAAGTTTAGTTCCAAATGGACATCTAACATAGTAAATGCCAGTGAAAATGAGGTAGGATGAGAGGCTAAAATAGGGAAAGAACAAGTAAAAAATTACTTAGACAAGTTAGATGTCTTCCAGTCACCAGGGCCTGACGAAATAGTCCCTTGCACTCTTTTAACTCTAAGCAGTCTGGCAGGATAATATCAAACAGGTAAACTGAGGTGTATATTACATTCATAAGAAATAATATACATAAATCCCTTGTTCTCCACACCTGGCATCTAGTTTATTTCTCTATTCAGTGGAAAGCCCCTTTTCATTATGATTAATTACCATCTTTATTTCAGAGGTCCCTGCCCTGCCTGGAGGTGCCCCATGGGACGGTTATGATGAAGCCAGAGAAGTTTCTAACACTGAAGATGACCCTGCTTCTGGACCGAGTGCCCAGGAAGTCACTGGGGCCCATGAGGACAGTGACAGGAACAGAGATGATCAGACTGGTGAGCGGGGAAATGCAATGTTGCCAATTGTCACAATTTTTTTCATTAGCCCCATGATGTTTGTTTTTCTAAAAGTTTCAGTTTCTGGAGTTTAACCTAAAGACTCAGAACCCACAAGACAAAACTGAGAAACGAACCAAAAAATTGTTTAAATCTCATTATTTGTAAGCCAAACTCAAGATATTTGAGGCCTGACCACTCATTTCTGAACACTTGGGGTTGGCAATGCTGGAAAGGTCTATGTTTCCCAGTGATTGATCCACAGGAACAATCTCCAGGTGGGAATGTGTGTTATGCATCAAGGAAGCGACCCTGGCCAAAGCGATGGTTGTGAGGAGTCTCCTCTCCCTGTCTCTGTAAGCAGACACGTTTGAGATAGAAATTCCAGATGGGATTGTTGGGCCTGTGTATTGGGATCTCTGTTGTTGGTTACTCACCTGGAAGAGCCTTTACTAGCCACTAGAGGTCACTGTCACTGCACTGAAATACAGTTATTGGTAAACTCCCAGGTGTATCCCCACCCTGACCTTTACTAAGCAGAGTTAAATGGACTTAAACCAAGAAAGAGAGAAGATTTCCTAGATAAGGTCCCTGATCCTACAAATACTAGATCCCATCTGTTATTCTACTCATATGAATAGTCTCACTGACTTTAGTGGGACTGTCCAAATCAGCAGAGTTACATGTGACCACTGGCAGGATCACGGCCAAAGTTCCTTTCCCCAAACCAGGTATCAGTGCCCTGAATAGAAATGGGAAGAGCAGGGCCCTGCTGTGGGGTTGGTTACTGGCCCAGCTTCAGGTTTGAAATCACTCTCTTCTATATGTAAATGTTCCTTTTAGGATAGGATCAGACCTGGGGCCCAGGGATGAAATGTGCATTTATTTGGTCTTGATGGCAATAACATGCAAACAAGCATTGTGTGGGCAGGTGAGATCTATGAGGTCCAGGCATGTCCTTTGGGATAGGGCCCCCACCCTACTCCAGCCATGAGGTCTCTGCTGGCGTGTGGTCCCTTAGGGACTATATCAGCTGTCAGCAGTTACAGCAGCCCCTACTGGTCTATCAGGGAGTTGTCACCAGCTCACTGCCATCCCCACACTTCTCCTGCACCAGGGAGGTCTCAGCACAGAGAGAATCTGTACCCACATGTTTTCTTTGAAGAACAGAGAGAGAGATAATGGATTAAACTCGTCAAAGGCCCACTCAGAGGAACTGGGGGCAAGGGCTGATTCACAGCCCATACTGTACGTTGCCTACCCATTATGTGAGTGCACATGGGTGGAGAATGGATACATTGACTATAATGTGACCTCTTTGCTATTTTCAGGCTGGAGTCTGCACTCGCTAAGAAGTGAAGGGGCCTCTGGGGCTGAGAGGGACGCCCTGTCCCCACCTCCTCATGACCCAGGTTATGATGACGTTGATATTGGCACCTCTGGGACATGAATATAAGAATGGCTGAGTTCAGATCAAATATCCTGTGAGGATGTAAAATGCTGTATGGTTAGACTCTTTCTGTCCCAAATGTTCATTCACCCATGGGGGGTATCAGAGAAAATCCCTGCCTGGGAACTACTTCAGTCAGCTTTTTTTATTGCAGTTGGTTTAGATGCAAGACATGTAAGTGTGACTGAGACAGGGGCTGTGATTTCCCCTGTAACTTCCCATTGATCAGTCAGTCTGGAACTTCCCTGCTTTTTTGTTCCTAACATTTCTTCATTGTGAATTTTTGCTTTTTCTTATTAAACCCTTTTTGAAGATCTGTTCCAGGGCTGATGTTTCTCTCGTGAGGTCTGTTGGGTGGCTCCATGGGGACCAGCAGGGAGAGAGATGGAGACTGAATCACCAAAAAGTAATAATGTTAAAATGTCACTTCTCAGGTATCGCGGGCTCTAGGATGGAGCACTGCACTGAGAGTGAATGTTCTGTCAGGGGTGTGGTAACAGTGAGAAACCCAGCAACAAAATATTCCTAACTCCAGAGAGGGCCCTAACCCCCAATACAGGCACCAGACTTTCCTCTGAAATCCAGGAGGATAAATGGGAGGTTATTTACAGGTACCTTAATGCACGCGCACACACACACACGCACACACGCACGATTAGTGAAAAGAGCTCCTAACCTCTTCTCTGCCCTACAAATTCTGATACTATACCCATCACTGTGGCACCAGAGTGTCTTAAAGAGATGCATTAAGTGGCATAATTTTCTTCCATCACATGTGGTTTGTTCTCCATCCCTCCCCCTGGGAAAAATGTGCATATGGATTTTTATGGAGGGTTATTTGTGGTTTTATTTTATGACCTGCTATGAGCTTACATTAGTGAAGGCAGGTTTTATAAGGTCATTTTCAAGTGGAACAGAAAGAGGGTTCAGGTGATTTTGTGATCCTGTCGGAGTTGGGTCCAGAGTCTTGAATCAACCAGCAAGAAAACTGTCTCTTGAACAAATGAGCTTCCTCTGGCAGGAGACAGCTCCACTATGCCTGAGGGACAATCTTTCTTTTCTTTGTCACAGGCCCAAATCCTAAAGGCTCAGATCTTCAGAGGCATTTAGGCCCCCTAACGTCCATTGATTTCAATGGAACTTAAATACCTCTGCAGACCTGGGCCTAAGTGCCTTGAAGTTAAGGACTGAGACATGATATTCTAAGAGAAGTTTGAAATGCTTTGTTTTAGATAAGGTTAGATTTGCTCATCTTTGTTTAAAGAAGGCATCTTTGTACCATTTTCACTCTTATGTTGCATGGTGCATTGTGGGTGTGGCACATAGTGGTGGTGTGTGATGGTATCTGCGTGGTGGTGGTGTGTTATGTGTTTTGTATGGGGTCTGTGATAGTGGGGTGTTGCATGTGATGGTGCATGTGTCTGATGGTGAGGTGTTTGTATGTTGTGTATGTGTTTGGTGTGATGTGGATGATGTGTGGTAAAGGATTGGGTTGGGTGACTGCGGATATGATATGTTGTGTGGTGCAATTTAAAAGTAAAAAATGTAAAATGAAACATTTTAATAATTTCCTCTCAGAAATGTTCACAAAATCAATACTTCCTTCAAAGTGTTTCAGTTTTCTGAAGGGGAAAAAAAAACATTCCACTGGAAAAAAATGCAACTAGCTTTCCTGGTTCTCTTTCTAAAAGATACGCTTTAGTTGGGCCAGAAATGATGGGCTTGATGTCAGAATTACTGGGTGAAATCTGTGCTATTCAGGAGGTCAGACTAGATGATCATAACTGTCCTTTCTAAGCCTTGAAAGTCAAATATAAATCTCTCTTGTGAGATAACCCATCAAGGTACACACACCCTCAACAGAAATATACACAAGTAAATAAGCATCCTGGCTACATTTTAAAATATCAAGCAACTGAACAATCTAGGTACTCGTACGGCCACCATCACTGTAATATCTGAGCATCTCCCAGGCATTCATCAGTTTTCCCTCACAACAACCCTGTGAGTCACATAAATATCACTATCCCCAGTGTACATGTGAGGAGCTGAGCCACAGAGAAATGGGTAACTTAGCCATATGTGATGCTTCAGGGTTCACCCAGGCCAGTAAGGGTTCAATCAACACCTGCCTTGCATCTCTGGGTTCCTTAAATGCTTTGCTGATTTGGCTCACAGCCCTGAACCAACAGCCAGCAGACAAGCCTGAAGTTCACACCCTGCCTTTCTCCACCCAGTTACTCTTTGCAGGATGACCTCAACAATGCTCCCAGCCCCCAGTTCTCCCCACAAAACCTTTCTATATGTACTGCTCAGCCCCTCTTACTGGAGCACCTACAAAACCTTGTCAGGTTTGCTGCTCCTTTAAAGAGACAGTACACAAGAGCTTATCAAGTTAACTGGGCTTGACAAACTCTCCACTTCAATCAAAGCACTGAGATGGTTTATGGGCAGAGTAAAATAACAAAACGACATAGGTTTAAGTGATACCAAGTATAAGGAATAAGGAGAGAAACAGTTACAAGCAAATGAAAGTAGAAAGACACTTCTAAGACTAAAACTTATCTTAAGAAACTTGAGTGTCTTGTTCAAAGAAGTTTTTCTCACCACACTCCTCCAGTATGACTGACTCATTCTTTGGCCAGGGCCCAACACACAGAGCTGAAAGTGCTTGGTTTCTTTGACTCTTCAGGTGAGGAATAACTTAGGGGTTCTCTCCTCTTCTCTTTATAGTCTAATAAGCCTTTGATATGTATTCATCTGAAGTATATCCCCAAATAGAGTTCATTTCCCCTGCTGGTTGTAGATGATATACTGGTTAGCTTGATAGTCTCAGGATCCTGGGCAAAGATAGGCAGGACTAATGGCAGGAGCTTGGGATCTCAGAACTGAAGCCAGGGGTCAGAGCCAGTATCGGGGTCAAGAGTCAAACTGGAGTCAGAGTCAGGAATCAGGCTGAGGGTCAATACCAGGTATCAGGGCCCATGTTGGGAACCCATGGGTCAATTGGGAGTCAGAATCCAAGTCAGAGTCAAGGTCAGTTCCAGGGGTTGAGGAACAGAGAAGCAAGTTATGACAACTAGCTAAATCTCCACCTTCCTGCCTGGACACTTCCTGGTATGCCATAAGAACACAAGAACGTAAGAATGGCCATACTGGGTCAGACCAAAGGTCCATCCAGCCCAGTATTCTGTCTGCTGACAGTGGCCAATGCCAGGTGCCTCAGAGGGAGTGAACCTTACAGGTAATGATCAAGTGATCTCTCTCCTGCCATCCATCTCAGACCTCTGACAAACAGAGGCTAGGGACACCATTCCTTAACTATCCTGGCTAAGCCCTGGTCTACACTAGGACTTTAGGTCGAATTTAGCAGCATTAAATCGATGTAAACCTGCACCCGTCCACACGATGAAGCCCTTTATTTCGACTTAAAGGGCTCTTAAAATCGATTTCCTTACTCCACCCCTGACAAGTGGATTAGCGCTTAAATCGGCCTTGCCAGGTCGAATTTGGGGTACTGTGGACACAATTCGACGGTATTGGCCTCCGGGAGCTATCCCAGAGTGCTCCATTTTGACCGCTCTGGACAGCACTCTCAACTCAGATGCACAATTGTTTGCCGTTGCTCTGACGCAGGGAGGGGCGACTGAGGACACGGCTTACAGGGTTGACTTCACGGAGGGTTCCAATAAGAAATGGTGCACCTAAGTTATTGTTCTTATTGGAACAAGGAGGTTAGCCTGGCCTCTGATTGATACATGGCTAGATCTACCTCGCTGCACCTTCTCTGTGAGTGACTGCAGTGTGACCTAGAGGAATGATTCCCCTAGACAGGGGAGGAGGCAAATGAGTACAAAACAAATCTGGTCTATTTCTTGTTTTGATCCACTCCATCTATCTTTTACATCTTTGGCTGGCAGCAGACGGTGCAGAAGGACATATTGCCTGCCTGCTCACCATAAGACGGTTCAATAGGACTGACTGCCGGACTAAAGAGAATGACCTGGTCAAGTCACTAAAAATTTAGTCCCTGCGCCCATGTCTGCCCAGGCGCTCCTGATCGACCTCACACAGGCGACCAGGAGCACCTCGGACATGACGAGGACGGCTACCAGTCGTATTGTACCGTCTGCTGCCACAAGGCAATGGGTTGCTGCTACTGTGTAGCAATGCCGTGCCGCGTCTGCCAGCATCCAGGAGACATACGGTGGCGGTTACCTGAGCGGGCTCCATGCTTGCGGTGGTATGGCGTCCGCACAGGTAACTCAGGAAAAAAGGCGCGAAACAATTGTCTGCCCTTGCTTTCACAGAGGGAGGGAGGGAAGGGGGGGACCGACGATATGTACCCAGAACCACCCGCGACAATGTTTCAGCCCCATCAGGCATTGGGATCTCAACCCAGAATTCCAATGGGCAGCAGAGACTGCGGGAACTGTGGGATAGCTACCCACAGTGCAACGCTCCGGAAGTCGACTCTAGCCTCGGTACTGTGGAAGCACTCCGCCGAGTTAATGCACTTAATGCACTTCTGTGGGGACACACACACTCGAATATATAAAACCGATTTCTAAAAAACCGACTTCTATAAATTCGACCTTATTCCGTAGTGTAGACATACCCTAATAGCCATTAATGGACTTAACCTCTATGAATTTATCTAGTTCTCTTTTAAACCCTGTTAAAGTTCTAGCCTTCACAACCTCCTCAGGCAAGGAGTTTCACAGGTTGACTGTGTGCTGTGTGAAGAAGAACTTCCTTTTATTTGTTTTAAACCTGCTGCCCATTAATTTCATTTGGTGGCCCCTAGTTCTTATATTATGGGAACAAGTAAATAACTTTTCCTTATTCACTTTCTCCACACCAATCATGATTTTATATACCTCTATCATATCCCCCCTTAGTCTCCTCTTTTCCAAGCTGAAAAGTCCTCGCCTCTTTAATCTCTCCTCATATGGGACCCGTTCCAAACCCCTAATCATTTTAGTTGCCCATCTCTGAACCTTTTCTAATGCCAGTATATCTTTTTTTAGATGAGGAGACCACATCTATACGCAGTATTCAAGATGTGGGCGTACCATGGATTTATATAGGGCAATAAGATATTCTCCGTCTTATTCTCTATCCCAAGGGTTTATATAGGATCAATGCCCTAATAAGGGATTGCTAAAACCACTGTCAGTCAGATCACTTAAGGTGGAATTTCCTGTGGTGTTCAGCCTCTGCGGATTGTGGATCACAGGAAGTAGCCCAATTACAGCTGTTGCTGCTGGGTGGGAGCGTGGGATGTTGGTTGCCTGCTAGCCCTACCGGCCAGACTTCAAGTCATGCTGATCCTTACTTCTAGCTTTGTTTACCTTACATGTAAATGGATTTAGATGGATTCACCAAGGGCAAGTCATGCCTGACTAATCTAATTGCCTTCTATGACGAGATAACTGGTTCTGTCGATGAAGGGAAAGCAATGGACGTGTTGATCCTTGACTTTAGCAAAGCTTTTGACACTGTCTCCCACAGTATTCTTGCCAGCAAGTTAAAGAAGTATGGGCTGGATGAATGGACTATAAGGTGGATAGAAAGCTGGCTAGATTGTCGGGCTCAATGGGTATTGATCAATGGCTCCATGTCTAGTTGGCAGCCGGTATCAAGTGGAGTGCCCCAAGGGTCGGTCCTGGGGCCGGTTTTGTTCAATATCTTTATAAATGATCTGGAGGATGGTGTGGATTGCACCCTCAGCAAGTTTGCAGATGACACTAAACTGGGAGGAGAGGTAGATACGCTGGAGGGTAAGGATAGGATACAAAGGGCCTTAGACAAATTAGAGGATTGGGCCAAAAGAAATCTGATGAGGTTCAACAAGGACAAGTGCAGAGTCCTGCACTTAGGACGGAAGAATCCCATGCACCGCTACAGACTAGGGACCGAATGGCTCGGCAGCAGTTCTGCAGAAAAGGACCTAGGGGTTACAGTGGACGAGAAGCTGGATATGAGTCAACAGTGTGCCCTTGTTGCCAAGAAGGCCAATGGCATTTTGGGATGTATAAGTAGGGGCATTGCCAGCAGATCGAGGGACGTGATCGTTCCCCTCTATTCGACATTGATGAGGCCTTATCTGGAGTACTGTGTCCAGTTTTGGGCCCCAGACTACAAGAAGGATGTGGAAAAATTGGAAAGAGTCCAGCGGAGGGCAACAAAAATGATTAGGGGACTGGAACGCTTGACTTATGAGGAGAGGCTAAGGGAACTGGGATTGTTTAGTCTACAGAAGAGAAGAATGAGGGGGGATTTGATAGCTGCTTTCAACTACCTGAAAGGGGGTTCCAAAGAGGATGGCTCTAGACTGTTCTCAGTGGACAGAACAAGGAGTAATGGTCTCAAGTTGCAGTGGGGGAGATTTACGTTGGATATTAGGAAAAAAATTTTCACTAGGAAGGTGGTGAAACACTGGAATGCGTTACCTAGGGAGGTGGTGGAATCTCCTTCCTTCGAAGTTTTTAAGGTCAGGCTTGACAAAGCCCTGACTGGGATGATTTAATTGGGGATCGGTCCTGCTTTGAGCAGGGGGTTGGACTAGATGACCTCCTGAGGTCCCTTCCAACCCTGATATTCTATGATTCTATGAAATGTACCTCCATTGTCTCAGCCTGACAACCAGGCTTGTCAGACAAACAAATACACATTCCTTTGTCTAGGGCAGACTGGGCTTATGTATTGCTTGCCAAACACGTTAAGAACATAATACTAGATCACTAGCACATATCCATAACTCTGTATACACACCCCATACATATATCACACAATGATTTTTGGAACCAGGATGTTACCAGCTTGTATATGATATTTTACATGACACCTTCAGATCCAAATTATAACAACAGTGTGTCAGGTGTAGTGAGTGTGTCAGACCTGACAAGAGTTGTTAAAACAGAGACGTGAACCACCAAGGGGCCTCTGTGTCACCCCATATAACTGCAAGCACATTCCCCCAGGGGTGTCTGAGGTATTGGCACAGAATCTGTTGGGGGTGGGGAGGGCAGAAAGAGAAGACATGGCCAAAGTCCGCTAGCAGACAAACACCCCAAGATTCCCCCACACAGCAGTGAGGACACCAGTAATGAACAGACACAACATATTCTTGGAACCCACCCTAGAGTTCTGTTTGCAGGAGCCCAGCAGACACACGACAGGGGCCTGCATCGTGCCTAGGATGTAACTGAGGTTCATCCCAAACACTCCTGTTCTGTCCTGCCCAGGTACAATATCCCACCGTGACCCACATCACTGGAGGCACTTTCAAAAAGGCAACTGTGGAGGTCATGTGTCTCCATAGAATGGCTGAGACTGCTCTGACTGATCAGCTTTTACCTGGATCCTGTGCTTTGCAGATGAAATCCAGCCAGATCACTGCAGACTTGCAATAATATTCAAAGGCTTCACAAGCACATGGTTTAATGTACCTGATGCAGTTTTGTAAGCACATGGGTAATTGGGTGCTTCTAGTCTAGGTATAGGCACTGCACTATAGCAAGTGAGATGTCCCAGGGTATGTATGTTGAAGGACCAATGAGACTAACACAGACTTTAGCATACGCGTGACTGTGTGAAGGATAGAAAAATCAAATAAACCAAGTATCTGTGGGTGACGACACAGCCCTACCAGCACCTTCTCCATGTGATTGACCCTAGAGCCAAAGATCTCTCCAATTCATTCCTGCTAACAACAGACAGTTTCAAAAGCAGATTGAAGCCAAGTAACCTCTCCCTGTGTGTAGGACATCACTTGTCAATCAGTGCTGCAATAGAATCCACTGCTGCACAACAGATAATGGTAGGAAGGTAGCCATCAAACAGGATTTGCACAATCCCAATGGCCAGTGACACGTACCCTCCAGACTTCAAGTGGATTTTGGGTGGAGAGAGCAAAGCTTCTGTTGTAAATGGAATCAGACCACATTTCAGTGTGATAGTTAGAAATGCTGCCCACAATGCACACCTGCTGCTGCTTTGGTAGAAAGGCTTGTTAGCACTCGCAGCTGGCCTGCTTGGTCCCAAATACCTAATATCTTAGAGCAGACCGAGTCTGACCTGTACGTCATTGTGGTGGAAGGGGTGTAACATCTGAAGTAAGGGACTGCTCGTTGGAGCTATGCCATCAGCAATGAAGGCTTGTCTGAAATATCACCTTGGGCATTATACGAGGTGGGCAGATCCAATGATGGCTGACACAGGTGATGAAGATGCAGGGCAGCAGCTGCACCTCGCTACCCAAGGCAAAGGAAGTCGCTGAGAAAGACTCAATGGCTCAGGTCGCACAGCATGAAGCCATTACTGGTAGACCAGGGAAAGGGTCGCATTACTGCACCTCCGTCTCGTCCCAGTGGGAAGAGGTAGTTCCTGGGATAATCATTTGCTCTTGTTTTTCCAAATGGTAAATGATCACAACTGCTGACGGTCTGGCTAAGCGTTGAGGAGGAGACTTGGTTGCCCCAAGCAAGACAAAACCAAGTGTGGCACCCACGAGCATGTCTAATCAATGACTGCACTCTACAAATTAGGCACTGACCTACATTCCCCATAGCCGTGGGAAGAAAACCTCTTATCTTTCCCAACTGAGAGTTGTACAGACTTCTGTGGCTGTAGGGCAGTGAGGAGTATTTGATACCCTGTTATGCCAAGGCTGGGACTAAGGAGACAAAATCTGTAATTTCTTCCACCACCATTTCTGAGAAGTCCTTGCCTGAGGAATTGCTCGGGGTGGTGGATCCACGTGAACCCAGACTATTTGCCCTCAGCAGCAGATTTGGATGGTTCTCATAATGAGAAACATCCATCTAGTACTTCAGAGACATGGCTGATGGGCTCCAGATTGTTTGCCTGAATCCATGGGGATCTGTGCCATGTCAGCAGGGGGCAAAAGCCCCTGACATGGCACAGATCCCCATGGGTTTTGATTACTACAGCTCATGATGGCACTGGCTGTTATGGGGATCTATAGCCTGCAACTTCCATGTTAGACCAAAACCTATTATGCAAGGATGGGGTCATTGTGTCCACTACTGGCTGAGACCATTAATGCCTTGCTATGGAAGAGCACAGAGCCATGCTCACCCAAATGATCCATTGTTAGGTCAATGCACAAGAAGCCATGACTTCAAGTTCTCATTGTCCTGCCTTTACTCTCCATGTTCTGATAATTTCCTTGAGCAGGTTGCAAGGAAGCTACTCTGATGTCACCTAAGGTCTCCTGCTGTACCTGAGTTGTCTTGGTCAGGACAAATCCTGGGCATGGCACGGAAACTGCTCTGATTTCATTTGTTGATGATCTCCTCCTAGTTGTGCGGGCTCTCTTAGATCTGCCATCAGCTTCTGTCATCCTTGACATTTGTTTTGTGGCTGGTCTACATGCTATGGCTGGGGTGCAGGGTGCTGCCTTGAAATGGCTCCATTCTCTCCTTCCACAGAGATCCCCAAGTGTCAAGGAAGATAGGGCGAGGGGAAATTTTAAAGTTTTCAATTTTTGTTATTTTTGTTAAAATTTGAATTCAATAAGGACAAATGCAAAGTGCTCCATTTAGGAAGGAACAATCAACTGCACACAGCGACTCTGAGCAAGGGAGGAAATATGGCATTTCCCCACCCATTCAATATTCTTGTTTGAATCAATTTATTAAATAACTTTTTCTTTGTCTGACAAGTTTCACATTCACCAAACACATTTTCTTTCCCTTTTTAATGTGATTTTTGGTCACCAGGAACAGAGGACAGTTAATAGGCCAGAGTCAAGTAATGAGAATGGACACAAAACTCAGTGACCGTGACATCCTAATCAGGGATGACCAACATTTCATGGGCAATAAACAAGCTTTAAGGCAGAGCTAAGAGCTCAGACATCCATAACTCAGCTGAAATCCTGGGCAGAGCAATAAGTGTCAGAGCACTTTCTAAGTCCCTGTCCCAACAACTTTCAATCAGGTTTCTGACCAATCTGATGTGATCTGCTGTAAACACAGGATCCCATCTGGAGGCTGCGATTCCCATGGAGCCTTGGCTCCTGACTACCACTGGATCCATGAAGAGGCCAGTGGGCCTAGGCATGTCTATCTTGTTCACATGGCATGAGCTAAATTTAGGTGTCATTTGGGGTTCCCTTGTCTAGGAAAAATTCTGGAGCCCCAGGGGCACAGTTTGGGGTGCCCTTAGCCCAGTTCAGTTTGCCCCATAGACAGTCTGAATTCATCTTTTTGAGCTCATGTTCAGAAGCAGCGAGACCAGGTTCTCTGAACCCCATGGGGATAGGTTACGTTTTGCAGTCTTTGGAAGAGTGGGCACGTCCAAATGGACTCCAGTAGAATCCTAGGTGCCTGTCATCAGGTGTATGTACTCCACACTCACCCAGCAACCAAAAGATTAATACAGACACTGCCAGCCACTGCTGATTGGCAGTCTCACAGCAGCTGGTAGGGTAAAAGGGCTGGGAAACAGAGGGGTGGGCAGGCTACCAGAGGAGTGAGCAGACTGGAGAAAGTAATTCCTGTCAGCAAACTGCTAAAGAGCAGCCCAGGGACAACACCCCAGCAAGGGACAAAAGGACCAACAGACTGATGAGCCTGCAGAGGCCTTGGGGAAGGTAGGAAGGTGCTCAGGGCACTGTCAGAGTCGGCAAATCCACATCCGGCATGTCTAGCTTGAGGGCCCTGAGCTGGGACCCAGTGGAGTGAGTAGGCCTGGATTTCCCTACCAACCCCCTTACAGACCTGAGATCAGAGAGGGTTTTTCAGATTTCTGGGTACCAGGAATAGATTGAGGGAGCTGGCGCCATGCCCTGCTTGGCCAGGAGGGGCACTGTTGGACTGGTGCACCGACTCACACGTGATATAAGAAGTGGGATTTCTCACTGTATCCCAGCCCCACAGAACTGAAACACATATACTGAAACTCAATAGGGCCCAAGACGGAGGAGGCTGTATGGTTACTTGGCCAGCAGCAGGCCACTGTCTTAAACCAACAACCCATTGCCCATGATCAGCTGCAGCAGATATAAGCTGTCATAAACATACAGCTAAGGGTAGCCTAGAATTCCTCCTTACCTGTAAGGGGTTAAGTAGCTCAGATAACCGGTTTAGCACCTGACCAACAGGACCAATGGGGAAAGAAGATACTTTCAAATCTTGGTGGGGGGGGGAAGGGTTTTTTTGTGCTCTTTATTTGTGTGTGTTTTCTCTCTTGGGACTGAGACGGGCCAGACAGAAATCCATCTTCTCCAACCCATCCTCATCCAAGTCTCCAATATCGCAACCAGTATAGGTAAGTGAGGCAAGGCAGATTAGTTTATCTTTTGTTTTGCTTGTGAATTTTCCCTGTGCTAAGAGGGAGGTTTATTCCTGTTTTCCGTAACTTCAAGGTTTTGCCCAGAGGGGAATCCTCTGTGTTTTGAATCTGATTACCCTGTAAAGTATTTACCATCCTGATTTTACAGAGGTGATTCTTTTACCTTTCCTTTAAATAAAATCCTTCTTTTAAGAAGCTGACTGATTTTTCCATTGTTCCAAGACCCAGGGGTTTGGGTCTTTGATCATTTTGTAACCAATTGGTTAGGATATTATTCTCAAGCCTCCCCAGGAAAGGGGGTGTAAGGGCTTGGGGGGATTGCTGGGGGAAGAGGAACTCCAAGTGGTCCTTTTCCCTGGTTCTTTGTTAAATCACTTGGTGATGGCAGCGTTACTTAAACCCAAGGTACAAGGGAAAATTTGTTCCTGGGGAGTTTTTAACCTAAGCTGGTAGAAATAAACTTAGGGGGTCTTTCATGCGGGTCCCCACGTCTGTACCCTAGAGTTCAGAGTGGGGAGGGAACCCTGACATAAGCCTAGACACTACAGCTGTTGCAGGCCCAGCAACAGCAAAATGAGCTGCCAGCAGCAACAGTAGGAGGTCCAGGCCACAACTCAACAATCGGGCTAGTGAATGCTGGACATCCACCTCATGCCTGTCTTGACTGGGTAGGTGCAAGCCCATTATAGGGCCTTCAACCATCCGTCTGCCCTGAACTATCCAACAGTGAAGGCAGCCATATTCAACAGACTGCAATTAATTGAAGAGACTTACCACCACCATTTCAGAGAATGATTAAGCCTGTCTATGTGGCCTCACAGCCTGTTGCTGAGGCTCAAGGATGTCAGCTGCAAGTGGTTAAGGCCTGAGGTCAGGACAAGCAGGCAAGTAGCTGACCTAGTTCCTCTGCACTGCCCCCGGCGCCCTGCCCAAGCCCATGCATGAATGGGTACAGAGCACCATCCAGAGGCGCTGGAAGAAGCAGTGAGACTAGCAAAGACCTACCTCAAGCTGACACCCCACTGATTCGACCTGGGAGGGCAGAGCTTGCCTCCCCGAAGTCAAGTAGGGCAGGAGAGAGAGGGAACAGTCATTCTGAGGCCACAGGGTGGATGGCAGCCTCACCCCCAGGAGATAAGTCCTCACGCCAGAGATTGGACCCAACTTACTACCCATCCCATTCTCTGAAGGCCAAGACAAGAAAATCAGGGAAGGCCGAAACCCTGGATAATACACCATTACTGGGCCCACTGGTGAGAGTGATCTGTTTCGTATGTGGGCAAGAAGAACATATCAGGAGGGATTGTGAGACCACAGAGTGTAATTATGGGGGTAGCTTGACGTTCCCCAGACTCAATTAAAATGCCAGACAACCCAAATTGACCACCGTGGTGCACATCAACGACCAGGAGGAGCCAGCCTTGGTGGACTCAGGATGCGAGCAGACCCTAGTGAGAGAAGACCTGCTGAGGGAGGCAAAGGTTCATTTGTAAGGCACCATGCCCCTGACATGCCTCCATGGGGATGTGAAGGGCTATCCCATTGTGAAGGTCTGTCTGACAGCAGGTGGACCAACAGGCCACATCACAGTAGGTCTAGCATGTAAATTGCCGTATCCAGTTCTATTATAGCTGGCCTGTCCCCACTTTAAGACACTGCTGCAGGCCCTATTGAAGGGCCAAATGGAGGCAACTAGAGGAGCTGAACAGACCCTAGGGGACCTGTCAAGGTACCTTCCCCACTTTTAACTCTAAGGTACAAATGTGGGGACCTGCATGAAAACCTCCTAAGCTTACTTTTAGCAGCTTAGGTTAAAACTTCCCCAAGGTACAAACTATTTTACCCTTTGCCCTTGGTTTTCCACTGCCACCATCAAATGTTTCTCTGGGTTCCTGAGAAAGCGTTGTTTGGAAACGTCTTTCCCCCCCAAAATCCTCGCAATCCTTGCACCCTACTTCTTGGGGAAGGTTTGGTAAAAATCCTCACCAATTTGCATAGGTGACCACAGACCCAAGCCCTTGGATCTTAGAACAATGAAAAAAAGCATTCAGTTCTTGAAAAGAAACATTTTAATAGAAGAAACAGTAAAAAGAAAAGGATTGCCTCTGTAAGATCAGGATGGTAAATATCTTACAGGGTAATTAGATTCAAAACATAGAGAATCCCTCTAGGCAAAACCTTAGGTTACAAAAAGACACACAGACAGGAATATTCATTCTATTTAGCACAGCTTATTTTCTCAGCCATTTAAAGAAATCATAATCTAACGCATATCTAGCTAGATTAATTACTAAGTTCTAAGACTCCATTCCTGTTCTGACCCCGGCAAAAGCCTCACCTAGACAGACACACACCCTTTGATGTTCTCCCTCTTCCCAGCTTTTGAAAGTATCTTGTCTCCTCATTGGTCATTTTGGTCAGGTGCCAGTGAGGTTATCCTAGCTTCTTTACCCTTTACAGGTGAAAGGGTTTTTTCCTCTGGCCGGGAGGGATTTAAAGATGGTTAGCCTTCCCTTTATATTTATGACAGGACCTCTTTCTTTTTGAGGATGAAGGTCTGTTCTTATCATAGAGAAATGAGCCACAGGACATGGGAGATGAGACTTACATAGGGGTGGGGGGAGTCAGGATTGTTGCCTATGTTAAGCGAATGACCCTCTGAGACATATGCCCCTAGGACTCCAAACAAGAGCTGACAGGTGTGGGGAAGCTATTGGGGTCATCCAACTTGCAGGTCAAACAGCAAAGGGAGGATTCCTTCTGAAGTGTCTCTTAGGAGGGCATAGCCATCATAGATGGAGAAATGTTCAGACTCGAGCATGTAAGAAGTTGCTCCTTGCTGTCTCCTGCCCTATGCTGCTGCATAAATATCACTGGAGGGCTGCACCGTACCTTGGTTATGAAACTCAAGCTGCACACTGAGCTTGGCCCCTCACTCCCACTACCCACTCCCAGCTGGGATTCCTGCCCCTGCTTCAGCCAGGCTTCCCCAGCCATGCCCCAGGTCAACTCAGTCCATCCCCCTACAAACTGCTGCCCCCCACTCACCCACCCAATAGTGGCATGTACCTTCACTAGTCATTTCCGTGATTTCAGAGTTGGAAAATGTAAAGTGGAACAGCTTCAACAGGAGACACTGAGAGCATTCCCACCTGGAATAGTTCACGGCCTGGTGATTAGTGCACTTGCCTGTGGCACAGGGATGGACTACCTGAATTCAAGCCCCTGCTTCTGAGCAGGGATTCAAACCAGGATCTCCCATGCCCCAGACAAGTGTCCTAATCACGGGGCTAACGGTTACAAGGGGGAGCACACACTGTTTCTGTATGACTCACAATGGACACTTCTGATTTGCTGTCAAGTCTCAAACAGTTTCAGGGCTGAACCAATTTTTTTTTCTGATTTCTCAGTTTGTTGTCTGAACCAAAACAACAATTACTGGCCTGGCTGTAGCTAGGAGTGGTGACACGAGAGGGACGGAGGCGGTGGTGAGGATGGGTGTGGAGGTGGAGAGGGTTGTGTGACACTAAGAGAATCCCAATGCCAAAGGGCAGGGGGCTCACAAGTAATGTTTCGGCTGACCAGTTCAGTGTACCCCAATTTACAGCTGTCATAACCTTTGTCTGCTAGGTGGTATGTACAATATTGGAAAACTAATAATTCACTGATCATTGATATTCTTGCACGTGTGAAGTGTGTACATACAGTATAGGCTGGAATTATGACTAAAATGTGTTTAAACCAGGCATGAAATAGAGCGTTAGAGTTAGAGTCTACCCCACACAAAGGAATTTGTTTGCCTCTCTGACGAGCCAGGTCCTGACGCAGAGACAACAAAAGTCCATTTACATATTAGGTAAACAAAACTATTAATCTAACAAGTGAAGGCGGAGACAGCATGGCATTTACACCCAGCAGGCGAGAGAAGCTTGGTTTGGGTTTTACTTCTCAAAGAGTACATTGCAAAGGTTTACTGGACTATAAAGATAGGGGAGCTGAATCTCAAGCAATAAGCAATTGAATGAACTGAGTCTACACAATATTACTGTATTCTGAAAGTGTATTGAGTGAAATATTTTATGAAAGTCTATGACATGCTGGTGATTAATATAATAATGTCTGTATTAACACTATAAGGAATTGTAGATTCTCCTTGGTAACATGATTTAAAGTGTTTGTCCAAACACACGGAGAAACAGCTCTCTTCCAGACAGGAGGGAAGGCAGCTATCTACCTGTCCCCAATTAAATTAAGCAAGGTGTGATCAAAACAATGGAAGCCCCATTTACATGAAAATCAGCAGAGGGATTGAAAATCCACAGGAGGGGAAGAACAGCATAAGGTCATCCTGCCTCTGGAAACAAGGTCATTGAACTTTGGAACTTATAAGCAAGGGCAGAAGCCATCTTTTTTCACTTTTATTTGCATGTAATCTTTTCTAACATTATTCCTTTTACTTGGCATCACTTATGTCCTGTTGTTAATAAATGTGATTTATTTTTACTATAAACCAACTCAGTGCTGTGTTTGACTTGAAGTGACTGCTGACTCCAGTTAAAGTGTTAAGCTGTTGGGTATTGACTCTTTATGGGAGCAATAAACCTTTATACATCTCTGAATGTTCCAGGGGAGAGCTGGACATTTCAGGGGAGACAGTTTTGTAGAAATCTGAGCCTGGGAGTGTGTTGGGGTCACCTTGCTGGTTGTAACCAATTCTGGTGGAAGCTAGAGTGCGGTGGTGGGGTTGTACACAGACTGCTAGGGTCAGAGCTGCTGAACCAGGGCTGTCAAGTGCACAGACACTCGGGGTGTGACCTATATGCTTGTGGGCTGGCAGGAGAGTCCCAGGCTGGGAGCTACAGCAGCAAAGCATTGTAAGTCACCCAGGGTTGCAGGGCAAACAGAGACACAACCTCTCACTGGTTTGGATTGCACCCCCAAATCATCACAGTGGGGATGAAGGGAAGGTCAGGGTTGGGACAAATGTCATCAGAGGTGACAACAGTTGAAATTTGACCCAGGTGAAAACTTGACAATGGTTAGGTTGCTGATGTGCTGAGACCACAATCTGCCATGCTGACCATGTACTCCTCTGTCTGTTTGTATCCATCTGTTGTTTCTTGTCTTCTACTTAGCTCCTGTCTACACTTGGGTGGGGAGGGTCGACCTAAGATATGCATAGCTGAAGTCGGCGTATCTTAGGTCGACTTACCTGGCCATGAGGAAGGCAGCAAGTTGACCACTGCCGCTCCCCCATCAACTCCGCTTCTGCCTCTCGCGAGCTGGAGTTCCAGAGTCGACAGGGAGTGCGTTCAGGGATCAATTTTATCGCGTCTAGATGAGATGCAATAAATCGATCCCTGATAGATCGATCACTACCCGCCGATCCGGTGGGTAGTGAAGACCTACCCTTAGATTGTAAGTTCCTTGGGGCAGGAACTGTCTTTCTCTTCTGTGTTTGTACAGCGCCTAGCACAATAGAGTCCTGGACCATAAGAAGGGCTCCCAGGTGCTTTTGCAGCAAAAGGTGCTTTATCATAGCTGTTTGTCTCTGCATTGTCTGCATAAAGCCCCTCCCAAGGGCCTTTCACTCTATTTCAACCTTTTATGCATTCAGGAAAACTTCCCTCCACACGTCTGCCTTCAGGGCCCTCTCTGGGGATTAACTGTGTACTCCATGAAACAGATCATCTTTAGCTTTTCTTTTTGGCTTGAGATCTGACAGCCTCTCGGCAGGCTAAAACTCCCTTCTTCACACAGTTACACATGTGCAGGGAAATAAAAAAAACAAATAATTTATTGTCCCACTCCTCGTAGTCTCCATGCCAACAATGATAAAATGTTCCTTTTTCCACAATTTCAGAATGTCATTCCCATCTTCTCTTACCACTCTGTGGTTTCCTTTGTGACAGTAAGATGTTACACAGTTCATTTTCCCATTGTAATGGACCAAGGCATAGGCAGTCTTGCCTACAGGTCACACCTAGGCTGAGGTCTGCCCAGCAGGGGAAGGTGGTCACTGGGCAGGAATGAAGGAATTGCAAGAGTCAGATTCTAGAACCAAGAGTCAGAGTCAAGCCAGGGTCAAAGACCAGCGATCAGAGGCAATACCAGGTTAGAATCAAAGGCAGGAATCAGGGTCAGAATCAGGGGCTGGCAATCAAGTAGAGTCTAGACTGCAGCAGGCAAGAGTTCACATGGCTGCCCAGACAACTTCCTGAGGCAACCCTGAGGGATTAAATAGGGGACTTCGACAATCAGAGGCCCACAGGGTACTGTTACTCTTGGTCTCTTGGGCTGCAGTTCCTATGGTGACTGCTCTCCATAGTGCTCCCTGGATGTCCCAGTGAATGGCCTCCTTACAGTACTGTAGGAATATCAACTGTCCTGGAATGACGTTGCATCCCATAATGCCTTGTGGAAATATGCTTATGACTGTATATATGACATAACTGGAATGTGTTTTATGCTACATGTGCCATGTAACATATCTCTGTAAAGGTTATGATCTACTGAATTTATTCATCCTATTTGTATGCATATGCCATTTTTGTACTCGAAATTAGGAATATTGGCTGTGTACTTTCTTGATTTTAAGTAACCTTAGTAAAGCATTTGGTCAGCTTCTTGAGAAAGGAATGTGCAAATTAAGTCCCCAATCAAGAAACACTTAACGGACAATGGATCTTGGAAGGCTCCAGTCCACATAAGAAGTCTACTTGAGGACATTCAAGGTAGCATGTGAACCATAGCTGCTACCTGTAAGTTCTGAGTCATGCATGGGCATGTGACTTGCCCATGTGACTCCAAAACTCCATCTTGTAGCTGGGATTCTACACAGGGGGAGGAAGGGGTATCCACCCACAAGAGAAAGTCTATTTAACCCCCTGGGAGACTCCTCCATTTTGTCTTCAGCTAGCTCAAGAGATAGCCTCTCCACCCCCAAAGGATACCTGAAAGAAACTGGGACAAAGGACAGTTACTATAGGGGGTGTGAGTGATTGCTAGACCCAGACTAGAAGGAGACTAGTCTGTAAAAGGAAGCTTACTGGAATACCTCTGAGGGTGAGGTTTTATCTGTATTCAGTTTTCTTACTGTATTAGGCATAGACTTGCATGTTCTATTTTATTTTTCTTGGTAATTCACTTTGTTCTGTCTGTTACTACTTGGAACCACTTAAATCCTACTTTCTGCATTTAATAAAATCACTTTTTACTTATTATTTAACCCAGAGTACGCATTAATATCTGCGGGGGGGGGGGGGGGGAACCAGCTGTGCATATCTCTCTATCAGTGTTATAGAGGGCCAACAATTTATGAGTTTAACCTGTATAAACTTTATACAGGGTAAAATGGATTTATTTGGGGTTTGACCCCATTGGGAGTTGGGCATCTGAGTGTTAAAGACAGGAACACTTCTTACGCTGCTTTCAGTTAAGCTTGCAGTTCGTGGGACATGGTTCAGACCTGGGTCTGTGTCTGTGGCCGGCAAGTGTGTCTGGCACAACCAGGCAGGGTTCTGGAGTCCCAAGCTGGCAAGGAAGGCAGGGGCAGAAGTAGTCTTGCCACATCAGTTGGCAGCCCCAAGGGGGTTTCTGTGATCCAACCCTTCACACCCGGGTTCTGCAGACCTGGGTCCTAGATCTCAACTCCTTACACCCATGCTACCGACCCTCTGTATTTTATTCCCTTGGTGTGGGTTTTATGGGTGTCTGAGTGTTTTTAAAATTTGTCTAGTTTGGAGCTGCAGGAGGGTGGATGGATGACTCTTTTCTTTTCTAGGGTGGGTGGAGGAGTAGCAGGAGCAGGTTAGTGACTACATGTGCCCTTCTGCAGGCTTTTCTGACTACAGCTCAGTGAATACTTGATTTTTCAGTTCAGTGGCCAAACCAACAAAATCTGAAAAAGAACTGATTCATTTAGGGCCAGAACTGCATGTTTTTGTTTTTTCTTGCAGAAACAAAATATTTAAAAAATTCTTTGTCCTCTAATGAAGGATTTGAAATGTGATTTTTGAAAAGACATTTCAAAAAGAACCAATTTGGGGCAGGGCCGGGAGAAATTTTAGTAATAAACTCAGCTGTACTTGGGAGAGCTTGCAGACATGCACGTGCAGTTACTAAGCTGCTGGAGCGCCTTCGCTGACTTGGCACTGGGTCCAGTGCCCCCTCACCTTCATTTTCCCTGACAGTGCCCTGTAGATGTCTGCATTCTGGTGACTCTTATCTAGAGGGAACTGGACATGCTTGTCTCCAGACAGGCCAATCAAGTCCAGGGCCTCTACATGGGTCCAGGTGGAAGCAGAGGGGCCATGTTTGCTATGGGTATGTGAACTCACCACTACCTGATAATGAGAAGACCACTCTTGGCTGCCTGCTAGCATTTAACCAGAGAGGGTACATCTGGTCAAGATGACCTCAGAGCAGTAGAGCACACACAAGCAGATTCATGGAGGTATGAAGCAATGCAGGGTGGGACACTAATTGGAGGACTGTCAGCAGCATTAGCATTAGGAATTATTTCACAGGAATCTTAGAGTGAGCAAACTGATTGTGAAGTGGAGCTATTCCTTCTCCAATGAAGGTTAGTTATGGTTACGGCAACCTAAGACACCAAATAAATTGTTCTGAGAACAGAGTTCATGTGACACAAAGAATTTAAGGCGAGCTAATTACAGTTAATGTGATGTAACAACCCCTGTAGACAAGCCATAAGGGTAATTGAGAAGGGCTTCACACTGGAACTGGTGTTCCAGGTATCAGGCTCTGTTGGCGTGAGGCCGACACACGAGATCCTAATTCCAAGCAGTCAGAGGAGCTCTGCTCTCTGGCACTGTACAGCACATTCCCCTGCTTCATTCCCACTAGTATTGTATCTGGTCTGTTCTAGACTATCTTCAACCACAGTGACTCGGTTACTTCCCATTTGTGTCTATCCCACGCTCTACTCTTTCCACTGCTGGGGAATTATTCCTCCTCTCTGCCCTTTGCTTTTCCCTTCTGAACTCTCAGCCATTATTTTTGTATTTTCAGATTATATGAATAAGCACCTACCCTCCTGGTTCTCACCCCTGTGGAGACACCTGCCTTTGCTGTCCCTTGCCCCTTATTCTCCTTTACTCCCCAGTCTCATGTCCAAGCCTCCAGGCCTCATCATTGAATAGTTTCCTTTCTTTGAACTTTCTCCAGTTTTTCAATAGCCTTCCTATATTAAAGGGACAGAAATACAATATTCCAGCGGAGGATGTACTAAGACCATGTAAACACTCATCAGTCCCATTCAGTCCCACTTGCAGACACAGTCACACACTCTGCTTTGTGTCAACCTGTTCACTCCTGAGAATTATGTTGTTGGCTACCCCCATGCCCCAGCAGTGTCACACTTTGCCCTTTTAGTCAAACTTTCTCTCATCACTGGAACACAGGAATTGGCATACGGGGTAAAGGGCTGCTGCTTATTTAACAGTCTTTACTGTTAGGAGCACAACCAACACCCTCTGATGGATGTATTGACTCTCTCGGTCGCATTGATCTGGTTGGAGGGGACACTGCCTGATCAGGACGTGTTGAAGTTAAACATGGAAATACATGGGAGACAGTCTGTGATTCACACTTGGATTTCAATGTGGCCTCTGTTATCTGCAATGAATTAGGGTGTGGACAGGCTGTAGCCACCTTGGGAACAGCTCACTTTGGAAAAGGACATGATCTGATCTGGAAGGAAGAGCTCCACTGTGTGGGGAATGAGTCTCTCCTTCAGAAATGTCCCAGGATGTCCCGTCCCAACAACACATGCTCCCACGCTAAAGATATTGGCGTATGGTGGTCAGGTAAGAATTCAAACTGATGAACCACTAGCTGAGCCCCTCAGTCTCTTTTCTCTCACATCCACATATCCTCATGTAAACCCACATACCAGAAAACTTTATATGTTTCCAAGTTGCTCCAAAGGATTCCTGTCTGCTGCAAAGGGTGGCTCTACTTTCCTACCACCCAGGGGGAGCCAAGAAGTGATGGTGTGAATCCCATTATCTGTCTCATATTCCTTACTCTATTTCAAGTATCTCCAGTAAATGGGGACAGTTCTATTTACCTTTCTCCTGCTATAAGGATAGGGTCGCAGCAGAGCTCTGATTTCCCTTATCCTCCACTAGGGATCCATGTTCTCCACTGCTGAGCACTCTCCTCCCCACTCAGATACATCTGTAAGGGGAAGGGGCAGGGTCTAGTGGTCAGAGCACAGAACCAGACACCGGGAAACGGGTTTTATTTCCAGTTCTGGTTCTGTATTCAATAATGCCTTGTGCCTCAGTTTCCCATCTGTAAAATGGAGATAACAATAAACTACTACCTCAGCGAGTGGGTGTGAGGCTTAACTTCATTAGTGTAAAGTGCTTTCAGGCACTTAAATGCATAGTGCTATGTAGGGGCCAGGTGGTGTTATTTTAAAACATACTTGAGAGAACTGGAGCAGTTGTGGCTACTTTTATGTTATTGCCCTGCAATGGGGGTTGGCTTTGTGCTACCCATTCATGCAGATCTGATTATTAGAGACTAGCTGGAAGCCTATGCTATTGCATGGGTGTAATTTGTAAAGTCCTGTGAAGCAATAGTGACTGCTGGAAGAAAATATGAAGCAAAAAAACCAGAAAGAATATGAATGCAAAATATGTACATTGTCAAACTCTAGTGTATGTATGTGACAGCTTTGGCTCATATCATCTAACTCAGATATACCCACCTCCCTCCCAGTTGTTTTTTGAATTGCTTTGTCAATGTTTTCACAAAATTTGGAACCACACGTTTCATTAATGCTGAAAGACAAATGGTTGACAACTTGTTTTATTTGAATGTGAAACTTACTTATTATGAAGGTGCTTTTAATCACGCTGAGGCTAACACTGTACCAATACTGTATTTATTGCTAAAGTATGTTTTCGCCCTAGTCTGTCTTTGGAATTTTTAACTGCCCTCTATTCCCCTGCCAGTGTGTGTGTGTGATAATTTCAGGTTGGAAAGTCAACCTTGTAATGCACACACAAAACACCCCTCTCCCTGGCTGCTCAGCTGGAGACTGCACTTGCCCTCTTCTCACCCCTGAGATGGGGGAACTGCCCTTCATTCCCTCTTCACTCATCACAAGACTTCCCTGCCTCCTGCTGCCCTGGGACACCACCTAGAACCCAGCTACATCACTTCCCTGACTCCCCACTCCCCCGCCTCCAGGGCCAAGCGGGTTTGTCTTCTGCCTGGTTCCCAGCAGGAACAGTTTCCCAACTTCACCCTCCCCTGCCTCTTGCTGCCCCGGGACCCTCTCTCTGCTCTAGGGACATACATGAAGGCAGGGCTCGGTGGCAGGGAAGGTCTGTGTCCTCAGCCTCAAGGATCTTGCACAGAGCTCAGTCCAGCCCTGAAAACTGGAGGATCAGAGGAGCTTCTCGTGTCATCACACCTGCTCTTCTAAAATCTACCCAAATCCCATGACATATGATCAGCTTGCAACAACTGGAAACACTGGAACACTGCCTTTTTGTGCTGCTTGGAGGGGACCTCCATCTCCCACCATCACTTCCAGGTTGGGGAGATGCCACCTAATCCCATATCTCGCCCACCCCCATCACTGCACTCTGCACCCCCCTCAGCCTCCTGTTTGGACCCCATATCCTCCTACATCTCATTCCCCTGTAACTCCTAAATCTGCCTCTTGCCCCCAGTATCCTGCTCACCATACTCTCCCCATCATCCTTTCACAGGGACTCTGCTGCCACTCAGACTCCCTGGGTCCTCTCCAGCCCCCTGAGCCATACAGGAACAGCCATGTTCCCTGTGGGCTTCAGTCACCTTGAAAACAAGTGGGGCAGACAACTTTACTCAGGGCGGCCTCACTCCCACATGCCGACAGACTGTAGGGAGATGGCGGCATCTCACTGGCTTCAGCCCCAGTGACAGCTACAGGAGATGGCGCAATTTGGAATAAGGGAAACTCTGAGAGTTGGAAGTGGCTTATAACTTAAAAGTTGGATTGTAAGTGTCCACGAATCCCAGTGATGACTGAACCTGGTGATATTCTGAAGCAGAGGAGCTCTGAGCCAGGCTTGTAGCTTGTCCCAGCATTTCATGCTGACTCAGCACACATCCTAGGCTTCAGAGTGACTCACAGAGTGACATTCCTGGAATCTTCTTATATGGGTAACAAAGGTCGCCTTCTTTTCAGGGCCAGGGTCTTGTCAGGACACAAATCTAAATGGAGGAGATAAAATCAGGGCAGGGCCAGCTAGCGAGGTGCCTTTCCCAACATCACCACTAACAACAAAGCTTGCAAAGGATCTGCACTGCCCACTGCGGAACTCACCCATAATGGGGGTCCTTGGAGGGCAGTGCTTCCTAGTGGTTAATGTCTGTTCACTCTTGGGGCAATGGTAGGGGAGCCCGAGCCCACACACTCCATCATGCTCTGACGTGGGTGATCACATAAAAACGTAAGAACAGCCATACTGGGTCAGATCAAAGGTCCATCTAGCCCGGTATCCTGTATTCTGACAGTGGCCAATGCCAGGTGATTCAGAGGGAATGAACAGAACAGGTAATCATCAAGTGATCCTTCCCCTGTCGCTCATTCCCAGCTTCTGGTAAATAGAGGCTAGGAACATTTCAGAGCATGGTTTTGCACCACCTTTTCAAAATGCAAAAACAGGACATTTTCAGGAGCCCCACCCACTCTGTGAAGCTGCTTCCTCCTCTTTCTCCCAAGACCCTGACCCCTGGTCAAGCTGGAAGGCAGAGCTGGGTTATTGTAAAGTGTCACCCAGGGAGCCTGAGCCAGTGTGGAGGCCCTGGACCCTCCACCTACCCTGGGCAGGGTGCCAGGTTGCCCAAGAGCAGCCCCAGCCCATGTCCCCACCCCCCCGGGGACAATTGCTGTCCCAGAGTCATTCAGCCTAGGACTGGAAATGTACATTTCAGGGCTGTCTTGCCCAGTTAGGGACAGGGGTTAACTTTCCCCAACCGAGGGCCTTACAAAGGTCAGCAGCATTTGGCCTACAGGGAGTGGCGAGGGCCTCTGAGCTACTTTCCCTGGGTCACTTCCTATCACTTCTTCTGGATTCACATATGAAAAAAAAATTAAAGAAGGTAACCCCAACCTGCTGGCCCCGTCTGGGCTCTGCATACAGTTTTGTCCCCTCTGGGAGGCTT
This sequence comes from Natator depressus, assembly GCF_965152275.1. NCBI lineage: Eukaryota > Metazoa > Chordata > Testudines > Cheloniidae > Natator > Natator depressus. Next base: position 212,353,912 of record NC_134234.1, on the reverse strand, counting down.
CTCCAGCTCCTTTTGGTGCTAGATGCACTCCTCCCCAGTCTCTCCCTTCTGAGTTGGGTTGCTCCCTTTTTAACTCTGTCTCCATTTGGAGCATGTTGTGCAGAATTTGAGGGGCGGGTCTAGCTGGGCCCAGTATAGTCCTTTCACCCCTTCCGTACCAGTATGGGTTTGTACCCCATCACAAAAGCTCAATCCATTGCAGCCAGCTAGTTAGCCTGTTGCTATGTGAATTAGGTTCTGGACTGACTAGCCATGGTTATGCTGCCAGGTTGGTATCAGGATGAGCAGGGGAAATTGGAAAAAGAAGGGTCTTCTTCCTAAAAGGTAAAGTCCTGAAGAGAGGAGGCCAAGACTGGAGAAAGGGCACACTTCTGGCGAGGCCATGCGCAGGGCCAAGTCCTAGGGGAAGTGCAGCTGATGTGTTTGACTCATTTTGGTCCCAATCTAGCAGTGGCAGTTGAGGGCGCTCACGCCCTCACAGGCTCCTCTCAATGCTTTGGGGGATTGTGCCCTTTATTTGGGAGACCCTCCCTTGCTGAACTCAATGTTCTGGAAGGGCCCAGACTATTTGCAGGCAACCTGAACTCTTTATTAATGATGGGGTTTTTTGCCATTTAATTCTACTCAAAGTCTGCTCTGATGAAGCCCTGGATGGGATGATTTAGTTGGCGCTGGTCCTGCTTTGAGCAGGGGGTTGGACTAGATGACCTCCTGAGATCCCTTCCAACCCTGATATTCTATGATTTTACCCACAATCTCAGAACAGCGCTACAACTTGGGGCAGGGAAATAGTCATCAGCATTTGCTTTTTAATTGTCATCATAAAGCCCCAGACTGAGCACTGTTGGATTGACTGAGGCAGTTCACAACTCTTGGAGCTACTGTTCCACTGACATCTACTGAAGCCTGAAGCAGCTCTTCACTAAAGGAAATGATCAACCTGGAGCTGGCAATAACCACTAGGGCTTATCTGCTCTCCAGCTACATTCACTGAATTAAGTATAGCTGTACCGAATGGTGAAGGCATATACTGGAGCAGCTTGGGAGAGCTGTGGTTGTAATATGAGGAGATCTGGGGATTAGTCTGAGGAGCATCTGAGAGCTGTGATATGAGATCTGGGCCTGAATGCCCCCATGTGTGTTATCAAAGGGAAGATGTGCATATGGACCTTGAGGTTCCAGTCAGCATCATTTGTGTAGGCTGTGTCAGTAGCAGAGCACTGGGTTCATCTTGCCCTGGGTATTGTCAGCAGTGAGTTGGGACATGAGAGCTGTGTGTGGATTTAATGATGGGTGGGGGAAAGTATATGTTTAGGTGATATCTTGTGTTGATGAGCTAAGGGGCTATAAAACGTATGAAGTGGTTGTTAAATTTTGCAAGTGTGGTGTGCTCTCAGAGCATAGGCTCACTGTTTGAGCACAAGGCAAGTGCAGGTAGTGCCCAGGATGGATAAAAATCAATGATTTTTTTAAATTTAAATTGGATTTTTTTAATTTAAATTAGATTCTTTTGATAAAATGTTTTTTTGTGGAAAAAAACCTATCTAAAGATAGTTTTAATTAAGATGCATTATAGCTCAAAGATATCTCATCATGGAATAGGGATTATACATTCTAATTCTATAGTATTAGACAACATATTCATGTAATGTTTAAGAAAAGTTTTGTAAATGAGTTCCAATAGTTCATGGATTAGGGACCCAATCTGATGGGGTTCCAGGAGCTTCTGTATAGATTATTTAGGTTAATCTTTCTATCTACCCAATGGGACTCAGTGCTCAGTCTACAAAATACCATCAGAGATGCTTAATTTTGCAGTTCTCAAACTGTGGATTTGTGTCTCCAGAGATAACATGCTTGTTAACAGCAAAAATGTTTTTAAATGAATAATATAGAGAGGTGAGAAATAACAGACCTCAACCCTATTGTCCCTCTGCAAATTTGTGTACACAGAGTCAATCCCTTACCTCTCTCTAAAAGTGCAAAGTTTCAAAAAGTTCAATGAACAGAAGTTTGTTGGGGGTGGAATAGATCTGGACAAGGAGAAGAAATCTGGAGATAAATGTGAGAAAGGAGGGACAGGCAGTAGAAACAAAACTGAAACTGTTTGAGCAGCATATTCCAGAAGTCTTGAGGTCTTTCTGAGTGTAGCCCTCATTGATTTGAGATCTACCATACCATTCTCTCACTAGAAGGGAAAACATGGCAGGAGGCCGTAATGGCAGGAGGCCGTAAAAGAGACACAGTTTGGGAATATTTTAATGAAGTTCCTCTACCTGTCGGTAAGACAGGCATGTGTGCAAAATCCAAACAGTGCAACAAAGAAATGCAAGGCCTGGTTCCCCAAATGAAACAACATCATGAGAAGTGTTCCTTCTCAGGAGGAAGCTGCATTGAAGATGATGAAAGGAACATGTCTGAACATGCAGGATCTTCAGGTTGGTAAACGTTTTTATTTCATATTTCTTTCTTAAGGACTGCCTGTCTTCCTTCTGGACTATTGTTGAATTCTCATGTTTCAGCAAAAAAATATCGTTGTTACTCTATGGTACTATCATTTTAGATGCAGTTGTGATAAAAAATAAATAGCTGAAATAGGCAGATCTTCCTTTTACAATTTCACCTTTAAAGTTGTACTGTCTGTCAGTGAATGCAATGAGTGATACTAAATGAGCAGTATGCTAATAATAATTAAATAACTGCAGTGACTTATTTTGTTTAGGAGAATCCATCCTCAACATACAGGATTCTGAAGACTATCCACCTTCAAGATCACAATCATTTTCTATAGTTTCAGAGTTATCTGCCAATGATAGTGTTTCAGTCACATCATGTATGTCACATAGCTACAGTATATCACTTGTAGCAAAAAAAACAAATCTCCATTATCCAGAAACAACCATAGATAAGTTTGTGATAAGAACCAGCAGATTACAAAAAGAGGTAATTGATGAAAAAATTGCCCGGTTTGTTTATGCAACAAACTCTCCTTTCCGTATGATTGAAAACCCACACTTCATTAACATGGTTCAGTCATTAAGACCAGGATACAGTCCACCCAACAGAGCAGATGTCACAGGCAAATTGCTGGATAAAGTGTATGAAAGAGAAATTGCTCAATGTGCAAACGGTCTAGAGGGTGAAATTGTTAACCTGAGTCTTGATGGGTGGATCAATGTCCACAATGATCCTGTTGTATGTGCTTGTGTGACGACAGAAGAAGGGAATGTCTTCCTTACAGAAACAATGGATACATCCGGAAATGCAAAAACAGTGGAATACTTACAAGAAGAAGCAGTAAAAGCTATGACAAAAGGTGAAAAAAAAATCAAATGTCTAGTACGCAGCTTGGTCACAGACAATGCTGCAAATGTATCCAAGATGAGAAGAAATTTAGAAGAGAGTGAAGAGCATCCCAAGCTAATAACATACGGTTGCAGTGCTCATTTGATGCACCTCCTAGCCAAAGATTTCAGTGTTCCAGAAATAAAGGCTAATGTTGTTGAAATTGCAAAATACTTCAGTAACAACCACTTTCCAGCAGCTGCTCTGAAAAAAGTGGAAGGAACCAAGCTAACTCTCCCACAAGATGTGCTATGAAACTCAGTAGTGGACTGTTTTGAGCACTATATCAAGAACTGGCCTAATATGATGACAGTTTGTGAACAAAATCGTGAAAAAATAGATGGCACTGTCACAGCCAAAGTTCTCAACATTGGGCTTAAGAGAAATGTTGACCACATGCTGAGTACCCTGAAGCCTATTTCTGTAGCCTTGAACAAAACGCAGGGAAATAGCTGTTTTATTGCTGACGCTATTGAAATTTGGAAGGAACTGAGTGAGATCTTAAAAAGAGAAATATTCAATGACAGAGTTAAATTACAAGCACTAAAAAAACGAATGGGACAAGCTCTATCTCCAGCTCATTTTCTTGCAAATATTTTCAATACTTGGTACCAGGGTCAAACCTTAACTGCTGAAGAAGAGGAGCTGGCTACAGCATGGACATCCAGCAATCATTCCTCCATAATACCAACTATAATAAACTTCAGAGCTAAGGGTGACGTTTTCAAGAAAGTCACACCAGTGAACTTGGAGTAAGCACTTGGATTCAGAGACTGTTGAAGTGATAATCTCACTTTTAACAGCAGTAGCTTCTTCTGCCAGAGTAGAAAGAATATTTTCTTCCTTTGGACTAATTCATTCCAAACTGAGAAATCGTTTGGGACCTGAAAAAGCAGGAAAGCTTGGTTTTCTTTTCCAGATTATGAACAAACAGGAAAATGAAGGTGAAGATGACTGAGTTAGCTGCAGAAACCAATACTTTAAGTTTCTCATGTTGAACTGGCTGACACAGTCGATTTATTTATTTTTTTTAATATTTCATTTAACTATTGTCGTTAAAAACAATTTTAACAAAAACAAACCTGATTTTAAAAAAAAACTTGAACATTTAACTAAATTAAAAAATTCATATGGTTGTTTTGTTAAAATATTATATGTTTGCTATTGAAGAAAAAAGATCCAGAATACATACTGTTGTTTTTTTAGTTAAATCAAACAATTTAAATGTCTGTCTGGTGATGTTCTCCTCCTAATACAGCCTGGCAAGAAAATTCTCCAGATATTAATGATTAACCTGTTGAATTGCAGATAGTTCATCTCCCAATGACTTCATGAATATCTGTTGCAGTTACCTTTGGGAAATGAAATAACCAAACACTCATTCATTTTGTGATATAGCTATAAAACTAATCTGAAATGGTTTCAAAATAAATCAAGGTTTAAAAATGTATCGTGTGTACCTTCTAAAAATGAAACCGACATCTATCTCTGAGTTGTGAGTCTTCCTGACTAGTGATTTAAATCAAATCCACCTGGTAGTGCCTGTCCATAACATTGAAAAGCAAAGTGGGAATGTGTGTGTTATGGGTGTTGTGAGGCATTGCTTGAAGAGGGCAGAGTTAACATTGCGTGGGCATTTATCTGAACTCTGTATTTTCTGGCTTTCAGAAGTTTGAGTTTTGCTGAAGTCAAAGTTCTGGAAGCGCATGAGGTATCAACAGGCAACCTTAACTCTGCATTAACAAAGATCTTTGCCATTTAATTTAACAGTTTTTTTAAATGGAAAGAGAAATGTTTGTTGGTAGGAGTTAATGTTTATATAAACGGTTGTAGTTCTCACCTAGGCTTGCAGCTTGTATGCTACTGTGACGAGGTAATAATAAAAAGAACTAGCTTTTATTTAGTGCTTTTCATCAGTAGCTCTCGAAGAATGTACCTCATTATCCCCAATTTACAGATGGGAAACTGAGGCAGAGAATGGTGAAGTAGCTGAAAAGAATCATAGAAATGTGGGGCTGGAAAAGTCCTCATGCAGTTATCAAGTCCAGCCCCATGCACTGTGGCAAGACCAGTTAAACCTAGACAGATGTTTGCCTAACCTGTTCTTAAAAACCTCCAGTGATGTGAATTCCCCAATCTCCCTTGGCAGCCTATTCCAGAATTTATCTACACTTATAGTTATAATGTTTTCCCTAATATCTAACCTAAATCTCCCTTGCTGCAGATTAAGCCCATTACTTTGAGTCCTACCTTCAGTGGACAGGGAGAACAATTCATCCTGGTCCTCTTTAGAACAGCCCTTAATATATTTGAAGACTGTTATCACATATCCCACCCCCATCTTCTTTTCTCTAGACTTAACATACCTAGTTTGGTTTAACTTCTCCTCATAGGTCAGGTTTTCTGAACCTTTTATCATTTTTGTTGCTCTCCTCTGGACTCTCTCCAATTTGTCCACATCTTTTCTAAAGTGTGTCACCCAGAACTAAACATAGTACTTCAGCTGAGGCCTCACCAGTGCCAAGTTAAGCAGGACAATTATGTCCCATGTCTTACATATCACACCCATGTTAATACACCTCAGAATGATATTAGCCTTTTCTACAATTGCATAACACTATTGACTCATGTTCAATTTGTGATTCACTGTTACCCCTAGATCCTTTTCAGCAGTTATTCCCCATTGTGTAGATGTGTATTGGATTGTTCCTTCCCAAGTGTAGTACTTTGCACTTGTCTTTATTGAATTTCATCTTGTTTTCAAACCAGTTCTCCAACTTGGCAAGGTCATTTTGAACTCTAATCATGTCCTCCAAGTGCTTGCAACCCTTACCAGCTAGGTGTCATCTACAAATCTGATAAAAATATTCTCCACCCCATTATCCAAATCATTAATGAAAATATTGAATAGTACCATACCCAGGACTGACCCCTTTGGGACCATACTAGATACATATTCCCAGTTTGACAGCAAACCATTGATGACTGCTCTTAGACTATGGTCTTTCAACCAATTATACACTCACCTTATAGTAATTTAATCTAGAGCACATTTCTCCAGTTTGCTTACGAGAATGTCATGTGGAACTGTATCAAAAGCCTAACTAAAATAAAGATATCTCAGGTCTATTACTTCCCCCCATCCACTAGGACAGTAACACTGTTAAAGAAATAAATTAGGTTTGTAAGGCATGGTTTGTCTTTGAAAAATCCATGCTGGCTTTTCCTTATAACACTATTACCCTCAGAGTGCTTACAAATTGATTGTTTAATCTTTCTTCCGTTGTCTTTCTAGGTATTGAAGTTAAGCTGACTGATACCTCTTTATTTCAGTGTTTATAGATAGTGGTCCAGTCCTCTGGGACCTCACGTGTCCTTCATGAGTTCTCAAAGATAATTGCTAATGGTTTCAAGATGACTTCAGCTAGTACCTTAAGTAGCTGAGGGCTTGTCGACACTACCGCTGAAGTAAGTGTAATTTATGTCACGCAGGGGTGTGAAAAAACCACTCCCCTGAATGATGTAAGTTACATGGACTTAAAGCGATGTCTACACCATGCTATGTCAGCGGGAGATGCTCTTCTGTCAACATAGCATGATACAGCTGCGCCGATGTAGCATGGTAGTGAAGACAAGCCCTTAGTGTGACAATCAGAGTCCAGAGGCTCCAAGGGAAGCACAGTGGGTGTGAAACCCAAAGAATAAATAATTGGAACAACTGTTTGTATACAGTATTACTGTACTATAAGAGTGTATTGGGTAAGACTTCATATAAAAACTGGCAACATGCTGGTTATGGATATCGTTGTGTGAGGTATATGCAGATGGCGAGTAGAGTTATGTATGTGTGATGGAAAGATGTTCCTAAAATATGTTTTGGGGACAGACTTGATAAACAAGTTTGTCCTAGACAAAGGAATGTTGTTTTTCCTGTTTTTCTGTGTCTCCAATGTAAACTGAGAAAGGTGAGGCCAGAGACAGTGGAAGCTGCATTACATATGTGTCAAAAGGGGGTGGGGAAGGGAGCTGTGGAAAAAATAGTTTGTGATAATGTCATTAATGACTGTATCATAATGCATATGTACAAGGGATCACATTAAGATTCCACAGGCAACCATAAGTCTGCCATTTCCTAACTGCCAAGTGTTTGACTTTTCAATGTTAATGTTCTTTTAACTTGGTGTGTGCGTGTGTGTGTGTGTAATATATATGTAGGGACTGTGTTTGTACGCATCACAAATGGGCTATTGTATACTAACAATAACCTAATTGTGCTATTGAGGAATACAACTCCATTACAGGTGTGTTAGTGAAAGGTAGTATTGCTAAAATGTGCTTAATGTAGCAATTTATCAGAAAAATCCCCAGTTTCCTAACTTTGAATAGTAAAGTGTGATCTAGTGTGACACTCTGTACCTCAAAGTAGCACCATACCCCCTCTAGATCACCAATGTGATATCATTATGATATATTTTGTACACAGTATGTCTTGTGAGGTATCATTTTAAAAGTCTTGATCTGGAGAACATTAATATCCTCTTGGATGTATGTGCTTTCATCATATGCAAAGTTATAAAGTATTGTTATGTGTGTGTTACTGAAATATGTTGTGAGGTTGGAAACACCCACAACCAGCCTTTCAGGTACAACAATGGAGTAGCCATCAATAGGCAGACTATTAATGGCTCATCAACACCCATTAACGAAAGAATTCTCTGTCCCAGAGATTGTATACGATGGAGATTGCCTGACCAATGGGGACTGCCTGATCCCCACATCACAGTAAAGATATTTCCAGCAAGCTGAAATAAAATATAAAAGAGGGGAAGTGACATCATCACTTGGCCTCTTTCTCCACGCCCCACACCCCTCCCCCTGACAACTCAATATCTGGAGGAATGTCAGGAGGACGAAGACTTTGAACTGAGGGAGGGTGGTCCCAGGCTGGAAAAGAATCCCAGCCTGTGTATTGAGGATCTGTAACCTGCTTGTACTGTCAGGGTGAGACACTGCTTGATTCAAATCCTGTTTAGTTTGTAGAATTTAGACTGTAAATTTATTTTTATGTCTTAAGTAACCAACTTTAATCTCTAAGCTTGCTACTTATAATCACTTAAAATCTTTCTAAAGTTAATAAAACCTCTTTTATATTTTACTTAAAACAGTGTGTTTTGGTTGAAGTGGTTGGGAAATCTCAGCTCAGTTTACAAAGGCTAGTGTATGCCCTCTCCATATCGAGGGAGCAGTGTTGGGGAAGGGCAGAGGGAGCTAGGGAGCTCCAGCTTAGCAAAACCCCAGGCTGCAGGCCAAGTTAAGGGCCCATAAAGGGTACTGGGGCTGCAGAAGGGCAGCCCAGAGATAGGCAGAGGCAGCAGGTCCAAACCCCCCTTGCCAATTATGAGTGGCCTTTACAGACTGCAGTCTGCCCCAGTGAGCGGGGACTAGATGGTGACGGGCAGTAGCCACTGAGGCAAGGTGGGAATAGGGGGTTGGAGGTTCTCCTGAGTGGGGAGACCAAGATTGTGAGTTGCTGTGGTGGGCAGAACCCCTGGGTAAAGGGCACCGGGGTCCGGGAGGGACACGGGGGCCAGCGGCAGGCGAGACATCAGCCGGCAGACGGCGCTCTGGGGCTGGAAAGAGCTAATTCCCTGGACAACCAGCCAGAGGCACTGCGCCAGTGACTCGTCGCCCCGCCGCCACACCTGGGGAATGGCACCGTGGCACAGTGAGCACAACTTCTTCTGAGTGAGGTTTATACCTCAAATACTAGTGTAGTGATTTTAAGTGATAAATTAAAGGGTGGTGGCTGGAAACAGTAAAGAACAGGTTAAAAGTTTTTTATTTTCTGTTTGCTTATTTGGGGAAAGGGAAATAGAAACAGAAAGGCATAAAATTGAGCAGCAGCAGTGAAGCAATTGCAAAGTTAGACACGTTCAGGTTAGAGGCAGAGGAAAAAAGAGAAAGTGTCAATTAAAGGACACAGAGATAAAAATGAACATGAAAGAGCTGAAGTTGAAGGAGAAGGAAATGACCGCTGCCTTACAAGCAGCAGCACACCAGCGAGCCTTGGAACTAAAGCAACTGGAAGCTAAGACCCAGAAACAAGGCAAAGAGGCTGCAGTGGTGGAGGCTGCCAGAGAGGAAGCCACACGCAGAAGGGTCATGGAGCTACAAGCCAAAGAGGCTGAGGAGAAAGAAAAGGAATGGAACACCAACTGGAACTGTTAGAAAAGCAGAAAGCGATCCCTGTGTCACCAACAGATCCCATCACTCTGAGACTCCACAATTGGGACCAGCTGTGTCTTGCATACAAAGAGTCAGACTGCATTGAGGAATACTTCACTACTTTTGAAAAGCTGTGTGAAGTCCATGAAATACCTGAAGACAGGAGAGTCCCCACACTGATTGCAAAATTGTCTGGTAAAGTTCAAAATGTATTTAATAAAATGCCAATTCAGGATACTTTAGTATAACTCAAAATTTGAAGAAATGGTTTGGAAAAAATGTTCCAAATTACTCCTGAGGTGACGAGGGTAAAATTTAGAAATCTTAAGAGGAGTGTTGGTGTGAGTAATAATGAATATGGGTTAAGGGAAAAGGTGTTGAAGATTTTGAACAATTGCTTGATGTCACTGCTCAGGAACATTTCTTGAGGATGGGTAAGGACGTTGTGAAGCAACGTATCGGGGATAAAGCTGTAAAATCTGTGATAGAAATGGCCACTCTGCCAGATGCCTTTGAGGAAACCCAGTCATCTATTGAGAGTAAACTGCAGAAAGAGGGTTTTAAACCTCGGGGGAAGAGGAGGATCCTGTTTTACCCCTGGTAAGAAGAAGCATGGTTGGGAGGCTAAACACTCACTACTTTCCTGGTAATTCCTCTCTCAACTCTCCTGAAAGGGGTGAGGAGCCCCAAAACTGCTATCAATGAAACTCTTCTGGGCACCTAAGAAATCAATGCCCTGAGCTGAAGGCAAACCAGCCAAGAAGCAACTGCCAGCCAAGGGGCCCTGTTGGCTGTGGATGGACAATTATCTTTGTGAACAGAACTCTCCCCTACCTGAACCAACAACATTTGAGAAGGGGTGTCAGTGTCACCTCATTAAAATGAACCAATCCACACACACACTGTGATTAGGAGTGTGATATTTATTGAAATGGCTCTAGCCAAACTCAATCACTCAGGGCAATGAGGATCTAAAATCACATTTTCACAGCTGTCATTTCTCCTGGTGAAAAGGAAAAAAAAGAGAGTGATTAAAATCTATAGATTTTTTTTTTATGCAGAAATTATTTTTCTCTCTACAAATTATAATTTTGGGAGGAATTTGTTGCCATACATGTGATTTCCAGGAATCCAGTCTTCTAAAAGAAACATCTATGTATAGTGTGCACCTGGGTACCTGGGTGGGAGAGGGTTTCCGGGACTAAGCACACAATCTCAACTTTGTTAGGATAGACCAGCAGCTGTGGCAATGATCTTCAGGGAATGAAGGAAAGATCCAGGATGGATCTTTGGGAGTGTTGGCAGAGATCAGGCTTTCCTGATCCACAGCAGTGTGTGTGGATTTATCCCACATCCAGCTCTCTACTTTCCATTTTCCCCTCCACAAAGAATCAACTCTCTTCTGCTCTTCTTTCCCCATTCACACCTACCTAGTGTCTATTGCTCTCAGTTACCTTTTCCTGACTCCTAGCAGGTTTTCGCTTGAATCTTCACTGCAGGGCGTATTGTATTCAGCAAGAGCGTACTCGTCTGGAAAAGAAAAGGAAGAAAACGTTCATATTCCAGTGACAAATCGCTCCAACCCCAGTGCATGCACATCTGTGGTTAACACATATTCCAGCTCCACCAGCATCCAATGGATCTTGTTGTGGCCTCCCCAGCTGTTTAGGGACGTATTTCCATGGCTGATTTAGAATGCACGGTCAGTGCCCAATGCTTTCCACTGGGCCTACTGACAATGTTCAGAAGGGAGGACTATCAGTAACTAGAGGAGCCATTTCTGATGCTAATTATGTTGATCAGATGGTAGTGTGTACAATCACAGGAAGCAGAATATACCCTCCCATCCTCTGGACAGCTCTACTGATCTGGGCAGAGACAGCTCCTGGTGTTTATCCCAAAGCTGGGCAAACAACATGGGACCTTAATGTGTAATGGTAACTATAGCTTTTGGTACTTGATGATGACTGAAAGAACAGAAGTTGGTCCAATAAAAGCTATTACTTCACCCACCTTGTCTCTCTGATACAACCATGATTATTTAGCTGCTAGCTATTATGGCAATGATATGGTTGGTGGGTGAACCAGGCCAGACTAGACAAGAGAGAAATGCTGACCCTGGGTCATTTATTTTTACCATCATGCCAAATCTATGGCACGAGGGCTAAGCCACACATTGAATCAGATAAAGGGCAAACGTCCCTGTAGTGGCTTGTAATAAGTAGTTCTTGGGAGTGCCACTGTTCATCCTTCTTTTTATTCAAATTAAACAAGAAGGTGGAGAGAGAGAACTCCCAATGACCCCTCTGGGGCCCAGTGTGCTGTATCATAACCTCTGAGAATTGGTAGAACCAGTAAATGCTGATAAAATCAGTAAAAACTGAAGCCTCACTTTCCACTCGCTGTTGCTCGGAGAGCGAAAAAAAGGCAAATGCAGAAATGGAAAGACAGGCCTGCAGCTGGGGAAATGCACCAGATTTTACAGTTATTCAGCAGCCTGGGTCATGCTAAAGCTTGATTCACTAGATCTCTTCTCAGGCTCAGGGAGGCCCACCTGTTTCATAGTAGTCATAGAGGTGCACTGAAGCAGGTTTGATATCAGACACAGGAAGGTTTTGCTCAACCGAGAAAGAGAAACTGATTTCCTCCTGGGTCACCTGGAAATGGGAGAGAAAAAATGCATCAGACTTTGTTTTGTTTAATGTCTACTTCACTGAATTGCTCTGAGCAGAGATTTCTAAGCCCTTCTCTCTCTTTCCCCATCCCCCCATAAACAGTGTCTAGTTTCTGCCAGCTGCCCTCTCTCTAATTGTTCAAATCCCGCTTTAAAGTGCTGTGTTCCATTTAGACCATCAGCTCTTAGGGGCAGGGATGGAGGTTTATCTACATGTGTAAAATGCTGTGGAAATGTGCAGCTCTTCTGTAAAGATTAATAATAAATGCACAGAGCTCCCTTTCCATGGCACTATACTGCTGTTATATTCTGCGTTACACTGTACTCATTTGTAGGTCTCAGGGACAACAGAAAAAATATGCATAACTTAATTGCCATTATTCTAAGTGGATTTATATAGTGTGACTAAGTCATCTGAACAGCTCACTTTATCAATTAGAATCATAGAATATCAGGGTTGGGAGAGACCTCAGGAGGTCATCTAGTCCCACCCCTGCTCAAAGCAGGACCATCCCTGACTAAATCATCCCAGCCAGGGCTTTGTCAAGCCTGACCTTAAAAATATCTAAGGAAGGAGATTCCACCACCTCCCTAGGTAACCCATTCCCGTGCTTCACCACCCTCCTAGTGAAATAGTGTTTCCTAATATCCAACCTAGACCTCCCCCACTGCAACTTGAGACCATTGCTCCTTGTTCTGTCATCTGCCACCACTGAGAACAGCCGAGCTCCATCCTCTTTGGAACCCCCCTTCAGGTAGTTGAAGGCTCCTATCAAATCCCCCCTCACTCTTCTCTTCTGCAGACTAAACAATCCCAGTTCCCTCAGCCTCGCCTCGTCAGTCATGTGCTCCAGCCCCCTGATCATTTTTTCATAATTTGTCATATTTTTTCATAATTTTCATAAATTTCATAATTTTTCAGAATCATTTTTCTCATAATTATATGAGATGGCAACGGACACCTGAAATCTCTCTGTACACAACAATAAACACAGGCTGGCTGATGATGTGTTATTTCATTCATTTAGGAGTGCATTTTAAGTTCCAAATTTTACAGAAACAACAACAACAACATCAAAAGGCACATTCTTCCACACACTTACATTTGACAAGTAGAAGAAGACATGGCTGTGCTTGGTATCCACCTGCATCACCTTACGATCATCCTGAAGCTTTAAACAAGGCAAATAATACCAATTTTAAACACAAGAGACATCCCCAAATCTACACAAACAGCAAGTTTGCGGTGCCACAGTGACAGCTAGTGGTCACGATTGGTAATACAAAAAGTGGTATTTATTGCTGAAGTCCTAAGAGGAGTATTAAACAATCACCATAATGAAACACAGGACTTCTCAAAATTCACCCTTTTTTTCTTTCTTTTTTTTTTTTTTGAATTTTATTATGAATTCAACATTGGACCCATTTGAATGGAAAATTTTGCATGTTACCATTTTTTTCAGCTCAAGCTGACTGATTTTCTAGTGAAAAGTGCAAGGTCTTTAATGTGAGGTAGCTGTTTGAGCAAAATAGTTCCACTATAAAAATAGGCCAAAAAAAGAAAAGGCAAAAAAATGGTAAAAAATAACAATTTTGTTTTAACTGCTCCCAAAAGGAAAATGTGGAGAGTACAAAAAAATTCCACGCAAAGTACTGCCAAAGACAAGTTCTGGAATTCATACAGCTCCAGACACAAAGGATAAACCCAATCCCAGGGTGATAAATGTGCTCTAAATGCACACACATACACAGAGAAAAGCAGACAGGGAACGAACAGACTCCGAGAAGAAATGCTTTCTATCACATACCACTTCCTCTTTTCACTTCCCTGGCAGTTAAGTTGCATAGTTTGATGTTCACAAACATTTCTGTGTTATACGCCAGCCACAGCTGCTGTTGAAAGATGCCAATCTGGAGATGGGCCTGAGATTGAAACCCCACTCCCAGACCAGATTTGAGAGTGTTTGATCTGGGGATTTGAGCCTGTTACGGGATTCATTCAAGTGTAAATCGCATCCTACTCCATGCCTTTGTGTGAAATGCCTTAGAGCAGTGTTTCTCAAGGACCAGGGTAAGTGATCCCTGAGATTTCCCTGAGACAGTTCAGGAAGGCAGCAACCCACTCCCTGATATCAAAAAGGTTGAGAAACACTGCCTTAGAGTCCTTGGCTGGAAGCTGAAACTAAATAAATCCAGGCTACCAATAGGGTGCACATTTTTAACAGTGAGGGATATTAACCACTGGGACAATTTACCAAGGCATGTCTTGCATCCTCCATTATTTGAAGTCTTTAGCATGAGATCAGGTGTTTTTCTAGGAAATAAGCTTCAGCTTAACCACAAGATATGGCCTTGATACAGGAATACTAGGTGAAATTCTCGGGCCGGTGTTATGCAGGAGGTCAGACTAGATTATCACAGTGGTCCCTTCTGATCCTGTAATCTATTAATCATAACCTGGGGGGTTAGATAGTACAAGACAGAGTGGGGAAAGGGAAATATAGATTCTTCCATGTTTGTTAAACTGTGCTACACATATATTGGCAACATCACATGGCAAGGTGTCCAGGTAGACATGGGGAACCACATACATCACATGGATGATGAGGCACAGTGCCCAAGGCCAAGCACATTTAACCTCTCCAGGAGTAGTTACTGTTTAAATCTCACTTCATCAAATGAGCAGCTAAAGCACAGGGGATGTGGCTAGATCCCTGGCCCAAGTGGTTTAACTGAATTCTCCACATGACTCAGGACACCAGTTTGCTACTCAGCTCCTCTTCTTAACCAATCCCTGGTGTAATATCCTCTAACGCCCGCTGCCCTTTGGGTGGCTTACTGACAACATTCCCTTTCTGTACCTTCTGCAGGGACGATCTGACAGGGACGAAGCCGGAGAGCATCTTGACATCAATAATGGCCATGTTGGAGGTACTGCGCTTCCCAGCATAACTGAAACGAGAGAGACTGGATCACGATTGGGGAGGAAACACAATGACATGCACAAATACCCTGTGAAATCTCACTGAACTGTATGGCCCTTCTTTCCCATTCAGTTATATCAGCGGATGGAAAGGTTAGCAATAGGAGTCAGTGTCATTCAGCAGAAGGTCCTGCATGCCTTACTGCAGCTACACAATGGTATGCTGCAGTGCGCTCTTTTTAAATCCCTCCCCCGACACATTACCCTATGTGGCATCCAGGGAGCCAGGGCAGTGGGAAGGGGTTACCTGGCTGAGAGAACAAGGTCAAACTTTGGCAGGAAGCTGCCTTCACAGAAGGCATTCACTGTCTCCACGGAGAGAGAGAACCCAGAGGCCTTTTGAGGAAGGTAGATGTTGTATCTCAGGGTTGTCTAGAAGAGATAAAAATTGTCATGTAGCACAGCAGCCCCTGCATCACCTGCGGTAATGCTGCAGTCCTGCTGAAGGGAAAGGAGAGGAGATCTCCTGAGTTATCAGCTGAAAGGGCTGGAAGCCTTGTTTACCTGCAGATAGACACAGCCATTGCCTTTTACTTCTACGCTGTAATTCCCTGGGAGACTGGGCAGGGACACTTGCTGCAGCAGTAAGCGGTTCCTGTTATGCACCTGGAAAACCTTATTCAGAAGTTCCTTGGAGCTGATGTCGACGGTGTTTTGACCATCCTTTGAGAAGGTGAGATACCCATATTGGGCTAGTGCTTGGAGAGCGACAACAGTGTCCTGTAAAGTACAACATGGCCCCTCATTAGAAAGAGTCTCCACCGGGATATAATGCATAAGACTGGTACAGCTCCTATACACCCCAGAGAGCCTGTCACCTCCTGTTCTGGGATAGAATGGAAGGAGTGGAGCGGAGAGAAGGTGGTTTTGTGTCTTGAACTGAATTAGGACACCTGCATTCTATTGCTGATTGCCACTGACTTGTTATGAGAACTCAGGCAAATCATCATTTCCTTACATTTAAATAGTGGTTACCAAGACATCTATAGCAGAGCTCTCTGTGCACTGACAATTAATGTTACAGGAGCACAAGACATCCAGCAGCATTAAAGACAATGGAACAAATTAACTCAGCCAGCTGGTGAATCATTTCCTAAAAAGCATCCCACTCCCCCGCTTCCAGTACCATACCCTCCACCTGCTCCAAAACCCCAGTCAGATAAATGGCTTTTGCACCAGATTTAGTCTATTTTGGAACAATGGGAGAGGGAAGTTTCAGAATCCCTAGGTCCTCTCTAGGGGCACTCTCCCAGCAGTGGAGGGGCATGGGGATCCAGCGTGAGAGCTTGACTGTTTTCAGGGTCTATTCCTTTGAACAGAAGCAATATTTACCTGTGTGGAGGAGAAGCCTCCATATGCATTCTGCTGTTTAGCGACCCACTGCACGATCTGAGCTACGTATGATAACTCCTCTGGAGTCAGGGTGGGGCCCTGGAGCAGCGCCAGTATCACATAGCAGGTCATCTCAATCTCAGCAGAGGCAGCACGGGAGTTGAAGGAGGGGAATTTTTCTGCCAAGGGCTTCTCTTTCCGCTCCCAGTGCACTGAGCCGCCTGAGAACAGAAAGGAGATTATGAGGAGCTTGATCAGTTTTCTAATGGTTAATGTGCAATGTTGCCATGTGGGAAATACAGCTTGATTCCCAGTGCTGGTCCCTTGCTCCCATCCCTCTTTCACTCAGGTCTAGCAGGTCTGGGAGGTTGTAGAGGGCAACCTCATTTCTCAGTAGCTAGAATTCTGAACTGCAAGAGACCCAGGATCTATTTCCAGAGAGAGGGCATGGTAGAAGGGAAGGAGTGCAAACAGGGGTCTATAAAAAGAAAGGAAAATGAAACTGCAAGAACATCAGGCCTCAGTTTCCCCTTCTGCATAGTCCACAAGGTAAAGAGACATTCACAGAATTCATATTCCACTTTGGAGATAAGTCCAACCAAGGTTGCTGTGGAATGGGAAAGTAGCAGGGGCTGGACATCAAAGACTGACGTTTTTCATACCACAGGCTATTCTGCTCTCAAACCGCTCTCAATGGTTATCTCATGGGAAAACTCAAATGACACTCACCAACTTTTGTAGCCGATTTGTCCAGCTCCTTCAAGAAGAATCTCCATTTCTCCTCGTTACCAGCTAAGCCATAAGTGTAAGCCAGCAGAGCTTGGTAATAAACATTGTCCACATTCCTGACAGATGCAGCGTCCAAGCAGGACAGACCATTCTGGACCACTTTGTGCTATCAATAAAAATGTGGTTTAGGTTTGTTTGGTATTCAGTTTAGTGCATCAGCTTCTCCTTACAGATTTCAACTGTTATTTAATCATCCATCACTGGAATCTCATGCTGAGCATATGGCATGTTCACTTCCAAAGGGGCTGCAGAGTGCAGGAAGATCTCTTAAAGAGGAGGTCTCTTCTGAAAAGTGACCATGAAGAAATGGCACCTTCTTACCAACACACCTGCTGGATTAGGCCTAGGGGGACCTGGGTTTTATTCCCAGCTCTGCCTCTTGCCAGCTTGATGACTAAGTCACTTTGTTTTTCTGTGCCTCAGTTTTCACATCTGTAGAATGAGGATAATGATAGTGCCCTCTTTGTAAAATAGTTTGAGATCAACCAATGAAAAGTGTGACTAGAACTAGGCATTATTAATTATTATTATTATTATTATTACTATTATTTATTTGCTGACTTTAGTGACAAAAATAAATTTTCACTTCTATCAGACTTGCAGAATTATTCCAACTCTGGATGAATGAGCTGGACTCTATTCCGGCTCATACATCAACAAGGGACTTGTTAACTATCTTCCACCTGCACAGTCACAGATACATCTGGTGAGTGTTAATATGGTGATAATGGGATTGCACAGGTGTAACTAAAGAAACAAATTGATCCTGGAGAATGTTTTATTACTGTCTTTCTTAGGTCCCTATCTGGTCCCTACCACCATCGTATCTGAGTGCCTCACAATCTTTAATGTATTTATCCTTACAACATCCCCATGAGAAAAGGAAGGCCCTTTCATGGATCAGTAACTGGCTAAAAGATAGGAAACAAGGGGTAGTTTTCAGAATGGAGAAAGGTAAATAGTGGTGTTCCCCAGAGGTCTGTACTGGGACCGGTCCTATTCAACATATTCATAAATTATCTAGAAAAAGGGGTAGATAAGTGAGCAACAAAATGACAGATGAAATTCAATGTTTACAAATGCAAAGTACTGCACATTGGAAAACATAATCCCAACTATAAATACAAAATGGTGGGGTCTAAATTAGCTGTTACCGCTCAAGAAAGAGATCTTGGAGTCATCATGGATAGTTCTCTGAAAACATCTGCTCAGTGTTAAGTGGCAGTCAAAAAAGCTAACAGAACGTTAGGAACCATTAGGAAAGAGATAGTTAATAAGACTGAAAATATCATAATGCCACTATATAAAGCCATGGTATGCCCACGTCTTGAATACTGCGTGCAGTTCTGGTTGCCTCATCACAAAAAAGATATATGAGAATGGAAAATAGTACAGACAAAGGCAACAAAAATTATTAGTGGCATGGAACAGCTTCCGTATGAGGATAGATTAAAAGGACTGTTCAGCTTGGAAAAGAGATGACTAAGGGGGGATCTGATAGAGGTCTATAAAATCATGAATGGTGTGGAGAAAGTGAATAAGGAAGTGTTATTTACTCCTTCACATAACACAAGAATCAAGGGTCACCCAATAAAATTAATAGGTAGCAGGTTTAAAACAAACAAAAGGAAGTATTTCATCACACAATGCACAGTCAACCTGTGGAACTCATTGCCAGGGGATGTTGTGAAGGCCAAAAGTATAACTGGGTTCACAGAAGAATTAGATAAGTTCATGGAGGACAGGACCATCAGTGGCTGTTAGCCAAGGTGGTCAGGAATGCAACCCCATGCTCCAAATGTCCCTAAACCTCTGACTGCCAGAAGCTGGGACTGGATGACAGGAGATGGATCACTTGAAAATAGCCCTGTTCTGTTCATTCCCTTTGAAGCACCTGGAACTGGCCACTGTTGGGAGACAGGATCCTGCACTAGAGTAACCATTGGTCTGACCCAGTATGGCCATTCTTATGTTATCATCATCATCCCCATTTTAGAAGAGAAACAGAGAGATGAAGTGATTTGCAGGAAGTCTGTAGCAGAGCAGGGCATTGAACTCAGGCCTCCCATGTCCCAGGCTAGCACCCAGACCACATCTTTCCTCTCCATTGCAATCATGATGTTGAAAAATGAAAACACAGCTTCAGGCAAAGGTCCTAGAATGAGTTTGCAAGGCTAGAAGCTAGAACAGCTGTATAGTGTACACTAAAAAAAATTGAGCTGGATTCTGCCTTTAAGGAACTCTGTTTTCTAACACAACTGGACTGTTCTTGAGAGCTAAGATTTTCTATTGATGTGTGAATCCATAACTGCAGTTAAACTGGGGACACAAGACATGACTAACTGATATCATGCATTAAGTATCCAGTGCATTTGTGAGGCCATTTACACATAATAATTATGTTACATAATTGGGTACAGACCCCTTGATATGGCCATATAGACACTCAGTGTGCAAAAACCAGTATTTAAGACCTCACTGAAGAGTAGAGATGAGGCACAGATTCTCACTTCCACGCTGTTTGTGATATATGACTGACCAATCTAATAAGGCAGGGTAGCACTTAATTCATACCGAGCTGGGGAGTCCGGCTTCAAGCAATGCTGCAGTGACATAGGCTGTGAGTGAAAGTCCATCTTCTGCTCCACCCTGAGCAGAACACAAGGAAAAAGGAGATCAATATGCCCTGGCTAAACCAAAATGTATACAAGTGAAATACTCAACTACCAGCCAGACTAGACATTATAAGGAATCCATGTGTTGGGTGCACATACAAAAAACAGGGGGTCAAATTCTACTCTCGGTTACACCAATATAAAGGCAGAAGGACTTAAATAGGTTTACTCAGAGCTTACACTTGGATAATACAGCAGAATATGGCCCCGTGGTCCTTAGCTATAAATGCATATATGCAGCATTGCGGAATAAAACCCAGAACCTTTGGCTCATAAACACACCCGTTTCTATTGCATTGTCTATCAGTACTAGTAGGAATTATATTCTGTCCATGGGACAGCTGCTAGAGGGCAGCTTATCCCAATGAAAGGGTTGAACATTTGGGGATAAGGATAGCAATTTGGCAGTGGCTGGACAGTTATATCCCTGTGGCAGGACTGGAAGCTTGGGAGAAAGCTAAGATCACTCACCTTCAAGGCATTGTTGAAATGGTCCCCAACATTTTGGAAGCAGCCGTCTGGCTTCTGTTTACTTGCCAGCCAGGTCAGGGTTTGAGATTGGACATCATCATCGATATATATGTAGCGTTTGGCTTGTGCAAAAGACTTGTATACGAAAGCAGTGAGCCTGCAAGTGAACCACACAACTGGAATGAGGAGCAGGGAATATCTCTTTATTCTGCTACCACCTTCCACAGGGGTGGCTGGAGGAGGCAGAATCCAGAGCCCAAACTGGTCTCATTTAAACCTCCACTCCATGATTTCCCCATGACCATCCCCTGGCAAGCAGTGCTAGCTGCAGAAGTCTGCACACTAGACACAGAGGTGGGACTGAGAGAACTTTGAGTAGAGGCACCATGTTTCGAGGCTCATTTTCCTGACCCACAGAACTCTCCCTCAGCAGAGCAATTCCTAGAGAAAGGGCATGAACACCTGTATGTTTCCTGCTGGGGCAGTGTTCCACACCCCACACACAGAAGGGCAGGATGCCCCCAAACACTTAGCAGTGAAAGCTGCATGATTGACAGGCAGCCCGGCAGACTAGACTGACAAACCCTAAAGAGTGATGTTCTCTGTTCATGCACAGAACAGGTACAATTCACACTGCTGTGGTGTAAGCTTCACCAAGCTAGCCATTCCCCTCACCTACCCACCACACCAAAACCTGCATCAAAATCTGGAGGCGAAAGGCTCCCTTTACCATTGCCCTATTCCCTTAAGCAATCCAGTCCACCTCAACGGGTAGGGATCAATGGCTCCATGTCTAGTTGGCAGCCGATATCAAGTGGAGTGCCCCAAGGGTCGGTCCTGGGGCCGGTTTTGTTCAATATCTTCATTAATGATCTGGAGGATGGCGTGGACTGCACCCTCAGCAAATTTGCAGATGACACTAAACTGGGAGGAGTGGTAGATACGCTGGAGGGTAGGGATAGGATACAGAGGGATCTAGACAAATTAGAGGATTGGGCCAAAAGAAATCTGTTGAGGTTCAACAAGGACAAGTGCAGAGTCCTGCACTTAGGACGGAAGAATCCCATGCACTGCCACAGACTAGGGACTGAATGGCTAGGCAGCAGCTCTGCGGAAAAGGACCTAGGGGTTACAGTGGAGAAGAAGCTGGATATGAGTCAACAGTGTGCCCTTGTTGCCAAGAAGGCCAATGGCATTTTGGGATGTATAAGTAGGGGCATAGAGAGCAGATCGAGGGACGTGATCGTTCCCCTCTATTCGACACTGGTGAGGCCTCATCTGGAGTACTGTGTCCAGTTTTGGGCCCCACACTACAGGAAGGATGTGGAAAAATTGGAAAGAGTCCAGCGGAGGGAAACAAAAATGATTAGGGGGCTGGAGCATATGATTTGTGAAGAGAGGCTGAGGGAACTGGGATTGTTTAGTCTGCAGAAGAGAAGAATGAGGGGAGATTTGATAGCTGCTTTCAACTACCTGAAAGGGGGTTCCAAAGAGGATGGATCTAGGCTGTTCTCAATGGTAGCAGATGACAGAACGAGAAGCAATGGTCTCAAATTGCAGTGTGGGAGGTCTAGGTTGAATATTAGGAAACACTATTTCACTGGGAGAGTGGTGAAGCACAGGAATGGGTTACCTAGGGAGGTGGTGGAATCTCCATCCTTAGAGGTTTTTAAGGCCCGGCTTGACAAAGCCTTGGCTGGATGATTTAGTTGGTGTTGGTCCTGCTTTGAGCAGGGGATTAGACTAGATGACCTCCTGAGGTCTCTTCCAACCCTAATATTCTATGATTCTTTTGTTGGTGATGGGAAATTATCCTGACAGAAGGACACTATACACATGTAAATAGTAAATAACAGTGGGGGAGGTTTAGGTTAGATGTTAGGAAAAACTTTTTCACTAGGAGGGTGGTGAAGCAGTGCAATGGGTTACCTAGGGAGGTGGTGGAATCTCCTTCATTAGAGGTTTTTAAGGTCAGGCTTGAGATGGGTGGGATGATTTAATTGGGGATTGGTCCTGCTTTGAGCAGGTCGGTTGGACTTGATGACCTCCTGAGGTCCCTTCCAACCATGATATTCTATGATTCTATGATTTTAATGTCTTAGAGGTGAAAGGCTTTATCTCCCATTCCCTAGTCCTGGGCCATCAGTTTCCCCGATCCTGGGGATGGACTGTAACCAGTGCCGTAGAGGTGAAAGGCTCCATACCCCCCTGAGTCAGCAGTCCGCCTGCTGGCACTTCTGTCCCTGACTACAGAATCAGATTGTTGAGGTCTTTCCGTTCCACACCATAAACAGCTTCCTCTCCTATCCCAGGTCCCTAAACAGCTTCCCAGCTCTCACCAGGTGCTCCCTTCCTCATCTCTGGTCCCAAACGAACTGTAGGATCCATCCGGGTGTTTGTATGACAACTGCTTCTGGTATCCTGCAACCAAAACAAGAAGAACATATTTTCTAACCCCAGTAATGGACCTGTTTTGTTCTCTGATAAATTGAGGCTGAAGAGTTTTGGACTGAAGAATAAAAACAGTTTTAGTGAGTTATTTCACTGGCTATGAATTCTAACAGCTTGTGTCCTGTAAGGTACCATCATGCACACCTCTGGGGCTTTCTAAGCCATCAATAACTATTGCATGTACACTGGAACTAGAATGGCATTTCAGCAAAATCGGCCACAGGATTATAAGGAGGAATCTTAAACTTCTCACCGCTTGTTAAGTATCCAATGCCCTTGTATTTGATCTCTTTAGTCAGCTGCCCTGTCTTATTCAGATAGTCCAGGATGTAGATGTTGGGAGCGAACAGGACCATGTTCTGCTCCCCACAGCCATAGGGCATCTGGAGAAGATTCTCCATGTTCCTCATGGTCATGCCCAGGAGGTCCCCTGAGGAATGGGAGACAGAGGGAGTCAGTGGAGTTCAGAGTTGGTATTTAATACATTACAGTATACACTGTTTTATTTTACCAGATCATGAATTTGCAGACAGATACTGACTGACAGAGAAATTACAGTGCAGAACACAAAGCCTGGGGGAGAAAGAGAAATTGCTCCGCATGGGTAGTTTCTTAGGCCATTAATTTTTAAAATATAGAGCTGCAGACAAATGAGACAAATAGGGAAGATCTAAGGAAATAGGAATCAAGAGTAAAGAACATCTGAGCATCAGTATTGAGTTGGGAGCTAAGAAATAGCTGTTACCCTTTTAAAAAACAGGCTGTGTTCTTGAAGCCACATTCTCCCCATGCTGCAATTTCAAGGTGATTGACTTGCGGGGAGTTGCATGGGCTTAACTGAGAGCAGCATTTAGCCTGTGGATATGTCATTGCTAGGATTCATTTCTCCAGTGTGGTCACTGGGGCCAGCCTCACTGCACCTCACATTGAGCCAGAAAGACACTTTTTAAAGAACCAGACTCAGTTCAAAATTATGCTCATTAATTTCAGATCAACAGTTCCCATGGTTCAGTATTTCCACTTCTTTGCACCTTGCGTAGCTATTGGAGCTTCTCAGATCCTGGAATTCCCATTCAGTGGGAAATTCTGAAATACCAATTTTCTTTTCATTCCAAATTGGAATGAAAAAATGAAATGTCAAGATTTCCTACAAAATGAAACTCCAAAGTTTTGCTTCAGAAAAATCTAAATGACATTTTATTTCAACCTTATCAAAACATTCTTTTCATTTCGACAAGGCTGATCTTTATTGAAACTAAATGTTTTGACTTTTTTTGTCAAAATTATGATATGTTCCTGCAGAATGTTGCAATTTAGTTGAATCAGCATCTTCCAATGGAAAAACATTTTGTTGGAAAAATTCGGACCAGCTCTTATGGTTATTCACAGCTTTGCAAAGGGGATGTGAAATGCTAACAACTTAGATTGACAGTGTTGTATACCCACTCTACACTCATTTTGCACTGGTGTCAGTGACAACACAAGGTTAAGGCCAGGGGAGACTCAAGACCTTTATTCTTAGTATAAACATTAAACTTACCGAGGACAGAAAAAGAAGCTCTGGCTGATCCCTGCACCAGGTTCGCTGGCAGCTTTGGAGACACCATTTCAGAGACAGCTTTGCCTGTTGGTAAGATATAATAATAATAAATAATAAATCTCTTTTTTTGAACCACTAACTTTCCCTTCTATAGTACCTTCTTTCCAACAATGGTCATACAGTTTAAGCCTGGGATCCTGGATATGTACTCGAGTGGTTAGCCAGTGCTGCCATGGCTTCATTACTATTGTTATTTGCTGTAGTTAGATTAAACTAGCTCGGGTAAATCTACATATGCTACACTCACACCTCTGATTGCAATGTAGACACACCCTATGATACACAGTTGAGTGGTTTTAATTCTACTCATTGGAGGGTAGTTGTGCATATACACACTAGCCACTACCTCCCATGGACAGAATTAGAATAGAACAGGGTTGTGCCACTGCCTGAGGGCCTGCAAGCGAAACCAATCACATAATTTTAATGATCCAAAAGGACTGACATGAAAAGCAAACAAACAACTACAGAGTGAAACATATTGCGACAACTCTTTCAATTTCAAAGAACTAAGGGGCTATTAATTAGGGCAGGGAAGGGCCCTGGCTGAAAAGTGTTTTAATCTGGAAATCTCTCTGATAGCAATCACTTGCTGAATTTGTAGCCATGGCTGCCTTACAGGAGGGAATTTGGAGAGATGCCCTTACCTTTTGTGCAAATGAGGGAGCTCTCAGTCACCTCCTTTTTGATGCCTTCCGGCTGGTTGGCAGCAGGGAAGTGGAGAGGGAGGAAGAGGAGAGGAACAGACATAACAATGAAACCAGAAACAAAATAATGCTGGAAAGCGTAAATTTGTAGCGTGCAGCATTGTAACAGGCTGCCCCCAGACTACTGAGTGAAGGTGACTGCCCTTCCATTCCAGTGGCATCACTCCCTCCCCATCTTGGCACCCAGCAGCCTTTGGTCTTTGTGTACCATTCCTCTCCACCAGGAAGGCAGCTGGGAGATGTGCTGGAGAAATTCACAGCTGAGGAGAGCTGGTCACAGTTCCAGCTTCCTTTGGTGCAGCAGCTGCCCTAGAGATCATAGGACAAATCCTGGCCCTTTATCTGCACCCCTGCAACATCCCTATAGAAATGGGCCAAAGGCACCAAATGTGTGGAAAAGAACTTCCCCAAAGTCTGAGATCATCTCTTCCCCACTGACTTCACTGGGCTTCCACAGGTGTAAATGAAGGCAAATTTTGACCCCATGAGTGACTGGCTGCAGTAATATGCCAGATGTCATAAATTAGTGCAAATTCTGTCCTCGGTTACATCTGGACAAGCCCACTAATGGCCCCTGTGCACCACTCTGGCTATGTACCTGGAAAAATGTCTCCCTCTAGTGGGAAAGAGGATAAAAGACAGATTGCTCCTTGCACATAGCCAAAGGAGGTGCTCCTTTAGCTCACGTGGAAGAGCTTTTATTTTTGGTGATGAAGGTCCCTAGTTCTGTTTCTGCTGACAATATGTGCTGGTTTCATAACAGCTACATGGATGTAAGGCTTAACTGACAGCAGAATCCAACCAAGTGAATCCAGTCACAAGATATGGGAGATGGTGAAATTCCAGTACTGGCCATGTTGGTAGAGCGTTTGGCAACTAGTTTGGAGAAAGTGGGTTGAACTTTGATGCCATAACTGCTCTGTGGGTTGCAGCCTGGCTCACTAGTTCCTCCAAGGATCACATGCATCCCATGGGCTTCCCAAGACAGCATTTTGGACAGAGTCTCAGGGTCACTGTTCAACCGATCAGCCAGCTGACCTACCCCAAGACAGGTGGGAAAAAATAGAACTTGCCTCAGACCCTGAGTTGATGCTCTCACAGGATGTTTTGGAGAGGGAGAGTCAAATCAAATTAAAAGAGATGCATACCCCAGAGAGACCATTTCTCTCTCCCACAGAGTTGGGATTTTTTATCATACCTCAACTAACAGCATCTGCATGACAGTGTCCACACGTTCTATCCCCTGCTCCTGAGATGTGTCACTCGACTTTGTCTCAGCAGTAACCGCGAAGCTCACATTACCTGAAAGAAACCCCCCACAAGCCCAAGAAAGAAAATTAATCCTGAAAGCCTAGAATTATACTGGCATGAATTCACTCCTCCTAGGGTGGCCTGAGGGAACTCTGGGAAATTCCCTCTCTTCCAAGTCACCCAGCAGTGTGAATGAATTCTGGTCATTGTTTAATACATCTCATCACAGACAGAATTCACCAATGAAGAGACAACTACTGGTGAATCCTGCCCACCTGACACTTATAGGGCAGCTTGGCAGAACTTCACTTAATCTCTTGCAAGTACCAGCACCATGGAAATGGGAAGAAGGTGCCAATACCTTTTTAATCAGTACAAACTGTAACCTAACAAAAATTCAATTACTCTGGAGACACAGTAGCTTTTCTATTGTTAACTTTGCAGCCAGGGATCTATTATAAGCCTGCTCTTTACCGTGCTATAATTTTGGACAGAAAAATTATTTTAGCTTCTAAGAGTTCATGATTACTCTCTAGGTTCAGTAAAATTGTTTACATGTCAGGCTTTTTGAATGCCAGTTTGAAGTAAATCAATCTGTTGTTTTTATTTCTGAACTTTAAAAATGATCCTATTATGAAATTTGAACCACAATGGCAAACTCTTTGGGGGAAGTTTTTGTAAATTAAAAAATAATGTTGTACTTCCATCTTTCTACACATACAAATCTCCAAACCATTTCACACAAAGGCTACTTTTGAAAAGAAAGTATTGAAAACTTAAAGCCAGATCCTCACTGGAACCTTACTGAAGTCAATAGAGCTATGCCAATCTCTGGTCCAATATTCCTAGCACATTTTGTTGTTATTGAATGATTTCTGATCTTGGTTGTTGATGTGTAAATTTTCAATGTCCAGACCATGGTGATTAAAGCTTTAGATATTTGTGGGTTTCAGTGAGCTAAGACCAAGACTCAGGCATTTAAAATTCTCTGTTGACAAGGAGCAAGTTCCCAAGTTTGGGCAGAGGTGGGGATTATGCACAGAAATATCTTAGGCAAGTGGACTCCTGCAAATGTTTCACATAAAACCAGATGAGCTGAATGGTCCTTTCTGGGACATGAGAGGAATGAACTGTCAGGAACAAGAACAGAGGCAGAACACGGGGTCCTACTTCACTGTCATGTGCCTGCAGAGATTGTGCCAGGGGAGTTCAGCAGAGCTGCTTCAGTGAAGTCTGGTACAGATAGCAGCAGTTCCTGTCTGTAGGTTAGCAGGCAGGGTATCGTGTGATAGAGAATTCCGGAGTGAGACTGGACAAACCAGCAATGTGCCATGAGAAAGACAAAGGCAGAGAAGCTTACCCAGTTTTTGAGGAATAATAGTCCAGGAGGAGGTTTTCCTCTCGTTGGCACACACCTTTGCAGTGTTGCCCTCTTGGGAAAGGGGCTCTATCTTGTAATCCCTGGACTCTTCCAGTATGGTACTGATCTGAGAGAGGGAGACAAAATAATATTGCACAGGCTGTTCCTAATGCTTGGCTGGGGGACAAAAGGAAGGTTTGTTGATCTCCTCCAGAGACTGATTCTGCAGCGTACCCACTGACGTCACCTTAGAGCTGTCCTGGGGTAGAGAGGTACAACACAGGTAGGAGGGATGGGGCATTCTTCAGAGGAGATAATAAACCCTGACCTTTATGCCCATCTACTGTGGCCATTCAAGTAGAAAGCAAATTGTACTTTGCAAAATGACTTATTCCAATACCCTGGCCAATATCCTCTCTGACGGCTTGTCTACAAGGCAAGGTAGTACATGGCAAGCCATGGTATGAATCTACAACACACGAGCATACCATGCACTAATTGTCTGTGTGGACCATGCTACCATGAAAAGTTCTGTATTGCGCTTTAACGTACTCCCATTTCAAACAGCGATATGACAAAGAACACCAAATGCCAAAGGACAGACCCCTGAAAGGAGGGTTATATCAGGAAGTAAATACCTGCCAGAATGAGTTCTCAGTTATAATAAGTTCCTTCTCCATTAAAGGATAGATCAGCATCCTGTAGCTAAACCCAGCTTAAAAGAAATCACTCCACTACTGTGTAGGAAGCCAGTGTAAAGAAGGCCAAGTGGCTGGAATGGGATTGTGAATGCTTCGTTCTGCGTTGCTGCTGCATTCTGCTCTAGCTGCAAGAGGTAGAGCCTTGCTGGAAACACTACTAAGAGGGGTTCAGGAAGGAAAAGGAAAGGACATACTGTACCTGGATACATTTGTTCAGGTAGTTGAAGGCATTGGCTATTAAATTAAACTTTTCCCCTCGGACAATGGAGTAGGGCAGGGTCAAATCAACAAAGAAGGGCTGGAAGGCCTTCAAGGAGGTAGATGGGGATATGCCAAACCCAGCCTCCTCTTCCAGGCAGAAGGCGCTGGCTTTCCATTCCGTGATGGTGTCAGGGATGGTGAACGGAACACTGGCCTTTCCATTAGAACTAAAAGTACAAGAGACAAAGTGAGAAAAGAACCTTATTGTTCAAAGGGTATCTTACAGCTAATCAATAGAAGAGACTCCCAAGTTGAAATAATATTCTCCTTTCCCACTTAGGTTCCACAGGATATACCCTCCCTGTGATGGGGCGTCTGCCCTGCACTGGCCCTGAAATGGTTAAAACCCAGCCTGGAGGGCTGCAAGGAAACAGCCAATTTGGGCACTGGCTGGATCAGCCAATCAGGGCCAAGCCAGCCCATATAAAAGGAAGCTGCAGGCCAGAGCAAGTCAGTCTGCTGCAGGAAGCTGAAGGGAGGGGACTGGCTTCCTAGAGGGCTGCTGAACTAGCACCATGAACAGGACTGCTAGGATGTGCAAGCCCAACGCCCTGGGAAGAGGGTGAAGCAGCCAGAGGCAGAAGCCAAAGGTGCTGGGGCTGAGTGGAAGTGGGCCAGGGAGCTGAGACAGACTGGTGGAGAAAGAAAGGAGGGCCAGCAGGAAGCTGTTGTTTGCAGGGACCCTGGGCTGGGAACTAGAGTAGTGGGCGGGCCTGGGTCTCGCCCCCTCCACTCGCCACTGAAGAAGCGGCCAGGCTATGGACTGTCAAGCCGCTGCAAGGAGTGACTAGACTGTTGCGGAAGGAGTCCCCCGGAAGGGGGGAACCTGGATTGTGACATGGCCGGAGGGCTGTGCTACAAAGCAGAGGCAGTGAGACTGAAACTGCAGTGGGTCTGCAGGCGGAGACAAGGACGGGAGAGCCACCATCACCAGATGGCACACCTGCTGACCAGAGCTAATTCCCGAAACGGGCAGCAGGAGGTGCCAGTGTGGTGATTGACCCTGTGACACCCTCCATATTCAGAAAATGTTGTTAAGCTGGAGGTAGAGCTGAAGGTTCATATCAATGACCAGAATGTTAAATCCCTTGCAAGGATGTTGGAATTAGAAAAATAGGGAATTCTGGTTTGTTTTTTTAAAGAAACACAAAAGAATGCTGTAGTTTTGTAACACAAAATAAAAAAAATCCAAAACCACAGATCAGATATGATACATTATGGTTGACATTTCAAATAGATTAAACCATGGAAATTCATAATTAAGATCAGTAACTTTTTGAGGCGCTTTTCCTTGCCTTCTTGTTGCAGATGCTATTGGCAGCCTTGGGAGAATACTGAAAGCAACCTGGCTGTTGAAAATCAAAAATCGTTTCCTGCCTTTTTTTTTTTTTGGTTCTTTAAACAAAAACCTTTGCTGTCGTATAGTTGAGAGGATTGGGGGGCCACCTTTCTGCCCAGCAGGAAGTAGCTTGCATTGTACTGAAAACAAGGACCAGGTGAAGATCCAACAGGGCATAATTTAGAACCTATCAGACTCCAGGGGCTTGGAGATGGGTAACAAATGGGAGCCCATCTGTCACTGAATAGGAAGAAAGACAACAAGGGTAAGAACATAGAGGTCTGGGAAGCAGTTACATGTTCCATCACCTTCCATGTGACTTCCGGTGAGCACTGGGAAGTGACTCAGAGACCGTTAAAATAGTCAAGGACAGAAAAGAAGAACACTCACTTGATGGGAACTAGATCCCAAATCCAGGTCTCAGGGAAGAATTTGCGAACTGTCTTTATCACAGAAGACGCACCCATTATCCTGCTTTCATCTAGAGGTGAAGAAAGGAGTTGTGTATATATAGTAAAAGTGTCATATTAGGGAGCATAGGGTAGAGATATCTAATAGGATCTGCCTGGAAACTCCACTGAGCATGGTCTGAGCTGAGGGAAACAGAATTTTTTCCATGGGATTTCTTTCAGGAAAATTCTAAAAAATAACGAAATATTGCGGGGGGTGGGGAGGGAACTACTCTACTTTTTGTTTTCCAACTGGAAACATTAGAAAACAGTAACAGCTTAGGTTTACCCAAATCTTTGTTACTGGTTTCCAGTTGGAAAACAGTAAGAAGGTGTGAAAAGTATTTTTTCTCCATTGTCTTATACTTTCTGACTATTTTTCACTTTTTTTCCTGTTGGAAAGTCAGCTGTGTCCACTGGCTACAGTAATTGGAGGGACATGTTTCCTGTGATCTGTCCCAAGCCCCCTTCTATAGTCAAAGGTGGGGCAAAGGCTGGAAAGGTGACTTCCAGAGCGGCATTCCCTACAAAGATCCTAGAGGTCCTATCCAAGACTCTGTTCCCTATTTAAAGGTGGGGTAATGAGTCAGAGTTCTGTCATTGACCTGCTTGTGATATTGAGCAAGTCACAGAATCATAGAACCCGAGGGTTAGAAGAGACCACCAGGGTCACCTAGTCTAACCCACTGCCAAGATGCAGGATTTGTTGTGTCATTTAACTTGTACGTGCCTCAGCTTTCTCATCTGTAATATGAGGCTCTAGGTACCTTCTACCTCTCCCTGGGCTATAGAGAAGGATAATTGTAATACTTATTGTCCGCTGTAAAATGCTTTGAGATCCAGGGCTGCAAAAAGGCCATGTGAGTGCTAAGTATTACAGTATAGGGCATCTAAACCATTAGTAGTCCCATTATATTTTCTAATACTTCCTTGTTTAGATTTTAAGTCAGTTGTGAGCTTGTGAAAAGCTCTGGACCGATGAACCCTGGAGAATGAAATCTTTATTATCCTCTGAAAAGAGGCAGCATTGAAACTTTTCCCTCATTTTCCCCGGCACACAAGCTGAGTCAGACTCCAGTCAGTCCTTTGGCCATTCTGCAGAAACTAACTGAGGCAAACCATGATGTGGAAACTTGTCCCACTAGGAACTAGACACACTGATTGGCCAATTCATTCTACATAGGGACACTATTGAGGTGCAGCCAGATTGGAACTGGTGACCTGGAAGTGAAAAGACCATACCCCATTTCCCAAGCCATCCAGTCCACCCCTTTTTTACACATTATCTTTACCAGAAAATCCACCACCTAAAGTATAGTGGGGCGTGGAATCTTTCGGGCATGCGTTGTCAGATGGGCACAGGACTGGCTTCCGTATTGTAGAATTAGTAAAAACCTTTAGACCCATATCCTTAAAATAAAATAATGAAACAATTAATTATATTGTTCAATGTATTAATAGAACCAAACAACTTCATTTCTCCCATTCCCTGTTCATTACTAGCAGTGGATCCCATTTAACGCCACAAGTTTGGTCTGCTCAGGGGATCAGTGCTCAGCTATCCATGGGGGCACTTCAATATTATGGTGAAGCATGGCATAAATGTAGATTTAGGGGGCTATATGAGTAACAGAGTTGGTTGTATATTAGTTGGTGAGAAAAAAGTTTGATGAACTTAGGTCTTTTCTTTGTTCACAAATCATTCCCAAACCACTCCACACTTGTCATTTCATTCACTATTAGTAAGTATTTGGGTTAATAAATTATTAATACATGTTTTAAAAAAAAGTAATCAGTTGTTATAGATTATTACAGAGTCCAACAGGTCAATAAACTGCTTATAACCATGGCTTATACCATCTTAAACACCTTCTTCTGATATGCTCATAACCATCTATAACATACTACTCATGTCCATAATATGCTTACAATATTGATTAATCATTTATTAATCCTTATAAACCATATATAGATGGAACCTTAATATAATCTGTGACCAATTTGCTGAAACTGTCTCCATGCCACCCCCTAGACATAGAATGTCCCTGCTGAGCTAATACCAGGAATGAAATCCCGGCCCCAATGAAGTCAATGTCAAAACTCCCACTGACTTCAGTGGGGCTAGGATTTCAGCCTAGGTCATTACTTTTGTCATTCAGTTCCTTCCTCAAGGCCCAGAGCTACCATGATGTCAATAATGAATTAGCAAGCTAATAACCACGCACAGTTAGAGCTGCTGCAGGTGGTTGATGTGTGCTAAACAGAAGCTAAAAGTGGAACCAACAGCTATCTCCCTCTCCATTCCACTTGTGTGCTGCATACCTTTCCCCTGCCATTTTTCATTTTTTTAGTAAGAACGTAAGAGTTGCCATACTGGGTCAGACCATGGTCCATCTTGCCCAGTATCCTGTCTCCAATATTGGCCTATACCAGAGCTTATGGGGAGTGTATAGAATAGGGCAATTATAGTGTAATCTTCCCCTGTCTTCTACTCCCAGCTTCTGGGAGTCAGAGTTTTAGGGCTTTCCCCAGCACTGAGTTGTGTCCCTGACCATCTTGGCTAATAGCCATTGATGGACCTATCCTCCATGAACTGATCCAATTCTCTTTTGAGTGCAGTTATACTTTTGGCCATCACAACATCCTTTGAAAATGAGTTCCCCAGGTTAGGTGTGTGCTATGTGAAAAAAATACTTCCTCTTGTTTGTTTTAAACCTGCTGTCTATTAATTTAATCAGAGGGACCCAGTTTGTTGTATTGTTTGAAGGGGCTAAATAATACTTCTCTATTCACTTTCTCCACACCATTCATGATTCTATAGACTTCTGTCATATCTCTTTTCTAAGATGAGCAGACATAATCTTTTTATTCTCTCCTTGGACAGAAGCCATTCCATACCCTTGATCATCTTTGTTGCCCTTTTCTGAATCTTTTCCAGTTCCACTATATCCTTTTTGAGATTGCGTGACCAGAACTGGACACAGTATTCAAGGTGTGGGCAGATCATGGATTTATATAGTTACATCATGGTATTTTCTGTCTTATTTTCTATCCAAAATTTCCTAATATTCCGTTAGCCTTTTTGACAACTGCTGCACATTGAGTGGAAGTTATCAGTTGTCTTTGAGACTGCAAGCTCTTAGGAACAGGGATTGTGTCCTCTTTAGAAAATGGCTACCACACTGTGGGCTCAACCATAATAAATATAACTGAGCATAATTCAGGGGACCGTCTAAACAAAAGTCACTGCAGGGGGAGAACGGAGGACCCCCTGAGATATGGCAGACATTTCTAGTGAATCCACCCTCCCCCTAGCAGTGGAGAGCCATTGCCTGAGCAGGGCTTTAAAATCTGAGACATAAATCTACAGCTTTTCCCTCCTCTGTTGTCCCTTTTCTGGAGCCAATACAATGACAGCAACATTGGGGAAACATTCAGAAGACGTACCCTGAAAACCCCATAGACGTCCCCATCAGAAGTAACTTTCACAGGCACATAGTATAAGCCATTGAAAAAGGTCTCTGTGACTGGGATGCACGGCTCTTTGTTGTCATCTTCCAGGTTGAGCCCGTTGTAGTAATAGCCATAATACTCTCGCACACGGAGCTGATTGTATACCTGGTGGGAGGGGATGAAATCAGGTGAGCACAAGGACACGTCTCAGAGGTGTAAAACCTGTGTCACCACTGGCAATTACCAGGCGTGAGCAAACTCCAAGCTGGACCCTTTGCCCTTCAACAGAGGTACAAGAAGTGTTCCAGCTCAGTAAGAAAACTCTCCTGGGATACTTCAGGCTGTCTTAGACTCACATGCTCAGCCTCTTAATACAGAGTGGACTAAAAGTGGCTTTGGAGCACCACAAGAGAGAAAACACAGTGAAGAAGAGACCACTTGTATTATGCAACCTCCTGCTTTAAGAGACCACCTCAGAAATCTCCTCCAATACAGTACATGTATGCTCCAACTTTATGAGAAAACTGCCTCTATTATAGTGTGGTTCTCTGAAAAGTGACTCTGTAAAAATGGTACCAGGGGTTTCCCAACAATTCCAGATTCTTTTGCAAATTGCTAGCTCCACAAACTTGCCCTGGGATCTCAGTGTCAAGCTGGGTTCTCTCTTTCTTGAATATCCTCACTAGTAATACAAACAATGCTGGCTGTTGGTGACACCTGTGCAATCCCATTGCTTGCAGTAGGTTTGCACAATTGTAACTGGCTGGAACTTAGTAACCAATTTTGTTGATGATGCACGAGAAGGAATAGACTCCATCACCTTCTCTCTGAGCTGTGCTGGCATTGCAGGGTGCACAGGAGCAAAAATCAGCAAACATGTTTTTCTCATTAAGGTGAGTAGATATGAGCCTGAATGTTTCTGCACAAAGAGCCTGATTCAAAGCCCCCTGAAGTTAATTGAAAGATTCAGATGACTTCTACAGATGTTGGATCAGGCCCAACCAGCAAGCCTACTTGAGTAAGAAGATGCCATTTTACATAATCACTTACTTCCCTAGACTATATACCAATTTTGAGTGCATTAAGTGGCCCTGACAATGCAGATTTCTGGTATTTCCATATAATAACAGTAATACCTTGCACTTATACTGCACTTTTCATCAGTAGATCTCAAAACACTTTGCAAAGGGAGGTCAGTATCATTATGCCCATTGTATAGATGGGAAGACAGAGGCACTGAGACTTGCCCAAGGTCACCCAGCAAACATGTGGCAGGGTCAGGGATAAAACTCAGGTGTCTTGAGTCCCTGTCCAGTTCTGTGTCCAGTAGGCCACCTATGAACTGAGACTAGATAGCCACGTGTTGCAAAAAAGTAACAAAGATATTGCAATAAGCAACAGCACAATTGAAGATTTCTCTCTGTGCCTGGAGGTACATACCCCATCTACATCCAGTTTGTGGCTACTGGAGAGAGGAACTTTCGAAGCATAGTAATGAAGCAGAATTCAGAATTGTTTCTTGGCCCTTCCCTGCCATGTTAAGCTATAAACCCCCTTGGGAAGCACAATATTCTGCACAACTCTGAGTAGAGAGAGAAGAGGATTTGCGGCAGGGCTTACAGTGTCAGCAGACAGCTCTTGCTCAGGTCTCAGGAGCAGGACGCTCTGATCCACAGCCCGTAGGGCACAGTAGGAGTTGGCGGCAGCCTCAAGGTGGAGGCTGATGTTAGAGCCTGGGAGCCCCTGATTCTTGGAGAACTGCAGCTGGACCTGGAATTGAGCAGAGAAATCAGAGCCCCTTAGGCGAATCATTTTAATGTGTAAATGTCAATCTCATGGAGAGATGATGAATAGGTTCTCACTCTTCTCTACAACCTCCTTCTATTCTCTGCAGGGCAAAGGCCTCACTATCAAAAAGAATCTCCCAGGGTCCCTGTTCTAGGGCCAGACATGACCTCAAAGGCCCTGCAAAGCATCCCTGCTCCTCTCTCTCCCTGACCTCACTGGCAGTCCTCGCTCTGCTTGAACATCTATCCATGTCCCTCCTGTCTCCCTGCTATTCTTCAGCATTGGCATTCACTTGTTCAGATGTGTTTGCACTTTCTTTGCTCTCTGCCCTTGAAGGAAAGCCTGAGTGCAGGGCTGGAATCACATCCTCTCGGTTCCCCGAGCCTGCGGCAACCTGGGGTGGGCCTCAAAGAGAAAGCGGAGCTCTCACCTTGTTCTTGAAGCACTTCTCAATCTGGAGTCTGGTGCTATCGGCCACCAGCTCACCACCAGGGTGCACAGTGTAGACTAGTATCTGGGCAGTGGGAGCCAGCTTCTCACTGCCAGTCAGCAGGATGAAGAATGTGCCATAAGGAGCTGCAGGAGGAATATGAAGCCAGTAGTAGGAAAAGCCAAAAGAAGAGACAGGAGGAATCATGGCTTTAGTGGATGAACTAACATTTTTGCCTGTAAGCTAAAAGCTTCTTTAAAAGGAGATAGTTGGCTATTGGGAGACCCAGCTCTCACTAGCCTTCAAACTGCTCCCCTCAGTGAGATACCAGATGCCAACATTAAGATGATGAGCACCAGGCACCTTGCAGAGTGTGAGGTGAGCTGTAGTCGGAGAAGAATTCTATTAGCTTCACTTCTGGGTAGGAAATGTGCGTATGAGTGCTACAAGCATGGCACACACTGAGAATCCTGTTCACAGAGATTGAACTCAGGACCTTCAGCACCAAACAGCCCAGGACTCCACCTCCTGAGCGAAAGGAGAGGTCCTTTAGCTGGCTGAGATAGTATAGTAGCAGGCTGTTATGATCATTAGAGGAAGACAGCCTTATTTGCACTAGCCTAGTGTATTACACCAGAACCTGCAGGATGATGGCATGAGAAACACACAACATGGGTGTTTCTGTTACACCACGAGTAAATCATGCACGAACTTACTGTTGACAACCAACTACTAAAGACAGGTTAGTCATCCAATCAGGGATCAGAAACAATATCATGTGATTTAGGTGATCATTCACATACTTCAAATTATGAATAATGAGGAGTCATAGTGAACAGTTTGCAAACACCCCTTGAGGAGAAATTAAAGAGAAAGAAAGGGACAAATTCACACCAAGTATCACTCCCAGCTAATCATTCAATTTAGAAACAACAAGATTAATCTGGCTGTGATGCCAGGGGATGGACCACATGATGCACTAAAGTCCCCTTCCAGTGCTAATAATGCTGTGATTGTGGCTTTTGTCGGAGATAGGACTAGTAACTAACACCACATGGAAACAGATTCCAGCCAGCTGCTGTACTCAGTTTTTAGCCCATTTCACTCAAGATACTTATGCTTTGGAGTTCACATCTTTGTTTTCTAACATCTCAGCACTTACCACCTCCGATGCTGACTTGCTGTTGGCCATTCAGAACAATTTTGCCTTTTGCCATCACCTGTGCACAAAAAGACACCATGAGACAGGATCAGAGAAAGTTAAAATTGTTTCAGTGGGCTTGTAAATATCTATTATTTAGTGATGATCAGGATTGTAATGTTTGGTGCTCACGAAAATGAAGGATGGATCGCCTCATGATAGTTGGATGTAGCTGCGGGCAGATCCTGTGCTAGTTCCCGCATTCCTCACACACAGCTGTATCAATGCCCCTCAGCCCTGCCCTGCAGTTCCTTTCCTCCTTCTGCTATTCCAGTCCTTGGCTCCCCTCACAGCTCTGCCAATGCCCCTCAGTCCTGCCCTGCCCTGAGACTCTTGTCCTGGCCTCTCCTGCATGGCAGTTGTGCAGCACAAGGGACTGAGGAATAGTCCCCCTAGTGGTAATTTTATGCTCTCCACTGACTGGTGCTCACAGTGCCCTATGTGACTTTAGAGATCAATGTTTAATTTGTTCCAAGTTTAAATGGGCAGAGCCCTGGTGGAACCCATTGACAAAATAATGGCTTGGTTCTGATTTTTTACCACTGACTTGTCTAGGTTACATATTTCTGACTTGATCAATACTCAATCGAGGTTAAAAGCAAAGAGGCTTTCAGGGAAGCAGAGCAGCCACCCAACATTTACCACATAGTAGAAGTTCACACTGGTGGCATCCCTGTATCCCTCTTTGTTCAAAATGTAGTGCACCATGATCCTCTTCTGCTGGCCACAGTTCAGCGTCTCCGGGACCTGCTCAAGCTTCACAAAGCTATTGGTGTGGGAGTAGAAGCGCTGGATGTAGTAGGTTGTCTGAGATTCGTAAGTGTCCATCCAGCCAAGGTCTCTACAGTCATCTATTGCATATGTGGCCTGTCAAGAGACATAGAGAAAAAAGCAAACAGAGGATTTCATGAAGAGGAAATTCAAGAGTCAAAGGGCAGCTGGGGCAGAAATGTTTCTTCACAGCTGTCTCTAAGATAATCTGGGTAAAGCAGTGGGAAATGGTCTTTAGAGGCTATTTAGTCTAATAGCTCTACCAATATTTTGTGTGTGAGCTTGTGTGAACATTCCTGCACAGCAAGTCCAGTCCAGCTAGGCTGCATACTGTGCTAGCCCTCTGGAGTCCTTAACACATCCCGTCCCCTCTGGTGTGCCTAGACAGACAGGTCACTGGACATCCTTGTGGGGCTGGCTAGGGCTGCATAAGCTGTTAGGGGACTCTGCAGAGCTGGCACTGCACCAGTCCCAGACAGACTGGATTTGCTGCAACCTCTCTTCTCCCCATGCCAGGGAAAAGTGAACATGTGTCAAGGGATGTGTGTATCTCTGGAGCAGCCCAGTAGGGAGCGAGAGAAGCAACAGCAAAACAGATAGTTGGTTTTGGAGGTCAGTGCATCCAGGTGGGATGTGAAAAGACAAAGAGGCAGGGAGGGGGTTCTACACTGAGGAGAAGGTAGGAAGGAACTGGGGGTTGCTTGAGCCTCACCACTTCATAGTCCCTCTCCAAGCACTGATGCTGTCCGCTAGTTGTCCCCCTAGCCAGGCCATTCTTGGGGTTTCTACAGGCCTTTTTGACCAAGTGACAAAATCCAGCAAGATCCTCTGCCCCCTGTATGTCTACTTAGCATTTTATAGTTTCTTTGGTGCAACCTAACCCAGAATCAAATTGGGGACAACACCAAAATCACAGGAGGCAGGAACCACACAGGAGGGGCCAGTACCAAACTGCAGAGCAAGCTGGAAAGATTGGAGCTGGGAGCGTGGGCTGCAGGCATTGAGGGGAGATTTCATCCCAGTGAAGGCAGAGCTCTGTGTCCAGGGAGAGGAGACAATTAGAATATGGATACACAGTGGGGGGATAGAGCCAAACAGCTGAAACCATCATATTAAAGTGAGTTGATTATCATCTTCTCTGATTAATATTGTCCTCATGTCATCCTTTTAGATAACCACATCTGAGGTTGCTGCTGGAACAGGACTGGGAGACCAAATGAAAACAAGCCCATTGAGTTCCTCTAAAAACAAATGTTTCCTCTTCCTGTTTCTCTACTACCCTTCCCATGGATGCAGGTGTCACTGGAGGGACCAGCTACTTTCCCACACATTGCAACTCACCCAGAACAGTATTTTCCATCAGAATACCAGCTTGCTTCTCCCTCCTCCCCCAGTTGAATGACCCTCTGGGGGAATAGAGCCTTTCCCCTTAGTTCTCTCAGTTACTTACTCTCAACTTAAAACTGGGCTCAAAGAATTCGGAGGTGTCGATGGAAAACCGAGCAGTGCCATTCTCATTTGTGATATAGTCAGCCACATGCTTCTCATTGAGATGTAGCTTGATGGTCTCATTTGCAACAGGGATGCCCTCCTCATTTTCCATCTGAAGCTGAATAAATAAAGGTGTGCAAGGTGTTCAGCAAACATACAGGACAGATAAAGCCCCACTTACTCCCCTTAATATGTTAGGTTGGCTTCAAAGCCTTCGGTATTGAAGACAACTTGTGTGGAGGCTACAGTGAATAGCAGAAGGTGTTGTCATCAAATATTCAAGTGTACTTAAAACACATGCACTGGTCAGAGTATTTTGTGTGGGTTCTGTGAAGGGCAGGGAGAAGAAATTCCCTGTGGAGCTTCACAGGAGGGACAAAGGAAGACAGGAGGAATATTCCTGCTGTGGAGAGAAGGAAGTGTTTATATACAGGATTAGGTACAAACCAGGATAACCTGGTTTGTACCTAATCCTGTATAGAAACACTTCTTCAGACCTGACCTCAGACTCTTGCTTGCTGGGCCTGCCGGGATGGAATGGCTGCAAAGGTGGTGTTCTTTGCAGGATGCTAGCTTGTGAAACTTGCAATGCTTAGGGGACTCGGAACTGATCTTGTGCCTTAACAAAGACCCTTCCCCCCAGTATAAATTCTTTCTTCCTTGTCCCCACAGGGCTCATGTCATTTTGACTGTACAGACCCTTGCCCCTCCCCACGCACATGATAACACAAGGTTCCATGACCCAGACAGGTTTCCTCATCTTCTCTGAAAGCCCCTAATGCAATGGGAGAACTGTGCATTAGGGGCTATTGCCATGTGGTGTTACCGAGGGAACCTGCAACTGGGAGTAGGGGGATGGCCATATACAGCATCACCGAGATCATTTTTGTGACTGCAGAGTTTTCCCAGGACATTCTCTCTCTGCTGTCCTACCTCTCCATAGTAAGGAATTCCTCTTTTGTAGTACGTGTCCATGTTCTTAAACCACATTCTCTCCCTTGCCTGGTAGATGGAAATGTATTCAGCACCTATAATCTGTACACCTGAAGAAGGGTGCAGAAGAAGAGATAAGAATCAGAGCTGGGGGGAAGATATGGTTTTAAAGAAAGTTGCACTGAATGATCAAATGCAGGCTGCAGCACCCTGGAGGGGATAATTATGCTTATAAAATGGTACTTGATGGTGAACTGAGTCTTATGCTTGGCCATCAGAGATTCCCATCAAAGAGTACCAGCTCTCAAAGTGGCCTCTCAAACTCAGCCTGCAACCCCCGCCCATACCCCAGCCACATTCTAGTCTCCTTTCCCACCAGTGTTACCTGTTCCATCCTCTGTGAGGATTGCCTCCACTTCAAGGAACCAGAACATCCTGGGATGATAAAGCTTGAATATTTTGGTGTTGATGACATTCGTGATGCAGCCATCCTTCCCCAGCTGAAAAGTGAAGGGACCACTCAGTGAGCATATAGGAAAAGAGCCCAGGTCTCTGAATGGTGAAACTACTGCTCTTTGACCTCGTCTGTAAAGCTCTTCAGACCTTAGCACCCCTGCTCTCATTTCCCTCACCTACCTCTTTGCTCTTGTCTTATTGCTCCTCTCTTGCTCCATACCTAACCAATCCTTCACCACTATTTTGCCTTCTTCTGCCTGAAACCCTCTCCCTCCCTGACCTGCTCCTCTATGTCTTCCGGTCCCCTCTCAAAACATACTTCTTGTGTGATATTTTAGGACCTACCTATACATGATTAACACCATGCATAGATACTCTTATCCTGGAATATGGCCTTATTTTAAATTAGTTTAATCTAAAATTAATTAAGCTAATTTGGAGTAGGGCACTCTTAGGGCTTGTCTACACTTGCAATGCTTCAGCAGCACAGCTGCACTGCTGTTTCACTTTGGCGTGGACACTATCCATGGTAATGGGAGGGGGTTCTCGCATTAGCACAGTTAATCTACCTCTCGGAGAGGTCAATGAAAGAATTCTTCTGTCCACACTGGGAGATTTAACTATGCACCTCAGGGGTGTAGATTTTTCACATTCTGAGCAGTATCACTGGGTCAACCTAACTTTTAAGTGTAGATCAGGCTTTGGTCCAGAATAAAGGTGTCCACACAGAGTTAATCGGGAATAGCTATTCTGGAATATTTTCCCATGTAGCCAAGCCCTTAGTTCGCTCAGCAAAAGTTCAATCCTGCAAGGTGCTGGGTACTCTAGCCCTGATTCAGCAAAGTACTTATGCACATGCTTAACTTTAAAGCATGTGAGTAAACCCAACTGATTTTAATGTAGCTACAACAATTCACACCAGTTAAGGATCTGGCCTAAAATGTTTTAATAGTCTGATTGCAAATCCCTTCCACTCTCAGTTTCGTTCTCTCGACTCATGTACTGACAGAATTATATTAGTTCTCTCTTTCTTGATGGAATCTCCCAGGGCAGATAAAATCAGAATATCTAAAGGTTTTTAAAAAAAGAGAAAGAGAAAGAAAGAAGATGCAGAAAAAATGTTTTAGGGGAAAAGAACAAGAAGAAATCACACCTTCTTGGCCTTTCTTACACATCATAAAGTTCATAAAACAAAAAACCAAGAAGGCACAAGGCCAATGTTTTATACCCTTTGCAGGTTGCCTTCAATACATAAATAAGAGCAATAAAGATCGGTTTATCAAAGAGAAGAGGTGACTACTTTTCTCCTACCGTCTTCTCTGAAGTGGGATTATTTCTCTTTGAATCTACAGGCTAACATTTTTGGTCTTAAATCTGGTAAAACACAATTCAGCTGCTAGCACACCTATTCCTGGGATAGAGTGTTGTAGATTCATACACTCTTTGCTGAAGAAACAAACCCAGTGTCCTGGCCAAAGTGCCCCACTCAGTGAAATAGGCTATAGTGTCTGAGGCTGCAAATGTAGAATAGTCATTGCATTTGCCTGCACAGTCACTGCACTCCCAGTCTAACCCACCTCTCTGTGGCTCCCATACATAATGGGCCAAATTCATCCACCGTGTATTAAAAAAACCTTCCCATCCAAAGGCCTCCAACCATGCCAATGAGATATTGGGGAAA
The DNA here is from genome assembly GCF_965152275.1 of Natator depressus. Classification (NCBI taxonomy): domain Eukaryota; kingdom Metazoa; phylum Chordata; order Testudines; family Cheloniidae; genus Natator; species Natator depressus. The sequence goes on along the minus strand of NC_134234.1, from coordinate 212,311,095 downwards.
ATATGCCTTCCTCTGACAGCGCCTCTAGTCCCATCCCAAGAAATAGGAAAGGGAGCCAATAAAGCCTCCAGGCACCATATAATGTCCTGGATGATAACATTTGTAAGAAAAGAAGGGCAAGCAGTGCAGGCCCCTATCATACTTGTCCAGTAACAGCTTCGCAGAATCCTTTGGGGGTCTCGTTACACTTGTCGTTATAGTGTTTCCTGCACACACTGAGCTGGACTCTTCCCTGCACAGGCTGGCCATAGGTGTAGCTAGAGGAGGAGGAAACACAAAAATGAATCAGCTTACAAGATCACAGTTGCCAGGGCTGTCAGGAAATCAGTATAGGCTGTAACAGATTATGGACTAAAAGCTAAAATCCAGATAAGGCTAGTTCTGCTGGACTCAGGCTTCAGACATCTTTCCCTCCTCATTCCCTGCTTCTCATGGAAATTACTGCCTTACACAGGACTAGGGTTGCCAATTTTCTAATTGCACAAAACCGAATACCCCTGCCTCACCGCTGCCCTGCCCCTTCTCTGAGGCCCCGCCCCCACTCACTCCATCCATCCTCCCTCCGTCACTTGCTCTCCCCTACCCTCACTCACTTCCACTGGGCTGGGGCAGGGGGTTGGGGTGTGGGACGGGGTGAGGGCTCCAAGGTGGGGCTAGAAATGAGGGGTTCAGGGTGAAGTAGGGGGTGGCCAGGTGGCTCTGTATGCTGCCTGTGCCTGCAGGCACTACCCCCCGCAGCTCCCATTGGCCAGGGTTCCCAGACAATGGGAGCTGCAGGGGCGGCACTCAGGGCGGTGCAGCGAGCAGAGCTTCCCTGATCACCCCTGCACATGCTGGCTGCTTCTGGGAGCTGCGCAGAGCCAGGGCAGGCAGGAAGCCTGCCTTAGCCCCACTGCACTGCTGACCAGACTTTGACAGACCAGTCAGTGGTGCTGACTGGAGCCACCAGGGTCCCTTTTCGACTAGGCATTCCGGTCGAAAACCGGATGCCTGGCAACCCTAGACAGGACAAAATATGTCCCATGAAGGTGCCTATTAGGCCCTATTACACAGGGTTGCATGACACTTTTCCCTTGGCCCTGCACGTGATGAAATGGGAATTTTCTGTCATATCTTATTATTAATCCCATGTGTGCCATAGTTTCCCCCTGTACATGGCCTTGCTACCCAGTGAGGGCTAAAGGGTTAAATCTATTCTTGTAGCAGTGCAGGAAACATGAGGTGCATGTCACTTAGCCATCTGGTATGAACCATATGGGTCATTAAAGGACTGGCAGAGACTGACCTATATCAATGCGAAATCGGAGAAGACAATGGAAACTTCCAGAACACTTCAATCTCTCGGGACACTCATTAACAGACTTAAAAGTGGTAATTCTTCAATAAAAAACTTCAAAAACAGACTTCAAAGAGAAACTGCAGAACTGGAATTAATTTGCAAACTGGACGCCATCAAATTAGGCCTGAATAAAGACTGGGAGTGGATGGGTCATTACAAAAAGTAATTTTCCCTCTGCTGATACTCACACCTTCTTGTCAACTGTTGGAAATGGGCCACCTTGATTGCATTGGCCTCATTAGCACTACAAAAGTAATTTTCCCTCTCTTGATATTCACCCCTTCTTGTCAACTGTTGAGAATAGGCCACTTCCACCTTAACTGAATTGACCTCGTTAGCACTGACCCCCCACTTGGTAAGGCAACTCCCATCTTTTCATGTGCTGAAATATTTATACTGCTTACTGTATTTTTCACTCCATGCATCTGATGAAGTGGGTTTAGCCCATGAAAGCTTATGCCCCCCCAAATTTGTAAGTCTCTAAGGTGCCACAAGGACTCCTCGTTGTTTTTGCTGATACAGACTAACATGGCTACCCCTCCAGAACATCAACACCTAGCAATCAAAGAACAAGAGGAAAGAGGTTCCTCCTCCACTCCCCCACCCCCGCCCAACATCTCTCAGCAGGGAAGCTGAGCAGAGGCCGGCTTGCCAGCTCCAGAACAAAGGACTGAGAGGTGACAGGCAGGGGATAAAGACTTGATTTTGGGGAGAGGCTGGGCTGCTCTCACCTGGGAAAGGCACAGAAAGCCAAAGCCAGAAATGGATTCCACAGCAGCTTGGCTAGCTAATTGACTGGCTTGGCCAGATGGACTATGTCTTAGGCTATGTCTGCACTAGCACTTTTGTTGGTAAAACCTATGTCACGCAGGGGTGTGAAAAACACACCTATAAGTGATATAAGTTTTACCAACATAAGCACCGGTGTGGATAGCACTACATCAGCAGGAGACACTCTCCTGCCAACATAGCTATCACCGCTCGTTGGGAGTGGTTTAATTATACCGGTGGGAGAGCTCTCTTCTGTCAGCATGGAGAGGCTACACGGGAGATCGTACAGCAGCGCAGCTGCACTGGTCCAGCTGTGTTGCTGTAAGGTCTGTAGTGTAGATATAGCCTAAGCTTTCATTTCTCTGTACCAACATAAAGAATTCTGATACTCTGTCCCAGTTGCCTAATAAAACCTACTCTGTGTTGAAAAGGCTGTCTGGTGTCACTGCAGATACTTGCTGAGGTGCACTGGTCTTTGGAGCGTATAGATCTCTGACTAGGAGTCTGTCTCAGTTGGACTCGTTGGGCAGAGCTCACGGTGTGAAGCAGGAGTGCTGGAGCCCAGAGGCTCAGTCTCGGAGGTGGTGAGGTGGAAGGGCCTCTCCTGAAGGAAGAGTGCACACTGAAGGGGTTCCTCCAAGAGACTGTTTAAAAATGGGGTGTAGCACAGATCCTGTGGATCTGTGACAGTGAAGTACACAGGGACCTTAATGCTAGACATCCTAATTTATTAACCTACATACCTCTCCTACCCTCTTTCTTTCCTTTCTCTCACCTTCCTATGTCTCTATAGTGATAAAAAAACAATACCTAGTATGTATATATTGTTTTGTGTCTTCAAAGTACTGGGCAAACATTATCCTCACAGCCCCAGCTGCATAATGCAGGTGAATATTATGATCATGTTACAGAGATTGAAAGTCAGATGCAGGGGTTAAGTGGCTTGCTGTAGGTCACAAAGTGAATCATTAGCAGGGTCAGGATTAGAATTCAAGAGTTCCTGTCTCCCAGTCTTGTGCTCCATCCACAAGACATTGCTGCTTGTATGAATTTACACTCTTTCCTGCTAGATACTCACACAGCACAAACATTCACTTTGAGTTCTTGATCCAAGAAAGAGATCCTCTTTGGTGCGTTGATCGTCACTTCAAACTTTGGCAACACTGCAAATGTGAGGTAAAACTAAGTGACATCTTAGGTGTGAGGGGGGAAGAAGAAACAGGGAAACCTAACTGCACCAGCATTTGAGGGGTATGAACACCAAAGAGACATATTAATTGTTTAGAGGGATACAGACAGGTATAACTAAGAGTAAGGGAATGATGTTTTTAGAAAAGGAAAATTTAGGTTTAATAGTATGAAAATTCTTCTTTACAAGGAGCTGTATTATTATAATACTCATGCAGCATATTCATCTGTAGATCTCCAAGCACTTAACAAAGGAGGTCAGTGTCACAATCCTCATTTTACAGGTATGGAAACTGACGGACAGAAAGATTAAAGTGACTTGCCCAAGGTCACCCAGCAGGACAGTGGCAGACCTGAGAATAGAACCAACATTTCCTGGTTTCCAGGGCAGTGCTGATCCACTAGCCTTCACTACTCCATTAGGAAGGTTAGGAGTATAGTTTCCCAAGGGAAGTGGACACCCCAGTTGGTTGGAAACAGGGTTTTCTGAAGGAGGGGGTGGGAAAGGAGCTTTCCCTGATAACACAGGAAGCTTGAGATTGTCAAAGCCCTGCCCAACGAGCTCACAGGAGACAGGTGAAAGTCCCAGTGACAAGATGAGGGATGGCAAATTCATAAGAAGAAAACAAATCAAGGGAGTTGTTCCATATGTAAAATGACAGATACTAGACAGATCATCAGGCATTGGTAGCTTTTATTTTTCTATCTGCCCAAAGTATCCTTCCACACTGTTTACTCTGCAGTCCACCACAGCTGCCAGATATCATTCTATTAAATAATAATAATATATTCTAATTTAATATATTCTATTGAATAATAGCTTTAGACTTCTAGAGCACAGTATATGCCTTACACGCAATACCAATCTCACCCAGTCATATGAGGTTTAACTTAATATTATTTCCCATTGTACAGATGGAGAAACTGGGGCACAAAGAGGTGACATGACTTGACCAAAGTTACACAGCAACTTAGTGACAAAGCCAGAAAAAGAACCCAGACTTCTGACTCCCGGCCTTCTGCTCTGATCAGTAGGCCACATTCCTTAGTATCTATCATGATACCCACTACTTATCCATCTCCCCATTGGCCTCAGTCTCTCCTCCCTGCTTCCATGCCTTGGCTTACCTGTCTTTACCAGTGAGTTCAATAAGAAAAATCATTTTACACAGTGTATAAAGTCTGCACTGCCTCATGCCTGTGTTTGACAAACAGCCCGTCACAGACTCAGGCTGTGGGACTTGGCCGTATAAGACATAATTAACTAATGCAGATTAGATCCACTGCAGGTGCTTACCATATTCCTCCACAGTGAACCAATGATACGTTTTGTCACCTGACGTCTTCTTGACGATGATTTCATAACTCCCCAGGATTGGCTCTTGGATTAACGGGAATGAGAGCTGGACAATGGCATTATTGGATGTTACATCCAGCCACTGAAAGATCCGATTGCCCTGGGGATCCTAGTAGGTGTGGGGAGATAAATACAGATGCTTTTATCACCTTCTTCAAGGCCCTCCCACTTTTTTTTCTTCCTTCCTTTACATTTCATAGATTCACAGATTCCAAGGCTGGAAGGGACCATTGTGATCATATAGTCTGACCTCCTGTATAACGCAGGCCATAGAACTTACCCAAAATTCTCCCCAGAGCAGATCTTTTAGAAAAACATCAAATCCTGATTTTAAAATTGCCAGTGATGGAGAATCTCCCATGGTCCTTGGTAAGTTGACCAAACAATTAATTACTCACATGGTTAAAAATTTACACGTTATTTACAGTCTGAATTTATCTAGCTTCAGCTTCCAGTCATTGGATCATGTTATACCTTTTGTCTGCTAGATTGAAGAGCCCATTATTAAATATTTGTTCCCTGTGTTGATACTTATAGACTGTAATCAACTCACCTCTGAACCTTCTCTTTGTTAAGATGAATAGGTTGAGCTCCTTGAATCTAACACTAAAAGGCAGGATTTCTAATCCTCTAATCATTCTAGATGCTCTTCTTTGAACTTTCTCCAGTTGCTAACCTCCTTCCCCGAATTGTGGGCACCAGAACTGAACAGAGTATTCCAGCAGTGGTCATACCAGTGCCAAATACAGAGATAAAATAATCTCTCTACTCCTACTGGAGATTCCTCTGTTTATGCATCCTTGGATTGCATTAGCTCTATTGCCACAGCATCACACTGGAAACTCATGTTCAGCTGATTATCCACCACGATCCCCAAATCTTTATCAGAGTCACTGCTTCCCAGGACAGAGTCCCCTGTCCTGCAAGTATGGCCTACATTCTTTGATCCTAGACATATATATTTAACTTTAGCTGTATTAAAACACATATTGTTTGCTTGTGCCCAGTTTATCAAGTGATCATGATTGCTCCAATTCAGTGACCTGTAATCTTCATTATTTACCACTCCCCCAATTTTTGCGTCATTTGCAAACTTTATCAGTGATGATATTATGCTGTCTTCCATGTCATTGGAATCATACCTGCTAGATGTCGATTCCCTATTTATAATTACATTTTGAGACCTATCAGTTAGCCAGTTTTTAATGCATTTAATGTGTGCCATGTTAGTTTTGTTTTGCTCTAGTTTTATAATCAAAATAGTATGTGGTACCAAGTCAAACAACTTAAAGAATTCTAAGTATATTACATCAACAGTATTACCTTTATAAACCAAACTTTTAATCTCATCAAAAAATATCAAGTTAGTTTGACAGAATCTATAATCCATAAACCCATGTTGATTTGCATTAATTTTACTATCCTCCTTTAATTCTTTCTTAATCGAGTCCCTTAACAGCAAGGACTCAATTAATCCCTAACATACTCTTGTTTGGGATTGATGTCAGTCTGACAGGCCTATAATAACCCAGGTTGTCCTTTTTACCCTTTGTAAAAATTGGAACATTAGCTTTCTTCCAGTCTTCTGAAACTTCACCAGTGCTCCAAGACATTAAGAGTCCAGCAGGATCCTCAGCCAGTTCTTTTAAAGCTCTTCAATACAAGTTATCTGGACCTGCTGATTTAAAAATGTCTAACTTTATAGCTTCTGTTTAACATCCTCAAGAAATATTAGTCGAATGGAAAAAGTGGTGTCATACAATGAGACTTGTATCATCTCTTTTTTCCCCAAACATGGAACAGAAATACTTATTGAACATTTCCACCTTTTCTGCATTATTATTGATAATTATATCATTTCCATCTAGTAATGGACCAATACGATTGTGAGGATTCTTTTTGTGCCCAATGTATTTTAAAAATTCCTTCTTATTGTCCTTTACTCTGTTGGCCAAATCTCTCTTCTAAATCAGGTCAGCTTTTTAACCAGCATGATCTTCTTCTTCAATTGTGGATTTGGGGGCATCTAGTAAGGTGTTAAATTATTCCCACTTATCATTCACATTTTTCTATTAAATACTTTCTCCCAAATTATGATTTGGTTCATAATTGTTTTCAGTTTTGTGAAATTGGCCCTATTAAAGCACTAAGTATGCCTATTTCTGGTCTAGACTTTATTCTGCTTGCACATTATAAATTGGATCAAGTCATAATTACTTGTATCTAAGCTACCTTTTTTCTTGTTCTGTGATCCCTTCCTCATTATCTGTTAGCATGGGGGATTTTTTTTTATTACACTTGGTCCTATCTGGGGGGTGGGGGTGGCTTAACATATAGGATGTGACTAAGGACTCAGTCTTATAGATGCTGAGTGCTCTGAACCCCTGTTCAGATGCTGAGTGCTCTGAATCCCCTTCCTAGGATCAGACTGTGTGTGGACTAAACTACCCTCAGATTAGGCTACACTGGATATCGGATACACAAGCTGCCAATCTACATGAAACAACACAGGACTGGGACTCAGAAGATCTGGATTTTATTCTCAGCCCCCCCACTGGCATGCTGGGTGGCCTTGTGCAATCACTTCACTGCTCAATGCCTGTTTCCATATCTGTACAATGGGGATATTAACACAGACCTCCTCTGTAAAGTACTTTGAAATACACAGGTGAAAAGCACTGTATAAGAGCTATGTATTATCTGCATTTGCCCTTTCTAGGACATGATCTTACAGGGAAAGACAACTCCTATACATACATGGTAAGCTTGGGAGTGATGTCATCACATCAGCCAGTCTGCTGTAGTCTGACTGAGGTAAATTTAAACTGGATTCTTTATTCAAGCCCCCTCACAACTACCATGTGTGTTACGCTCCTTAGTTCTGTAGACTCCTTCCCTGTGGCTCCCTCTAGTGCTTGAAAGTCACTTTGCATTTACTCAACCCTGCTCTAGTCCACTGCCATTAGAGTCAACATAACTTAGATGCTAACATCGCTCTGGGAAATCCCTCTTTGAGGAGCGGTACTCCTGGCTGTGAAAGCACAGAAAATGACACCCATCCTAATGGTCAGTGAGGAGAGGTGGGGATATAGGTGTTGGATTTAAATGCTGTAGTTTACAATAAGTATCTATGTTTTAAAAATAAATAATACATGGGTTTTTGCTATTGTAGTTTACACTCTTCACCAAAAATCTTTAAGAATGATCTAGCCCTCTGTTGTTATTTCCTATATAACATAACAGAGTGTGTGGAACAATATATTCATTATTATTATTATAATATTTTGTACTCCTAGAGCACCATCTGTCTGGGGATCTCAAAATGCCTTACAACACTAATGAAGTTTAGTCTCAAAATAACCCCAGGAGACAATTATTATTGTCCCTACTTTACAGATGGGAATACTGAGCCACCGGTGTTCAGTCCAAGGTTACACATAGAGTCTGTGGCAGAGGTGGGAAAAGAATCTAGACTTCCTGACTCACAGTCATCTCCTATAACCAGGGCTCCTCCCTATAATAGTGAGGAAGCTGATGCACAATCATATAAATGAAAAACCCTGCTCCCTTCTTTGTTTCTAATCAGATTGTCTTGTATAAAAGAAAACCATAGAGGGGCCTAGCTTATTCAGGAAGCATTGTGTACATGGTAAGTACTCATGCACCTATGGAGGGGGATTGGTTTTTCTTCCCTTCCTGGGACCCTTTATTGACAATTTCTTGCCTGACACTCATTCTCAACACGTTCTGCACGGGTTCCATCTGCACTGATTTCCCATGGGGATCATGGGAGGAATTTGCCTTCAGGGTGACAATTTCTCAAGCAAACACTCTGATTCTGGAAGCTGAGAGAACTCTGTCCTTCGAAATAAGTCATGGTTTATAGTACGATGCACCTCTTACCTTAAGGATGATCAGGGGATACTGAAAAAGATAAAGGGCAAAAAACCGGTTAGAATTCAAGGAAATTAGTTACTGATTTAGAAATAAACTGGACGATAAGGCAAGACTCTGGCTGCTCGTTTTCTGGGTGCACAAGTTTGGAGAAAAGGCACAAGGTTTTCATTCAGGCCTATCTCAACTTGTGACCAGAAGTTCAGTGGGTTAAGGCTACAACCCTAATGTCACCTGTCTGTGAAGACGACAGTCTAAAATATTTACAGATTTCCACAGTCTCTTGATATGGGGAGTGGTGAGGTGACTCTCCCCTTCAGATCTGCGTTCTCTAGGGATGTCCCAGGCCCTTTCCCCCATACAAAGGTGGGTCAGTAACTAGTGATGTGAATTCAAGGAGTATATTTGCTAGAGAGACATCAGGAGATCTACTCAGCCCGTTTTCCCGATATAAAGGTCAGATAGTGACTGATTAAGTGAATCTATAACAGGTCCTTGAAAAATATTGACTCCCAGTCACACTCACCATCTCCTGAACAGGTTTGAAACTGTTATCCAAAGAGACAACTCGGAACATCACTGAAAAGAAAGGAGGTGATGGGGAAAGAAAAAAAATGAACAACGTTAGCAGCAGAATACCATTTTCTAATATATGTTTTGAAACTAAGTTTCTTCAGACACATCATTGAAGGAAAGTTTGAAGTGTTAAAGAGAAGCCTTTTGAGTTATTGGAGAAGCAAAAAGTATTTGAATGTTATTTTAACTGGTGAAAAAAAAATCAACTAAAGTATTTCCTCCATGTATCAGCTGGGGTCAAATATATCTAAAAAGTAAACACACATGGTCATATTATCTCTCAGCTTCTACTCCATTATACCAGGGGTAATTTTAGCCCACATATTATTTATTGAACTTCCTGAACTTAAATCTTGGGGCAGTGGAAAGATAAATCTAAAGATAAAATTATTCGAAGTTTGGAAGAAGAGAGAATAATTGACTTTCCCACCCTAAATCAAATGTGGACTATTCAAACTGTTTATCATGCATCATTTTATTTGCTACGTGTTTTATTGTCATGTACAACAACAATTAAAACCCTTTCATTTAAATAAAATCACAAATTAACTGTACTTAGTGTGATGGGGTGTACTCCCCACACTGACTCTGAGAGGTCTGAATTAAGCCAGGCAGGCCCAATCAGCCAATCAAGCAGCAAACAAGGGAGATTCAGGCTGTGTGGAGGGAACTAATTAGGAGGAAGTTCACCTGTGAGAAAACAGACAAGGCTTCTATAAAGCCTGGAAGTTGATGGCAGAAAGGGGCTGCAGGGAAGTAAGCTTCAGTCACACCCTGTGAGAAGGGAGGTGTGTCTGGAGGCTACAGAGGCAGGTAACCTATGGTTAGATCCTGAGAGGAGAGAGCTTGGGAGGGTGGCAAACCCAGAGGGAGTGGAAGCCAGACAGGTAGGAAAGGCTCAGGGAAAGAGCCAGCAAGGTCCTGGAGGGAACAGACCTGAGCTGCTGATTAGAGGGTCCCTGAGCTGGAACCCAGAGTACAGCACGGACCTGGGATCCTCTACCAGCCACTGTGGAAGTGGCACTGGCTGGGCAGGGAATGGGAAGACTGCCCAAGCCTGTTGATAAAAAGAGACTTTGATATCCTGGAAAGGGAGAGCCAAGTCACAAAGAGGCAACATCTGCTCCTGGAGGGAGAGAGAGGCTGCAGACAGAGAGAGAAGAAATGAAGTGCAACTGCAGGAAGGGGTATCAGCTGTGCAGAGCTAATCCCCAGAATGGCCAGGAGGAGGCGCCATCCTGTGGTGAGTAGAACACTGCGTGGCAGTTAATCATGCTTGGATATTTCAAATATGGCTGAATGAGGTTATTCCAAACTAACAAAACAAATGTTGCTTGTATTAAGAAGCACCACAGGTTTCTGCTCCAAAGGTATTTTACAGAAAATATGAAGCATCTGAAAAGAGGGGAGCAACTTCATCACCATGAGAATAGCCCAGGTAGAAATGTAGAAGGACTAGCAGGGCCCTCTCTATCTATCTTAGCAACTTACATGGCCCCAATCACCATAGTAGTAGAGCACCTTACAATCTTTAATGTATTCATCCTCACAACACCCCTGTGAGATAGGGCAGTGCTGTTATCCCCATTGATGGGGAACTGAGGCACAGATAGACTGAGTGACTTGCCCAAGGTCACACAGGAGGTCTGTTGTAGGGCAGAGAGCTGAACCTGCATCTCACAAATCCAGGACTAGCACTCTAACCAGTAGACCATCCTTCCTCTCCAGCACCAACACAGCTCAGGATCACTGTCCTAAATGAATCAGGAAAAACCCATCCATCACTGCTTGCTGTCTTCAGGTCATGCTCCGAGACTCACCTCTTCATCAGAGCATTCCCCAAAAGAAAAGAGTAGAAGAAAACCCAGTCATGTGTTCAATGATAGAAACCATAGAGTAGGAAGAAGAATTGATTTTCTCTTCTGGACACATCTCACTGTCTTTATTCTTTATTTATTTTTTGTATTGTACGCCCTGTAGAAATGATGACTGAATCAGAATCTCAGACTCAGATAAGCATAAACAACAAAAGATCTGGATATTCCTGAAGTGATGGATTTCTGTAAATCCAGAAAGCCGTAAGATCTCTCAAAGGAAATTCATTCAATTAGGAACATATAATTGCTATTTATGCATTAAAATTCTATGAATAAGCTACTTTCCCCGCTGTCTTTTGATGATCCCTACCTGGGGTTGCAGCCAGAGACCACCTCAGGGACTGATTATGAACATCCTGCTCCAGTTCTTCTCCTTAGCAATGAGACTCCATCCTAACCTCCCTGCCCCCTGACATCCACACTCCCAGTTCAATAATTAACTCACACCGCCCCCCCCCATTCACCTGTCTGTCCAGGTTTGTAAATGGGTTTGTCCGTCTGGATGAAGACAATGCTGTCCACATTCTGAATTGCCACCGACCTTCTCTCTGACAGGTGGACTGTGTGGCCTCTGGCAGAGAAAGTGATGAAAGCCAAAGGGTCAGAGGTGGCAAGAGGAGCCTGGGAGGGAACAAAAAAATGAAGACAGAAAGTGTTTTAGGGTCCGTCTATGTGACGGGTTCCCAAGTGAGGGTGATGACCCCTAAGTGACTCATGATGAGTTTGGTGATAGATTGTCTGTCTGCCAACAAAACAAGTTCTAACAGTATGTCTACACTGCAGTTGGAGGTGTAATTTCCAGCTCTGGCAAACATATACACACACTAGCTTTGATTGAGCTACTCTAATAAAAATAATGTAGCCACAGCAAGACTAGCAGTGGGTGACCGAGAATCTCAGCTGGGATTGTACTCAAGCAGCGAGTCCAAGCTGTTGCCTGTGCCGTTGCAGCCTCACCGCTGTTTTTTATCGTGCTAACTCAATCAAAGCTAGTGCGTGTGTGTTTAGTGAAGCTGGAAATCACACCTCCAGCTCTATGTCCCCTTACAGTCTGCGCTATAGAGTGGCACTAGTTTTATCCCCAGGCTGTGGACTCCACACACAGTTCAAATCCACACACAGAACAGCTAGCATAAATGTTTCCTAATCTCTCAGGACTACTGTGTATTGACCCTATTGATGTGCAGGGCTGTCAGGCTATTAGCAAGTTCTAAAGTGCTTCTCCTGCTGCGTATGGGATCACCTAACCATGGGCTCTTCTGTGGCTTTTGGCCCTGCACTGTAATGAGAAAGGAGACTCATGTGTTCCAACTGGGTTATGAGCTAGATCGAGTCAAATCCGCCTACACCCTGGGGTGAAAGTCAAATGTCTTTCCCTGACACACTCCCTGATCTCTCTCTCTCTTCTCCCCCCCCCTCCCCACACACACACTCTAATAGATTTTGTCTTCTTCAGACTCGTTTTCTAATCTTTTTTCCTTTCCCTGCAGTCTGTCTTTGGGTACATCTACACTGAGACTGGAGGTATAACTTCCAGCTCTAGCATGCTAAAAATAGCCGTTTAGCTGCAGCTGCATGAACAGCAGGAGGGGCTAGCCACCTGAGTATGTACCTGGGAGTTTAGACAAGATTGTGCTCTGGGCTGCTACACCCTCCTGTGACTTGTGCCGCTGTGGCTACACTTCTATTTTGAGTGTGTTAGCTTGATCAGAACTAGTGTATGTCTCCTCGAGCTGCAATGTACGCCCCCAGCTCCAGTGTAGACATACCTTGTGTCTTGTTTTTCATTTCCCATCCCCATTCTCCTTGAGCCTTTCTCCTCTTGTTCTTCAAGAGTAGGATCCGTTTGGACCACAGGAGGGATGTATCCCCCTTTGTCTCTCTTTAGTTGAATTAAAATATGAAATACCTTGAACTCTCTGCATTGGAAGAAATTTTTTTCTGTCACAGATTCCTCAAATAGCGTGGTCTTGATGTCATGATAGTCCAAGTGAACATTCAGGGATAGTGGCTCACTGAGGTTGTAGAGCTGTACACACAGGCTCTGCGGAGAGATGCTCTGCAGCACCGAAGGGACCACCAGGACATACTGACTGCAGATAAACAAAGCCAAACAGCCAGGTCAGTCAGCAGAAAGGACAGGACGCACAACAACATACATTTGGAGAAAAACTTAGGGCTTGTCTACACTCGCAATTTACAGCACTGCAACTTCCTCGCTCAGGGGTGTGAAAAAACACACCCTTGAGTGCAGGAAGTCTCCAGCGCTGGTAGCTACGCCCCTCGTGGAGAGGTTTTTTTTTTTTTAAAGAGTGCTGGGAGAGCTCTCTCCCAGCGCTCTGACATGACTACACAAGCCACATTAAAGTGCTGCCGTGGCAGTGCTTTAACGTTGCCAGTGTAGACTAGCTCTAAGTGGCTATTGGGGATCTTGATCAAAAGCTTGTTGAAATCAGCGGAAAGACTCCAGTTTAATTGGCTTTGGATCAGGCCCTAAGTGAGCATAGTGTGTTAGATGATTCTCCACACCCCCTCACCTCAAACTTGAACTGGAGGGACAAGCTTGAGGGGTGGCATGTATCATACTTATCTGGCCCTCATCACCATAGTATCTGAGCGTCTCATGTTGTCTAATGGATGTATACACCTCTGTGAGGGAAGGAAGTGCTGTTATCCCCATTTTTACAAATGAGGAACTGAATCACAGGGAAGCTAAATTACTTGCCCAAGGTCACACGGGAAATCTGTGGCAGAGCAACCCATGTCCCCAACTAGTGCCCTAACCACCAGACCATCCCCAGGTATAGAATTCTGTTTCTGTGGCCTAGTCAGCCATGAGCTTATTTTCTGAGACTATCGACAAAAGTACCAGTTAATGCTAATTGTGGTGGTAGATCTGGGCACATTTCCATCAAGAAAGGAACTGAAATGTCACAACTTATTTGCCATAATACACAGGAAATGCACTTCAGTCTTGGCATGCAATGCTTGATTATTCCAGGAGGAGAGACTACCCAACTCAGCTTTTGTTTCTATCGCACTCTCTGTCCTCTTCCCACCCCTCTCACTTTGTTGCTCCCTTTGTCTCCTGCCATTATGCCTTTTTTAAAAATGCTGCCTCTTATGGTTAGAACAGGCTCCCACTCCCAGGGTATCCTCACTCTCACCCTCCAAGCCCCTCCTCTGTTTGGTTAGGCTTCTGCTGCCAGCCTTCTCCCTGCTCCCCTGGTTCTTTCATTAAAATAAAAGTCAGAACTGAGAAACTGGACATGCAACCTAAAATGAATCACATCATATTTTTGTTGTAATCCTGGCCCCACCCTTCCCTCCCACTTCTTTTCTTGTTTTCATCTTTAACTGATCTTGCCTGGTTTAGATTGCACAATCCTCAGAGAACAGACCAGGAGTAAAATTTTCAAAAATGCTTAAGTGCTTAGGAGCCCAAGTCCCATGAACATTCATAGGGTGTTATGCCCATACGTCCCTCAGGAAAATGAAACTTAGGCTCCTAAATCACTGAAGTGATTTTTAAATTTTTACCCCAAGTCTTCTATTTCTGTAAAACCCTGAGCACTGTTATGGTGATGTATAAGCAACACATGATACCACCAGCCTCCAGCACAGCTCTGAGAGGCCCCTACAGTGCCCCTTGCTATTCCAGTCCTACCACTCACCCAGTCTTTCCAATGCACCTTACTCCTGACCATCAGTGCCGTCTGCTTATCTAGTCCTAGGCCTCCTCCTCATCTCTGCTGCTGCACCTCAATCCTCATCTGCATTAGTCCCTGTTATTAGTCCTGGATCTCTACTAAACAAATCACATTTCATACCAATTTTGTGAAAACGAGAGAGATTCACTCTACACTGAAACATCCACCAAATTCATTTCAGCCACACCTTTAACTGCAATCTGAACCCAAATCTCCAGAGACAAAAGTCTTAGTGCATCATACAACAATGCCCCCAGAACAAATTAAATGATGGAAAAATAATGCGATATTATATAGTAAAAGCAAATAATATGTGATTTCTTACGGCCCATGAGATTTTGCAGAAGTCAAATGAAAGACAAGCACACTCAGAAAAATCTTTGACCACATCGTCGTCCACGGAGATGAAAAGGGAAAGTTGAAGGTGGAACCTCTCTCACAGAGAGCATATCTTCTGGCTTTTTAAATGCCCATGGCTGTTTCCTCCTCCTCACTCATATTCCAATGAAAAGACAAAGAAAAAATTTGCATAGAATAATTTCCCTCTGTCCTGCCTTTCTTCACACCCTTTCAGGTGTTGCTTCATAAATGTAGCTTAGGGGAGTTCCAGTGTTGCCAATTAATTCATTTTTACAGGCCAAGCCATTTCCTGATTCTCTTAATGTCTCACTTGTGCTTGCCTCTCTGATTTTCTCTGCAATAGGGCTTGTCATCAGCTGAAGATTCCTTGATGCTCCAGTTTGTTAACATGTATCATTGCTGAAGTGCTTGTGTGCTCCATCAGGACACAAAGCTCCCACAACACTGCTGTGTCGTAGGCCTGGAATGTTGGATGATGATGATAACATGCACAAAGGGTGTGGTTAAATTCAACAAGGAAGAGGAAGAAAATCCCAAACATCCTTCATTTTTTTTTTTAAGAGGCTCAAACACATAAGGATGAAAGAAAGGCAACTCTTCATTTACTTACTTATTAAGGCCCTACAAACTGAGTTTGTAATCATGGTGTTTCATAGAGTTTAAGGTCAGAAGGGAGCACCAGATCATCTAGTCTGATCTTCTGTACATCACAGGCCACCAGTACAACTCAGCACCCACACACTGAACCCAACAAATGAAACAACACCAAAGTATTACGGCCATCGGGGTCTAAACTATTATGTGCCACAGTCAGAGAATAGGCGGGATCAACATGCACCAGTGCCCATGGCCTGTGTTTCTGGGGATCTCTGCTTTGCATCTGGTACACTTCCCTGTAAGAGTCCAAACAGTCCAGAGATGAAGGATCTTTCCCTGAATCCATACTTATAGCTTCTTCTCACTGAAAACAAACTGACAGGGCCACTACCCATGTGGGCTTTTCCTCTGATGGAGAGTGAGGGATGAATTTAGAGTGTTTGACCTCCAGTCGTCCCACACAATGACCATCTGCTTTGAAATTAGCACTTTGTTGTTCAAGTTCTTCATTTGCATTCCACAAGGCTTCTTTCTCATCCAATGGGTTATTAATTTACAGGAGTAAATGTTTGGTATTACATTATAATGCAATACAGAAAAGTGAAAACAATACAAGTGACATCCCTTTAGCTTTCTTGAAGATTAAACACAAAATACACTCTCATACATTTAATCATAATTTTGATCTAGACTAATACACAAGTGAATTGGCCTGGCTACGCATTTGCAAGCATTCAGTGAGGCCAGGGCATTGGCATGAGCTGGCACCTGATTGTCAGCGTCACACCCTCTTCCAACCACACCCTCTGGGAAAACCTCCTGGGAGAAGCCTGAGAGCACATTCAATAAAACTGGTTGGAAAAATTTCAACACAACAGTTTTCTGTTGGAAAATGCAGTTTTGATTGACTCATTCCTGCAAAATGATTCAATGTTGACAATTTTCAGTGGGAAAAAGTGAAAACAAATTGACTTTCTTATTTCGTTTGATAATATTAGTGTCTCATTTTGAGGAGATAAAATGTTTTGTTTCAACATTACCACTTCAATTAATTTTGTTTCAATTTTTATAGTACATTTAAAATTAACATTTAATTATATTATATATAATTTATATTATAATATTTTGACATTATTGAAACAATTATTTGACATTATCAATGTTTCCAAAGTGAAATTGTTCAGAATTTCCCTTCAAGAAATTATTAAATTTGGCCTTTTCATTTTAATTCAGAACAAAAACCAACTTCAAAATATCAGAATTCCCCACAGAACATTTTCCCCATGTTTTCCAACCGGCTCTAATATTCAGGACATCTTGACTCTCTCCGACCAAGGGGGGAGTAAATTCTAGTGCAAAGGATCCCTCATTGAATATGCCCTGCAGCCAGCCCCCTCTAGTTTATAACTGGGGGGAATGGGGGTTCCTCGCTCAAGCTCCCCAGCTGACTGCAACTGCCAGAGTATCACATGGGGAGAGACCGTTTCTAAGGTAGCCAAGATACAAACCAATGAGGGTTTTGTAGATGAAAAGAAACCAACTCATTCAGCTTCACCCAGAAATAAACTGGAAGCCAGCGTAGACTGTGGAATAGTGGGAAACAATTATGCACATTTTTTTTACTTCTGTGCTCTGCTTAAGTCCCTTCATTAAACTTGTTTTTATCCAATTTGTTTAGAGCATTTTCTAAATGTTTCCATCACCACAATACCTGGACACCACATATATTAGTAAAAAAAGCATCATTTGTCTGAAAAAGGACCAAACTTTCCTCTTCTCTCCTCCCCCCCACATTGCACCAGTTTCCTAAGTGGGATCATTCTTGGAGATTGTCTTACTATTACAGTATCTGAGTGCTGATGATGTGCCCTCCAGGGGAGATGGTACTGACCATTCTTCAGCTGCCAGCATTGAAGAAAGGTCTGTGAACCTTACACTGTGTCCTAAGGTGGCAACACTCAGGGCCACTCTGCTCTCTGATTTATGTTCAGGTAAGAAAGGTTTTCCCACTGCATTGCCAGTGCGCCTGCATGGGTATGGAAAACATGGGTCTGGCATGCCTGGGGTTAAATGGTGCCATCAGTTAGGTGGATGGTCTATCGATACTAGGGAGAGATACAGAGGAACGTGTAAGAAACCACAGAGAAGTACTGAAAAGGCTACAAAACTATGGGGGTAAAAAGGAAGTACGAAAAAGTATGCTTTCTTCCAGACCCAGGATGATTTGGGGTGGGGAGAGGGGGCATAACTCAGATGCAGAGGCAGTTCCATCCCTTAAAAAGAAAAGACAAGACATTCAGGATGTAGCTGTCCCCCAAAATTTTTAAAAGCTTGAGTTCTTTTGTGGCAATATTAAACTACTGACTGTGGAAGACTCTTCCCAAATGTATCAGAATTCATCAGCCCAATGTTAGGGTCATTAAGAAAATATGGAAACTGGGCTCAAAAAAGGGAGCACTAAGGATGAAACAGATTGTCCTGATATTAAAATGCAGAGGTCCAGAAAAGGCCCTGAGATTGAAGATGTTGCAAATATGTTTACTGACATAAAATGGCCCTTGTTTTTAATAGTTACTCTAATGGGTGAACCTAAGGGTAGAGTTGAGGAACAAGTGTCAAATGCCCTTTGTGACTGATATCTTCGGACAGAATAGAAATGCAAACCTCCCAAAAGACTAAACAAGTATAGGTTAATGAATTGCAGGAAAAGAGCGTGGTGCATGAAGCTATGTAACTGAAGGGAGAAGCTGTCATTATGTTGTCTGTGTTCTACACCTTTTGCTGTTGAAGAGTTACCTTGTTGCTGTGGTAGGCAAGCTGCCCTCTTCTGTTTCAGTTCAGATGCAGAATGTTACCAAGTCATTCATAGCTTTTGCTCGTTCTTCCAATGGATTTTATATTTGTGCTTTCTCCACTTGCTGCTTTCATATATCTAAAATTCAAAGACCTCATCTGAGAAAGTCATGTGTTGCTTTTTCACAACACTTTATTTCAAAAGTAGCAGAATTTGCTCATTCACTGTTTCTCATTATAAAAAGAAAAGGAGAGGAAGGAATCATCTAAGGGCTTGTCTACACTGGCAATTTACAGTGCTGCAACTTTCTTGCTCAGGGGTGTGAAAAAACACCGCCCCCTGAGTGCAGCAAGTTTCAGCGCTGTAAAGCGACAGTGTAGACAGTGCACCAGAACTGGGAGCCGCACTCCCTGTGCTGGTAGCTACGCCCCTCGTGGAAGTGGGTTTTTTAGAGCGCTGGGATGAGAAACTGCAGAACTGGAAGTAATTTGCAAGCTGGACACCATCAAATTAGGCCTGAATGAAGACTGGGAGTGGATGGGTCATTACAAAAAGTAATTTTCCCTCTGCTGATACTCACACCTTCTTGTCAACTGTTGGAAATGGGCCACCTTGATTGCATTGGCCTCGTTAGCACTACAAAAGTAATTTTCCCTCCCTTGGTATTCACCCCTTCTTGTCAACTGTTGAGAACAGTCCACTTCCACCTTAATTGAATTGGCTCATTAGCACTAACACCACACTTGGTAAGGCAATTCCCATCTTTTTATGTGCTATAATATATATTCTGCTTACTGTATTTTTCACTCCATGCATCTGATGAAGTGGGTTTTAGCCACGAAAGTTTATGACCAAATAAATTTGTTAGTCTCTAAGATGCCAAAAGGGAAAAGGTGTGTCTTAATTAGAGTTCATTAACATGAGGTAAAATCCGAGTGAAAACAAGGCAATTTGTAGTTTTCATATGAGTTAACAGATCAAGGTAAACTCTAGGCTCCCTAAAAGTTTTTAACTTAACCAGCTAACGCATGTGAAAACTAGAGATTGCCTTGTCTTCACTAAACTTTTAACCTCATGTTAGCTAATTCAAATTAAGAACACACTTTTTTCCTCGTGAAGATATGCCTTTGAGGGTCACTGATTAAACCTAATTTTCCTTGGAAAAAAATGAAGTCCCTCTACTTTTGCCTTATCCAGACCCCTTTCTTGCAAACACTTTGTACACCTCAAGGCAAAACTTGTCTGACTCAGTCAGGGAGATCTGTTGGAAGAGCTGCTACATGGCACCCTTCATACCTCAGAAAATAATTGTCTACACCCTTCTAATGGATTGCTTTTTGTGAATCATGTGTCAATGAGTCCAAAAATCCATCGGTCTGTTCTCCACCTGTGATGAAATGGCTATGACCTGGGACTCATACACATTGTGCAGCCTCAGTCTGTTGAAGCACAATCCTGTTTTTCTTTGCTGGGGTGTGGAAAAGAAATCTACTTACCATAACTGGCAGCTCCAGAATTGTTTAGGCTGTGTCCCAAACAGAAGGTTGCTTGGAGAGCTGCTGGTGCCGACAAGTAGGTTTGCAGAATCAAAGACATCTGAAGGTGCTCAGCACCTGAAAAAAGCAGGTCACTTCATTTAGGTGCCAAAATAGATACACTGGCTGGATAATTTTTGCCTCATTCATTCTAAGGCCAAAATTGTCAAGAGTGGCCAATCATTCTGGGTGTCCAACTTGAGACTACAAACCTGATTTCAAGAGATGTTGAACACTCAATTCTGCTTACCTCAACAGAAGCTTCAGGTACTGAGCCCCTCTGAAAAATCAGGTTTCTCAAATTGGGCACTCAAAAACACAGGCTGTAATTTTTAAAAATAGGGTACTATCCCTTTAAATAGTTTGAGTCCTCTAATCGTCTTTAATGCTCCAGAAGGCTTGCATATAGTTAATAAACACAGTGCCCATGTGATTCTTTCATAATACATTTCATAGATTCCAAGGCCAGAAGGGACCATTGTGATCATCTAGTCTGACCTCCTGTTTGTCATAGGCCATAGAGATGAGCAAACTGAAATATCTGATTTTTATAGTGAGGCTAGATTCTGATTTGAGATGGGGTTGAAACACAGGATTAGGATCTGGAGCTTGCTTTCAAACACACAACACAAACACAAGTGTGTTAAGAGTGTTGGGTTCAATCTGTTATAAAACTAAGTAATGTGTATAATTTGCATCTAGGTTCAGATTTTGCGTATCATCCAAACTTCAGATGTGTTTGGATTCAGGAATCTATTGTTAGTTCATCTCTAATTCTGGGCAACATTCTGTAAAGAATCCAACCAACCAACAAAAGACCCAGCCCACAAGCACACAGCACCCCTGGGCCCCCATTTCACATTATGGAGTCTCACCTTTACCCTCCCTCAGGAACATTCAGCCCTGGTGTAACTCCATTTAAAAGTCAAGAGATTATTGCTGTATCTACCACAAAATGAGCCAGAGATCTGAAAATCCATCTATACTTTTCTAGCTTCATGACAATGTCTGCAAATAGAGATTCTGCAAGCTGAGCTCAGCAGGTATCTGAGGGTGGTGCATGAGCCAGGAAAGCATCCAGCTTGCTCTCCCACAGCTTGCTTTGTAAGTACCAAGTAGAGTATAATCAGCCATCTCAGGCATAGAGACAATATAGTGAATAAGGTGGTGCCATTTGTATATAGTCACTTTCTTCTGCTGTAACTGGATAGTGGATTATCCCCTGTTATCATGCAAATATTATTTATCTGATCAATGCCTGGGGTAATGGCCACACCTTCTGCCACTACCTCAGTTACACAATAGCAAGGTGTGTTAGCACCCATAAAGTTATTTTGATGCCAGAAATTATAATTAGTTTTGAAAGAATGAAAATCTCTCCTTC
Source organism: Natator depressus (assembly GCF_965152275.1). Lineage (NCBI taxonomy): Eukaryota > Metazoa > Chordata > Testudines > Cheloniidae > Natator > Natator depressus. The sequence continues at coordinate 212,289,713 of NC_134234.1, read as the reverse complement.
CTGATGAAGCCAGTGAAATAGCTGTACAACACCTGCTGCTTTGCTATCAACCCTAGCTATGGTACCCAGTGTGGCTCTGGGAAGGCCAGCACTTCAGGAGCTGATCTCAGAGTCTCAATTTATTGGCAGGATGAGTTAGTTTTGGAAACATCAGTGATTTTAGGGCCACTCTTCTGTCAGTGGGGCTGAGAGGATGACTTTATGCCCTCCCTTTCTCTTAGAAAAGCAAGATATTCCTGCAGAGGTGAGAGTTATCTGAACAAAACCCATTGAGCTCACATCACTCCTTCTGCTCTTCTCCATAGCTTGTTTCTGTTTAATAGAATGGCATTGCAGTCCAGCACTGAGATATGACATTTATTTATCACATTCTGGGCTTTATTGCATTACACAGGTACCCTGGCAGTACTGATTAAACTTCTGTCACAGCCTACCCAGAGAAAGACCTGGAATGTAAAGCCCTGGTTAGCAGTCTAAAGGAGAGGATGGACCTAAGTTCTCTCTAAGCTGCATGGTTGCACAGCCACACAGCAGGCTATCAAGGGCCACTCAGGTGTACAGCTACAGGGGCCTGGAGAGGAGAGAGGTAGGGGTGGGTGGGGAACAATTTGGGGCATGCAGGGCTGTGGCAGGGAAAGGTGCTTCTTCCCCAGACACAGGCTGCTGTGGCAAGAGAGGGCAGGGCAGCCTGCACCCCCAAACCCCTCATTCTGGGCCCCACCCCAGAGCCTGCACCCCCAGCCAGAGCCCTCAGCGCCCTGCACCCCAAGCCCAACCCTCTGCCCTAGTCCTGAGCCCCCTCCCCCACCTCAAAGCCCTCATCACTGGCCCCACCCCAGAGCCCGCATGCCCCTGCACCCCAACCCTCTGCCCCAGCCCTGAACCCCCTCGCACACTCTGAACCCCTCGGCCCCACCTCTACCACTCATCACCTCCATATTGGTGCACATAACAAAATTAATTCTGCAAATGGATATCAAAAATTTGAGGGAATATTACGGTGGACATCTTCCCAGGGTATTACAACCATCTTATCTATCCATCTTTACTCTCTCTCTCTACACCATTCACCCTTCCATCCTACCACTTCCTTCCCCTTCCCCAGCTAGCATTTCACCCGCTGTTACCCTTTCCAGCTATCTACTGGTGTCAGCAGGAAGCCTGACTACAGGCTGTGCTGTATTCAGAAAGGGCATATTTATCTGGAACAAGGAAGAGATATATATATCCCAGTGTGAACTCCACTGCTTCAACAGCATGTGGTCAGTGACTGATAAGTTCCAGTGGAACCACCCCAAGGATTGGAACAACACCCAGCACTGATGCCATCTGTGATGTCACAGCTTGGGTAGAATGCACAGGCACACAGGATATGTCTAGCAGAGGTTCTCAAACTTCATTGCACCGTGATCCCCTTCTGACAACAAAAATTACTATATGACCCCAGGAGGGGGGACCAAAGCCAGAGCCCACCTGAGCCCCACCGCCCAGAGTGGGGGGGGGGCGGGGCGGGCAAAGCTGAAGCCCAAAGGCTTCTTCCCTGGGTGGGGGAAGGGGAGGGCCTCGGGCTTTGGCTTCAGCCCCAGGCAGTGGGGCTTGGGCCCTGGACCCCGGTATGTCTAACACCAGCCTTGGCGACCCCATTAAAATGCAGTTGTGACCCACTTTGGGGTCCTGACCCACAGTTTAAGAACCCCTGGTCTACACACTTAGAGCTGGGGGCTGTGATTCCCAGCTCAGAGAGACATAACTGCCTTAGCTCCCATCAACCCAGCACGCTGAAGGCAGTTAAGCCACAGAAGTGTGAATGGTGGAGGGGCTAGCTACCCCACAAATGTGTCCATCAGAGATGCTAGGTATGTCTTTGGGGCAGCTAGCTCTTCCCACTGCTCCAGTTGCCATGGCTACATTCTATTTTTTGTGCTAGTTTGTTGAGAGGTAGAGGAGCTCCATAATACTTTGTACTTGTACAGTGCCTTCTATCTGAGGCTCTCAAAAATAAGTTAAGGCTCACAACCCTTCCTGGGGGGTAGGCAAATATCCTGTTTTACATATTGGGAAACCAAGGCCCAGTGAGGGGAAATGACCATGTCATGGCCACAAAGTGAGTGTGTCACAGCCAGGAACAAAACATAAGCCTGACTCTGTCTCATGCTATAATTATAGTCGTCCTTCTTGAGCTGCTCTGAAGACAGGCCCTGATGACACTCTGGGCAAGTCTATACTACAGAATTAAGTCAACCTAAGTTATGTCAACATACAGCCACCACAGTATTTGAATCAGTTTTACATATCCACACTGCGCTTCTTGTGTCGGTGACGCATGTCCTCACCAAGACCATTTGCACCAATTTAACTGCCACTGTGGGGCACTGTGGGATAGTTTCTGAAAGGCAGCAACAGCTGATGTAAGCAATGCACTGTCTACACTGACACCGTATCAACCTAACTACATCAACTTAAGCACCACGCCTCTTGCAGAGGTGAAGTTATTAAGTTGGTGTAGTGGGAGAGTTGCATCAGTGAGAGCTACATTTTAGTGTAGATGCTTACACAGTTAGCCTGATGTAAATTGCCTTACGTCAACCTAACTCTGTTGTACAGACCAGACCTCTGCGAAGCACAGAGCTGAGTCATTGCTGTGCAGTGGCAGCATTGTGGACAAGTGGGCCCCTCCCATCCCATCTGTCTAGTGAAAGGGTGTGATGGGGAAAAGCTTTGTTCTCAATAGGCACCTCAGAAGCTGGCAAAGTGTGAAAATTAAGGAGAAATCTTAAAACGCTCTTCGGGGCATTGTAGAGATGGGAGGTGGCTTTTGAGGAAGAGAATCCAGGAGGGTAGAAAATGGAAGTGTAGTAGGACTTTGGGGCTAGAGAAGTGGCCATCCTGACCCCAAATAAACTTAATTTTTACCTATCTTCAAACTCTCTGGGCTTATTGGTCTATGTAGGGAGTAAAAAGAGTGGCTTTGAGACAGGATTGAGAGACAGAGTCTGCATTCAGGTCCGAACTCCTACAACATTTTGGCACATTTTACTCCAGAATTCTGATTTATATGTACCTTCACTAGGATACAGAAGCAGAAACTAGATCAGAAGCCCAGGAAATAGCTGAAGAAATGCAGTAATTTTAAGGAAATCAGCTGCTTCTCTCTTGCTAAAGTTGTGCTCAGTAGTTTGCTATTTTTAAAAAAAAAAAAATGGGCACAGGTGCAACAAGGCTAACTACCTGTTCTGTAGTAGTCTAAGGCCATGTCTGCATTACCCGCCGGATTGGCGGGTAGTGATCGATCTATCGGGGATCGATTTATCGCGTCTAGTATAGACGTGATAAATCGATCCCCAATCGCTCTGCCGTCAACTCTGGAACTCCACCACGGCAAGAGGCGGAAGCAGAGTCGACAGGGGAGCAGCGGCCGTCGATCCCGCTCTGTGAGGACGCGAAGTAAGTGATTCTAAGTCGATCTAAGATGCGTCGACTTCAGCTACGCTATTCTCGTAGCTGAAGTTGCGTATATTAGATCGATCCCGCCCCCCTAGTGTAGACCAGGCCATAGATAAGCACTAAAGCTGATGTAATGTTGGCCACAGACATTCTTGCTCAATTGAGAACGAGAAAATGATTTCTTACTGTGAGACTTGGAAATGAAAGGAAGGAACTGCATCAAAACTGGGTGCTTAGAATACAGATTATTTTCCACTGGGATGAGCAGAGGGGATCCCAAAATGAAGTTAGGGTCCAAACAAATTGATCTCCCCTTAGATAATCCCATCCAGCCAACGAGATCCTTGTTCACCCACTTTAGTGTACTTGTTTATGCTTCTTTTCTCAAAAGAACTCTAAAAAACAAAAACAATCAAACAAACCAAACCCAAACAAGAGACACTATAAAAAGGAGAGTGACTTTCCCACAACTTATGCTCTCCAGCTAGAAGAGAACATGGTTGTTCTTGTTTCCTATACAGATCAACTTATGATCCTCTTAAAGCTAAAAAATAAAAAAAAGATGAAGCGATATTAATAACAAGCGTTAAATTCAGATCCCCTAAAAACAGAGTCATCAAACCTTTTGAGTTCATCGTGTTTATAGTTAGGCTTTGGGTTTAGTTTATTTGTTTGAATTTTAGAATGGTTCCTATTTAGCTTGGCTTATGTCCCATCTATGTGCGATCTCTGCAGATATTCACTTGAGTGCCTTTTAATCTCACAAGTAATCACAAATACTGAGCTTTATACACACATACCTGGGTATTCATGGAAAGCCTATTTTAAATTTGCACAGAGTAATTTAGCAGAATTTTTCCTGAGAATCTGGAAACTGGAAGATGGCTGCATTTTAAATTTTACAATAGTTTGATTCTTTTCCGACTTTCTGAGTATTGGATAAATTTAAGCACTCCAAACTTCACACATACACCTATATGAGAGGGCTCTGCACACTAACATAGGGAGCTTTCACAGGTAGGATATTTTAGGACTGCTAGAATGCTAGGACTGGGAACGGATGACAGGGGATGGATCACTTGATAAATTGCCCTTTTCTGTTCACTCCCTCTGAAGCACCTGGCACTGGCCATTGTCAGAAGAGAGGATATTGGACTAGGTGGACCATTGGTCTGACTCAGTACAGCCATTCTTATGTTCTAGAAGAGTTTATGAACTTCCGTTGTTATGGACTGGTTCTCCATATAGTGTTTAAGGTTTTAATTGTCCTGGATTACATGCCTGGCCTGTACATGAATGTATGTGTGGCCTTCCCCTTCTTGCACAGCCTGTGTAAGGACAAATTACAATCATCATCACTTGGGGGAGCACCCAGACCACTCCTGCCATACACCTCTGAGGTCACAAAGTGCCCCAAGAGAAGCAAGGAGGGGTGAGAAGGAGGTAGGGCCTTCCCTAGTACACAGAAACAGCAAACTGTGCTCCACAAGGGAACGTAGTCACCCGTATGTTCCCCCTAGACCTCTTCCAGGGCAGTGCAGAGCTTCCCTTCCCCTGAGCTGTGCCCAAATGACACAATTGTGTCAGATAATTTGTGTTTTCATTGTCTGATGATTGTGTTTAAGTATTAAGCAATTAGTAATTAAAGTTTCCAGTGTGACCTGCTTAACTCTGTTCAGAACTGCCTGAGATAGGGAGTCAAGGTGGAGGGGGTAATATATTTTATTTTACTTCTGTTCGTGACAGAGACAAGCTTTCAAGCTTGCACAGAGTTCTTCTTGAAATAGGGAGTGGCAGAACTTGCTGGGTCGTAAGGAAACCTGTCCTAGTTTAAGGAGCTGCAGGGTCAGCCAAGGAGAGGAGAGATGTCACTTGACAGACTTGCTAAGGTGTAATGGAGCAGTTGCTGAGTATTTCTACACTGCAGCTGGGAGCAAGCCTCCTAGTTTGGGTAGACATGCCCATGTTAGCAGGGCTTCAGCTAGCACACTACACGTTATGTTGATGTTCTGGTTCAAAAAAGAGCTCAGGCTCTCAAGCAAACCCGTAGGGCTGAGACACTGAAATCTATTGTGAACCAGACTGTCTACATTGCTGTAGGGTGCTAGCTTGAGTCCCACTAGTGTGGGTCTGGCTACCTGGCTGGGATGCTCATTCCTAGCTATAGCATAGACATGCCCTTAAATGGGGGATATGACAGGGTGAGGTCACACTCCTTCTTCTGTCTACCCAGGCTATTCAGAGACCTGCAGTTGTTAAACACCACTATGTAGTTTATTTACATTATCTTACCTTTACTGACCCACACACTACATTATTTACAGCATTTGTTACTTCTCATCCCTTTACTAAGGAGTAGAGAGGGATGATCTGTCTCCAGCCAGAGACTCTTCCTTCCTATGCCGTCTTCTACTCTACTTCTGCTAATTAGGCACAGTTAAGTCCCTGTGGGGAAGGAGGAATTAATTGGCATTTAATCAGAGTGCTGGTTTTAACTGTAGGTTCCCAGCATTTCTTGCCTCTCCAGCTTTCCTTGAGCAGGTCCTGCGAGAGGGTGCTCCCAGCCCACCCCTCACCCCTGGCCCTCCAGATCTTTTAATTGGGCCCCTGCCCCGTGAGCCCCCCTGGCTGTTCCCCCTGCATACCTTGAGCCAGCTGTGCAGCCTGCAGTTGGTTCACTTCCAAACCCCACCAAGGGCACATCTGAACACGCTCATACACCATATTCTCCATTTCCTCACCCTCGTGTTCCGCCCTGATATTAAGTGGTGGGACCTATTGCCATCTGCTGAGGGTGAGGAACCCCAGTGGGCCAGTCTCTATTCCAACTTGGTCCCACGGCCCACCAGCGATATTAGTCGGCAGCTCCTTCATGGAGCCCTGAGCACTGGTGTGTACGTGGCGTGATTCACCCCTGTCCCCAATGCCTGTCCCTTTTGAGGCATGAGGGAGATGCTGGCGCATACCTTGAGTGTGTCAGGTTGCAGCCCCTTTTCTGGCTCCTCCTGGGCCTACTTTTGCGGTTCTGGCTGCCCACCTTCTAATGTATTGCACACCCCATCTGTGTTCCCACAAAGTCGTAAGACCTCCTCATCAATCTCCTCCTAGAGATGACCAAAGTGGCCATCTATAACACCACAGAGAGGATGTTGTCTGAGGGGGTGCTTTGCGACTGTAGGGCCTACTTCCATTCCTCCCTCATTTCATGCATCTGGACAGAGTTCCTCTGGGCGGCATCCACTGGCTCCCTAGACACCTTTGAGGAGCAGTGGGTGCTGTCCGGGGTTCTCTGCTCAGTGTCCCCCTCCGGATCCCTTATTATGACCCTGTGAACCCCATCCCTGTTTCTTCATTTGTTGTCCCCTGTATTCAGTTGAACCTTGAGTTTAGTGGCTACTCTCCCTAGGCTGGGGGAGGGGCCTTCACCTGTGGGTGGGCTTGTGCACACCCACCTTCCCAGGATTCAATAGGTGTAGATTCCTAGCACTCTGTCATAGGGGAGAACATGGACAGTGAGAAGACTGCCAAGGAAGACGGGGGAGGAGTTGGCTGTAAACTGGGGGAAGGAGTGGTACTAGCAGAGCATTTCTGAAATGCGGCCACCAGTTTTTTTGTGTGGCCATGACAGTCTCCAAAGCATGGGCAAAGATTTGGGGGGGGGGGGGGGGAAGCAGGGGCCTCTCTCTGCAGTGCTCAGCTGTTGCTCCTGAATAGCTGTTACCAAGGGCAGCAAGATGCACCACCTTGATATTTGTGCTGGTGCTGCCAGCAGGGATTGGTGCCTTTCACTGTAAGCCTCCTCAGGGGCTCTGGGCAGCACCTCTGGAGACACATGGGGCCCGTGTGCGGTGCTGCAGGGGACTCTTGTCAGTAGAGGTGGCTGCAATGCTTCGTTACCTGGGAGCTCCCCTAGGAAGCTCCCCTGCTTCCACCCGGTTGGGGCATGGGGAGCCTGGGACTCCACAGGCAGTTGGTGAGTTTCTGACCTACCTTCTCCAGGGCAAGCTCTCACTGAAGGGCAGCAGGAGGCAGGGGCAGAGAGATGGGTCGGTACTTCCCACACCTGGGGTTGCACTTAGTTACTGTTTATATTTACTGTCCCTACCAAAGCAGGTCAGTGGCTCTGGGCTGCTGCAGGGTTTGGCAGCTTTCCCCAGCAGGGTGAGGGGCTCCTGCTCTGTGACATGTGATGAGCACAAGAATAGGAGCAAAGTCAGGTGTGCTGAATGGGGTGCTCTACTTCTTACCGCCTTCCTACTACATACATAAATTACAAGGATGTGGACAAGAATGTGCATATTTATTGTTTTTTCTGAAGTTAAGTATTTTGGGGGAAATTGTCATTGGGGCCACCAGCAAGAGTTGGTGACCACACTTTGAGGCCACCAAAAATTTTGTTGTGAGAACCCCCCTAGCTGGTATGATGTCATAAAGTAGCAATGGCTGTGGTCTGGTGTCAGAGTGTAGGGACTGGATGAATGAAGACTGGCCAGGGACTGGAGCTAGGCAGGAAGGTCAAAGGCTATCTGAGGAGCTGACTAGCAAGACAATTATAGTTGCTTGAGGAACAAGAAAATACTGCACATGCAGTACAAAAAGCTGTAATGGGCTCTCAAGCCATCTAGCATATAGAGCTTTTCATCCAAAAGAGGCAGGAAGTTGGCTCTGTATAAAACTGGTAGTTTACAACTGATAGAGAAAAAGTAGCTAGAACTCTGAACCAGGTGGTTGTACTGATTATCCTGTGGCTGACAACCATGCTAGCTACTCAGACCCCTTTTAACCAGCCCATCTTGTAATAACCTGTAACATTTGCTGCCTACAGGGTGGCTTATTCACTTTGCTCCCATTCTCTACCTTGCGCAGAGAGGATCTGATAGCTACAAAGCCTGAAAGCATCTTCTTGTCAACAATGGCCAGGCTGGAGCTATTGCATATGAGACCGTTGTCACTGAGTCGGTCTCCTTGAAATCTCCCTGGTATTCAGAGCTCGGTTTCCATGGTCTAGCAGGTGCACAATGAGGGACTTTTAGAGCACCACATAAAGGTAGACCAGAGTCTTTGTTGTTTTTATCTGTGTATCTGTGGTCACAAAAATTGGGTTTGCTATGAGGTTTGTGGTCTAATTGCAAAGATGTGAAAGCTCCATTAGCCAATGTGTAACCTTTTATGGCTTGCAGTTATTGTTTGTGGCAAGATATTGCACATGATGAACCAGTGTTAGTTGACAGCAAATTATCTCAAAGTCCTAAAGTGGGAGGTTCTCAGTGTGAACCATTTGTGATCACATGAGCCACCTCTCCTCCCATTCATAATCACATAACATTCTGTGTCAGGGTCCCCGGAGTGCAGCCTGGACTGTGGGACCACTGAGCCCTCTGTCCCACCAACGTGGGATGGCCCTCACACTGTGATAAGCCTCTGACGGACACTGCACTTACACAGACATCCACAGGCAGGGACACACATGCCTGTGTTATATGAATGACCGCCCAGCCACTCCAGAACCATCAACAGAGAGGCTCCAGCCAATTTTCCCGAGCTCCCCAGTCTTGCACCCCAGAACTGTACCATTTTGCATTGGTCAGAAGCCTGCATACATTCACTACCCAGTTTGCCACTTACTCAGTGAGTAACAGACACAAACTAGCCTTTGTAAACTGAGCTGAGATTTCCCAAGCACTTCAACCAAAACACACTATTTTAGGTAAAATATAAGATAGATTTTAAGTGATTATAAGTCATAGAAATGCAGGTCAGAGATAGTTACCTTAAGAAAGTAAAAAGTAAACATACATTCTAAATCCTAAACTTTTAGCAAGAGGTTAATCAAACACCTTTTCTCACCCTGACAGATGGTACAAAGAGGTCACAGTTCCTCACTACACGGAGTGGGACTCTTTTCCAGCCTGCGACCACCCTTCCCAGTTCAAAGTCTTTTTCTTCCAGGTATTGGCAGGGGAGGGGGAGAGGGAGGGGAAGATGTGAGGCCAGGTGATGATGTCACTTCCCTGCTTTTATATTGTCTTCCAGCTTGCTGGAAAAATCTTAGCTATGATGTGGGGCTCAGGCAGTCCCCATAAGTCAAGCAGTCTCCATTTCATACATGCTCTCTCTGAGAAGGCTCTGGGCTGGTGGATTCTTTCCTTGATGGGTGTTTATGAGCCATTAATGCTGTCTGGCTAACGATGGCTACTCCATTGCTGTACCTGAAAAGCTGGCTGTGGGTGTTTCCAATCTCACAACATATTTCAGTATCACACACATAGCAAAACTTCATAACTTCACATATAATTATAGAACATACCATTCAAAAAGATATTAATGTTCAACAGATCAAGACTTTTAAAATGATACCTCACAAGGCATACTTTGTACAAAACATATCATATCATCACACTGGTGAGTATGGGAGTTCCAGGGTGCTACTTTGAGTTGGAGTGTCACAGCTCTCCCCTTAGTTTAGTGCAGGAATGTAATCACTGACTAATGCAAAGGCACTGTGTCCAAGGTCCTCGTTAGGTTTTGACCTTACAGTTCCCAAAGGTTACTAAACATTGTAATGTTACCCACATGTGCTTTTGCAAAGTTCTGTGTACCTTTGAACACTTTGTGGATCAGTCTAGTGATCTCAAAGGTTAACTAGTGTGCCTCCTCTGGGTAGCTAGAAAGCATCTCTTTGTATCTGCACAGCATTGTTAAGCCTTCTGCTTTTCCAACTGGAGTGAACTCAATGCAGATAATGTTTTCTAGAGTGTAGGTATCGTGGCATTTAACCTTCAGTGTCATACATTCCTATGGCAAATACTTTCACAGAAAATCCTTGGGTAAGTATTTGTGTATTTGCAGTTGCCTTTGATGCAGGGAAGGTGTTTTTTTTTTTTTTTCAAAAAGGTCAACTACACAGACTATTTTGTCCCTCATTTGATCTCCTCTGTTTCTCAGAGGGAAAGGAAGAGAGCCAGCACTAGGTGTCCAACCAACTCTCCAACACCAGCAAGTGTTTAGCAGATAATAGTTTGGGAACTAGATGCCCATACTTTTTTTTTTTTTTAAAGGCAAGTCCCTAGTTGTTATACTTTCAATTAAAACCTTGAAAACGTGACAACCTAAAAGTAATCAATAGAGCAGTGCCTGCATGAGCTTGCAGAGATTCTGCAAGAATAGCTCTGAGGTATTCAGATGACAATGATCATAGTTTAAAATGTTGACATTTAAAAATATTTCATGACTCATCAAAGCAGGGTGGAGTGGAGAAGTATCATTATGAAGATTTACACAATTTATGATGCAAGCTATTGTTAGGATATAGATATTCAGGTCTGTCTGCAAAGGCCTATACTTTAAGAATGTAGGTACAAAGAATCATAGAATATCAGCGTTGGAAGGGACCTTTGGAGGTCATCTAGTCCAACCCCCTGCCCAGAGCAGGACCAATCACCAACTAAATCATCCCAGGCAGGGCTTTGTCAAGCCTGACCTTAAAAACTTCTAAGGAAGGGGATTCCACCACCTCCCTAGGTAAGGCATTCCAGTGTTTCACCACCCTCCTAGTGAAAAAGTTTTTCCTAATATCCAACCTAAATCTCCCCCACTGCAACTTGAGACCATTACTCCTTGTCCTGTCATCTGCTATCACTGAGAATAGTCTAGATCCATCCTCTTTGGATCCACCTTTCAGGTAGTTGAAAGCAGCTATCAAATCCCCCCTCATTCTTCTCTTCCGTAGACTAAGCAATCCCAGTTCCCTCAGCCTCTCCTCATAAGTCATGTGTTTCAGACCCCAATCATTTCTGTTGCCCTTTGCTGGACTCTCTCCAATTTTTCCACATCCTTCTTGTAGGCTGGGGCCCAAAACTGGACACAGTACTCCAGATGAGGCCTCACCAATGTCAAATAGAGGGGAACGATCACGTCCCTCGATCTGCTGGCAATGCCCCTACTTATACATCCCAAAATGCCATTGGCCTTCTTGGCAACAAGGGCACACTGTTGACTCATATCCAGCTTCTCGTCCACTGTCACCCCTAGGTCCTTCCCTGCAGAACTGCTGCCTAGCCATTCGGTCCCTAGTCTGTAGCGGTGCATGGGATTCATCCGTCCTAAGTGCAGGACTCTGCACTTGTCCTTGTTGAACCTCATCAGATTTCTTTTGGCCCAATCCTCCAATTTGTCTAGGTCCCTCTGTATCCTATCCCTACCCTCCAGCGTATCTACCACTCCTCCCAGTTTAGTGTCATCCGCAAACTTGCTGAGGGTGCAATCCACACCATCCTCCAGATCATTAATGAAGATATTGAACAAAACTGGCCCCAGGACTGACCCTTGGGGCACTCCGCTAGATACCAGCTGTCAACTAGACATGGAGCCATTGATCACTACCCGTTGAGCCTGACAATCTAGCCAACTTTATACCCACCTTGTAGTGCATCCATCCAGCCCATACTTCTTTAACTTGCTGACAAGAATACTGTGGGAGACCGTGTCAAAAGCTTTGCTAAAGTCAAGAAATAACATGTCCGCTGCTTTCCCCTCATCCACAGAGCCAGTTATCTCATCATAGAAGGCAATTAGATTAGTCAGGCATGACTTTCCCTTGGTGAATCCATGCTGACTGTTCCTGATCTCTTTCCTCTCCTCTAAGTGCTTCAGAATTGATTCCTTGAGGACCTGCTCCATGATTTTTCCAGGGACTGAGGTGAGGCTGACTGACCTGTAGTTCCCAGGATCCTCCTTCTTCCCTTTTTTAAAGATTGGCACTACATTAGCCTTTTTCCAGTCTTCCGGGACTTCCCCTGATCGCCGTGAGTTTTCAAAGATAACGGGCAATGGCTCTGCAATCACATCCACCAATTCCTTTAGCACTCTCGGATGCAACGCATCTGGCCCCATGGACTTGTGCACGTCCAGCTTTTCTAAATAGACCCGAACCACTTCTTTCTTCAGAGGGCTGGCCACCTCCTCCCCATGCTGTGCTGCCCAGTGCAGCAGTCTGGGAGCAGACCTTGTTCGTGAAGACAGAGGCAAAAAAAGCATTGAGTACATTAGCTTTTTCCATATCCTCTGTCACTAGGTTGCCTCCCTCATTCAGTAAGGGGCCCACACTTTCCTTGGCTTTCTTCTTGTTGCCAACATACCTGAAGAAACCCTTATCACTTAGCTAGTTATAGAGGTATAAAAGAAAGAAAGAATCAAAATCACTGTCTGCCGGAGTAAGGGCCTTCTCTTACTGTGACAGTCTGAGGCCCTGTTCTTAGGCTAAGGCCTCTGGCTAAGCAGCAGAGGCAGCCATAAGCTGGGAAGCGACCGGTCACATCTTTACATTCCAAACTAGTCACATTGAAATAAGGTGCTATTAGGTTGTTATGCATTATCAGGACAGGACTGTATTCCTATCACCTCCAGAGACAGGAAAGAGCCTAGAAGATGTAAAAGAAAACTTAGTCTGATAGCATCCTGTCTGGCAAGAACTTGATTATCAATAGCTGGGATGTGAAATCCTCATTTCTTTGTTGTTCTATCACTGTAGTCCCCATTTCCCTATTGTTTGTCTGTATAATCTCTGTCTGGTTCTGTGATTGTTTGTCTGCTGTATAATTAATTTTGTTGGGTATAAACTAATTAAGGTGGTGGGATATAATTGGTTAGATAATCATGTTACAATATGTTAGGCTTGGATAGTTAAATTTCAGTAAAATAATTGGTTACGGTATAGCTAAGCAGAACAAGTTTTACTACATAGTGTGCAGTAAATCAGGAAGTAAGGGGGGAATGGGAATGGGTTGGGTGAATTGGCATCATGTTTTGCTAAGGGTGGGGGGGGGATGTGAACAGGGACACAGGTGTAACCCTTCTGCCCATCAGAGTTGGCAGCAACAAGGGCCAGGTTCAGTATCTAGGGGTTCCATTCCAATAACACAATGCAAAACCAGCTTGAGCCCCCACCCAGTGACCTGGGACAAATATATACCACCCCTGCTGAGCGCCTCCAAGAGGCAATACTTCCCCTCTCACAAGCACAGAGTCTGAGTGTAGCAAAAGCCTTTTAATAACAGAGAGAAACAATGTGACATTATGTTGGGGAAACACCACCAACAGGGTTCATAACACAACTCATGAGCAAAAAAACCCACCTCAAGCAAATTGGGCTGTGTCCTTTCCCTTTGGTTCTTGAGTCCAGCAACCCAAAGTCACCAAAGTCCAACAACCCAAAAGTCTCTGTCCCTGATCAGTGCAGCACCAGAGTTCAAAAGTTGATGTGCAGTTTTACCTCCCAACCTGGGTGGAGATGGGGAGGTTAAGGGGCACCTTATGTGGTTCAAAGCTGATTGCCCCATCTGTTCATGGGGCTCCGCTCCACCAGCCGTCCCACAAATCGCTCCGCTCTGCCAGCCGCCCCCATGACCCGCTCCAGCCGTCCCACAAACTGCTCCACTCCACCAGCCGCTCTGCTCTGCCAGCTGTCCCACGAGCTGCTTTGCTCTGCAAGCCGTCCCACGAGCTGCTCCACTCCATCAGCCGCTCTGCTCTGCCAGCTGTCCCACGAGCCGCTCTGCTCTGCCAGCCGTCCCATGACTGCTCTGCAATATATCTTCACGCCCCCCCCACTACTTAGCACAACACTCAGCAATTTCAGCTCTTAGTAAATTTAGCTCTTTTATGATTTCAGCTTGTAGTAGGGGAGCTTCAGTTCTGATACCCCATTAATCCAAAGTGAATTCAGCTCAGCAGCCGGTAACTAGATTCCTAATAGAATCAAAATTAGCTCTGATATTCCTCAATGAAGAGAGGAGACAATGCAATTAGCATATAAGGCCCATACCACCAAGTATTAATACCTATTCTCAGCCTCTCTCTCAATTCACTGAGTTTTGGAACCCATGTCCCTTGCCTAGCGAGTGGTACTTAGGTGATGGCGAGTCCCTCCATCATAACAAAAGGCCAAGTACAGTTCCACTGTCCTTGATTCACATAATCAGAATAATAACAATTTATTCTTCCTGCCCCAATAACAGAGAAACTGGGGATCCCACAGCAGCCAAAGTGACCATTTGGGCAGCTATGGGCTCATGCTAGACAGGGTGGGTTTGCCTATGCAAATGAGATCAGCCCCTGAAGTCTTTTCCACAACTTGCCACAACTCACCACCAGATGTCAGGGTGGAGCTCATCCTGACTCTGCTTACACAGGCAAGGCTCTGTGGTGTCAGAGCTGGGAAGGGGGACACTAAGGAAGGAAAGTGGAATCATTGCTTGCTGGAAGTTCACCTCAATAACATCAAATTGTTTGCACCTTTGGACTTCAGGTATTGTTGCTCTCTGTTCATGCGAGAAGGACCAGGGAAGTAAGCAGGTGAAGGAATAAGCCCTCTAACAGCTATGCTCATTTTGGGTAGGCCTTTTACAATACATGGTTGTGTCGAAGGGGTTTGTACTTGTTTCCATTACCCTGAAGAGGAGTACATCTTTCCAAAATTTGTGAAATGCTGCACTAATAAACACCCCCCAAGTGTGAGGAATGTCCCATACTTAAAAGATGGAGAAGCTGAGGCATAGTGACTTGCACACAGTCACAATGGGAATCTGTGGCAGAATTTGGATTAGAACCCAGCTGTCCCGACTCTTATTCCTGTTTCTTAACTACAGAATTATTCTTCCTTCCGAGGAATGTGGCAGGAGACTCAGTTGGAGAAGTAGTTAGGTGGTCTCTTGAGGGAGTTTTCCTGTAGGCCTTGGAGTGGAGAGCTGAATCCGAACAGTGGGACTGGAGCAGGTAAAGGGATTGCTTCAGTAAAGGTGGTTTGACATGCAGATGAGATCAATCACGCAGAGGGATGCAGAAAGGCTGCAGGACAGCACACCAAGTAATGAAGAATGTCATCTAATGAGGGGACAAAAAAGAGGAGAAGCAGGCCAGGGAAAGCTGCTGCTGGAATGAGTCAGAAGCCCCTTCTTTGCAGAGATCAGTTTCTTGCTGTTCTCCGTGCACCATTTTATCCACCTTTGCTTGCATTATTTTGCCAACAATCATAAGGTGGTGGTGTTGATCCACTTTGGAATGAAATTTAATGAGAGACGATTGCTCTACTGAAAATGGATTCCTAGATTTATTCTGATAATTTAAATTAGAGTTGAACAAAGAGAGAGAAGTGAGGAAGGGAACAACTAAATGTGTTAGAAAGGGGTATAGATGGGTAACTGAGCAAAGCAAGGCCAATCATATCAGACAGTGATACAATAAAATGTAACAAATTACACTCCCATTGAGCATCAGATCAATGCAAGTTACACTGCTATGTGGCCTATACACAGTATTGACACCACAGTTATAGCTTACATCACCACTGCACTTAGCCCTGTGTAAGTTTACTTGGAATTAATTACAAACTGCTTAACAAGGCAGTAGGGCTACCTTAGCTGTGTCTATACATTTGCAAACAGGATGTGCTGACACATTTCAAAGGTGCAAATTAAGGAGGCATGCTGAAAGCCTGGTCCTTTGCAAGTGGGGTTACGTTTATTGTGGATGATACTCTCCAACATTGTTCTGCTCACTTACCAGTATTACTATTTTTATCCCTCCTGAATCATAGAATTATAGAATATTAGGGTTGGAAGAGACCTCAGGAGGTCATCTACTCCAATTCCCTGCTCAAAGCAGGACCAATCCCCAACCTCATCAGATTTCTTTTGACCCAATCCTCCAATTTGTCTAGGCCCTGGTCTACACTAGGACTTTAGGTCGAATTTAGCAGCATTAAATCGATGTAAACCTGCACCCGTCCACACGATGAAGCCCTTTATTTCGACTTAAAGGGCTCTTAAAATCGATTTCCTTACTCCACCCCTGACAAGCGGATTAGCGCTTAAATCGGCCTTGCTGGGTCGAATTTGGGGTACTGTGGACACAATTCGACGGTATTGGCCTCCGGGAGCTATCCCAGAGTGCTCCATTTTGACCGCTCTGGACAGCACTCTCAACTCAGATGCACTGGCCAGGTAGACAGGAAAAGAACCGCGAACTTTTGAATCTCATTTCCTGTTTGGCCAGCGTGGCAAGCTGCAGGTGACCATGCAGAGCTCATCAGCAGAGGTGACCATGATGGAGTCTCAGAATCGCAAAAGAGCTCCAGCATGGACCGAACGGGAGGTACGGGATCTGATCGCTGTATGGGGAGAGGAATCCGTGCTATCAGAACTCCGTTCCAGTTTTCGAAATGCCAAAACCTTTGTCAAGATCTCCCAGGGCATGAAGGACAGAGGCCATAACAGGGACCCGAAGCAGTGCCGCGTGAAACTGAAGGAGCTGAGGCAAGCCTACCAGAAAACCAGAGAGGCGAACGGCCGCTCCGGGTCAGAGCCCCAAACATGCCGCTTCTATGATGAGCTGCATGCCATTTTAGGGGGTTCAGCCACCACTACCCCAGCCGTGTTGTTTGACTCCTTCAATGGAGATGGAGGCAATACGGAAGCAGGTTTTGGGGACGAAGAAGATGAAGATGATGACGAGGTTGTAGATAGCTCACAGCAAGCAAGCGGAGAAACCGGTTTTCCCGACAGCCAGGAACTGTTTCTCACCCTGGACCTGGAACCAGTACCCCCTGAACCCACCCAAGGCTGCCTCCTGGACCCAGCAGGCGGAGAAGGGACCTCCGGTGAGTGTACCTTTTAAAATACTATACATGGTTTAAAAGCAAGCATGTGAAAGGATTACTTTGCCCTGGCATTCGCGGCTCTCCTGGATATACTCCCAAAGCCTTTGCAAAAGGTTTCTGGGGACGGCAGACTTATTGCGTCCTTCATGGTAGGACACTTTACCACTCCAGGCCAGTAACACGTACTCGGGAATCATTGTACAACAAAGCATTGCAGTGTATGTTTGCTGGCGTTCAAGCAACATCCGTTCGTGTGTTATCCTCAGGAGAGTGAGATATAATCCATGGTCACCTGGTTGAAATAGGGTGCTTTTCTTCAGGGGACACTCAGAGGAGCCCATTCCTGCTGGGCTGTTTGCCTGCGGCTGAACAGAAATGTTCCCCGCTGTTAGCCACAGGGAGGGGGGAGGGTTGAGAGGGTAGCCACGCGGTGGGGGGAGGCAAAATGCGACCTTGTAACGACAGCACATGTGCTATGTATGTAATGTTAACAGCAAGGTTTACCCTGAAAGAGTGTAGCCAGTGTTTTATAAAATGTGTCTTTTTAAATACCGCTGTCCCTTTTCTTTTCTCCACCAGCTGCATGTGTTTCAATGATCACAGGATCTTCTCCTTCCCAGAGGCTAGTGAAGATTAGAAAGAAAAAAAAAACGCACTCGAGATGAAATGTTCTCCAAGCTCATGCTGTCCTCCCACACTGACAGAGCACAGACGAATGCGTGGAGGCAAATAATGTCAGACTGCAGGAAAGCACAAAATGACCAGGAGGAGAGGTGGCGGGCTGAAGAGAGTAAGTGGCGGGCTGAAGAGAGGGCTGAAGCTCGAATGTGGCGACAGCGTGATGAGAGGAGGCAGGATTCAATGCTCAGGCTGCTGGAGGACCAAACCAGTATGCTCCAGTGTATGGTTGAGCTGCAGCAAAGGCAGCTGGAGCACAGACTGCCACTACAGCCCCTGTGTAACCAACCGCCCTCCTCCCCAAGTTCCATAGCCTCCACACCCAGACGCCCAAGAACGCGGTGGGGGGGCCACTGGCCAACCAGCCACTCCACCACAGAGGATTGCCCCAAAAAAAGAAGGCTGCCATTCAATAAATTTAAAAGTTGTAAACTTTTAAAGTGCTGTGTGGCATTTTCCTTCCCTCCTCCACCACCCCTCCTGGGCTACCTTGGTAGTCATCCCCCTATTTGTGTGATGAATGAATAAAGAATGCATGAATGTGAAGCAACAATGACTTTATTGCCTCTGCAAGAGGTGATCAAAGGGAGGAGGGGAGGGTGGTTAGCTTACAAGGAAGTAGAGTGAACCAAGGGGCGGGGGGTTTCATCAAGGAGAAACAAACAGAACTTTCACACCGTAGCCTGGCCAGTCATGAAACTGGTTTTCAAAGCCTCTCTGATGCGTACCGCACCCTCCTGTGCTCTTCTAACCGCCCTGGTGTCTGGCTGCGCATAACCAGCAGCCAGGCGATTTGCCTCAACCTCCCACCCCGCCATAAACGTCTCCCCCTTACTCTCACAGATATTGTGGAGCACACAGCAAGCAGTAATAACAGTGGGAATATTGGTTTCGCTGAGGTCTAACCGAGTCAGTAAACTGCGCCAGCGCGCCTTTAAACGTCCAAATGCACATTCTACCACCATTCTGCACTTGCTCAGCCTGTAGTTGAACAGCTCCTGACTGCTGTCCAGGCTGCCTGTGTACGGCTTCATGAGCCATGGCATTAAGGGGTAGGCTGGGTCCCCAAGGATACATATAGGCATTTCAACATCACCAACAGTTATTTTCTGGTCTGGGAATAAAGTCCCTTCTTGAAGCTTTTGAAACAGACCAGAGTTCCTGAAGATGCGAGCGTCATGTACCTTTCCCGGCCATCCCACGTTGATGTTGGTGAAACGTCCCTTGTGATCCACCAGAGCTTGCAGCAGTATTGAAAAGTACCCCTTGCGGTTTATGTACTCGCCGGCTTGGTGCTCCGGTGCCAAGATAGGGATATGGGTTCCGTCTATGGCCCCACCACAGTTAGGGAATCCCATTGCAGCAAAGCCATCCACTATGACCTGCACATTTCCCAAGGTCACTACCCTTGATATCAGCAGATCTTTGATTGCGTGGGCTACTTGCATCACAGCAGCCCCCACAGTAGATTTGCCCACTCCAAATTGATTCCCAACTGACCGGTAGCTGTCTGGCGTTGCAAGCTTCCACAGGGCTATCGCCACTCGTTTCTCAACTGTGAGGGCTGCTCTCATCTTGGTATTCATGTGCTTCAGGGCAAGGGAAAGCAAGTCACAAAGTTCCATGAAAGTGCCCTTATGCATGCGAAAGTTTCGCAGCCACTGGGAATCGTCCCAGACCTGCAACACTATGCGGTCCCACCAGTCTGTGCTTGTTTCCCGAGCCCAGAATCGGCGTTCCACAGCATGAACCTGCCCCATTAGCACCATTATGCATGCATTGGCAGGGCCCATGCTTTCAGAGAAATCTGTGTCCATGTCCTGATCACTCACGTGACCGTGCTGACGTCGCCTCCTCGCCCGGTAGTGCTTTGCCAGGTTCTGGTCCTGCATATACTGCTGGATAATGCGTGTGGTGTTTAATGTGCTCCTAATTGCCAAAGTGAGCTGAGCGGACTCCATGCTTGCCTTGGTATGGCGTCCGCACAGAAAAAAGGTGCGGAATGATTGTCTGCCGTTGCTCTGACGGAGGGAGGGGCGACTGACGACACGGCTTACAGGGTTGGCTTCAGGAGGCTAAAATCCACAAAGGGGGTGGCTTTACATCAAGGAGTAGTTCAGGCAGGACTTCACGGAGGGTTCCAATAAGAAATGGTGCACCTAAGTTATTGTTCTTATTGGAACAAGGAGGTTAGCCTGGCCTCTGATTGATACATGGCTAGATCTACCTCGCAGCACCTTCTCTGTGAGTGACTGCAGTGTGACCTAGAGGAATGAGTCCCCTAGACAGGGCAGGAGGCAAATGAGTACAAAACAAATCTGGTCTATTTCTTGTTTTGATCCACTCCATCTATCTTTTACATCTTTGGCTGGCAGCAGACGGTGCAGAAGGACTGCAAGCCATCCACATCTCATGGCTGCTCGGCAGAAGATGGCACAGTACGACTGCTAGCCATCCTCATCTCTTGCCTGCCTGGCAGAAGATGGCACAGTACGATTGCTAGCCATCGTCATCTCTTGCCTGCCCGGCAGAAGATGGTACAATACGATTGCTAGCCATCATCATCTCTTGCCTGCCCGGCAGAAGATGGTACAATACGACTGCTAGCAATCCGTATTGCCTGCCTGCTCACCATTAGACGGTTCAATACGACTGACTGCAGGACTAAAGAGAATGACCTGGTCAAGTCACCAAAAATTTAGTCCCTGCGCCCATGTCTGCCCAGGCGCTCCCAGCCGACGTGGCCAGGAGCACCTCGGACATGACGAGGACGGGTACCAGTCATACTGCACCGTCTGCTGCCAGAAGGCAATGGGTTGCTGCTACTGTGTAGCAGTGCCGTACCGCGTCTGCCAGCACCCAGGAGACATATAGTGACGGTTACCTGAGCGGGCTCCATGCTTGCGGTGGTATGGCGTCCGCACAGGTAACTCAGGAAAAAAGGCGCGAAGCAATTGTCTGCCCTTGCCTTCACGGAGGGAGGGAGGGAACGGGGGCCGGACAATATGTACCCAGAACCACCCGCGACAATGTTTTAGCCCAATCAGAGTGCTCCATTGTGACTGCTCTGGACAGCACTCTCAACTCAGATGCACGATTGTTTGCCGTTGCTCTGACGCAGGGAGGGGCGACTGAGGACACGGCTTACAGGGTTGACTTCACGGAGGGTTCCAATAAGAAATGGTGCACCTAAGTTATTGTTCTTATTGGAACAAGGAGGTTAGCCTGGCCTCTGATTGATACATGGCTAGATCTACCTCGCTGTACCTTCTCTGTGAGTGACTGCAGTGTGACCTAGAGGAATGATTCCCCTAGACAGGGGAGGAGGCAAATGAGTACAAACAAATCTGGTCTATTTCTTGTTTTGATCCACTCCATCTATCTTTTACATCTTTGGCTGGCAGCAGACGGTGCAGAAGGACATATTGCCTGCCTGCTCACCATAAGACGGTTCAATAGGACTGACTGCCGGACTAAAAAAAATGACCTGGTCAAGTCACTAAAAATTTAGTCCCTGCGCCCATGTCTGCCCAGGCGCTCCTGATCACACAGGCGACCAGGAGTACCTCGGACATGACGAGGACGGCTACCAGTCGTATTGTACCGTCTGCTGCCACAAGGCAATGGGTTGCTGCTACTGTGTAGCAATGCCGTGCCGCGTCTGCCAGCACCCAGGAGACATACGGTGACGGTTACCTGAGCGGGCTCCATGCTTGCGGTGGTATGGCGTCCGCACAGGTAACTCAGGAAAAAAGGCGCGAAACAATTGTCTGCCCTTGCTTTCACGGAGGGAGGGAGGGAAGGGGGGGGACTGACGATATGTACCCAGAACCACCCGCGACAATGTTTCAGCCCCATCAGGCATTGGGATCTCAACCCAGAATTCCAATGGGCAGCGGAGACTGCGGGAACTGTGGGATAGCTACCCACAGTGCAACGCTCCAGAAGTCGACTCTAGCCTCGGTACTGTGGAAGCACTCCGCCGAGTTAATGCACTTAATGCACTTCTGTGGGGACACACACACTCGAATATATAAAACAGATTTCTAAAAAACCGACTTCTATAAATTCGACCTTATTCCGTAGTGTAGACATACCCTAGGTCACTCTGGACCCTATCCCTGCCCTCCAGGATGTCCTGTTGCTGAGATCCAGTCTCACTTAGGTTTCTCTCAGTTACTATGTTCCCACAGAGCTTTGCCTCCTTTAAAAGGGCCAATAAACACAGTAACACAGCTCAAGGGGGAGTGGTGCTACCACTCTCTCACCAGGCAGTTTGTCCATGGGACTAGCAGACAGGAAACCTCTCAGTGCTTACCAGAGAGTGAGGAGCTAGCAAGTGTGAAAAACTGGGACAGGTACCTGCATAAGACAAAGCCCCAATGGCAGGGCTGTCCCTATAAAATAGGGGCAGCTGGTCTCTCTACCTTGGCCCCAACCCCACTAGTCACAGGCTGGGCTGGGCGGCCCGGGACAAGCCTCTCACAGCTCAGACACTCAGCCTGCGGCAGGTCTCTGCTCGGCAGCACCATGGAGCCGCCCGCCCGCAAGCCGTGCCCTGCCTCTGGCTACCCCGCGCCCCCGCTGGGTCTCCTCTCCTGTGCGGTGAGGGGGGCGGCCACGACAGGTAAGGAGGCGGAAGTGCGCGCGCTTGCGGCCAGGAAGGAAAGAGGGGCCGGCGCCGCAGCGCGCGCGTCGGGGGCAACCCGCGCTGGCCTTTCAAGCCGCGCTGGGCTTTTCCCCACTCCGGCCCGAGGCGGTGACGCCCAGAGCCCCGCCCCCTTTCCTGAAGTCACAGGATTCGCTCGCTCCCTCGGCTCCGCGCCGCGTGCTCGCAGCGCACGTGACCGAGCTGGCCCGAGCGCAGAGTGGGCGGGGTAAAGACGATGTCGCGGGGGCGCAGGAGGTGACGTCGCCGAGCCGTTGTCACGCGTGCAGGGGCTGCGCTCGGGGCCGGAGTCACGTCACGTCACCTGCCGGCCGGGGTATAACGCGATCCCTGCGCGCGCGGGCGGGGCTCCCAGTGCTGCTGCGCGGGGCGGGCGCGCAGCCCCCCCCCCCCGCCTGCCCCTCGCTGTCGCCCTGTGGGGCCCCTGGAGACCCCGCTGTGCCCCGGTGAGGGGGGGCATTTAAACCGGACTCCGCTGTCACCCGTGCGCTGTGAGCCCGTCCCTGGCGGCCCCCGCGGTGTTTGTGCCGGGGTAGGGCCGGCGCCCCCCGGGGCGAAGTTCAGGGCTGTGAAATTTGCTTTTTATGCCATGACCAGCCCACGAAATGTGTAATTTCTCCACAGCCTTTCTCGAGCGAGGAGCCAGGATCCCAGAAGCGAATCACAAGCCGATGAGGGGCCACAGTATTGCCACCCTTACTCCGCGGCCGCCGCTGCTGGTAGCCACGCTGCTTGGAGCTGGGGGGCAAGAGAGCACTGGCTGCTGGCCGGGGCCCAGCTCTGACTCAAGCATTGTATGGTGTGGGCCCCCTCTGTGCTGCGGGGCACCACCCTTTCAGAGCTGGGCCTCTGGAGAGCAGAGTTCACAGGAGATACCTCATTTAATGGAGGAGACTGTATATCACAGTCCATGAGGCGATTTGTCATGGCCATGAATTCAGTAGACCCCTAAGTATGGACAATGAAAATAGAAAGCAACAGTATAAAAGGCACTGATGCAGCAGTGTAGCAATAAATGGCCTGCTGCTTAAGAACAAATGGAGTAAATAGGCAACATATGTTCTAAACACTCAAAACCAACAAGGAGTCCAGTGCCATCTTAATGACTAACAAATTTATTTGGGCATAAGCTTTTGTGGGTAAAAACCCCACTTCTTCAGTTGCATGGAGTGAAAATTACAGAGGCAGGCATTATTATACTGACACATGAAGAGAAGGGAGTTACCGTACAAGTGGAGAACCTGTGCTGACTGGGCCAATTCAGTCAGGGTGAATGAGGTCCACTCCCAATAATTGAGGAGGAGGGGTCAATACCAAGAGAGGGAAAGTTGCTTTTGTAGTGAGCCCGCCACTCCTACTCCGTATTCAAGCCCAAATTAATGGTGTTATAATTTGCAAATGAATTTAGTTCTGCAGTTTCTCTTTGAAGTCTGTTTTTGAAGTTCTTTTGTTGAAGTATGGCTACTTTTAAATCTGTTATAGAGTGTCCAGGGAGATTGAAGTGTTCTACTGTCTTTTGTATGTTACCAGTCCTGATATCTGATTTGTGTCCATTTATTCTTTTATGTAGAGACTGTCAGGTTTGGCCAATGTACATGGCAGAGGAGCATTGCTGGCACATGATGGGGTATATCACATTAGTCGATGTGCAGGTGAATGAGTCCATGCTGGTGTGGTTGGGTACTCTGATGGTGTCACTAGAGTAGAGTAATCTGTCCCCATATCTATTTTAGTGACACTGATTGAATTGAATTGGCCCTGTCAACACTGGTTCTCCACTTGTAAGGTAACTCTCTTCTCTTCAGAGTAGCAGCCGTGTTAGTCTGTATCTGTAAAAAGAAAAGGAGTACTTGTGGCACCTTAGAGACGAACAAATTTATTAGAGCATAAGCTTTCCCGAGCTACAGCTCCTTTTCTTTTTATGGCTACAGACTAAAATGGCTGCTATTCTGAAACCTGTCATTATGCAAGGCACTGAATTTAGCAGTATGGAGTGGAAATCTATCAACTTCATGAAAAAACTCGTACACTGTATGCATCCGATGAAGTGAGCTGTAGCTCACGAAAGGTTATGCTCTAATAAATTTGTTAGTTTCTAAGGTGCCACAAGTACTCCTTTTTTCTTTTCTTCATGTGTCAGTATAATAATGCCTGCATCTGTAATTTTCACTCCATGCATCTGAAGAAGTGGTTTTTTTACTCACGAAAGCTTATGCCCAAATAAATTTGTTGGATATAGACTAAAACGGCTACCCCTCTGATACTAAACATACAAAGTTTTTACACTTTGCACATTTTGCACAACTCTTGCTGGTGGCCGCTCTGACAAATTTTCCTAAAAAGTAATTAACTTCAGAAAAAAACAAATAAATATGCATATATCATTGTAATTTATTTATATAGAGGTTTTTTTTAAGACAATACAAATAATGTACAGTTGTATTTTGGTATCCCTGGACTCTGCTGCCTCCCTGGTCCCCCGCCCATCACCTCTGACCCCCACTGCTTCCCTCCTCTGCATTGCCCCGAGCTCCCTTCTGCAGCCTCGCACCCCAGGCTCACCCTGATCCTTGCTTCTTGACCATGGCACCTGATAAGGTCAGCCCTGCTGAAGCCCCTCCACCCTGAGCTGAAACCCAGAGTTGGAGAGCCACGGCTGGATCCAGGGTGGGGGAGGCTCAAGCCTGGAGTTTGGAGCTCTGAAGGTGGGAGTGGGGAAGAAACAGAGGCTGAAGCATGGAGCTTGCAAGAGCCCCATGCAGCCAAAGGAGGGGAGGGGGGTTAAGCCTGCCGCTGGAGCCTCCAGCTGAAGGTTGGGGGGAGCCTGTGAGGCTGAAGCTCCCCGCTGGAGTCTCTGGCTGAAGCCTGCCCTTTGGTGCTGCTTTGCCCCCTCCCCCATCTCTGTCCAGGAGGCTGTTGTGGCTGCAGGAAAACCCCCTGATGGCTACATGTGGCCACAGTGCCTGCATTTGAGAACCACCACCTGTCCTGTTCTGTTCATTTCTTCAAAAGCATCTGGCATTGGCCACTGTTGAAAGACAGGATAGTGGGCTAAAGGGACCATTGATCTGACCCAGTATGGCTGTTCTTGTGGTTTTATGTTCTTATGATAAAGGTATGCATAATGATGTAAAGGAGGTAGACTGAAAAAAATGTTTTTTTTTCCAGTAATACAAGAACTTAAATGAAACGGAAAGGCAGCAAACTTAACTGATAAAGTGCTGCCCCTTTTTATCTTTAGCATCTAGTCAAAGACTGGGGTTCTATGGGTGTTCCAGCTGGGAGTAGAAATTGGAGATAGGGATTTCTTTAATGCCATTTTGTTTATTTAAAAATAAGTCCTATGTCTCTGAACGCAGAGGGACTGACAGAAGTGGAAGCAACTTATTTTGCGCACAGCACTAGAGTAATCTTTTTAGCCTGTACCCCAACTCAAAAAAAATCCCTCTCCCCAGGTTTCTTCTAGGGTCAGCCATATGCTATCAGGTATTCCTTCAGCCTGTTGTCCTGTCCTCTCAGTCAGTTTTTGTTTGTTCTCCACCCCACACCCATCCCCCCAATCCACCCATGCCTCTTTACACTACTCAGTCAAACCCTCCACCCACCTGGTGCTAGTTCTGGGCACGCTCTCTTTGTTTTAGGTGTGACCCATTAACTCTGTTTTACAATTGACTCAAATGCGTGACTGATTCACATGTGGGTTTAAAGAAGTTTTAAGTCAACCCATATCAAGGTTTCATCATGCTCATAACACCTCCCAACTGAGCTTTGTCCATCTTACTGATCAGTAAAATGGTGACACCCAATAACCCATCCTAAACAAAAAGAAAAGAAATAATTTCAGAACTACAAGTTTAACTATTTACATGTGTATAGTGTCCTTCTGTCAGGATAGTTTCCCATCACCAACAAAAGAATCATAGAATATTAGGGTTGGAAGAGACCACAGGAGGTCATCTAGTCTAATCCCCTGCTCAAAGCAGGACCAACACCAACTAAATCATCCAGCCAAGGTTTTGTCAAGCCGGGCCTTAAAAACCTCTAAGGATGGAGATTCCACCACCTCCCTAGGTAACCATTCCCGTGCTTCACCACTCTCCTAGTGAAATAGTGTTTCCTAATATTCAACCTAGACCTCCCACACTGCAACTTGAGACCATTGCTTCTTGTTCTGTCATCTGCCATCACTGAGAACAGCCTAGCTCCATCCTCTTTGGAACCCCCCTTCAGGTAGTTGAAGGCTGATATCAAATCCCCTCTCACTCTTTTCTTCTGCAAACTAAATAATCATAGTTCCCTCAGCCTCTCCTCATAAATCCTGTGCCCCAGCCCCCTAATCATTTCTGTTGCCCTTGCTGGACTCTCTCCAATTTGTCCACATCCCTTCTGCTTTGGGGGAACCAAAACTGGACACAATACTCCAGATATGGCCTCACCAGTGCCGAATAGAGGGTAATAATCACTTCCCTTGATATGCTGGCAATGCTCCTACTAATACAGCCCAATATGCCATTGGCCTTCTTGGCAATAAGGGTGCACTGCTGACTCATATCCAGTTTCTCATCCACTGTAGTCCCAAGGTCCTTTTCTGCAGAGCTGCTGCTTAGCCAGTCGGTCTCCAGCCTGTAGTGGTGCATGGGATTCTTCCTTCCTAAGTGCAGAACTCTGCACTTGTCCTTGTTGAACGTCATCAGATTTCTTTTGGCCCAATCCTCCAATTTATCTAGGTCACTCTGGACCCTATCCCTACCCTCCATCATATCTACCTTTCCCCCCAGTTTAGTGTCATCTGCAAACTTGCTGAGGGTGCAATCCATCCCATCATCCAAATCATTAATAAAAATATTCAAGAAAACCACCACTTTCCCCATATTTACAGAGCCAGTTATCTCATCATATGTTATGCTTATCAGAATGCTATGCTCACCGAAAATGTGGGGCTTTTCTCTCCCTGGATTTCCTTTCATTGCATTCTTGAAGCATTTTTGTTGTTTCCATGGAACTTGCTGACCTGTGAAAGTTTCTTCCTGCCCATTCTTGTTGAGTGGAGCTGCAGAGTTTTCACTGGGTGCTCTTTTCAACTGTAAAGTATTTTGGGGGCAAGGATCCTTTTATGTTTTTGGTGATATATACATTTTTAGTTAAATGTTGAGATTACCAAAAACAATTGAAAAAGAAAATATCTAGGAGGGCGTGGAAAATTGGGATTTCCCTATGAAAACTTTCCCTTAGACTACATGTAAAGGAAAAGAGAGGTTGTGCCTTTTCTCTAGGGTGACCATATTTCCCAAAGAGAAAATGAGACACCCCCAGCTGCTCGTCCGAGGCCCCCCTGTCAATGCTGTTGCTGGTGGCTGGAACCCTGCTTGCTGGAACCCTATGACCCCCACCCCGTGAGGCTGTTTCCTGGTCCTTGGAACCCTGCTGGCCCCTGCAGGAGGTGATATCAGTCAGCTCTGTCTTTTGGGGGAACCAGGGCGTAGTATCTAGCCTGTCTGACTCATGAAAGACACCCCACCACCACCAGTCTCTGCTTGAACAAAAACCGATCAGAAAAAAGGCTGGCAGAGAGCAGTGAAGGGCGTTGGGAGACACACCTGACCCCTCCTGACAAGAATGACAAGAGTAAGACATCTCCATTAGCATACAGAATGAAGAACAGAGACAACTCCCCTAGCCTCATCTGCATGAAATATGGGACAGGGATTAGCATAAAGAATGAAGAACAGAGAACTGCACTGAACTCTGGGACCAGAAAAGCAGGGACGCACTGCATCATGGGAATCTCTGCTCCAGATGTTAATGAACCTACGCCTGCACACACCCAGCTCAGCAATTATCAAACCAATTCTAGTAATTAATCCTTGATTGATATCCAAAATACTGAAGCAGCCTATTTGCATTGTGAGCTCCCTGGAAGAAAACACCACCCATAGCCAAGAGTGATCAGCTCCTATTGTCTAGCCTAAAGAAAACCCTTGAGTCATCAGTTTACCTATAAACAAATCTAGTGTTCTCTCTTGAACCATTGTATTTTCTCTACAAAAATCCCTGCTCACCCTCCAGTCAGTGTTCTGATGCTTAGATCCAAACTATGCATCAGTTCCACTGGGACTCCATCTCCTGACTGATTGTGCTGGGGGCTCTGCCTGTCTCCAGCACTCAGGACCCTGAGCTACCACCATCATCTGGGAACCCCGACCAGTTCAAGCCTCCTGGAGTGGGTGAGATCCCCCTCTTTCTCTCTCTCTTTATTTTCCTTTCTACCTTAGGTATTAACCGTTAATAATGTATGTTTTGTTGGTTTAACCCTCCTTGTGTAGTTATCACTATTATTCAATAAATAACTTTTATGGTTAAGCTGGTTGCTTCTCTCTCTCTCTCTCCACTTTACTCTTTTGGGTTTTAGCTTCCCCCATTTACTCTGCAGCAGCGCTTCTTTTACCTAAGCTAAAGATCCCTGTAGCGCCCAAAAATACTGTGGGGATTGCTCATCCAGTGGGTTATTACTGGTACAATTGTGACGTGAAGGTGGGGATAGGGACATGTTAAACCTGTGGCACATCAGGGGGGCGGGGGGCAGCTGAAAGTGCTGCTCAGCCCAGCCTATTGAGACCAGGGGCACATGAGGGTGACAGCTTGAGGATGCTGCTTAACCCAGCCCATTGAGTACAGGGACATATAAGGGGATCAGCTTGAGAGCACTGATTGACCCGGTCCGCTCAGACTTGCTCTGTTAGTATATTTGTGTGTGTTTGTGTGTGTGTTTTCATCTAGTTCTAGGGCTGGAGGAACCCGGTCCTGGGGAACCTAGGTCCTGCAGGATAGCTCCACTGGGAGGGGACTTGCAGAAGGAAGGAGTAGAGCTCTATATGAACACACAAGTGACATAAGCAGTGCATTAATAGAATTACAGAACCCTCCACCCCACCAAAGAGTAACCCTAATAAATGAGCATACCCCAAAGTAACGGGCATATCTGATAACAGTTGCCTGGCCACTGGAACCCTGCTGGCCCCTGCATGCTGGAAGGCTGCTTCCCCCCCAACCCTGCCTCCCCCCTGTGGGGGGCTAGTATCTCCACTTGCGCCCTCTGCACTGCACCCCACTTTATTTTCCAAAAGTGAGCATCTGTCCTGTTTGCTCTTACCAAATAATCAAGTCAGCAAGATAAAATGGCACAAATGCCTCCTTTTGGGAAAAAAAAAGAGTCAGGATGGCCAGAACAGGGCTTAAAAAAGGGCCTGTTCTGGCCAAAACTGGACATACAGTCACCCTACTTTTCTCTTTGTTTAAAGGAGACCAAAAGCTGTTTTTAAAACGAGCAGGGTTTTTTTGTTTTGTTTTGTTTTTTAATAAGAAATTCAAGTCTAGCCTATTCTGTTTTTTTCTGTAAGATTTTGTATGAATTCTGTTCTAGTCATCTAGATAAATGCTTAGGTTTCACTTATTGTGTAAATTAAACACAATTTAGAACTGTTTTTTAATACTCAATTAAATTGAACACCTGACAAGCACTTTAAAAGAAAAGATCTTTGTTAAATGTAATCCACCAATGGGAATGCTAGAATAGATCTGCATAGGTGACTCAACCTGCTCTGGGAAGAATCGGAGAAGCACCCGGAAGAATAACTCATCTCGCATTATTGCAGCATCTGTTGTATCCCTGGTAAAACAGCTTTTCAGACCCTCTTTTTCATGCACTAAATTCACAATTGGAAAGAAACAAACATGGGGGTGAATACTCAGCTATTTTCTGCACTCTACCCTGCTTATTTATATTAACTACAGATGAGAAACGGAGGGGTCATCAAAGGCCAGTATCCCATGAGAGGTCTTTCTGCTGCCAGTTAAGGCAGGAGTGGCCGAGTAGTGTCAAGGGGGCTGTGGTATCATCTTACTGAGATGTGCTTTCTGAGATGCCAGTTACAATCCAGGAGTGACCTGCATTGTGCTGCATGAACATGGGAATGAGTAAACTGATAGAGACCAAGCCCATAATTCGCCATAGCAGCAGCTGAGCCTAGAAGGCGCTGAGCCTTCATCTTCCAGGCAGCGCTCTGCAGACTTGCTGCGTGGGGCCATGACCTGCATAGCATGCACACACTCTAGGGCAGGAGAGTGGATCCTTTCCTCTTCTCTCCTTCCCCGTCCCAGCCATCACAGAAGCCCTGACCATAGGCACTTCCACCTCAGTAACTGTCATGTTTGCCAACTCCCTCCCCATCCTACCCAGAGGAGAAGAGACCTGGAAGGAAGAGAGGAAGATGGAGAAGATGGGAGAATGGGGAAAGGGATCTGGAGACCCTACAAAAGGAGAGGCAGAAAAGATGCAGAGGGAGCTGGGAGACTGACAGATGATGGAGAGATGGGAGGAAGGGATGAGGGAGGAGATAATCTGCTCCATGGCAATACAAAACAATGACCTAAAGGCTGTTTTCTAAGGGTATGTCTACAAAGCAAAGAAAAACCCGCAGCTTGCCCATGCCAGCCAACTCGGACTTACAGGCTCAGGCTGTGGGGCTGTTTCATCGCTGTTTAGATTTCTGGGCTCACGCGGGAGCCAGAGCTTTGGGACACTATCACCTCACAGGGTCCAGAGCCCAGGCCACAGCCAGAGCCTGGAAATCTACACAGCAATGAAATAGCCTTGCAGCCCGAACCCCATGAGACCCAGTTGGTTGGCAAGGGCCAGCCATGGGTGTCTAGTTGCTGTGTAGACACACCCATAAGGACTTGTCCATGGCCACCCACACAATAAATAGCACAGCTGAGATAAAGCACTAAGGTCTCATATCTTCAAGTCCTAGGCTGTGTGCACTTGAGCAAACTAACAGGTGAGAAATACGTAATACCAGCCCAAGGAAGATGTTCCAGCTAGATTACTATATTAGACAGTTCTATTACACAAGGTAAAGTTCTTTGGGAATATAACATGATGCTGCATGCCATATTCTTCATAGAGATATTATTATATGATTATGACATAATCATAATGTATCTTATACAGGATGTGTCATGTGAGTTATCATGGAAAGGTTATGATTTACTGAATATGATTATCCTATTTGTATGCATGTATCATTTTTGTATCTGAAGTTAAGAATATTGTCTATATATTTGTATTACAAATGTGTTTGCACCTGGGGAACGCCCACTAGGCAGCATGCACTCAGTCTAGATGGCTGGCTGGGATGAGCCCATTCAGGTTAAAGGGCCATTAGAGAAAACAATAGGACTTAGAAAAAGTTTATCTCCCACTGGGGGTAAGGGGGTGGGCTTCCTGAGGATGCTACAAACAGCCTCTGACTCATGATTGCTATGACACTACAAGCACACATGACAAGGTCACCTGGTGCTGGTCTCCATCTTGGGATTCCAGTGTACTTCCGTTGAGTGGCGTGGGAACCAAGCTTTGAAACAAAGTGTTCCTGCCATATGCAAAAGCTATATAAAGCAGGTGAGTGACTCCCCACCCAAAGAGACTCCTGGAAACATCTGAGAAGCAAAGACTGAACTGGGGGAAGTGCTGGACCCAGGCTAAAGAGATTTTTAGCCTGTGAATGGAACACCTGGGGTTTCCAAGCTGTAAGTTAGTGCAGCTTGCCCATTAAGATCCTGCAGCCTGCTTGCATCATCATTTAGGGTGAGAATTTGCTATTCCTATCCAGTCTATGTAGTATATTAAGCTTAGTTTGCATGTTTCGTTTATTTGCTAGGTAATCTGATTTGATCTGTTTGCTATCCCTTATAGTTACTGTGACAAGCTCTGTCCTTGCCTCCGTGGGTCCCACGTTTCCTGGCAGCTTTCGCTAGCCTCAGAGGCTCACTGTGACCTTCCACGTAACCCTTCTCTGTCTAGAGACAAGGGTCACAGTCTACTGAGCAATTTTCATCATAAGCCAGCGAGGGAGGTGAGGAGAAGTTATCCTTCCTTGCACAGTCACTGTTGTCTCCCAGTCTCAGTGATTAATCAGGGGGAAAAGGGTGGGGGGGAGCCCGGACCCACCCTCTACTCCGGGCTCCAGCCCATAGTATCAGCTATGGTAACTGATCTTTTAGAAACATGACATGTACAATTCCCTGGGCTACTTCCCCCACAGCAGCCCTCACTTCCTCAAACTCCACTTCACCCTTACCTCAGGGCCTCCTTCCTTGTGCCTGATATGGTGTGTACTACTCAGTCTCTCCAACAGCACAACTTCCTCCCACAACTCCTGACATGCACACCCACCTGACTAACTGGGAGGCTTTTAACTAGTTTCAGCCAGCCCCTGATTGGCTTCAGGTGTCCCAATCAACCTAGCGTTCTCCCTGCCTTCTGGAAAGTTCTTAATTGGCCCCAGGTGTCTTAATTGACCTGGAGCAGCCGCCATTTCACTTATTCTGGTACCAGGGATTTGTTTAGCCTGGAGCTAATATATCTGTCTCCCACTACCTTTCTATAGCCATCTGGCCTTGCCCCGTCACATTACTTAAAATCTATCTTTTGTAATTAATACATTTGTTTTTGCTTTGTCTAAAACCAATGTGTGTGGAAGTCATAACTCGGGGCAAAAAGCTGTTGTATATTCCTCTCCCCATTGAGGGAGGGGGCCAATTTCATGAGCTTACAGTGTACAGTTCCGTGTGCAGCGCAAGATGGTATAATTTTGGGGTTACACTCCAGAGTGGTGTGCGTGCCTTAGGAAATGGGACGTGCCCTAGCTGTGCCTTCCCATGCAGGGGCTCGTTAAAGAACCTGTGTGCATGTAACTGCAGATGGGTGTGTCCCTATCTGTATGTGTGCTGGTAAAAGTGCAGGCTAGAGCCTGGGAGAGGGCTTGGCAGGCTGGTCACAGCAGAACAGTGTAAAGGGAGCCCAGGCTGATGGGTCAGGGGGCACACGGGGGAACCCGTCACATATAATAACAGAGAAAAACCAAGGTTAGACTGGTCTCAGTAACATGTGATCAGGACTATTCATCCTGGAGAAACATGAATACAACCTGTAAGTGACCAGAACAACATCAGAGAGTGTCATTCACAATAAATATGACCCCACTGCAGAGGGCCACACATTCAGCATTCTTTCTTTATTTGCCCCTGCAAAATGTATCAGCACATTAGGTTAAAAGGATGCATAATTATGTATTTTCCATGGTACTAAGCAGGCTGAGGCATCTGTATACCAAACCCCAAATCTTGTTTAACACTTTAATGTTGGACACTGAAAGCGCCATGTTAACATGTTTGTCTCTTTGGTCCATTTATGACATTGAAATTAATACAGCAACATGCACTGTGTCTGCAAGGAAAAGGGCTGGACAAGGTAAGAGCAAAGGAGCTTTATTTTTTCCTAAAAGCAAGGAAGATATCTAATCCGTGTCCCTCAAAGGCATATCATCACCGGGGTGGGGGGGGGGAAGGTGTTTTTAACTCGAGTTAGCTAACATGAGGTTAAAAGGCAGTGAAGACAAACAGTTTGTAGTTTCCAATGGGTTAGTAGGTCAAGTTAAAACTGTGGCATAGCCTAGGGTTTACCATGACCTGCTAATTCATGTGACAGCTACAAATTGCCTTGTCTTCACTAGGATTTTACTTCATGTTTACTAACTCGAGTTAACCCTCCTAGTGATTTGGGGTCTATCTGACCACACTATGCATAACAATGTAAATAACATTTTTTGTGTCAAATCTGGGCCTATTCACACATTATTCTCAAAGTAGGATGAGGTCCCTTTTTCCGTGTTGGTTTTATCATGCTGCTGGTTGCAGTTTTGATGTATCAAACAAAGTCAATAAAAAGGTCAGTTAGATCCCTCAATTTTAGTCAGTGGCAAAAATGAAAGTACTACACATCCAAGGGTCTTTGGAGGTCTCTTGGACCCCAAACACATACAAACATTTAAATAAATCATGACAGGCAAACCACTGTCTCTTCTTTTACGTATTCACAAACTGTGATGAGACCAACATGTTAGCACTGGTTTTGTCTGCATACCTGTTGTGGTTTTAGTGTAGTGAAAAAAGTCACTCAAATGGTATTGGGGTCAGTTGGACCCCAAATTAATTTTGGATGTATTCCAGCATCAGATTGTTTTTATTTTGAGGCAGCAGTTATGATGGGATTATATGAATCTTTCTCCATTGCTTTTATTGTAGTTTCAGTGGGTGAGAAATCACTGATGCATAAAGAAAAGGAGTACTTGCGGCACCTTGGAGACGAACAAATATATTTGAGCATAAGCTTTTGTGAGCTACAGCTCATTTCATCGGATGCATTCAGTGGATGCATCCGATGAAGTGAGCTGTAGCTCACAAAAGCTTAGGCTCAAATAAATTTGTTCGTATCTAAGGTGCCACAAGTACTCCTTTTCTTTTTGTGAATACAGACTAACACGGCTGCTACTCTGAAACCTGTCATGATGCAGAAAGGAACATGGCAGGCTTGCCTCAGACTCCGAGTATGCTGGGTACTTATCCAGAGCTTAAGAAGATGCAACATCTGCTCCAGAGAAAATAAATAAATAATAAAAATATGCAAAGTGTAAGAACTTTGTATATTCAGAACATGTTGCCTATTTGCTCCATTTGTTCAAAGCAATAAGACATTTACTGCCACTTTGTTGTGTTTCTGCCTTTTATACTGTTGCTGTTCCTGTCTGTTTTCATTGTCTATACTTGGGGTCAGTTAGACCCCAACACCTGTATTTTATGTAGTTTTAAAAAAAAAAAAAGAGTTTTGATCATGGGGTCAGTTAGACCCAGCACAAATACTGTGTCGTGTGCTGCTGACTCTAGAAAAGTTTTAACTTGTTCATAGTTTTATAGTTCACTGGTTACAGTAAAGTCAGTTTTAATTGCACCCATCCCCCTTCCCCCCAATTTTGACATACCAGGGGGTCTCCAAGACCCCAGTACAGAAACAGTTGGGTGATTTTTGGTCCAATACCAAGGCTAAGAACACACCTGTTTCCTAGTGAGGACACACCAGAAAGAGTTGAAGAACAGTTCTTTCTATCCTGTCCTTTTGGTGCTGTTGCATCCAGTAAAGGCTGAGGAGCATCAGCAGAGCTTTCAGATCCTAGCCCTAGAATAACAGGAGGGGAGAGATTGCAGGACTTTATGCTGTTTAAAACAAAGATTTACTCGCCATATATTATAGATAAGCCATGGAGAGGGCTCCTCAGCTCAGGTAAGGTCTTGTTTTGAAAAGTGCTTTCAGCCATGAGTGCCATGCAAATTCTACAGGAAAGGAACAAGATAATCTATTGTATGATTTTTCTCCCCAGGACTCCAGGGTTTCATCACTGAGGCTCTGCTTGTTTTTCCTGGAACTAAATACTCCTCCACTGAAACAAAGAACAGCGTGGATGGAGGGCCACATCGGGGTTGCGAAATGGTATTGAGGACCGGGTAGGGAAGGCTGTGCCTCCACAAACAACCTGGCCCCTGCCCCCTATCCGCCCCTCCCACTTCCTGCCCCCTGACTGCCCCCCTCAGAACTCCCGACCATCCAACCCCCCTACTCCTTGTCCCCTGACCGCCCCCTCCCGGGACCCCCAGCCCCTAACTGGCCCCCCGGGATCCCACCCCCTATCCACAGCCCCACCCCCTGACAGCCCCCCCGGGTCCCCCGACCCATCCAACCCCCCCCATGTCCCCTGACCACCCCCTCCTGGGATCCCCATCCCTAACTGCCCCCCAGGACCCTCCCCATCCAACCCCCCCCCCGCTCCCTGTCCCCCCCGGGACCCCACCCCCTATCCAAGCCCCCTTGCTCCCTGTCTCCTGACTGCCCCCACCCTGAACCTCCACCCCATCCAACCGCCCCCTGTCCCCTGACTGCCCCCCAGGACCTCCTACCCCTTATCCAACCCTACCCTCCCCCCGCCCCCTTACCATGCTGCTCAGAGTGGCAGGACAGGCTTATTGGAAAGCTTCGGAGGTGGGCGGGTGCAAGCCACGCTGCCCACGCGGCGGTGTTACTGCAGGGCAGGGGGACAGCAGGGGAGGGGCTGGGGGCTAGCCTCCCCGGCCAGGAGCTCAGGGGCCAGGCAGGACGGTCCCGTGGGCCGGATGTGGCCTGCGAGCTGTAGTTTGCCCACCTCTGAGCTAGTTGGACAATTTTTGGCAATTTTTTGTTCCATTTTCTGACAAGCTCTAATAATGAACTCTCAGATAAAGAAAGGGGGAGGAGGAGTGTATCTAACGAGATACGAAGAATGGGCAAATTCTGCTTCTCTTGAAATAAAGGCAAATGTTGCAAGTGTGTTTCTAAAAAACAAAAAGCAGCACATGAATTTCTCAGTTGAGGTGCTTCTTATTTCAGATATAGGAAAATAGCAAGTGGAGAAACAACAAACATAAATCTCCTTGGAAGAGAGCAAACACAGTGACTGTCTTGGTGACATGCGGCATCTGAACTGAAACAGAAGAAGGCAGCTTGCCTTCCAGCTGCTCTCACAGCCCACAAGATGGCTCTTCAACAGCGAAAGGTGCAGAACACAGACAACATGATGACAGCTTCTCCCTTCAGTTACATAGCTTTGACTCCTCCCCTCCAATTCATTAACTTATACATGTTTAGTCTTCTGGGAGGTTTGCATTTACGTTATGTCTAAAGGTATCAGTCATGAAGGGCGTTTGACACTTGTTCCTCATGGCCATCATTAGGTCCACCAATTAGATTAATATCTTCTTTAGGCCAATAAAAACAGACCCATTTTCAAGTCAGTAAACATATTTACATCATCTTCAATCTCGGGACCTTTTCTGGACCTCTGCTGTAACAGCAGGACAATATGATTCATTATTATTAACTCCTTTATGTATACCAGGAAATCCTGATCCCAGTACCTTTCTGACAACTCTATTCCCCACTGCTCCCATAATTTCAAATCAGAACCCTCCCTCCCCCACCCACCTTGCTATCAGAAACAATTGGGACAGTACCAGGGTGTCAGCATGTTCCTCTGAAGTATTGTATCTCACATGGTACTCATGTGCAATGGAGATTGAAGCTCATCTTTGCATCACAGCTGCTGCCTAAAGTACAATGCATGCCTTTGAGCCCCAGATTTTCTAGGGAATGGTGATGAATTCTGAATTTCTAAAACATTAATGAAATTAATTACTCCAAATTAGTGCTAGTGCCTCTTCCTCTCCTTGAAATCCCTCTTTACCTTTCACAGTGGTGTGTAAGTAAATGCTCTGGGTTTTTCTCTCCAATCTCTGTGGAATAACAGCTTCCATCCCTACTAGGGAGACATTGCATACTAACAGAAAGGGAAGTTTTGGAGTAAAATGCACTAGTATCCTGGAACCATTTTTCCTTCTGCTACTTGAATAGTAATATTTTGCCTCACTTAATTTCTTAACAACCTTAACATTGGGATGATGAATTCTGATACATTTGTGAAAAACTGTCCGATAGTTACTAGTTTAATGTTGCCAAGAAAGAACTCAAGCTCTGAAACATTATGCACTTCAGGTACATCCTGACAGGCATGCGTCATCTCTTTTTAAGGGATAGAACCCCCTCTGCAAATATTCTATGCCCCCTAAAAGCAACCTTTTCCCCAATTTTTGTGGGGTGTGTAGGTAGGGGAAAGGCTAGCTTGGTGAAGGCTATACCACTGCAGTGTGGATTGTACCTGTTCTGGGCATGAATAGAGAACTTCACTTTTTAGGGTTTTTCAATCTAGTCTGCCAAGCTGCCTGTCAATCCTGCAGCTTTTGCTGCTGAGTGATTGGAAACACCCTGCTTTTTTTGTATGAGGAGTGGGAGAACCACCTGTACGGCCTCTAACTGCCCCAATAAAGGATCTTGGAAACATACAGGTGTCTTTGCCCTTCCTCCAAGAATTGCTCTGCTGGGGGAAAATTCTGAGAGTAAGGAAAATAGGCGCTGAAACATGGTGGCTGTAATAATCAGAATTCCTTTTGTCCCACCTGTGTGTCTACTGTACAGACCTTTTTTAGCAAGCACCGCTTGCTGGGGCATAGTCATGGGGAAAATCATGGAGTGGAGATTGACATGAGACCAGATTGGGCTTTAGATTCTGCTTGATGCGTCTCCTCCAGTATCCCATGTGGTAGGTCATAGCAGAATTGCCAGGCAGCTTAGATATACTCCCTGCTCCTCACTCATGCTTGTGTGGTTCCCTTGCAGGCTCACCACCTTAGTATACAAGTTTTTCACATAAGACAAATGCTACATCTATACTGTGACCATGTTCAATCTCAAACCCTGATCTGGCTGGGAGTAAACAGAAGCCAGACGTCAATTTCCAAAATGTTGGGAACCATTTAAGCAATGCCTTGGAGGCGAGTGATCTCAGCTTTCTCCCAGGCTTCCAGTTCTGCCACTGGGATAGAACTGTCCAACCACTGCCAAATACTATCCCCAAATGTTCAACCCTGTCATTGAGGTAAGTTACCGTCTAGTGGCTGTCCCACAGAGAATATAATTCCTACTACTACTGACAGACAATGCAGTAGAAACAGGTGGGTTTATGAAGCAAAGGTCCTGGGTTTTATTCTCTATTGTTGCATATATGCGTTTGTAACTGAGGTGGTTGGGCCATGTGATTCTGTATTATCCAATAAAATGTGAAACGTTGAATTTTGAGAAGTTTTATATTTTATGATGATGATTACTTCATACTCCTTTTAGGACAACCACAATAAATAGTTTTTCTATTACTTATTCTGGCCAGTAGATGTCACTGTGGAATCATAGGCATATAATAGCCATTGCCCATCCCTGGCTACAAATGGCTGTTTGTGTAGGATCAGGGATATCTCCTGTGTTAAAAGTCAATATCATTTTCCTTGTTTAAAGCTTCAGGATCATCACACAGTGATGGAGGTGGAAACCAAGAACAACCATGTCTTCTTCTACCTGGAAAAGATAAGCTTGGGGAAGAATGTGCTTTTGTTTTTTTGTTATATTTGGAGCATGGACTCCCAAATAAATGAAAAAAAACACATCATCAGCAGGTCAGCAACTAGCCTGTGTTTATTGTTTTCTACAGAGAGACTTAAAGTGTCTGTTGCCATCCCGTATAATTGGTGTGGTGGGCTGTTCAGATGGCCTAGTCACACTATATAAATCCATTAAGAGTAGCAGCAATTAGTATTAAAAGAAACAAAGTCTGATGCAGTTTTCTGTCCTGTTTCCAGGCATCTCAGGAGGAAATCAGTTTCTCTTTTTCAGTTGAGCAAAACCTTCCTGGGTCTGATATGAAACATGCTGCAGTGCACACATCTATGACTGCTATGAAACAGGTAGGTGGCCTGGCTGAGCCTGGGAAGAGACCACTGAACCAAACTACTGATCCCAGCTTTAGCAGAAGCCAAAGAGCTAAATAGTGATGAAATCTGATGCATTTCCCCAGCTGGTTGGATGCAGACTTCTCTTTCCGTTTCTGCATTTGCCCTTTTTTTTTCTCACAGCAGCAGTGTGTGGAAGGTAAGTATGTAGCTCTTACTGGTTACTACACAGCTCCTCAACCAAGGAGAGACATTGGGAATTCTCTCTCCCCATTCTTGTTTAATTTGAACACAAAGACAGATGGATAGTGGCACTTCAAGAACTCTTTACCTGGTTCAATGTGTGGCATAACCATTGTACTACAGATTTAGCATGAGGGTAAAAATAAATGACCTGAGGTGAGCGGTTCTGTCTTGTCTAGTCTGGCATGTCTCACCCACCCACCATATCATTCCCATAGAACCTAACAGCTAAGTAACTATGTATCAGTCTTCATGGAGTACCAAAGGCTATAGTTACCATTACACTTAAAGTCCCAAGGTGTTTGCCCAGATCAGTAGAGATGTACAGAGGATTTGAAGGTATGTTCTGCTTCCTGTGATTGTGCACACTACCATCTGACATTAGAACATCGTCAGTGGGCCCAGTTTAATACACTGAACACTGAATACTTCTGAACATTGTCAGTGGGCCCAGTGCAATACATTGAGCACTGACTATGCATTCTAGATCAGTCATGGAAACAAGTCCCTTGACGCCTGGGGAGGCTACAACAAGATCCATTGGCTGCTGGTGTATCTGGAATATGTGTTAACCACAGATGTGCATGCACTGGGGTTGGAGCGATTTGTCGTTGGAATATGGATGTTTTCTTCCTTTTCTTTTTCAGACGAGTATGCTCTTGCTGAATACAATACACCCTGCGGTCAGGCTTCAGGCTGAAACCAGCCAAGAGCCCGGAAAGGGTAACTGAGAGCAACGGATATTTGATCCGTATGAGTGGGGAAAGAAGAGCATAAGAGAGTTGATTGTTTGTGTAAAGGAAAAGGAAAAGTAGAGAGCTAGATGTGAGATAAATCCACACATACTGCTGTGGATCAGGAAAGCCTGCTTTCTGCCAACCCTTTCAAAAAGGTTGGGGACAACCTGGATTTTACCTACATTCCCTGAAGATCAGAGTTGCTGGTATATCATAACAAAGTTAATACTGTGCAATTAGTCCGGAGACTCCCTACCACCTAGATACCCAGGGGCACATTATATGCGGGTGTTTCTTTTAGAAGAACGGATTCTTGGAAATCACATTTCTGGCAACAAATTCTTCTCAAAACTATAATTTTTTAGGGAAAAAATTAGTTTCTGCTTGAAAAAATAATCTATAGATTTTCATCACTTTTTCTTTTTTTCTTTCCTACCAGGACAAATGAAAGCTGTGAATGTGATTTTGATTCCTACTTTCCTCTGTGACTGAGCTTGGATAGGGCCATTTCAATAAATGTCACACTCCAAATTACAGTATGTGTGGACTGGTTAGTTTTAACAGGATGAGATTGACACCCCTTCTCCAGCATTGTTGGTTCAGGTAGGGGAGGGCTGTGTTCACACATTGTCCATCCACAGTCAACAGGGCCCCTTGGCTGGCAGTTGTTTCATTAAATATGAATGGTCCAATCCCATTATATCTTCAAGGTACCTGCATTCATACATTGACAGGTTTTGTCAGTCCATTCCTACGAACCCAGACACGTCTACATGACTCACACTCAGTCAATTCATAGTTTAATTCCCCTGTCTCTGGAAAGAGATTAATCCCTCCCTTCATAGCAAGTGGGTTGCAATACAAAAGTGAGGTGGGAAATCTAGGCACACACAATTTTCATAAAAAATAATAGAGATTTCCCACATTCTTCACAAGTACCATCTAAAAGATAGTCAAACAGAGGTTTCTCCAATAAAAAGATTCTGTACATCGAAATGGGGAGAGAATGAGGGAAATTGCTAAAGTGAGAGCTTGACTTAATGCTTTACATTTCAGATGCTTTAACTGTTTTTCCTTCTTGAGTTTTTAATAAAAGGTTAAAACCTTTTTAATGGTGATTGTTACAATGGGACTCACCAGTGTTAACTTGACATGAACGCGCCCCCCCCCCCCAACCATTTAATGGTGTAACAGTGAACAAATGTTTTTATTTATACCCCTTTTGGCCCCAAATACTCTCGTAGCAACACAGTGGTGATAACCTAGAACAGCCACATGAGCAATGGGAAGAGTTTGTGCTTGGCAACCCAGAAGGAGATTCTGTTATTAAAGCACCTTACTGCAATAGCCATTTCCAGCACACCTCCAGATAAGTCTGTCAGACAGTCTTTCACCTGTTGTCATGCAGCACTTTTAGTTTGGTGCATGTGATTATTTCTTTTAGGTGGCCAGTGATGCTCTTGACCCTTTGAAGACCTAAATGTGAAGATATTGTCTCTGTATCGATACATCTTCATAATGCAGCATGTGTTTAAGTGCTTTGCTGGATTGGGGCAGAGTGCTTGGTCAGCACATTGCAGGATCAAATGCTATGAAAAGGATTTTCAAAGTTGTACTGCTGTAGTGCTTCAATGTAGACAGGGGTTCTCCAACTGCTATAGCTAATGCTCTCCCTGAGGCTAGATTGATGGAAGAATTCTTCTGTTGAGAGAAGAAGAGAGGCGGGGGGGGGGGGGGTGGTCGGGGACTCTCTCCTTGGGGGACTGAGTCATCTATCTGCTGCCCCGGCCGAGAAAACCCAGAAGTCTGCTGCTTGCCAGGAGCGAGGATTCACGATGTGACGGAGAGACTGCCGAGACTCATCAAGCCCTTGGATCACTACCCCTTCCTGCTTCTCCACCTGGGCACCAATGGTACTGCCAAGAATGACCTTGAGCGGATCACTGCAGACTACGTGGCTCTGGGAAGAAGGATAAAGGAGTTTGAGGTGCAAGTGGTGTTCTCGTCCATCCTCCCCGTGGACGGAAAAGGCCGGGGTAGAGACCGTTGAATCGTGGAAGTCAACAAATGGCTACGCAGGTGGTGTCCTTGTTGAACCTTATCAGATCTCTTTTGGCCCAATCCTCTAATTTGTCTAGGGACCTCTGTATCCTATCCCTACCCTCCAGCATATCTACCTCTCCTCCCAGGTTAGTGTCATCTGCAAACTTGCTGAGGGTGCAATCCACACCATCCTCCAGATCATTAATGAAGATATTGAACAAAACCGGCCCCAGGACCGACCCTTGGGGCACTCCACTTGATATCGGCTGCCAACTAGACATGGAGCCATAGATCACTACCCGTTGAGCCCGACAATCTAGCCAACTTTCTATCCACCTTATAGTGCATTCATTCAGCCCATACTTCTTTAACTTGCTGGCAAGAATACTGTGGGAGACCGTGTCAAAAGCTTTGCTAAAGTCAAGGAATAACAAGTCCACTGCTTTCCCCTCATCCACAGAGCCAGTTATCTCATCATAGAAGGCAATTAGATTAGTCAGGCATGACTTTCCCTTGGTGAATCCATGCTGACTGTTCCTGATCCCTTTCCTCTCCTCTAGGTGCTTCAGAATTGATTCCTTGAGGACCTGCTCCATGATTTTTCCAGGGACTGAGGTGAGGCTGACTGACCTGTAGTTCCCAGGATCCTCCTTCTTCCCTTTTTTAAAGATTGGCACTACATTAGCCTTTTTCCAGTCATCCGGGACCTCCCCCGATCGCCATGAGTTTTCAAAGGTAATGGCCAATGGCTCTGCAATCACATCCGCCAACTCCTTTAGCACTCTCGGATGCAGCGCATCTGGCCCCATGTACTTGTGCTCGTCCAGCTTTTCTAAATAGTCCAGAACCACTAGTGAAAAATTCAGGTTAAATGACTTGGCCAGCATCACACTGGAACTGTTAACCATCTCTGAAGAGAAAACAGGCAGGTGAGTTTGGCAACCTGCCTGTGGTGGGGATAACATGGTGAAGGCAGGGAACTGTGCAGCCTGGGAATACCTGGGTCAGAAGAGAGAAAGGCATCCAGAACGGCAGCAGCTGCAGAGCTGGAAACCTGAGTGTGGGCACCTTTTGCTTGACCACTGAAGGAGAATGCAAGTGCAGTTGCCCTAAACTGTGACAGTGATCATGTAATTAAAGACTGTTGCATAATATATATGCACAAGTGGGCCAAATTAAGGTTACACAGACAACTTTAATTCTGGTGTTTCCTAACTTTGGAGTGCTTGACATTGCAACTTTAACTTTCTTTTAATTTTTATGTAATTGTATCAGGTTTGTTGGCAAAGAGATGACTACATCAGTGACACAATGATGCAAATAAATAAGTAATTATAATAATTAATCAGATCACTGGCAAACCTCTGATTTGTTTGAAGCCTACTACCCAGAAGGGGAACATGCAGCTAACGCCACAGCATGTTATAAAATCACTTCTCATTGCAATTACAGATAATTCGCTCTTATCTTCGTCTGAAATATAAATATCACTAAGAAAATGAAAGGAGAACTGTGTGCACATAAAATGTTTGTCCTCTGTTCCAAATAATCCCAAGTTGTTTTAACTGATACAGACTTATCAGATGTAGAAATGAGGTCTCATATGTCATCAAAACATATTCCTTATCTTGCAGCCTGAAATATAATCTCCCCTAAGCATCTGCTGCGGCAAAAAAGTCCATTCTTCTATGTTAAGTACATGCTGCTCTGAACTATGCCTGAGACATGTCTCTTTTATGTAAAATTTATGTCAATCCATCAAATCTCTCTCCTTGAATGAGTTGCCTCTCCCAATAATTATTGAAACTCTACTGTATC
The DNA here is from genome assembly GCF_965152275.1 of Natator depressus. Classification (NCBI taxonomy): domain Eukaryota; kingdom Metazoa; phylum Chordata; order Testudines; family Cheloniidae; genus Natator; species Natator depressus. The sequence continues at coordinate 212,245,168 of NC_134234.1, read as the reverse complement.
ATCTCCACTCACTCACCTGGTGTTAGCCTTTTACATGCACATTGTGAAGTTGTGATTGGCTACAGAAGGTGCAAAGTAACCAAAAATCGAGCTCTGTATGTCAAGCACTGTCCAGAAACAAGGATAATTTGTCTAGAGCAGGCCTGATATTTGCAGTTCAAACTTTTCTTAAGCTGTTTAGATGTGGGATTTTCATTTTGGCCCAAGTTCAAATGAAAGTAAACAACAGAAGCAGCCTCCCAATATGTGGCAGCCTGACCTGAGAATCACAAATAGACACATTACTCAGACTCCATTTGTTACCACTGAGAAAACTTTTCTTGTATACACAGAGACCTGGGCCAAGATTTTCAAAACTGGAGGTATAAATTTAGGCTCTTAAATCCTTATTTAGATGTCTAAGTAGCCTGATTTTCCATCATACCAAGCATGCAACAGCTTCTGTTGGTGCAGTGTTGTGCAGAAGTGTGTACACAAAGGACTTTGGTGTGGTAATGCTGTGCACAAGGCCCCACAGGGACTTACTATGGCATTTTTATGCACAAATGAACATGCACACAAGAGCGTGGGATTGTACTGTTGTTTGTGTCGAGTGCGAACGCACAGGAATTTGCTACAACAATGTTATCCTCAGGTGGGGTATGCTGGTCTTATCTAGTCAGTCTATAAATAAGACTGACATCTATCTAGATATTGGGTAATACAGGATTTTTAACTCAGGGTTGTTGTTTATCTCTTTCATGCGTGTTTCAAGGAACTCATTGATCAAAGAGTCATAGTTTCATAGCATTTAAGGCCAGAAGCAACCATTGGATCATCTAGCCTGGTCTGCTGTATATCACAGGCTAGTACGTTTCATCCAGATACCCCTTTCTGAGCCCAATAACTTGAGTTAAACCAAAGGATTTTAGTCCTCAGGAAACTGAACTGTTGTGTGCCGCAGGCAGAGAATGGGAGAGGCTGAGGTGTGCCACCAATGCCAGAGAACCCTGTGGTGGGGAACTGGTGTGATATGGCCAGATGATCCTAGCAGGTGAGCCATGCTGTGGAGAAAGGTGAATATCCCCAATGTTCCTGCCAATTTGACTTGAGGGAAAATTTCTTCCTGACCCAAATCTGGTGATGAGGTTGACCCTGAGCATGTGAACAAAGCACACCACCCAAGCATCTAAGAAAGATGATGCACTGTGCCACCTCAGAGCATTGGTCCACCCCAGCAGGTTGCCCGGTTCAGGTGTGGCCAATCCCTGACGCTTTAGGGGAAGGACTAAAAAATACATAACAGGATAAGTCTGTCCAATTGTACATTGAGGAAAAAATCCTTCCTGACCATTGTTGGCCACTGGCTGAAGCATGAGATTTGATTATAGTAATTTGTCTTAATGCAGAGCATCAAGTATGATGGGCATGTTGAGGGCAAAGATGAACTTTCTGTTCTCTCTCATTAGCAGACACTGCAAGACACTGACAACTGATTGGGGAGAGCGGATTTTAAAAAATAATGGGTTAAACCTGAAGGCACATAACTTTCTAAACTGGATGTATGTGGTATGTTGTATGTTTCTGAGAGTCAGAGAAATTTTTTTTTCTGACAATTTTGTTCTAAAACTAAAGATGCTACTTACAGAATCACTATTATCTGCCAAGGTTCCATCTGAACCACTGATATGAGCACTTGCACTGAATTCGGTCCCTGGTGTGTTAAGTCTGGCCTGTGGGAGAGAAAGCCCCAATCCTGCAGCTCTTACTCCAATGGAATAGTTCCAGTGAAACCAGAGGTATTGATCACATGAGGGAGAGCTGCAAGATCAAGCCATGCTTAGACTGTAAACTCTTCAGGGCAGGTGCCATCTTCCTGTTACATATTTGTGCAGTGCCTAGCACAACAGGAATAATAAATCCTCCCAGATTCAGGATAGCCGATTCCCTTATGGACCCCTGCAATGCAACAGATATCAAAGAGAAGCTCCCATTTTTCTGGGCCTTGCAAAAATTCTCTTTTAATGCACTGGGCTAATTTGGGCTATGTCATTACCAGAGCAATAATCTCCATTCATGAGGAAATCCGACTTACTGAACATAAGCCTAACTGGCATCAATCAAAGGACAGAAATTCAACCGCAAGCGATGGGAGCCTCTCTCAAATGTGCAATATTTACTTCCTCACAAATCGCAACCACACCAATGTGTCAGTATGTTCCAGGCTGGGGAGAAGTTATTGGAATGACGTCAGCACATACCTGGCACAATCTTCTTGTATATCCAGTTCTGAGACTGGTTACTGAGCTCGCATTGTTTAACTTCCCTGACATTTGAACCCAGAAGCTTGCTCAATTCCCATTGCTAGTTGGAAGAGTTGAAATTATGCTCCCAGGCTTGCATTATGTGCTTAGATATCTTTGTTTGTTCAGATCTAATGGTCAGGTGTAAACACAATACTCTAGGGACTGTCCCTTGGAACGATTCAACATAATACCCAAATGTTTATTCCACGGTTCCCTACAATAAATCTGAGAAAGGCACAAAGGAAATTCAACAACCTCCCCCATAAAAATTACTTGTTTATTTTATTTCTGAGTAGGGGTGTCCCAAATTCTTAAATGATAGAAAAATTCAGAGGCATCACATCAACTAATTAGAAATAGAATCTCAGCATAGATACGCCCCACCAGGTACATGCAGTAAGAGATACACTATAGAGTTAGGTCAACATAAGGCAGTGTCCTAATTAAGTCAGTGTCCACACTACAGTCTTGCTCCCACTGATGTAAGTGCCCTACTAGACCAACATAATAACTCCACCTCCGTGAGAGGCATAGTGTTTGTGTCGGTGTAATTAGGGCAGCACAGATTACTTACGTCGGCTGTTGGCTGTCATTCTTGACAATTTCATGGCTCTCTGCTGGAGCTGCGAAATTGACACAAAAGTCTGGCTCACAGCTCAAAGCTCAGGCTGTCACCCCAGGGTGTGTGTGTTGGGGGGGGGGCTCCAGCTAGAGCCCTGGGGTCGTGGCTCCCTGCTCCCAGCTGGGCTGCTGCCCAGGCTCCCTACTCCTAGCCAGGCTGCTACCCAGGCTCCCCTCTCCCTGCAGGGAGCCTGGGTGCCCCTTGGGCTCTGGGCTCCCTGTTCCCTAGTAGGAGCCCGGCTTTGCTGAGGCTCCTGGCTCCCTGCTGCAAGTCCAGCTATGCCCAGGTTCCCAGCTCCCCTCTGGGAGCCCATCATCTGCCTAGGCTCCAGACATGGAGCTCCCCACTGTGAACCCAGGCAATTGCTGAGCTCCCAGCAAGGAGCTGATAGCCGAGAAGGGCAGTGGGGGAGCCAAGAGCCTGGGGGGTGAGGGCAGCTGGGCTCCCAGTCGGGAGCTGGAGGTCCGGGAGGCAGCCACATGTGGCAGCCAGGCTCTCCCCCCAGGCCCTCCACACACACACACTGCTGACTGCCCCTCTTAAGTCAATGGAAGTACTCCTGGTGAGGACCCCTCACAGAAGGAGGATAATGTGGACCTGGACCACTGCAGTCATTACTGCAGTAGCTGTAAGTTGACCTAACATAGGTTGACTAAAGTTTGTAGTGTAACATGCCCTGTGTTGCCATAGCTAAATTCCCATCAGTTAGGCATTAAATGCTGAGCATTTCTGGACATCCGCAACAAATTCCACACAGTTTTTTCATGATGTTTTCTGAGTTTGGGCTGAGCTTGGTGGCCTGCTGGAAGTCAAATGGTTACAACAGATCATAGTCTTTAAGTTCTCTCATTTGCTCTGCCAACTCCCTGTGCTCAGGAGGGTCAGTGGAAGCCATTTCCACTAGTTTTCTCACATGGAGAGGCGGCAGGTTTTATGTCCTCCCAGAGTCAGTTAGAAATGACATTATTTTCCCTGGTTCCTGATATTTCCCTAGCAAGGGCTTGTGAGATATTAGGGAATGTGTATCTCCTGATTGCTGCTTCCATGCAGTGGGGAATTGCTCCCGCTCAGACATGCCATCCTGGTTGGGCGGTGCAGAGGAACTGCCTGGTAAAAACCCACCGTAAAGTAGCTCCAGTGTGATTTTTTTATGCTTTCCCCATATTTTCAGTTTTCAACATGCTGCTGGATTTAGCATTCAATACATATCCTGTGTTGTAGAAGCTGTCATGGGAGAAACAGGAGATATTGGCAGAGGGAGAGTTCAGGCTTTTGTCAACTGGGGAGGCAGTTAGAGATTGTAGGATCAATGCTTGGAGTACAGTTTTCAAAGCATCTAAGTAAGTTTGGATTGTAAATTCTGCTGTAAAATATAGACATTTAGGAGTCTAAGCTGTTGCGTGCCACAGGCAAAGAACAGGAGGGATTAAGGTGCCACTGCAATCACAGGGAACTGATTAGGTTAGAGATGCCCAGATAATACTATCCAGTGATCCATGCCCCATGCTGCAGAAGGCACCGAAAATCCCCAAATCTCCCTGTCAATCTGAGCTACGGGGAAATTCCTTCCTGATCCCAAATCTGGCAACTAATATGACCCTGAGCATGTGAGCAAGACAAACCAGCCAGGCATCTAAGAAAGAGGATTCTCTGTATGTAGTAGTAGGATTTTATGTTTATTATTCTTTATTCTAAATTATATAAAATACAATGTAGCATGTACTGGTGTATGATTTGACCATATCCTGCCAGCCACCCTTTCTGAAAACAGAAAGGAATGGCCTAATGGGCCATTGGTAGAGATGCATCAGCCAGAATCTGTGTCTGTGCTGATTTCGAGGCAGTGACAGATCTTTTAGGGTCACCACTTAGTTGTAGGTTTAAAATAAGTAAAAGCATGAAATGGTTGTTTTTTCTCGTGCATTGCAATTTAATGTTCCTGTTCAAATGTTCTGTGTAAATCAATTCTGTTGTGTGTGAATGAGGAATGTGTGTGTTAAAAAATAAGTGTGAAGGCCATCACCAGACCAGATGTTCTAGGGAGGAACCGAAGACAGACACAAGGGTGCCAGGAGGTTGCAACATGTCCCTACTGAAATGTCAGAGGAGGGCAGATAGATGACACTAAAGATGAGACAAGCACCTATCAATGGGAATAAAACAGCTGTAATCAAAACCAGCATGGGGTAACTCCCTAAAAAACATAATACAAACACAAAATAAAAAAGTAAAAGAACAATTTAAGAAAACAAGCACTCGTCAAACAATTAATTACAGCATAATGGTGTAAATTCATTGGTCCCAATGAAGGAAAATCACTATATAAACAGGGTGCCTTGCCATGATACTTTGGGTTCATCCTGCCAAGACTTCCCCGGAGCATCGTGTCGCGACTGACAGAACCTGGCTCTTACCTGCCCATGATCAGCCTAGCTGGCCACTAGATTGATCCAGACTGGTAACTATAACATCAATTGGCAGGACAGTGTGTATATGTAATTAAATGCATATGCTAATTGTTATATCTTCAATAAAGGTGTTGTATTGCCTTTTCCCCTGAAAAAATCCTGTGTGCTTCTTATAAGCATAAGATGTACAACCTTATAGTGCTGGTGCACCCTGTCTAGTGTCTCGTCTCCCAGTGTGGCCAATCTCTGATGCTTCCGAAGAAGTAACCCCCTACCCCAAACACTCCCAGAATACAGCTGACCAACTGGAAAATCCTTCCTGACCGCTGCCGGTGACCATCCAAGCCCTGAAGCATGAGGTTTGGTGCTGGCTACTGTCTTAATGGAGAACTGCAAGTGTTACGAGCATGCTGAAGGCAATGCTGGCAATCTTTTTCTCCCAATGGCCTATGAAGGAAAGAGATGAACAGAGCGATTCACAGATTCGAAGTCATAGCTATAGGCTGAAGTAGTAATTAGTGTAGACACCTAGTTAAAGGGAAAAGGTAAGAGCATATGGCATATTTGCTCTTTACACAATAAAAATAATATGAACAAGCAACACAGGCACAGCTGGGTCCCAAATAACCCTTTTTATTACATATGAACAAACATGGAAGGCTGAGCCACATACCTGCTGCTGCTATGGCTGGTGTCTGGCAACTTCTAAATCACAGAACACAATGAGCATCTCAGGAGGGCTCACAAACTATGAAAAGAGATACTATCCTAATGCCATACGCTACAAGAAACAAGGTAATTGCCAGCCAAGGAGAGGAAGCAATACTAAAGACATGTAACAGAAGTGTGTCCAAATGAGCCACACAAAACTGAACAAGAGACTTAAAGAAAGTCTGTGTTGGCCTCTGAACTATGTGGTTTCAGCTCCAGTCTAGATATAACCGAAACATCCACCAAGATTTTTGGCAGAAGAAAATGGCTAACTAGTGAAGAATCTTATGAGTCAATGAAACCTACAAGAAGCAACAATGAATTGAACAAGGGCAAAGTTTGTAGAAGTTTGCAAACCTGAAAACAGGCAAACAGATAACTTTTTGCAACACCTATTTTGCTTAGCTGTAGTTTCTGACATTTCACAAGAGGGTGAGGTCTCAATAAATGATGGATGGCCTCATTTGACAGTGCTGGTTAGAGAGAAAACCCTTTGAGGGTTGTGTCATTTCCTTTCTGGCATGGGAATGGTACAGATCACAGCAAACTCAAGTGAGTTAGTTTTGGTAAAATGGCACAAGTGGAGAGACTAAATCAATGGCTTTTAAATATATGTTACAAATCATAAGGCTCTCTTTGTTGTGACATTTCCAAATGAAGCTTGAAGGGATTGGCAGAGCACTGTGGGGAGCCCAGGACTGGAATAGCAGGTAGAGGAGTGGTGGGTACAGGACATTGGCAGAGCTGTCTGAATTTTGTGAAGTGTCATCTGCTTACACTGGTTGTAATTGATGCCTTGATCACTCTTGTGGATTGGAAGGAGCTTGTTAAAGGAGTTAACAAAGGTTGAAGTTTATAAACCTCACCAGGAGATCTTCTAGTGGATCAGACGGCTTACTCAAGTTCAGGTAAACCAGAGCTGCTGGCTATAATTTTAGTCCAAGCTGTCCTACCACCCAGGAGAAACTCCTTTAACCTACCAACCCTTAGGAATTGTTCCTAACTCCAGAACAGCCCTTGAGGTGTACAAGTTGCACCACTTGCCAATTTGATTTGTGTTGCAGTTGCTATTCCCTGCGGCGTTCATTCCAGCACTACTCTTGTCACACAGGGGATGTCAGCTCTCTATGGCTTTGCTCAACAATTTCTCGTTGGCTTCAAGAAAAGGAGTACTTGTGGCACCTTAGAGACTAACAAATTTATTTGAGCATAAGCTTTCGTGAGCTACAGCTCACTTCATCGGACTGATGAAGCGAGCTGTAGCTCACGAAAGCTTATGCTCAAATAAATTTGTTAGTCTCTAAGGTGCCACAAGTACTCCTTCTTTCTGCGGATACAGACTAACATGGCTGCTACTCTGAAACCTGTCATTGGCTTCAGTATTTGCTATATCCAGTTTCTTGCCAGGGATCTGAACCAACTTGCATTGACTTTCATTCTTTGCATTTAACTGAAGTCAACGCAAGTCTTTCCACTGACTTCATTGGGAGTTGGATAAGGTTCTAGAAGTGGTGAGCTGCTAAAGCTGGACAGCAATTAGCCATCTGCTTCCAGTTCACATAAAGGATCCATGTGTTGCATTCCATATGTACAATGAGAGGAGAGCCTAGAGCCTTTGTCCAGACATTTCCACACCACTGGTCTCTACCACTTGCAATAAAGGAGATTTAAAGTCACAGACCATAAGCTAGAAGGGACCACCATCTAGTCAGACCTCCTGTCCACCACTGGCCACCAACACCAACCAGTACCCACACACTGAACCCCCAACCCAAAATTAGACCATAGTATTACAGCCCTCAGCAGACTAGACTATTACATGCCACAGGATGTAAGGAGAATAGGAGGGACCAAGGTGAACCAATATCTGAGACCCTTGCCATGGCAGGGAAATGACTAAGTGAGATATACCCAGATAATCCTGGCAAGCGACCCGCACACACAGGCTGCAGAGGAAAGCAAAAATCTCCCAAAGTCACTGCCAATGTGACCTGAGGAAAAATTATTTCCCACCCCCACACATGGTGATCAGTTAGACCATTGGTTCTCAACCCGCATCCCACGGGCCACTTGCGGCCCAATCAGCTCACTGCTGCAGCTCATGTGACATCCTCAGGGCCATACAGGTAGTATATATATTGTGCGCATGTGGCCCATATAGTGCCTAGAGAGCTGCATATGCAGCCCACAATGGTAAATAGGTTGAGAACCACTGAGGTAGACCCTGAGAATATGAGCAAGAACCAGTCAGCCAAGCACCTGACAGAGAAAATGCTCAGTGCCACCTCAGAGCCCTGGCCCTCTCCACCCAGAGTTCCATTGCCATTTATGGCCATCTTGGTGCCTCAGAGGAAGGATACCAGCACCAGGGAATTCCCAACTGGGGGTAGGGGAAAATCCCTTCCTAACCCCTGCAGATGGCTGGCTGAAGCCATGAAGAATGAGGTTTTAAGAACATAAGCCATAAATCAGACGTGAACCCCAGGGCTGCTGAGTTTTCCTTCTACTCAGACAAGGTATTTTCTATTTTTAGATACTAATTTCCATCAGATGTCCTGCCTTCATACCCATGTTCCATATTATCATCCTCATTGAAAACCGAGGCAAAGTATTCATTTAGTCTATGGGCCACACCTAATTATCTTTAATCATAGAATATCAGGGTTGGAAGGGACCTCAGGAGGTCATCTAGTCCAACCCCCTGCTCAAAGCAGGGCCAATCCCCAATTTTTGCCCCAGATCCCTAAATGGCCCCCTCAAGGATTGAACTCACAACCCTGGGTTTAGCAGGCCAAAGCTCAAACCACTGAGCTATCCCTCCCCCCAAATCTCCTTCCTAACCACACTGCATAGCAACCCTGCCTCATCCTTCCTCATTCTCTTCTCATTTATAAACTAAAAAACCTCTTGTTTATTTTAATTTCCTTGGCAAGAGTTAATTCAGCTTGACTTTTAGCAATTCTCACTTTATTCCTACATTTTCTAGCCTTTGAGAGGTAGTTTTCTTTGATGATCAACAGCTTTTTCCATTCCCTATAGGCTCTCTGTTTATTTCTCATAACCTTTTTGAGGTGGTTATTCATCCAGCTGGGCCTGGAGCTTGTCCCTACATGTTTTTTACCCTTGCTTGGGATGCAAATATCAGACAGTTTCTGCATAGTTGATATGAAGAAATTCCAAGCTTCCTTCTCATTTAAGTCCTTGAGCTCTTCAGTCTGTCTTTTTTAATTAATTCCCTTAATTTCCCAAAGTCTGCCCCCTTTGAAATAAATAAACAAACACACACAGTTGATGTCCTGGTTTTAATTTAATCTAAATTGAATCAGTTCATGATCACTCAATCCAATGTTATTTCCCTCAACCAACTCTTCTGAGATGTCCTCACTGCTTTTCAAAAACAGGTCTAAAATTGCATCACCTCTTGTTGGTTCAATGACAATTTGATGAAGAAAACTGACACCCAGAAATCAGTGGGTCCTACCAGTATTAGTAGCACTTATTCTCCAATCTATATCAGGGAAGTTAAAGTCATCCATTCTGATACAATTCCCAATAATCTCTCTCTCTAATAATATTAAGGAGATTTCTCTCCATACCTGAGTCTGACCCTGGGGGTCTATAGCAGACCACTAGCCCTCTCCTAGTAGGAACTCTTTTACAATTCTTCCCCAAAATGATTTTGACCCAGAGTTTTCCCATAGTTGATAGCAGTAGCAAATCCCTTTTCCCATCTGCAAGCTAGGAACTAGAAGGTGTCATTACACACAGACTAGGGTGACCAGATGTCCCAGTTTTATAGAGACAGTCCCAATTTTTGGGACTTTCTTATATAGGCTCCTATTACCCCCCACCCCACTTTTTCACACTTGCTGTCTGGTCACCCTAACATAGATAGACACAAACCACCCCTTACACTCTGCCAATCTCTTCTCCTTTCAGGGCATGGTCTCTCTAGGCACAAGCTGTTTAAGAGACAGTGGGGCCCTGTGGTATAGCCTTAAAGACCTCTGTTGGGGGATCAGGGGTTCCCCTGAGTCCCCATTAGACTCTGCTTCAAAATGTGTATAATGTCCTTCCCCAGAGCATAGCATATGTGGGGTTCTCTAAACAAAACAAAGGTCTTTTTCTCTCTCTTTCCCTTATGGGGGAGGAAAAACCCTGAATGAAAGCAAAGCAAAGGTGGCCTGTAACTTAGGCAGTCTTTTGGAATTCAGCCCTTTGGGCTTGGCTTATGAGAGGGTCTATTGTTTTTGATTAAGGCCTACCTCTAGCCCCACCTTTGGCCTGTGGCTTTACAGCTGGTCTACATAATTTCAGAGATGGTGAGGCCTCCAACTGTCTCCTTCTGATCTCTGTCTGTGGTCAGCAGTCTCTGAGGTGTAGCAGTCCTCTTCCTGTTCACCACACCTTCCTATAGGTAGGTGTTCCCTTTTTAAACTCTCCCTGCCTCCAGGCATGGCAAGCCTTATGGGTGTGCCTCATTAGTCTGGAATGATCCCAGACAAGCTCATTAGTCTCCTCTACACCAGAGTGAGGGCATGCCCCGTCACATCCTACCCCTCAAATTGTAAAGGCTGTTCTGGAGTTGTTTGTCTCCATCCCCATTTCTCACAAAAAGAAATGGGTGTTATCATGGTCTTTTCCCACCCAGTGTTGTACTATGAAACTATAGGGTTGTGGCACAAGGTACCATTGCATTATATGAGGGTTTGTGTCTTTTTTGTCTGGATCCACTTTAGTGGAGTGTGATCCATGATCAGGGAGAAGGGGCTGCTCAACAGGTAATACCGGAGGGAATCCACAGCTCACTGGAACGCTAGTGCCTCCTTTTCAATAATTGAATAGGCCTTTTCTTTAGGGAATAGCTTCCTACTCAGGTATAGGACTGTGTGTTCTTCTTTTCCAAAGTCTTGTGAGAGTATGGCGTTGAGTCCAATGCCTGAGGCGTCTGATTGTGCAGTATGAATTTACGGGGAAAATCGGGGCCGTGGAGCACGAGTGCCCAGCATAGTCATGCTTTCAGTTCACTAAAAGCTTCCTTGCATTTCTCATCCCACTGGATCTTTTAGGAATTGTTTCCTTTATGAGGTCCTTAATGGGGGCCACAAATGAGCTGAAAGTGGGGATAAACCTCCAGTAATATCCTGCCGCGCTGAGAAAATGCCTCACTTGCCTCTTTCTCTGGATTATTAGGCATGATGGTAGGGCCTGTACCTTGTCAGCCACTGGTTTCACAGTGCTGCTGCCTGCATAGAACCCAAGATAGGTTACCTCACCCATGGCTAATCTACATTTTGCAGGGTTGGCCATTAGTCCTTCATCCTGGAGGGCTTTTAACACTGTCTTTAAGTGCTACAGGTGGTCTTCCAAGGTAGGACTATAAATGGTCATGTTGCCGAGGCTGTGGCGTATTGATGGTGGGGGCTGAGGATCCTATTCATAAGCCATTGGACAGTTGCAGTAGCTCCATGGAGGCCAAAAGGCATAGTTTTGAACTGGATGTGCCTGAAAGGGGTGTAGAAAAGTGTTTTCTCATGTGAGGAGGGGGATAAAGGGATCTGCCAATAACCTTTTGTTGGGTCTGTAGTGCACAGCTGCTTTGTTGGTCCCAGCCACTCCAGTAACTTGTTCATCCTTGGTATTGGATTGGCATCAAATTTTGAGATAGAATTAACCTTTCTGAAGTTGCTAAAAACCCAACCAAACAGTGCAGTTTGGGAACAAGAACTATGGAATCCTCCATTCAGTTTGGAGCTCCACAATTACCCCCATCTCCAGCATTGCTCGTACTTCTTCTCGGACAGTCCCACATCCTCCTGGGCAATGGTCTAGGGTTCTCCCTGACTAGCTGGCCCGGGATAATTGCTAGGTGATGTTGGACTAACTGCATTCTCCCTGGGTGGAGGGAGAATACAGTCGTAAAGTCCTTGATCAATTGGAGGAGCTGCTTCTTTTGTACAGGGGAGAGCCCCTCACCCCCCAGTAATATTGTTGGGTTTTGGCCAATGGATACCTGGGGCCCTAATTCAGATTCCGTAGAAGAGGGAGTTATCAGCAGGGCTTCTTGCATCCTTGAGACAGAATACACCCTTGTATTCACACGCTACACATTATTGTTATAATCATTGTACAAAGTATGTCTTGTAAGGTATCATTTGAAAACTCATAATTTGCTGGTCACTATAGTCCTGGTAAAATATGTGTGACAACATTGTATGCGAGGTTATAAGATTCCCCTGTATGGTGTTATTAACACATGTTCCAAACCCCACAGTCATGCCCAAACAGAAGTTGTCCTAAACACAGGAATGTGTGCTGTCCTTAATTTGCATTTAAGTAGTAAACAGAGTCATCAAGCAGGAAGGAAAGACGAAGAAAGTTAAAACAAGTGAAAAAAACAGCAGGGAATATCCTTCTCATAGACTTTGGCTCCTGGTTCTCAGCTGGAAATGTTTTTCAAGAAGGGGGACAAACTATAAAAAGGCAGGATAAACACCTCAAGAAACCCTTCCCCCTGCCCATCACATTCACTGCACCTGAAGAAACAAAGGAAGCAGTACACTCTGGTGGAGGAGTCCTTGGGTCCTTTGGTTAGTAAGATTGCTGAAAGCATGTGGCGAGAAACTTTGCTTGAATCTGATATAGTTTGTTAAGTTAGGCACTAGTAAGTGTTTTATCATTGTTTTTCATGTAACCATTTCTGACTTTGATGCCTCATTATTTGTAAACTCACTTAAAATCTAACTCTTTGTAAGTTAATAAATGTGTTTAATTATTTTCTCTAATGTAATGTGTCCAAGATGAAGTGTCTGGGTAACCCCATTTGGGACAACAAGTTGTGTGCATATTATTCCCTTAAAGGAATAACGGCCTCAGTATATGTGCACTATCCAGGAGAGGGCTGGGCAGTACAGGACATACATCTATGGGGGAAAATCCAGGACTGATAGTGTGTTATGGTAGCCCTGTGGTAATTTTTAAGGCTAGTGAGAGCCAAGGTGTGGCTGGCTGGCAGACTCCAGCACACACAGAGAGACATAGCTAGGGTGACTTACATGCTGGTGGCTTTTTGTGAGCAGCAAGGCATTGTAAAGGGCAACCTAGGTTACAAGGAAGGAGTGACACAGCTACTCATTAGTCTGGATTGTACCTGGCATCTCAGAGTCTTCCAAGATTTGAGAAGATTCACATGATAGATCTTAGTTTCTTTCCTTCTACTGGGTAGTCTTATCTCATAGTCCACTGCTCCTATCTGCCTGACCACTTCCAATGGACCATTGGGCCATTAATTTACACTCAGCTATGGGCAGTAGCAAAAGAACACAGTCAGCCACTAAGAAAGTCAATAATCATGCCCCTCTATTATAATTTTACACCGGAGCACCAAGCCGGCGAGTACATAAACTGCAAGGGGTACTTTTCAATAGTGCTGCAAGCACTGGTGGATCACAAGGGACGTTTCACCAACATCAACGTGGGATGGCCGGGAAAGGTACATGACGCTCACATCTTCAGGAACTCTGGTCTGTTTCAAAAGCTGCAAGAAGGGACTTTATTCCCAGACCAGAAAATAACCATTGGGGATGTTGAAATGCCTATAGTTATCCTTGGGGACCCAGCCTACCCCTTAATGCCATGGCTCATGAAGCCATACACAGGCAGCCTGAACAGCAGTCAGGAGCTGCTCAACTACAGGCTGAGCAAGTGCAGAACGGTGGTAGAATGTGCATTTGGACATTTAAAAGTGCACTGGCGCAGATTACTGACTCGGTTAGACCTCAGCCAAACCAATACTCCCACTGTTATTACTGCTTGCCGTGCGCTCCACAACATCTGTGAGAGTAAGGGGGAGACATTTATGGTGGGGTGGGAGGTTGAGGCAAATTGCCTGGCTGCTGGTTTCGCACAGCCAGACACCAGGGCTGTTAGAAGAGCACAGGAGGGCGCGGTGCGCATCAGAGAAGCTTTGAAAACCAGTTTCATGACTGGACAGGCTACGGTGTGAAAGTTCTGTTTGTTTCTCCTTGATGAAACCCCTCACCCTTTGGTTCAGTCTACTTCCCTGTAAGCTAACCACCCTCCTCTCCTCCCTTCGATCACCGCTTGCAGAGGCAATAAAGTCATTGTTGCTTCACATTCATGCATTCTTTATTCAATCATCACACAAATAGGGGGATAACTACCAAGGTAGCCCAGGAGGGGTGGTGGAGGAGAGAAGCACCAGGAGGGGTGGTGGAGGAGAGAAGGACAAGGCCACACAGCACTTTAAAAGTTTAAAACTTTAAAACTTATTGAATGCCAGCCTTCTGTTGCTTGGGCAATCCTCTGGGGTGGAGTGGCCGGGTGGCCGGATGCCCCCCCACCGTGTTCTTGGGCGTCTGGGTGAGGCGGCTATGGAACTTGGGGAGGAGGGTGGTTGGTTACACAAGGGCTGTAGTGGTGGTCTGTGCTCCTGCTGCCTTTCCTGCAGCTCAACCATATGCTGGAGCATATTGATTTGATCCTCCAGCAGCCTCAGCATTGAATCCTGCCTCCTCTCATCATGCTGCCACCACCTTTCAGCTTCAGCCCTCTCTTCAGCCCGCCACCTCTCCTCCCGGTCATTTTGTGCTTTCCTGCAGTCTGACATTGTCTGCCTCCACGCATTCGTCTGTGCTCTGTCAGTGTGGGAGGACAGCATGAGCTCAGAGAACATTTCATCATGAGTGCGTTTTTTTCGCCTTCTAATCTTCACTAGCCTCTGGGAAGGAGAAGATCCACATGCAGCTGGTGGAGAAAAAAAAAAGAGACAGGGTATTTAAAAAGACACATTTTCTAGAACAATGGCTACACTCTTTCATGGTAAACCTTGCTGTTAACATTACATACACAGCACATGTGCTTTCGTTCTAAGGTTGCATTTTGCCTCCCCCCACCACGTGGCTAGCCCCTCATCCCTCCCCGTTGCTAACAGCGGGGAACATTTCTGTTCAGCCATAGGCAAACAGCCCAGCAGGAACGGGCACCTCTGAATGTCCTCTTAAGAAAAGCACCCTATTTCAACCAGGTGCCCATGAATGATATCACTCTCCTGAGGATAACACAGAGAGATATAGAACGGATGTTGTTTGAATGCCAGCAAATATACACTGCAATGCTTTGTTCTACAATGATTCCCGAGTATGTGCTACTGGCCTGGTGTGGTAAAGTGTCCTACCATGGTGGACGGAATAAGGCTGCCCTCCCCAGAAACCTTTTGCAAAGGCTTTGGGAGTACATCCAGGAGAGCTGTAAATGCCAGGGCAAATTAATCATTAAACATGCTTGCTTTTAAACCATGTATAGTATTTTAAAAGGTACACTCACTGGAGGTCCCTTCTCCACCTGGCAGGTCCGGGAGGCAGCCTTGGGTGGGTTCGGGGGGTACTGGCTCCAGGTCCAGGGTGAGAAACAGTTCCTGGCTGTCGGGAAAACCGGTTTCTCTGCTTGCTTGCTGTGAGCTACCTACAACTTCATCATCATCATCTTCCTCATCCCCAAAACCTGCTTCTGTGTTGCCTCCATCTCCATTGAAGGAGTCAAATAACACGGCTGGGGTAGTGGTGGCTGAACCCCCTAAAATGGCATGCAGCTCATCATAGAAGCGGCATGTTTGGGGCTCTGACCCGGAGCGGCCGTTTGCCTCTCTGGTTTTCTGGTAGGCTTGCCTCAGCTCCTTGAGTTTCACGCGGCATTGCTTCGGGTCCCTGTTATGGCCTCTGTCCTTCATGCCCTGGGAGATTTTGACAAATGTTTTGGCATTTCGAAAACTGGAACGGAGTTCTGATAGCACGGATTCCTCTCCCCATACAGCGATCAGATCCCGTACCTCCCGTTCAGTCCATGCTGGAGCTCTTTTGCGATTCTGGGACTCCATCATGGTCACCTCTGCTGATGAGCTCTGGCCAGCGTGGCAAGCTGCAGGTGACCATGCAAACAGGAAATTGAAATTCAAAAGTTTGCGGGCCTTTTCCTGTCTACCTGGCCAGTGCATCTGAGTTGAGAGTGCTGTCCAGAGTGGTCACAATAGAGCACCCTGGGATAGTTCCCGGAGGCCAATACCATCTAATTGCGTCCACAGTACCCCAAATTCGACCTGACAAGGCCGATTTAAGCGCTAATCCACTTGTCGGGGTGGAGTAAGGAAATCGATTTTAAGTGCCCTTTAAGTCGAAAAAAAGGGCTTCATCATGTGGACGGGTGCAGGTTTACATCGATGTAATGCTGCTAAATTCGACCTAAACTCCTAGTGTAGACCAGGGCTAAGTCTCTTTTCTGGCAGACTGAGGACATTCCCCTTCTTTTAGATGGTAAGATCTCTGTGGCAGGGACTGTGTTTGTACAAAAGCAACCAAAATGGGGCCTGACTGAGGTCTCTGGGCACTACTGTAATATCAAAGATAAACAACAGATCATCAAGGTGGTGTGCTTGGGTTGATTGTGCACAGTGCTTAATACAGCTGAGTAAGCAGCTGCAGAACTTAGTACTGGTATGCAAACAGTCACATCCTTCATATTTGGTGGATGAGCCGAGAGAGATTGTTACACATAATTGCATGGTAGGAACAAGCCCAAGGCACACAGGCAAGTACCTAATCAATGCAATAAAGCACATAATTGTTAGGGGGCTTATTCCTTCACCCACTTACTTCCCTGGTCCTTCTTGCATGAACAGAGAGCAACAATACCCAAAGTCCAAAGGTGCAAACAATTCGATGTTTATTGGGGTGAACTTCCAGCAAGCATGATTCCAGTTTCCTTCCTTAGTATCCTCCTTCCCAGCTTTGACACCACAGAGCCTTACACCTGTGTCCCTGTTCCCATTCCGCCCTTAGCAAAACATGATTCTAATTTCCTTACCCCCATTCCCTGTTCCCATCTCCCCCACCCACACACACACCCACTCACTTCCTGATTGACTGCAGGCTATATAGTAAAACTTGAGTTCTGCTTACTATACCTTAACCAAACATTTTCCTGAAATTTAACTAACCAATCCTAACATATTGTAACATGATTATGTAACAAATTATATCCCTCCACCTTAATTAGATTACACCCAGCAAGATTAATTATACAGCAGACAGGAACAATCACAGAACCAGACGGAGATTATACAGACAAACAATAGCAAAGTGGGAACTATAATGACAAAACAATACAGAAGTGAGGATTTCACATCCCAGTATTGATAAGTGAGTTCTTGCCAGACAGGATGCTATCAAACTAAGTTTCCTTTTACATTTTCTAGGCACCTCCCTTTCTCTGGAGGTGATCGGCACTATCAGGACAGGATTGTATTCCTAACAGCCCGGTAGCACCTTCTTTCAGTGTGACTAGTTTGGAACGTGAGGATGTGACCGGTCGCTTCCCAGCTTATGGCTGCCTCTGCTGCTTAGCCAAAGGCCTCAGCCTAAGCACAGGGCCTCAGACTGTCACAGTAAGAGAAGGCCCTTACACCGGCAGACAGGGATTTTGATTCTTTCTTTTATACCTCTATAACTAGCCAAGTGATAAGAATACACCTAAATTCTTAGAGTATAGGCCTTTACAGACAGGCCTGAATATCTGTATCCTAACAATAATGTGCCAGGCGAGTTATGCAGTGCCAGGGGGCACAGAACCAGTAGAATCCAAACACCTAAGGTAACAGTTACATACAGCTTCCCCCAAAACTAATATAAAATGAACATCACAGTCTCCACTTTCAGATTTAAAAGCAAAGTCCTTTCCTAAGAGCACAGTGATTTCAGGGGCTTAAAGTGGGCTCTCAGCCCTTGCCAACCTCCCATGCTGGAGAGCTCTATGGTAGATCTTTTGAGTTAGTCACTGGAAAAGGCGGGTGGGGCAGG
The DNA here is from genome assembly GCF_965152275.1 of Natator depressus. Taxonomy (NCBI): domain Eukaryota; kingdom Metazoa; phylum Chordata; order Testudines; family Cheloniidae; genus Natator; species Natator depressus. The sequence continues at coordinate 212,227,272 of NC_134234.1, read as the reverse complement.
ATGACATAGCTGCATTTGAAATGGCACTTTTCAACTGGCAAATGGAGAACAGCAATCGATGCTTCTCATTACCCTGGGAGATTTTTCCATATGTTTCCCACTCCTTTGATCATGAGCCCTGGTGATATCATGTACATGTCCAGGATGGGACACTATGCACTGGAAGTGGCTGGATGTGCAATTAGAGTTAGAAATACATCTCATGGGTTGAGTATATCATCTGATTTTTTGACCTCTGGGTTTGGAAATGCCATCACTTAGCAATCAGGAAGTGGCCACAGTAGGATCCCTACTACGGGTAGAACTGGGAGTTTTCTGATGAATCGTGTGTGTGTGTGTGTGCACTGAAAAAATGCCCAATATGTCAAAAACTAAACTATTCATGAAACAGGGTTGGTTTCAGCAAATCTCCTGACTCAAAAAATTACTGGAAAAAAGTTTCAAAATTGTCAAAATAACCCATTATGACATTTTGGGGGGGGGGGGGGGAGTTGCGGCAAAATGTCTTTTTATTTTGTAATTTTAGTAAGCTTAGACTAAAAAAAGTTAAGGAAAAAAAAGAGGTCAAAAGCAAAACAAAATCTTTCAACTGATCCAAACCAAAGTTTCTCGGGGCTGGGGGGATTGATTTGTGAAAAATTTTGACTTTGTGTTCTGAGTTGAGACAGGAAATATTTTTTTGATATCTCAAAATTTTTGCAGGATGGAAAAGCTGTTTTCTGCCCAGCTCTAGCTGTGGGTCCATCCCCAGCTGTCCTGTAAGCAGCTGATGTAGTCATGCAACACTTCCCGATTGAAAAATTGAAAACATTTTACCCTGGTATTCACTCTGCTTTGGTTCTCTATTATTGCACTTAGGCCATATTTGCACTAGGAAGCATTCTGCCGGTAGGTATATGTGATGTTCCACTGGTGTTATCTTAACCGGTGATCTGCTAGGTCACTCCAATCCTCGACTCTGGGAGCCAGCCTTACCCTGCTCTGCTGTGAGAACCCCCACTCTGGGGCTGTTCATACACAGCCTCTGGCATGTAAGCTGCTCGTTTGGATTGTGCAACCGAATGACACTAGCCAATATCTCCAGTCCCAGACACAACCCTAGGAATCTCCGTTTTGCAGTGTCCAGTTATGCCTGCTGGACACTGCAAGCTTATATGAGTTTGTCAGTTTAACAAAGTAATTGATATGTACCAGGCTTGTTATCCCAAGGGGAGTCTCTGCTACACTTCAAACCAAATGCACTGCTTCAGGTAGAATAAACAAACAGATTTATTAACTATAAAGATAGATTTTAAGTGATATTAAGTGATCGGCAAAAAGTCAGAGTTAGTTACCAAAACAAAAGAAAATATAAGCATGCAGTCTAAACTCTCAACCCTATTAGACTGGGCAGCAACTAGATTAAGCAGTTTTTCTCACCCCACTGGATATTGCAGTCCTTAATATACAGGTTTGTTCCTTAAACCTGGGCCAATCTCTTGTGTTGGAGTCTTGTCTTCTTCTCAGTGTCTTAGCTGCTTGCAGCGAAGGTGCGGGCAGGAGAAGGGCACAGCACTCTGTTTGTTTTATACTATCAGTCCATGTGCTAGGGGAGCACAAGTCCAGGCATGTCGGGGGGGTGGGGGGGCATTGCTGAGTCTCTCCAAGCAAGGTTGAGCAATTCCCCTGATATGGCCTCATGCAGGCGAGTCATCACATTGTAGCTCCCTTGCTGGACAATGGCTGTTGAAGGGTTTGGTTATTTTCCTTGCTGTTGCCTCTGGAGCTAATATCTTGCTGATTCCCCAACTTGCAGCATGTTTTAGTGACCACCATACAACACAATTCTCATAACTTCATATGCATTAATGATACACATATATGGATAGAGAAATTACTTTCAGCAGATCATAACCTTTCCCCCGATACCTTACAAGGCATGCTTTATATGTAAAATCACGATTATATAAAAATCAGGAATATGGGGGTTATAGTATGCTGCCCTACGGTATAGAATGTCACAGTATACCAGTAGAGTAAACCTGAAAAGCACTTTCTAGTGTGGGCACAGCTTATGCTAGCAAAGCTTCGCTTTTCCTGGTATAGCTGACTCCACGTACCCCCTCCCCCATGCAAAACAATCTCCACCAGTAAGAGTGCAGTTTCGTTGGTATAATTACATTTACACTAAGGATTTCTGCCAGCACAAAAATCACACCACTTCACACTCCTGATCAACACAGCTACGATGGCAGAAGTCTGTAGTATAAACATAGCCTTAATAACTTAGGCCCAGATTTTTAAAGATGTTTAGTACTGCCCACCTCAGTGTTGTAATGCTTAACTGATTTAGCAGCCCAAATCTGATTAGCAAAAGGGATTTAGGCCCTTAAGAGTGTAAATTCAATCAACTGTTGATTAAATTTAGGCTCCTAATTGCCAAAATCCCTTTTGAAAATGAGACTTAGATCCCTAAATCAGTTTGGCATTGCAATGCTGAGCCCAGAACCTACCCATGCCCAGCAGCCGCTGTGGGGATTAGTGGTAAATTAGCACTAGCTGGAACATACTTTAGTTCTAGTTTCCTGGGGTAATCCACTATCTACAGCTGCTTTTCTGAGAATGAGTCTTTTGTTTTTTTTTCATCCAGTGACAGTCTACTCTGTCACATTTTCTCCCCCATCTCCTTTAGGGTTAGTCTTCGGGTAAGCCAAGATAAGTAGTCTGCCAGTAAATGTTTATACCTGGTTTATGTTGAATGGTACCACCTTGCTTTGCTGGAATTATGGTCCTTTATACTCTGCAGTCATGTAGACTTTTAAGGTCATTTTCTAGGACAAAGGGTCTTCAATCCAGATAGTTCTTAAGGCTCTTCACTTCCCTTTTTATGGCCAGAAAATCCTTTTCTACAGAAGCGTATTTGGTCACTCATGGAAATAGCTTCCTGTTTTGATTTTTCAGTTTGACATTTCCTTTAGTTGTATTTAAAAAAACAATCAGAAATTTAAAAATACTGCTCAAAATCGAAGTGCAAATTTCACTTGACCCAACATTTATTAATAGTATTATTATCATCATCATTATTATGAGGGGGAATTACCAGTGAACCATTACTCAGCCAGATCTATTTTAAAAGCTGTATGCTACTGTGAGTCTTGTGACAAAGAAGCTTTCCACTCCCTCACAGTGATTTGCCCTTCTCCTCTTGCACCTGCTGGCCATAGAGAAGTTCAAATGCTGAAAAGCCTGTTGCTGCCTGAGGCACTTCCCTGAAGGCAAATAACAGCTGTTGTAGCCTTTTGTCCCATTCTGATCCTCTGCTGTTAACAAAATTCATATAGAAAACAATTATGTATCTGAGGATGGTACAGGATGTTTTTTATACTTTTCATACCTAGTTCCTGATATAACTGTTTCATGACCTTAGATATAAAATTTGTCCCCGGGTCAGTTATGATCTCCTTTGGCAGTCCAAACCAAAAAAAAAAAAAAATAACTGGTCCAAAGCCACTACAAGCTGGTGGCTCTTTATGCCTCTCAGGGGAAATGCTTCTCGATATTGAGTATATAGTCACTCAATTCTATGCTGAATTTCTTTGCTCCAAAAGACCCACTATGTTCATGGCTATTTGAGAGAAAGATAGGTCTATTTTTGGTGGTGAAATATGGGGTGTCTGATCACTTTTCCTTTAGGGAACTACTTTCTGGCACTCAGGCACTCTGATGTAGTCACATACCTGTTGATACATGTCAGGCCAGTAAAACCTTCTGGCTAGTCGATTCATAGAATAATAGAAGTGTAGGGCTGGAAGGGACCTCAGTAGGTCATCTAGTTCAGTCTCATGCACTTAAGGCAGGACTAAGTAATAACTAGACCATTCCTGACAGGTGTTTGTCTTACCTGTTCTTAAAAACCTCCAACAACAGATTCCACTACCTCCCTAGAAAATTTCTTCCAGTGCTTATTTACTCTTACTGTTAGGAAGTTTTTCCTAACATCTAACCTAAATCTCCCTTGCTGTGATTTAAACCCATCGTGTCTTGTCCTGTCCTAAGTCGATAGGGAGAACAATTTATCACCCTCTTCTTCATGACAATCTTTTATGTACTTGAAGATTGCTATCACATCCTCCCTCAATCTTCTCAAGACAAAACAAAGCCCTTTTTTTTCAAATCTTTCCTCATAAGTCATCCAAGACCTTTAATCATTTTTGTTGCTCTCTGGAGATTCTTTTCTTTCCCAGAGAGTAGTGCCCAGAACTGGACACAATACTCCAGTTGAGGCCTTATCATTGCTGAATAGAGTGAAAGAATTACTTCTTGTGTCTTGCTTACAACACTCCTGCTAATACATCCCAGAATGATTGCTTTTTTGGCAACAGTATTACATTGTAGACTCTTATTTAGTTTGTGATTCACTATGACCCCAAGATCCCTTTCCGCAGTTCTCCTTACTAGGCAGTCACTTCCCATTTTGTATTTGGTCAATTGATATTCCTTCTTAAGTAGAGTACTTTGCACTTGTGCTCACTGAAGTTCCTCCTATTTACTTCAGGCCATTTCTCCAGTTTGTCAAGATCATTTTGAATTCTAATCCTTTTCTCCAAAGTACTTGCATCCCCCTCCCAGCCTGGGTATCACCCTCAAACTTTAAAAGTGTAGTATCTCTCCAAATCATTTATGAAGATATTGAATACAACTGGACCCAGGACAAATCCCTGCAGGACTCTGCTCAACATGCCCCTCCAGCTTGACTGTGAACCGTTGATAACTACTCTCTGAGTATGCTTTTCCTGGTGAGAGAGAAGGGGAGGGGGAAGAGACAAACTGCTGCAAGGTTAGTGGCAGCAGGGATATAGGCTTTTCCAGTGTGAGAGACTGCGCTTCTCCCCATAGCGAAGACACGCAAACCCAGTGCCTATTTAGGGGAAGGACTGACACCCCGGGGCCAGGGACAGAGGATCCCACTACTTTTCCATAGCCATCTGGCCTTGCCCCCTCACATATCCCCCCCCCCCCGCTCAACACCATAGAGTTGGGCATCTTGTGACGCCAGGCAGTATGCTCGTGACAGACCATCAGCATTGCCATGGTGGCATCCAGCCCTGTGCCGTATGCGGAACTGGAATGGTTGGAGGGATAAGAACCACCTGGTGACCCTTGCATTCTCTTCCTTATTCCACTGCATCCACTGGAGGGGTGCATGGTCCATCACAAGAGTAAGTCGCCAGCCTAAGAGGTAATAATGCAGTGTCTCCACAGCCCATTTGACAGCAAGGCATTCTCTCTCGACTACTGCATATTTCTGTTCTCTTGGGAGAAGCTTTCTGCTTAGGTAGAGGATCGGGTGTTCCTCTTCTCCCACCATTTGCGACAGAACTGCCCCCAACCCCACCTCGGAAGCGTCTGTTTGTAAAATAAATTCCCTGTTAAAGTCCGGGACTATGAGTACGGGGTCATTACAGAGGGCCGTCCGGAGGTCTGTAAATGCCCCCTCTGCTGCATCAGTCCACTTTACCATGTCTGGACCTCAGGCCTTTACCAGGTCCGTCAGGGGACTTGCCCTAGTGGCAAAGTGGGGAATAAAATGTTGGTAGTAGCCTACCACGCCTAGGAACGCACGGACCTGCTTCTTTCGGGTCGGCCGGGGCCAGTTTTGAATTGCCTCTAGTTTATTCGTTTGGGGCTTCACTATGCCCCTTCCCACAATATATCCCAGGTACCTAGCCTCTGCTAGCCCTATGGCGCATTTAGCAGGATTAGCAGTGAGGCCAGCCCGCCTTAAGGTGCAAAGTATTGCCTCAACTTTCTCCAAGTGTGTTCCCCAGTCTGGCGTATGGATGATGACATCGTCTAGGTATGCAGCTGCATAACTAGTACGGGGGCACAGCAGCCTATCCATGAGGCACTGGAATGTGGCTGGGGCCCCAGTAGCCCAAAAGGGAGGACGGTGTACTGGAATAGCCCATCCGGGGTGGAGAATGCTGTCTTTTCTTTAGCTTCTTTGGTCAGAGGAATCTGCCAGTACCCTTTTGTCAGATCCAGTGTAGTCAAGAATCGGTCACCCAGTCGGTCAACCAGTTCATCAATGCGTGGTATGGGGTATGCATCAAACTGGGATATTTCATTCAGTCGATGAAAGTAGTTACAGAATCTCATGGTACCGTCAGGTTTAGGGACTAGAACAATTGGACTGGACCACTGACTGTAAGATTCTTCAATAACCCCTCATTCTAACATTTTCTTTACTTCGGCCTTGATTTCTTCTCTTTTGGCTGCTGGGATTCGGTAGGGTCTCAATGTTACCTTGGTTCCGGGGATCGTGCGGATATGGTGATAGTTCTCAGTCGTCCGCCCTGGTTTTGTAGAGAACACATCTCGGTTGCGATTAATCATGTTGGCTGCCTCGATCTTTTGGATCGGCGTCAAGTCGGATGATATCCTCACTTGCTCGTGTAATTATGCGGGGCTAATGCGACCCCCGCGAGGTGGATAAGGGAGCATAGGACCTCCCAATCCCCCAAGTTGCATAGCCTCCTCGGTGCTGGGACACTGTGCTGCTATGTGTCCCCACTCCCCATATGCATAACATCTATAATTGCTTTTAATCACTCCCCTATCCCGGGGGTTAGGGGGTTTAGTCCCGGGGTTCCCCCCACTCAGGCCAATCCCTTCCTTCTGGGGTCCCCGCTAGTTTTCGGCTCCCCCCTTCTTCCATCTAGGACTCCCCGGGGGTTTGGCTGCCCAACCTTCCAGGGTTGTGGTCGGGTGCTTGCTTCGAAAGGGGCCTTCCTTGGGTAGTCGGGTCAGTTCCCTCACTGTCATCCGTCTTTCTACCAGTGTGATCATCTCATCGTATGTAGACGGATCGTTCTGGCCTACCCATTTGCGGAGATCTGGCGGCAGTCCCCGCATGTAATGGTCTATGACCAGGGTCTCCAAAATCTCCTCTGGCCTGCACACATCGGGCTGTAACCACTTCCGTGCGAGGTGTATGAGGTCAAATAGCTGGGACCTCGGGGGTTTCTTCTCCTGGTATTTCCACTCATGGAACCTCTGGGCCCTTACCGCTGCCATTACCCCTGATCGTACTAGGATCTCTGCCTTCAGATGGGTATAGTCAGTGGCATCTGTGGCAGGCAAGTCAAAGTAGGCCTTCTGGGCCTCTCCACACAAAAAAGGGGCGAGAATGCTGGCCCACTGCTCCTGGGGCCACGCCTCACGCTGAGCAGTCCTTTCGAATGAGAGGAGATATGCCTCTACATCATCTCCTGATGTCATCTTTGGCACACAACCAGTGCCCCTCAGGGTTCGCATCCTGTTGGACCCCCGGGCCTGGGGGGTGAGGATCTTCAGCTGGTCCACCACCTCTCTCAAGAGGGCACGATCTTGGGTCACCTGGCTCATCAATAATTGATTGGTTTCCCGCTGTGCCATTGCCTGAACCTGGGTGGCCTCCTGCTGGGCTGCCGTGGCTTGTACCAGAGCTCTTACCACCTCCTCCATTGTGGTACAAAGCAAACAAACAAACCAAAACAAAAAAAAAATCCAAAACCCCAGTGCACTTTTTTTTCCTTAAACCTCTTTCTTCCACCACGCTGTGAACGAAATCCCACTTCTAACACCAATTGTGACAAAGCTCTGTCCTTGCCTCTGTGGGTCTCGCATTTCCTGGAGGATTTCGCTAGCCTCAGAGGCTCACCGTAACCCTGCACATAACCCTTCTCTCTCTAGAGACAAGGGTCACAGTCTACTGAGCCATTTTCTTCATAAGCCAGCGAGGGAGGTGAGGAGAAGTTATCCTTCCTTGCACAGTCTCTGTTGTCTCCCAGTCTCAGTGATTAATCAGGGGGCAAAGGTGGCGGGCGGGGGGGAGCCTGGGCCCACCCTCTACTCCGGGATCCAGCCCAGGGACCCTAATAGTATCAGCTATGGTAGCTGACCTTTTAGAAACATAACATGTACAAATCCCTGGGCTACTTCCCCCACAGCAGCCCTCACTTCCTCAAGCTCCACTTTACCCTTACCTCAGGGCCTCCTTCCTTGTGCCTGATATGGTGTGTACTACTCAGCCTCTCCTACAGCGCAACTTCCTCCCACAGCTCCTGACATGCACACCCACCTGACTGACTGGGAGGCTTTTAACCAGTTTCAGCCAGCCCCTGATTGGCTTCAGGTGTCCCAATCAACCTAGCCTTCTCCCTGCCTTCTGGAAAGTTCTTAATTGGCCCCAGGTGTCTTAATTGACCTGGAGCAGCTGCCATTTCACTTATCCTGGTACCAAGGATTTGTTTAGCCTGGAGCTAATATATCTATCTCCCACTACTTTTCCATAGCCATCTGGCCTTGCCCCGTCACAGTTGGATATTAGGAAAAACTTTTTCACTAGGAGGGTGGTGAAGGACTGGAATGGGTTACCTAGGGAGGTGGTAGAATCTCCTTCCCTGGAGGTTTTTAAGGTCAGGCTTGACAAAGCCCTGGCTGGGATGATTTAGCGGGTGTTGGTCCTGCTTTGAGCAGGAGGTTGGACTAGATGACCTCCTGAGGTCTCTTCCACCCTGATATTCTATTTAGGATTTACCCCAGGCCCTGTCCCTGCCAGAGGAGGGAGCGCTAAGTCCAGCGAGGCAGAAGGGATGCCTTGCTACAATCCCTTCTCGAAATCCATTGTCTTTATTTTGCTGTTCTCCCTCCTACCATTCCTTAAAATCATGAACTCTACCATTTCCTGATCACTTTCACCCACGCTGTCTTCCACTTTCAAATTATCAACCAGTTCCTCCCTATTTGTCAAAATCAAATCTAGAGCAGCCTCTCCCTAGTAGGTTTCTCCACCTTCTGAAATAAAAATATTGTCTTCAATACATTCAAGAACTTGCTGGATAATCTGTGCCCTGCTGTGTTATTTTCCGAACAGATGTCTGAGTAGTAGAAGTCTCCCCATCACCACCAAGTCCTGCGCTTTGGATGATTTTGTTAAGTTGTTTAAAAAAAGCCTCATCAACCTCTTCTTCCTGGTCACTCAGGGGAAAGAGAACGAGCTATACTGGTAAAAATACAGCTTTACCAGTATAAGCTGCATCCAGACTCGAAGCGCTGTGCTAGTATAGTATATCCATATTGGCTGTTAATGGATTTTTGATCTTAAGTGCCTAAATCCCATTTGAAAATTATACTTAGGCTCTTAAATCAGTTAGGTGTTGCAATGCTAAGCATAACAGCAATGCCTAAATATCTTTAAAAATCTGGGCCTAACACCTTTTGGCTAAATGTGATCATTGCTGCATTCCAAGGAGGATTAGTACTTCATCATTAGAGGCATGGAAATTTATTGGAATGCACTGAAGTGATCTGAAACTTTCACTCCTACTGCTTCCTATAAAACCTTGTTTAGGCAGATAAAGAGAGTGTAACAATTTGTTTAGACAACGGGCAGGTCGAAATGCTTGCTTTGACCCAGGTGTCTGCGGAACAATGCTTAACCTTGGCACTAATATGGAAAGTCCTGTTTGGCTGATAGGGTCTCCAGTTCTTTAATTTACAAGGGTTCTTTAATTGTTCTTAAGGCATGCAGGCCCAGACAAAGCTCTCTAGGAGTTCTGGGAGCAAAGAAGATTGTGAACTGATAAAAAAAAAAAATCCTGCTCACTATCATAAGCACAGCCACAGCTTAGAGTGGTCTCAAAATAACACCGGGGCTAGTGTGGGTCAGAGATGGAATTTCTTTAGTGCATAATAAAAATTAGGGGCTACAGCAGCATGTTTCAATATACAGCTAACATTATTGCTTCTTTGGAAGGGGTACAGGGCTACGTGCAGAGGTGCTAGGGCAATTGTGCTCTGTAAATACAGGACTAGTGGAATCAGGCAGCCTGGGTTCTATTCATGGCTGTGCCAATGACTTATGAGCTGGGGCAGGTCTTATTAATGATCTGGATGATGGGATGAATTGCACCCTCAGCAAGTTTGCAGATGACACTAAGCTGGGGGGAAAGGTAGATATGATGGAGGGTAGGGCTAGGGTCCAGAGTGACCTAGACAATTGGAGGACTGGGCCAAAAGAAAACTGATGAGGTTCAACAAGGACAAGTGCAGAGTCCTGCACTTAGGGTGGAAGAATCCCACGCACCGCTACAGACTAAAGGGACCTGACAAAGCCCTGGCTGCAATGATTTAGTGGGTGTTGGTCCTGCTTTGAGCAGGGGGTTGGACTAGATCATAGAATCATAGAATATCAGGGTTGGAAGGGACCTCAGGAGGTCATCTAGTCCAACCCCCTGCTCAAAGCAGGACCAATCCCCAATTAAATCATCCCAGCCAGAGCTTTGTCAAGCCTGACCTTAAAAACTTCTAAGGAAGGAGATTCTACCACCTCCCTAGGTAACGCATTCCAGTGTTTCACCACCCTCCTAGTGGAAAAGGTTTTCCTAATATCCAACCTAAATCTCCCCCACTGCAACTTGAGACCATTACTCCTTGTCCTGTCATCTTCTACCACTGAGAATAGTCTAGAACCATCCTCTTTGGAACCACCTCTCAGGTAGTTGAAAGCAGCTATCAAATCCCCCCTCATTCTTCTCTTCTGCAGACTAAACAATCCCAGTTCCCTCAGCCTCTCCTCATAAGTCATGTGTTCTAGACCCCTAATCATTTTTGTTGCCCTTCGCTGGACTCTCTCCAATTTATCCACATCCTTCTTGTAGTGTGGGGCCCAAAACTGGACACAGTACTCCAGATGAGGCCTCACCAATGTCGAATAGAGGGGAACGATCACGTCCCTCGATCTGCTCGCTATGCCCCTACTTATACATCCCAAAATGCCATTGGCCTTCTTGGCAACAAGGGCACACTGCTGACTCATATCCAGCTTCTCGTCCACTGTAACCCCTAGGTCCTTTTCTGCAGAACTGCTGCCTAGCCATTCGGTCCCTAGCCTGTAGCTGTGCATTGGGTTCTTCCGTCCTAAGTGCAGGACCCTGCACTTATCCTTATTGAACCTCATCAGGTTTCTTTTGGCCCAATCCTCCAATTTGTCTAGGTCCCTCTGTATCCTATCTCTGCCCTCCAACGTATCTACCACTCCTCCCAGTTTAGTATCATCCGCAAATTTGCTGAGAGTGCAATCCACACCATCCTCCAGATCATTTATGAAGATATTGAACAAAACCGGCCCCAGGACCGACCCCTGGGGCACTCCACTTGACACCGGCTGCCAACTAGACATGGAGCCATTGATCACTACCCGTTGAGCCCGACAATCTAGCCAGCTTTCTACCCACCTTATAGTGCATTCATCCAGCCCATACTTCCTTATCTTGCTGACAAGAATACTGTGGGAGACCGTGTCAAAAGCTTTGCTAAAGTCAAGAAACAATACATCCACTGCTTTCCCTTCATCCACAGAATCAGTAATCTCATCATAGAAGGCGATTAGATTAGTCAGGCATGACCTTCCCTTGGTGAATCCATGCTGACTGTTCCTGATCACTTTACTCTCGTGTAAGTGCTTCAGGATTGATTCCTTGAGGACCTGCTCCATGATTTTTCCGGGGACTGAGGTGAGGCTGACTGGCCTGTAGTTCCCAGGATCCTCCTCCTTCCCTTTTTTAAAGATTGGCACTGCATTAGCCTTTTTCCAGTCATCTGGGACTTCCCCCGTTCGCCACGAGTTTTCAAAGAGAATGGCCAATGGCTCTGCAATCACATCCGCCAATTCCTTTAGCACTCTCGGATGCAACTCGTCCGGCCCCATGGACTTGTGCACGTCCAGCTTTTCTAAATAGTCCCTAACCACCTCTTTCTCCACAGAGGGCTGGCCATCTACTCCCCATGTTGCGATGCCCAGCGCAGCAGTCTGGGAGCTGTCCTTGTTAGTGAAGACAGAGGCAAAAAAAGCATTGAGCACATTAGCTTTTTCCACATCCTCTGTCACTAGGTTGCCTCCCTCATTCAGTAAGGGGCCCACACTTTCCTTGGCATTCTTCTTGTTGCCAACATACCTGAAGAAACCCTTCTTGTTACTCTTGACATCTCTTGCTAGCTGCAGCTCCAGGTGCGATTTGGCCCTCCTGATTTCATTCCTACATGCCCGAGCAATATTTTTATACTCTTCCCTGGTCATATGTCCAACCTTCCACTTCTTGTGAGCTTCTTTTTTATGTTTAAGATCCGCTATGATTTCACCATTAAGCCAAGCTGGTCGCCTGCCATATTTACTATTCTTTCGACTCATCGGGATGGTTTGTCCCTGTAACCTCAACAGGGATTCCTTGAAATACAGCCAGCTCTCCTGGACTCCTTTCCCCTTCATGTTAGTCCCCCAGGGGATCCTACCCATCCGCTCCCTGAGGGAGTCGAAGTCTGCTTTCCTGAAGTCCAGGGTCCGTATCCTGCTGCTTACCTTTCTTCCCTGTGTCAGGATCCTGAACTCGACCTTCTGAGGTCTCTTTCAACCCTAATATTCTATGATTCTCTGTGCAGACAGAGGCCCATACAGACTGGTGGTAAGGTTGGCAGAAACTTATTTGGAAATCGACTGAGAAACACCACCACTGAAGTCTGTTCAGGTTCCTCTTGAATAAGGGAACCAAGACTGTGGGCCAAGGATAGACCAAAGGCAAAGGGAGTAATACATTTAAAGGCAAACAGCAAATCCAGGAGAGAAACAGAAGTTACCAATTGCTATTATTATAGTCAGACTGGCCACAAAGCCCAGGATTGCCCTTTTAAGAAATCAAAGCTTACTAACATGTTATGTAATAATGTATCCCAGGAAGACATCTGCTCTCCCAGGGAAGGAATCCAAATGTGCTCCATTACACTGAATAGCCAGGTAATAAATGCTCTACTGGATACAGAAAGCTTCCAGAGCCTAGCCTATAGTCAATGAATTCCTATGAAAGACTTAGATCAAGTGAGAATTAGGAAAGTAAGTGGTGTATGTGGCAGATGTGACAATTAGCAAACTGAGAGAATTGGTATGTAAGATCCCAGGGGAAGAAAGTCTAAGGGTAAAAAAGAGTTCAGGAAAGTTGGCAGTTTTTTAAAGAGACATTATTAAAGTCACAAGAGCAAACTATCCAAAAGCATAGAAAAGAGATCCCAGAGGACTGAAAAAGGGTAAATATAGTACCAAATTATAAAGTGGGGAATAAGGACAACCCAGGGAATTATAGACCAGTCATCTTAACTTCAGTACCCAGAAAGATAATGGTGCAAATAATCAATTTGTAAGCTCCTAGAAATAAATAAGGTTATAAGTAACAGTCAACATGGATTTGTCAAGAACAAGTCATGTCAAACCAACTTGATATCCTTCTTTGACAGGGTAAGAAACCCTGTGGATGCGGGGAAGCAGTAGATGTGGTATATCTTGACATTAGTAAGGCTTTTGATACTGTCTGACATAACCTCATAAACAAGCTAGAGAAATATAGCCTAGAACAGAGGTTCTCAGACTGTGGGTCAGGACCCCCAAGTGGATCACATGTTACACTTGCTGGGGTCCAGGGCTGGAGCCTGAGCCCCATCTCCCAGAGCTGAAGCTGAAGCCTGAGCCCCACCACCCAGGGCTAAGCTTACATGCCCCCCACCCAGGGCAGAAGCTCTTGGGCTTCAGCTCCCCCCCACCCTCCCACCTGGGGCAGCGGAGCTTGGGCAATGGGGCTCAGGCGGGCTCAGTCTTTGGTCCCCCCTCCTGGGGTCATGTAGTAACTTTTGTTGTCAGAAGGGGCCACAGTGCAACAAAGTTTGAGAACCGTTGGCCTAGACAAATCTACTATAAGGTGGGTGGCACAACAGAGACTTCATAAATGATTTGGAGATATACTACTCTTTTAAAGTTTGAGGATGATACCCAGGCTGGGAGGGGTTGCAAGTACTTTGGAGGACAGGGTTAGAATTCAAAATGATCTTGATAAACTGGAGAAATGGCCTGAAGTAAATAGGAGGAACTTCAATAAGGACAAGTGCAAAGTACTCCACTTAGGAAGGAATAATCAAATACAAAATTGACCAAATACAAAATGGGAAATGACTGCCTAGAAAGGAGCACTGAGGAAAGGGATCTGGGGGTCATAGTGTATTACAAGCTAAATATGAGTCAACAGTGTAACACTGTTGCAAAAAAAAGCTATCATTCTGGGATGCATTAGCAGGAGTGTTGTAAGCAAGACACAAGAAGTAATTCTTCCGCTCTACTCTGCGCTGATTAGGGCTCAGCTAGAGCACTGTGTCCAGTTCTGAGCACCACATTTCAGGAATTATGTGGACAAGCTGGAGAAAGTCCAGAGAAGAGCAAGAAACATGATTAAAGGTCTAGAAAACATGACCTATGAGGGAAGACTGAAAAAAATGTGTTTGTTTAGTCTGCAAAAGAGAAGAGGGGAGCCATGATAACAGTTCTCAAGTACAGAAAAAGTTGTTACAAGAAGGGGGGAGAAAAATTATTCTCCTCAACCTCTAAGGATAGGACAAGAAGCAATGGGCTTGAATTGCAGCAAGGGAGGTTTAAGTTGGACATTAGGAAAAACTTCCTAACTATCAGGGTGGTTAAGCACTGGAATAAATTGCCTAGGCAGGTTGTTCAGTCTCCATCCTTGGAGATTTTTAAGAGCAGGTTAGACAAACATCTGTCAGGGATAGTCTAGATAATACTTAGACCTGCCTTGAGTGCAGGGAACTGGACTAGATGACTTCTCGAGGTCCCTTTCAGTCCTATGATTCTGTGATTATGGGGATGTCTTCACTGCAGAGTTAGCCCGAGCTCTGAATTTGGTGTTTCCCCTAACCCTACACCCCATCTGCACACAAAACCCTCTCACCCAAGTTCACTGTTGCCTTAAACCCAGGCTATCTGACCTATCTGGGGCTATAGGCTAATATTACTCAGGCTGGTAACCTACCCATTCTGTAGTAAGGACAAAGGTTAAACCACTCCAGTGCTGATAGTCCTCCAATGCCTTCCTTCTGTGTGCCCAGATAGGACAGACAAGTTCACCCACAATTCACTGGGAAACAGTCATAGAGTGGTTCAGCTCACTGCAGTGCAAAGAACCCTGGGATGTGCCCCTAGGAGTCCTAGTGATGCAGGTGGGTGAGTGCAGCACCACTGAGCACACAGGTAGGCTGTAGGGCTTTGTAGTGTGACCACCCACACCTGGGTTAATGCTGCAGTGAAGACACACCCTAAGAGGGTTACATGAAGGTTAACAAAGAGGTAAACACTCATATTTAACAAAGAGTAAACACTCAAACATTAACAACCAACACCAAACTTGTCAAGAAAACAGAGGAATCAGAAACAATACAGCATTGTATGATGGAAAAGGAAGCTATAAGGAGCTCAGGCTTTAGACTGAATCTTCCTGTTACTCTGCTGCTAGGAATGTTGAAATTCTGTGTCTGCTGCAAACTGACTCCACAAAGTAATTCTGAGCTTCTGGGTCAGTAAAAACTCCACGCTTGCTGCCATTCCCTTTCCAAAGTTTGACAGGGCAAAGGACTGAACATCAGCTGCTGCCTCTTGGCCTTGTATTACGTAACAGCAAAAACTCCCAACTGGGGCAATTTCCACAAATATTTCCATAAATATTTTCAGTGAAATGGGGTGTGCTTTTGTGCAACAATGGGGCCATTCAACTGCAAAAGAGACTTTGCACTAAAAACACAAAAGTGCGTATTTTTGTAATTTGTTAATATGAAAATAACCCTTTTGCCAAGAAATTTGTGTAAAGTGAAATGTTGAGGATGAGCTGCTTGATCTGTTTCTGAAACAGCACAATCCTGCACTGGCTGCAGGGAGCAGACAGGTCTTCTGCAGCTTTATTTATTGGCACTATAGCTGGTCAGGGATAAAACCATGCCAATGTGGCTCCAAGCGGATGATGTTTAATCCAATTGTTAAGATAACTCTGGAGTACAGGAATCACAAACATCAAACAACTATTTTCCAGTGTTGCCTCTTGTTTTTGTGTGGTGAGGTGGGGAGAGTTGGGCTTTGTGTCCTCTTTCAAAACAAAAGGAGGGGATTCCAGTTAAAGAGCAGGGACCCTATTTTCCTCTTTCAGGATCTGAGTAACTTCCATTGACATTACTTGTATCCTGACTGGGGAAAAACTGAGATCCAGGAGTGCTAGCAGATATCTAGGGACTTGGTGGAAGCACATTGTTTGAGTAATAGATAAAGCCTTGGAGAATAGACTGCAGCAGACATCCAGCATCGGCTACAACAGGGAGAGAGACTAGGTGTGAGTGACCTAGATATGTTTCTAGCTCTGGTTTCCCTATACTTCAGTCTCATCATCATCATATTCCAAAGTCAAGATGGTGGTGAAGCAAGGGAGACGTGCTCTACTCTGTTCACTTTCTACTCCAGGAATGTGCACACTGATTTCAGCAAAGATCAAGCATCAAAATATGCATGTAAAGTTAATCCACTGCAAGCAGTTTGTCAACCTGGTAGGTGAATTCCTCCGGAATCAAGGGGCAGGGGGGAACCCAAGCCTTAAACTAGTTTAACAGGCTCATTCTGCTTTGGGTCATTTCCTGCTTCCCTGTGCCAAGCATCATTGTTAGAAGCAAGCCAAGTCACTGAAGACATTTTGCATGGATGATAAGAAAATTGCAACAAGTGATGCAACTTGGAGGGCAGGGAGCTGGAGTGGGTTGTGATAGGTTCTGGGGAGGGTCTTGGAAAGTGTGGGATGGACTAGGATCCCCACCCCTTGCTGGGCTTATAAAGCCATCAGCAACTGAAGTGAGAGAAAGGGAGTCAGGGAGGAGTGGAGGAACAGGCTCTTTCACTGTGTAACTCTGAGCAAGGAATGTCCAAGGGCTATTAAAATCTCAGAGAACGTGCTGTCCCTTGGGTGATTATATCTTTGCATTTCCCTTGTTTCTGTGGACAAAGATGCTGCTGAAGTTTTTTCTGAGTGCCCTCGCTGTTCATCTAACAGCTGCATATGCTCCTGAACTGTAAGAAATACCATGTTCTTTCCTAACGATATGTGTTTGCTGGGAATCCTTCATTTATTGAAGGGTTTGGAGGCACAGTTAGAAATACTGCTGCTGCCCCCACCTTTTATATCTGGAAGCCTAGGGTGAATTCTAACTTAGCTGGGATGATTTAGTTGGGGTTGGTCCTGCTTTGAGCAGGGGGTGGGACTAGATGACCTCCCGAGGTCTCTTCCAACCCTGATATTCTATGATTCTATGAAATGGGTTGAGTGCTTCACATGTGAGCACAAAACACACTTTTTACACCTTGCTAAACTACCACAAAATTTAAAATGTCTGAGCTTATATGTGTAGGAGAGGGAACAGTAATAGCCAGGTGTGGTGTGATAGGTATGGGCTTCCAGGATTCATAACATGGGGGGGCTGCAGAGCAGGATTGAGGGGCATCGGCAGAGTTGTGTGGGAAGCCCAGGAATAGCAAAGTTGCTGTGAGGGATTGCTGGCAATTAGCAGAGCTGTCTGGGGTCCTATGTTATATCTGAACCTATAATGAAAAAGTCCTTTACTTCTCAATAACCATTGTCTGACCTCAGCCAAACAACCGTTTCTTCCTGTCTGCTCCCTTGTCCCTTGAATTAATTTGTGGTGTTTGATTTCCATAGACAGTATGTCCTGATGGTGCCGTCAGTGCTGCAGAGCAGCTCTCCGGATCAGGCCTGCCTGCAGCTCCACAACCTCAAAGAGTCAGTGTCTGTGAGTGTCGTCCTGGAGTACAGTGGTTCCAACACCACTATTTTTGAGCAGCCTGTGAGAGGAAATTACTTCTTCCAGTGCATCAGATTCATGGTACAGACTTTAATTTACATTCTAATAAAGAAAGAAAAAGTAATCATGGAAAATGTGCATGATCAAACAAGTGATCTTACAGAGTTAGTGATGGGAGAGGATAGGGTAAAGTAGAGGAGGGAGACTAAGGGAGAAATAAGAGCTGGAAGGAATGCGAAATGGAGAGGGGGAAAGGAGGCAGGGGAGAGCTGCACTGTGAGAGAAGAGAGGGATATGGGAAGAGAGAAGCAGTAAAGATCTGAGAAAGAGACAGAGCTGGCACTGAAACAGAGGTGTGGGGTGAATCTATAGTACACTCCATGCTGCAGGTAGACCGCTCCAGGAGAGAATGGTCTAAGCTGAACATTCTCCCCCTCATATTTTGCATCCCTCCCAGGCTCCTCATGCCACCTTTTCCCCCTTGGCTTTCATCACTTTCTCTGCCAAAGGCGCCACAGTCAGGCTGGCAGAGAGGAGGTCGGTGGCGATTCAGAATGTGGAGAGCGTCGTCTTTGTCCAGACAGACAAACCCATCTACAAGCCAGGACAGACAGGTGAATGTGGATACTGCTTTACTTAATGTCATTTCCTCTGGGAACCAATATCCAGAGCTAGAGTGAGAGAGCGAACTGCTCTGCAAAATGCAAGTCAGAACAGATAATGTTGTGGATTTGGGCTGACTGCTCAGCACCTTACAGTAAAATCATTGCTAATGTCTGCAGCGGAGCTGAGGAAGCCACCCTCAGACACAGGACAGCATCTGGTGGGTGACTGTCAAAATCCCAACTCACTCCCCAGTCTTTATTCACTCCTTTTTCACAGTCACTGCCTTTGTCCCCTGCTCTCACTGCTGCTGCCTCGTTATGGCTCCCAGGCACTCGTAGCCATGAATAGATGGTTAGAGCACTTCCCAATGGCTTTCTAGCTATAGCTCCATATCTGTGACAATGGCTGGGCTTTCCAGCTTCAAGGACATGGCGAGCACCCAGTAGGAGAGGCCGTGAGGGAAGGTCCTCACACAGAATTACCTGCTGTGCAGACACTGGGGAATCACTTCTGAATCGGGCAAACTGCTCTAATCCCAAATGGCTGCTTCTTAATAACATTTGCACTTTTATGTGCTCAAAGCCCTGTGCAGACATTAACTAGATTAATGCTGACAAACCCCTATGGGGGAGGTGGGCACATTTTACAGTGGAGAAATGGAGATGAAAAGGGGATTTGCCTAAAGCCACACAGGGAGTCAGTAACAAAACTCAGGTTATCTGGTTCCCAACCCAGTTCCTATTCCTTCGGACCACACTCCCTTTCCTTCAGTAGGCTAGACAAACCTCTAGAGAAAAGCATTCCCTGCTGTTAGGCCAGCTCAGGGAATTCAGTCCCATGGAAGGGTATACCATGGAAAGTCTCTCGCATGAGAGGATGGAGCTGGAACCCTCTTCGCTGTGGGTACAGATCCTATCTGCGATTTACCTGTTCCTTTTTCAAAGGGGGAGTGCTGGAAAACCAGCTGAAGTGGGGCTATGGACCAAACTGGAGCTCAGAAGATAGAGGCGAGCTAACGTTGATCTCTTGCCCATGTCTTTTCAGTGCTGTTTCGAGTTGTCGCTCTCGATACACATTTTATGCCTGTTCAGGAGATGGTGAGTGTGACCAGAGACCGGAATTATCCAGGAGCCCCACCTGGATGGTAAATTGGTGGGTGTCACCTCATCAGCCCCAGTCCAACCTCTAAATACACACTTGTCTGGGACAGAATTGGAGCTGAATTTCTGCAGAAACCGAAGAAGAAATATTAGTTTGAACTGGAACCTTAACACTGCACGTACAAAGTCCGGCCCTTACATGCAGCAGCCACACAGAGCAGCACTAGCGTGTAGGCAGATGTGTGCCTGGCACAAGAGCCCTCCTGCTACTGCTGGGCAAGGGGCTTCAAGGAGAGTCTTTGCCTTGCACTGCGAGGTGATCTTTACTGCTCCAACAAGCAATTTCACTTGGCCCACTCCGACTGTTCCCATTTAGCATGTGCCGCCAGTGGCTACAGGCTCACTCGCCATCTGCAAGGGGAGAGAATCTAGATACTGCCAACAACAGACTATCTGTCCTGGGGATATGATACTTACTGCAACACATGGAGGGGTCCTGGCTGGCTTCTCGGCTGAGGAAAATAGGCTTCCTGCACCTTATTCTCACCCCCTACCTGTGCAGGAGAGAGCAGGACTTTGCCCTGTTGAAAGGTGCTAGATAATCTGAGAGGATGGATGGATGAGACCGACAGGATGCCTGATTCTGATCTTAGGTACAGCATTGTAACAGTAACTGTACTGCTCCTGGTTTGCACCAGTACACGTGAGATCAGAATCTGTCCCAGGGTGTCTTATGCCCTCATCTCCTCTTTTTAAAAATATGTTATCTTCAGCATTTAGGGTCAAACCTTGTGGTTCTTACTCAGGTAAAATTCCTACTGAACTCAGTGAAAATCTTGCTTGAATACTCACTGTAGATTTGGGCCCTTAATATCTAAAATAGTTTTTAAAATTGTTATTTATTCAATGCTGAAACAACTATTATTGTTTCCTCAAACACTTACAATCTCTTTTCCTGGTCTCTCTTTCAGTATCCCTTGATCACCATTCAGGTAAGAGACTTGCTTTTTAAAATGTGCCACGTATAAAGGTGAAATCCTGAGTGTGTGTGTGATATACTTAACTGGCCACATTCTGCTCTCAGATCCACTAGTAGAAATGCACATGCATCTGACAAAGTGGGTATTCACCCACAAAAGCTTATGCTCCAGTACGTCTGTTAGTCTATAAGGTACCAGAGGACTCGTTGCCGCTTTTACAGAACCAGACTAACACAGCTACCCCTCTGATACCAGTATTTCTATGGAATCCAGTGGAGCAAGTCCAGCTTTACAAGCAGAGTTCAGCCCAATAATAGTTAAAATTGTCCTGTTCCTACGGTCTTTCTACTTCCCCTCCTTCCTATCAAGAGTTCCAATTGCTTTGGTTTATAGTTTGCATAACTTGCCCCTGTTGAAAAGCAAGGAACAATTGGAGATAGTGGATGCAATTACTAGCTGCTTTGGACCATGAAGTATTTTAGAAATTATATGGCATGTTGTGCTTTTGTTAATAAGTGAGAAAGTTTCAATTCCCTTCCAAGCAGGCGTGCCTGCAAGATTTCACTTGTACTGTGAAATGCAGCCATTAGTTGTTGCATACAGTGAAATTTAAACATTACAGAGTTTGACATTGTTCACTAACAAGCACAAGGCAATTGCTAGAAAGTCTTTCTTTTAACCAATGTAAAATGAGATATAACAAAAGGCTATGGGAGCCCAAATAAGGGGGATAGGGTTGTAGAGTGCCCTCCTGACCCTGTCTCTTCCCTCCTCCCCTCTCCTTCCAGTTGGGGAAAACTAGGACAATGGAGGGGCAGGGTGGGGGGGAAGGGTTTGTGTGTGTAATGAGATAGGGGGAATCTTTCTTCCCTCTCCCACCCCTTCTTCATAACAGCATGGAAAACTGGAACCTTCTGGAATATAGGGCAGGGTGGGAGAACATAGGGTTTATCTATCAGTGAAACAGGATAGCAATACTTCCCTAATTCACAGGGATGTCTTGGTTAACAGGATGCAGACAAACAATATGCATTTTAATATAACCTAATGAAAGTGTATACTTCTAGGAACAAATACTGTAGGCCATACATACACAATAGGGGATTCTATCCTGGTAAGCAGTGATTCTGAAAAAGATTTGGGACTTGTGTTGGATAATCAACTGAACATGACCTCCCAGTGCAATGCTGAGGCCAGAAGAGCTAATGAGATCCTTGGATGTATAAACGGGGGAATCTTGAGTAGGAGTAGAGAGGTTATTTTACCTCTGTATTTGGCATTGGTGAGACCGTTGCTGGAATACTGTGTCCAGTTCTGGTGCTCATAATTCAAGGAGGATGTTGATAAATTGGGGAGGGTTCAGAGAAGAGCCACAAGAATGATTAAAGGATAGCCTCAGATAGCTCAATCTATTTAGCTTCAAAAAGAGAAGATTAAGGGATGACTTCATTACAGTCTATAAGTATCTACATGGGAAATAGCTATTTAATAATAGGCCCTTCAGTCAAGCAGAGAAAGGTATAACATGATCCAGCAGGTGGAAGCTGAAGCTAGACAAATTCAGACTAGAAATAAGGTGTAAATTTATAATGGTGAGAGTAATTAATCAATGGAACAATTTATGAAGTCTTGTGGTGGATTGTCCATAACTGACAATTGTTAAATCAAGTTTGGATGTTTGTCTAAAAAATATGCTCTAGGAATTATTTTGGGGATAATTTATGGTCTGTGTTACACAGAAGTCAGGCTAGATTATCACAGTGGTCCCTTCTGGCCTTGGAATCTATGAAACGGGGGGAAGTGTGGGAAAAGTCAAGCTAAATTCAACATGCACCAAATTCTTCAGGTGGAAAGAACTAGAAGACTTAGGGCTGGTCTAAAGTAACGCAATGGTCTCAAGTTGCAGTGGGGGAGGTCTAGGTTGGATATTAGGAAAAACTTTTTCACTAGGAGAGTGGTGAAGCAGTGGAATGGGTTACCGAGGGAGGTGGTGGAATCTCCTTCCTTAGAGGTTTTTAAGGCCCGGCTTGACAAAGCCCTGGCTGGGATGATTTAGTTGGGGATTGGTCCTGCTAGATGACCTCCTGAGGTCCCGTCCAACCCTGATATTCTATACTGCTTAAGTTGATGTAATTTACGTTGCTCAGGGGTGTGAAAAAAGACACTCCCCCCACCCCTCCCCCCGAGCAACGTAGGTTATATTGAGCTAAGCGCTGTCCACACTGGTGCCGTGTCAGCAGGAGATGCTCTCCCACTGACATAGCTTCTGCCTCTCGCAGAAGTGGAATAATTATGCTGCCGGGAGAGCACTCTCCTGTTGACATAGAGTATCTTCACCAGGCATGCTACAGCAGCGCATCTGCAGCACTGCAGCTGTAGCATTGTAGTGTAGACTTGCCCTCTGATATTTACTATAGACAGCATACAACATTGATTAGTGTCCCATATAGGTATGACAACAGCTTACTTTGGGTCTTTGATTCCTGTTGCATGTGCTAGTAGCAAAACATTAAGGTCTGTGTCAGCAGGAGATGTCAGCTAGATGGAAGATCAATAACGCACCAGGTTTTCTTTAAGAAAAAGAAACTAGCTGTGTCTGTGCCTATCTTCCTGCTCCCTCTGTCCCCTAGGATCCTCAGGGCAACCGGATCTTCCAGTGGCTGAACGTGACAGCTCAGATGGCAATCGTCCAGCTCACATTCCAGTTAATCAAAGAGCCAATCCTGGGCACCTACCAAATCATTGTGGAAAAGAAATCGGGATCTAGCACTCGTCACTCATTCTCTGTGGAGGAATATGGTAAACACCTGCTGTTGCTATTATTTGTACTAGGGGGAAAAAATAGTTGGAGCAGGGCCCAATTTGTCATAGTTAGACCCAAATTGCAACCCCCCCCCCCCGCACCCCAAAAAGTGTGTATTGTTATGTGTGGGTCTCCTGACCCCATTGTGAATGGACCTCTACCCTGTCCTCAGCAGAGTCTGGAGACCTGAGCTGGTGTCCAGACTCACCTCATCTGTGCAGTTTGGATCTTCAAGTAACTCAAGAATAAGACAAATTTGTTCTTGAGTTACCTGCAGACCCAAACGTCAGACTAAACTTCATCCTCAAGCATGGCTCTTCCTAAGGTTTGAACATAAGAATGGCCATACTGGGTCAAACTAAAGGTCCATCCAGCCCAGCATCCTGTCCACCTACAGTGGCCAATGCCAGGTGCCTCAGAGGGAGTGAACCTAACCGGTAATGATCAAGTGATCTCTCTCCTGCCATCCATCTCCACCCTCTGACAAACAGAGGCTAGGGACACCATTCCTTACCCATGCTGGCTAATAGCCATTAATGGACTAAACCTCCATGAATTTATCCAGTTCTCTTTTAAACCCTGTTATAGTCCTAGCCTTCACAACCTCCTCGGGCAAGGAGTTCCACAGGTTGACTGTGCGCTGTGTGAAGAAGAACTTCCTTTCATTTCTTTTAAACCTGCTACTCATTAATTTCATTTCATGGCCCCTTGTTCTTTTTATTATGGGAACAAGTAAATAAGTTTTCCTTATTCACTTTCTCCACACCACTCATGATTTTATATACTTCTATCATATCCCCACTTAGACTCCTCTTTTCCAAGCTGAAAAGTCCTCGCCTCTTCAATCTCTCCTCATACGGGACCCATTCCAAACCCCTAATCGTTTTAGTTGCCCTTTTCTGAACCTTTTCTAATGCCAGTATATCTTTTTTTGAGATGAGGGGACCATATCTGTACGCAGTATTCAAGATGTGGGCGTACCATGGATTTATATAAGGGCAATAAGATATTCTCCATCTTATTCTCTATCCTTTTTTTTAATGATTCCTAACGTCCCGTTTGCTTTTTTGACTGCCGCTGCACGCTGTGTGGACGTCTTCAGAGAACTATCCACAATGACTCCAAGATCTTTCTCCTGATTAGTTGTAGCTAAATTAGCCCCCCATCATATTGTATTTATAGTTGGGGTTATTTTTTCCAATGTGCATGACTTTACATTTATCCACATTACATTTCATTTGCCATTTTGTTGCCCAATCTTTTAGTTTTGTGAGACCTTTTTGAAGTTCTTCACAGTCTGCTTTGGTCTTAACTATCTTGAGCAGTTTAGTATCATCTGTAAACTTTGCTACCTCACTGTTTACCCCTTTCTCCAGATCATTTATGAATAAGTTGAATAGGACTGGTCCTAGGACTGACCCTTGGGGAATACCACTAGTTACCCCACTCCATTCTGAAAATTTACCATTTATTCCTACCCTTTGTTCACTGTCTTTTAACCAGTTCTCAATCCATGAAAGAATCTTCCCTCTTATCCCATGACAACTTAATTTATGTAAGAGCCTTTGGTGAGGGACCTTGTCAAAGGCTTTCTGGAAATCTAAGTACACTATGTCCACTGGATTCCCCTTGTCCACATGTTTGTTGACCCTCTCAAAGAACTCTAATTGATTAGTAAGACATGATCTCCCTTTACAGAAACCATGTTGACTTTTGTGCAACAATTTATGTTCTTCTAGGTGTCTGACAATTTTATTCTTTACTATTGTTTCAACTAATTTGCCCGGTACTGACGTTAGACTTACCGGTCTGCAATTGCCAGGATCACCTCTAGAACCCTTCTTAAATACTGGTGTTACATTAGCTATCTTCCAGTCATTTGGATACAGTAGCTGTTTTAAAGGACAGGTTACAAACCATAGTTAATAGTTCCACAATTTCACATTTGAGTTCTTTCAGAACTCTTGGGTGAATTCCATTGGTCCCAGTGACTTGTTACTGTTAAGTTTCTCAATTAATTCCAAAATCTCCTCTAGTGACAGTTCAATTTGTGACAACTCCTCAGATTTGTCACCTACAAAAGACTGCTCAGGTTTGGGAATCTCCCAACATTCTCAGCCGTGAAGACTGAAGCAAATAATTCGTTTAGTGTCTCCGCGATGACTTTATTGTCTTTAAGTGCTCCTTTTGTATCTCCATCGTCCAGGGGCCCCACTGGCTGTTTAGCAGGCTTCCGGCTTCTGATGTACTTAAAAAAAAAAAAAAAAATGTTGTTAGCTAGCCAAAACCTCAAAAGCTAATGTTCTTCAAACTCCTTTTTGGCTTTTCTTATTACATTTTTTACATTTAATTTGGCAGTGTTTATGCTCCTTTCTATTTACCTCACTAGGATTTGACTTCCACTTTTTAAAAGATGCCTTTTTATCTCTCACTGCTTCTTTTACATGGTTGTTAAGCCACCATGGCTCTTTTTTTTTAGTTCTTTTACTGTGGTTTTTTAATTTGGGGTATACATTGAAGTTGAGCCTCTATTATGGTGTCTTTGAAAAGTGTCCATGCAGCTTACAGGGATTTCACTCTAGTCACTGTACCTTTTAATTTCTGTTTAACTAACCTCCTCATTTTTGCATAGTTCCCCTTCTGAAATTAAATGCCACAGTGTTGGGTTGTTGAGGTGTTCTTCCACCACAGGAATGTTGTTATATTATGGTCATTATTTCCAAGCGGTCCTGTTAAAGTTACTTCTTGGACCAGATCCTGTGCTCCACTCAGGACTAGATCGAGAGTTGCCTCTCCCCTTGTGGGTTCCTGTACCAGCTGCTCCAAGAAACGGTCATTTAAAGTATCGAGAAATTTTGTCCTGAGGCGACATGTACCCAGTCAACATGGGGATAATTGAAATCCCCCACTATTATTGAGTTTTTTATTTTGATAGCCTCTCTAATCTCCCTTTTGCATTTCATCGTCACTATCACTGTGCTGGTCAGGTGGTCGGTAATCGATCCCGACTGTTATATTCTTATTAGAGCATGGAATTACTATCCATAAAGATTCTGTGGAACATGTGGATTCATTTAAGGTTTTTATTTAGTTTTGATTCTACTTTTACTTTCACATATAGTGCCTCTTCCCCCTCCCCACCCCTATGCCCTCTTCTGTTCTTCCGATATATTTTGTATCCTGGAATGATTGTGTCCCATTGATTTGTCCTCACTCCACTAGGTTTCTGTGATGCTTATTATATCAATATCCTCCTTTAACATGAGGCACTCTAGTTCACCCATCTTATTATTTAGACTTCTAGCATTTGTGTACAAGCACTTTAAAAACTTGTCACTGTTTATTTGTCTGTCCTTTTCTGATGTGTCAGATTCTTTATGTGAATGTTTCTCGTCTGATCTGGCCCATACTTTATCCTCTTTCATCCCCTCCTCCTGACTAAAACCTAGAGAATCTCCATCAATAGACTCTCCTCTAAGATAAGTCTCTGTCCAATCCATGTGCGCCTCTGCAGCAATCGGCTTTCCCCCATCTCTTAGTTTTAAAAACTGCTCTGCAACCTTTTTAATGTCAAGTGCCAGCAGTCTGGATCCACTTTGGTTTAGGTGGAGCCCATCCTTCCTGTACAGGCTCCCCCATCCCAAAAGTTTTCCCAGTTCCTAATAAATCTAAACCCCTCCTCTCTACACCATCGCTCATCCACGCATTGAGACTCTGAAGCTCTGCCTGCCTACCTGGCCCTGCGTGTGGAACTGGTAGCATTGCTGAGAATGCTCCCATAGAGTCCTGGATTTCAGTCTGCTTCCTAGCAGCCTAAATTTGGCCTCCAGGACGTCTCTCCTACCCTTCCCTATGTCATTGGTACCTACCTGTACCACGGCCACGGGCTCCTCCCCACCACTACACATAAGACTATCTAGATGCATTTGTCTCTAGGACCACTTCTTCTTAGTTCATTCTGGCCCAGAGGGACATTCTCAACCAAACTAGAGCCACCAGAAATTATCCTGGATTTTCATACAAGGTTTGAATGCCTGAGCCTGGGATGACTCAACAGAACAGGCCTGCACTCTTTTCTGCACAAGAACTTGTGGTCCAGTTACACTGCGAATTCCAGGGTGTTCTGCTCTGGCTTTTGGTTCAACCCACTCCAAAGACCAAGTCTGTTTGCAGAATCCAGAAATCCATCTAGATCCAGGGTTTGCATTTTGAACAACCCCAAGTCTGTGTTGTTAGGAGCTAAGGTTTTTGCATTGGGGATGTCTCTCACAAGAGATACACTTAATGCACCATACTCAACCTGCCAAAGATACTGACCCCAGTTTGCCAGCTCTTTGGACCAAGACTGCAGCCGTGCATGAGTCCCTCTTTTGGACTGTTCATTCTGCACTCAGGAAGTGTGATTGCAGCCTGTGTAGACATATCTGAGCTAGCTAGATCAAAGCCTGCTTGTGTAACAGGAGCAGCGAAGCCATGGCAGTAGGGGCTGCAGCTGCTAGAGTATGGACCCAGGGTCTTGGATGGGTGTGGCTAACCCAGGCAACTACCTCTGCGCTGCTGAGGCTTCACTGCGATTGCTACTCCGGCTAGCTTTGATCTACACGGGCTGCAATCGCATTACGTGACTGCAGCGTATGCTATATGTCTCTAGGTATCTTTCAGCCACTGAACTCCACTTGTCTTCTGTTTCTCCCCCTTTTTTGTTCCCAGAGACATTCTGACACTAGTTGCCTTCAATAAATGTGCCATCTGAGAACTAGAGAGAAGAAACAAATAGTAAAAAGCCAAAGAACAGAAGTTAAACATCTCCTCTAGGTGCAGGCTGTGATAAAACTTCTCCTAGGCAAGTTATGAAACTTAAGTTACAAAGATTAAAGGTTGGCACCAGGAACTAACCTCTATCCTAGCAGCATTCACTAGCTTTCTCAGCACACCGTGAGGAGTCTAAACACTGCTTGTTTCATGGCTTATCGTTCCTTAAGTAGCACCCCAGAGCAAATCATTACTTGTCTATGTCGGGTTTACTGATAGCTAGTGGAACATTTTCACCATGATCCCCAAGTGTTAGATCATTTTCTTGGTCTCTTTCACCAACCCAATTCAGAGCACTCTAGTTCCTGCCTGCTGTGTGTTGTTAGTAACTAAACAATTGGGAGGGTCCATTTCTCGCCTAGGAGCTAATGTGCCTTTTTCCTCCCACACTAGTGCTACCAAAGTTTGAAGTTGTGGTCAATGCACCAAAAAGTGTCTCAGTCCTGAATCCTGATTTGACAGTGAAAGTTTGTGGTGTGTAAGTATCTGATACAGTGCTGCAAAGAGACTGGGGACAGGGTGAGACCTTCCCAGAGAGACTGACAAGAGGGCAGACTCATCAGCATGGTGGGGGATGGAGGTGGAAGAGGACAAAGCAATCAGGCCATTGACTTTGGGGATAACGGCCTCCATTTATTTGTGTTCCTCTGATTTGTGGGTGGATGGGAATTTTATTGTTTGCACAGGTGTATGGTGGGTTGTACACAACATTATCTGCTTCCTTATGGGCCCCCTGGGATGGGCTCACCCCTGCCCAACGGTTATTTTAGGAGTAGGCTGTGCTAAGCCAGCCAGTAGCATGGAGTTAAAGCCCAGCAAGGGATTCAGCATCCAAGTGGGCCGTGGGTCCCTGAGCTGATTCTATTCAGTGTAGCTGAGAACAGTTGGGCTCAGTCCTTTAAAGGGGCTAAGTAACTCTTACACAAGGAGATTATTACGTCAAATCTAAAGGTGAAATCCTGGCCCGACCGTCATCAAAGGGAGCTGATTTGCCTTCCTCTGCCTCAGAGGGTCAGCTTCATCCCAGGACATCAGTGGACTCACCCCAGAGAGAAATTGGGGGCCCCAAATGTTGGTAGCAATGATTTTAAAATATGAAGTTTAAAAAGTAGGGATTGGGTTAAGATCACATTTAAACTTCCCCAAAGCTCAGGGAGTTGCTCAGATCCTGGGTTTGGCTCAGACCTGTCTCCATGGCAAAACAGATGTAACTGTCACCAAAGCATTCAGAGTGGATGGCCCAAAGGCCTGGACAACGGTATACCCATCTTCTGCAGTTTTAGGGAATAGATTAGAGCACAGGGAGCTTTCGAGTTGGTCTGTGGGAAATTGCACTGCACTGCAGAAGAGAATCAAGTGTCTGTAAAACAGAGATGGGCAAACTATGGCCCACGGGCCACATCCGGCCTGCGAGCCTGTCCTGCCCAGCCCCTGAGCTCCTGGTCAGGGAGGCTAGCCCCAGCCCCTCCCCCGTAGCCAGGCCGGAAGCGCAGCTTGTGCCTGGCCACCTCCCAGGCTTTCCAAGAAGCCTGTCCTGCCACTCTAAGCGGCATGGTAAGGGGGCAGGGGGAGTGTTTGAATAAGGGGCAAGAGGTCCCAGGGGGCAGTCAGGGGACAGGGGGCGGTTGGATGGGGCGGAGGTTTGGGGGAGGGGCAATCAGGAGACAGGGAGCGGGGGGGAGGCTTGGGGTCCCGGGAAGGGGGGATAGGGAGCAGTGTGGTTGGATAGGGGGTGGGGTCCTGGCGGGGGCAGTTAGGGACAGGGGTCCTGGGAGGAGGCGGTCAGGGGACAAGGAGTGGGGGTGAGGTTGGATGGGTTGGGGATTCTGGGGGGGGCCTGTCAGGGGGTGTGGATAGGGGTCAGGGATCAGGGTGGGTTTGATAGGGGGTGGGGTCAGTCAGGGGACAAGGAACAGGGTGGGTTGGATGAGTCGGAGGTTCTGAGGGGGGCATTCAGGGGGCAGGAAGTGGGAGGGGACGGATAGGGGGCAGAGGCCAGGCTGTTTGAGGAGGCACAGCCTTCCCTACCTGGCCCTCCATACCATTTCACAACCCCAATGTGGCCCTTGGGCCAAAAAGTTTGCCCACCCCTGCTGTAAAACAATGTTTACTAATGTGGGGGATGCTAAACTAGTTTAGGGGAGACCCATAGGGCAGAGGTCTGGATCAGCATGGCCAGAGAAAGATCCTGAACCCCCAGTCCATGTCCCCCACACTCTGCAACATGCTGCTGAGTCTGCAAGTCAAATGGCAAGTAGCTCTTTGACAGCCAGCCATTTTCCTTTCCTGCTCTGGTTGTGGTCCTGGCTGGGTAGAGCCTGGCAAAATATCTCCGTCTGAACTTTTTCCTAGTAAAACATGCCAATTCAAAGACACCAAAACATTTTGTGAATTCATGTCAGTTTTGCAGAATTGTTTCAAATGGACCCAAACTCTCCCCCCCCCCCACTTCACTCAAAGATATGAAAAAATTAAAACTTTTTTTGACACTTTGGAAATGAAACGTTTCTATTTTTTATTCAAAACAATGTTTTGTTTAGAAATTTCCTTTTTATTTTTTTAAAATGTTAGTAAATTCTTGAAATTGAAACAATTTTTGTTGACTTTTTAATTGCCAGAAAAAAAGTGAAAATTTTCATTGTCCGTTCTACCAAATGCAGATTTCTGCCCCCCACCCCTTTCTTTTGGAATGACCAGCAAACCCCAAAATCCCCAATTCACTGTTGTGTTTTCTCCTCCACTAGGTACACCTATGGCCAACCTGTCGAGGGGAGAGTCCAACTCAGTGTGTGCAGGGATTTCAGTTTGTATGGGAACTGCAAGAGAGACCCACTTTGTCAGTCTGTTACCAAAGACGTATGATGCACAACAGCTATTTAGAAAAGATTCCCATCCTTCTGTCTTCCTTCATGCCTCCCTCTCCTTTTCTTCTCTCCTTTCTCCCCTTCATTCCTCCCTTCTAATGCAGGGCGCACAGGACTGAGACTCAGGAGACCTGGGTTCTCATCCCTGCTCTGCCACTGGCTGGCTGGGTGACCTTGGGCAAGTCACTTCACATCTCTATGCCTCAGTTTCCCCATCCATAAGGTGGGGATAATGATACTGGTCTCCTTTGTAAGCTGCTTTGAGATCTATGGAAAAAAGCACCAGAGATGATCTTTATATTATTATCTTTGCCTCCTCTCCCCAATCCCCTCTTTATCTTTGAACATAAATTGCATTTTAACTAGTTTTGACCCTTTTCCCCTATATTGTGAGAGGGGTGTGGGTCCTTTGGGTGGGCAGATAGCTTTGGGGTAGAATCACAGAGCATTTCCCCAATATATTTGGGGCTGATGGGGGTCCTTGGTACATGGAAGTTCCTGGCTAAATATCTATCTAATCTAAAGTGCCAATATCTATAGGGCTCCAGGCACCATAGGAACTAGCCATAACCTAGATAAAGGTACTTCCAGAATCAGAGAGGAAATATCCTTCATCGAAATAATATTGGGGATGGTTGTGTGCACCAGTTAAACATTCAATAATAGCTTCCATGCAGTATTAGAATCCGTCTCATGAGGACAAGGGATGTTGACCAAGACACTGGGTTCTCTCCAGCTCTTGGAAAAGTACCATAAGATTCCTTCCCTTCAGGAAGAGTGAGAGCTGCTCTCAACCTCTCCCTGAAAAGACAGGACCTTTAACACAGCACGGTCTGCCACCCTGCTTTGCTGTCCTGCAGTGTTAACGCGCACTGCCTTCCTCAATACAGGGCAGAATGGCAGGGAGTTTGTTTAAAGTCTAGAGGGCAGACTCTAACAGTGCAGTGTTTCCTGGCATTGGGCATAGCCCCAGAGAGTCAGCAATGGATATGTGACCAAGTCTTAGTGAGGAATCTGTTCCCAGCTTCTGCTGACCAAGAGACCTACCAGCTAAGCCAGGCACAAGTATGTCATAATGGTCTTTTGTATGAATACTCTACTGTTATCTTTGCTCAAGGGAGTAAGCCAGCACCCTCTTTGCCCCCTTTGGCA
This sequence comes from Natator depressus, assembly GCF_965152275.1. Taxonomy (NCBI): domain Eukaryota; kingdom Metazoa; phylum Chordata; order Testudines; family Cheloniidae; genus Natator; species Natator depressus. The sequence goes on along the minus strand of NC_134234.1, from coordinate 212,195,255 downwards.
AGAGGATCTCCAGTTCTCCTGATCCTGCACAGAACTGGGCTCTTTCCCTGCTCACTGACTGTTTCCTTCCCTTCTCAGTTGGGAAAGGATGGCTGCGTCTCCCAGGTCTTCAGCTCCAAGATCTTTGAGCTTAATCGCTCGGGGTACCAGATGAACCTTGATGTGAAAGCAGTCGTGACAGAGAAAGGAACAGGTAACACCTTCCAATCAGTCAGAGACTGGGGTACAGTGATGGAAAAAGGTGTTGGGGAGAGAGAGACTGTTCTGTGGGTCAAAGCTTTGGATGCCCAGCACAAGGTTCAATTCCCAGAGAAAATCCATTTTATAAATACAGTGGCAAACTATCTCCAAGGCACACACTTAGCTGGTTCATTTGTCTCTATTTAAACCATGTTAAATTCAAGACTAATTAATGTCTCATCTTCACCCTGGGCCTGTCTTGCAGGTGTGCAGCTTACAGGCTCTGCCTACATTTCCATAACCCAGGTGCTGGGCAGTGTGCGGTTTGAGAACATGGATCAATCCTACAAAAGGGGAATTCCTTACTTTGGACAGGTAGGCCAGTAGCGAGGGACCCTCTAGGACAAACTACTGTATCCTGGGTGATAGAAGGGGTCTGTGAGGTAGGGGAGTTGCGTATTGGGGTCCAGCAATGTGACCAAAAGTCTTTCACCAAAGGAGGTTTTCTTCCCCAAAGCTTCACTCTTTCTATTTAGACTGCACTGTTTAGAACAAAAGAATTATTTTCTTAAACAACATTTGTCCATCCTTGGCTACAACTCAGTTCTTCAGCTAGTCGATAGGGACCTCTGATTACCCATGAGTTTACTGCCTTTGTTCTGACGTCTTGTCTATGTTGAGGGGAAATGTTTTGTGTTTAAAAAAAGGATAACTAACCATGATTTTAACTGCATGATCAATGTGATTTAAGTTCCCCCCACCCCACAGGCTTGGCTATGGCCAGTTAACTGGAGCTAATTGAAGCCTTTTTATTTTTATTTTTTTAATGTTGGAAAACAACAGGTTTTGTTTTAATTCACCAAAAAATGCATGCATTTATTTATTTATGTATTTATTTATTTTGGACAAAAAAAACTTCACTTAGCAATTTTTCATCTCAATTGTTCATTTTGTTCTGGTGGGGAAAATGCCCCATCTTTACAATTCTGTTTTCTTCAGCTAGAAGAAGGAAGTGGGGAATAAAGTAAGATACTATTGGGGAAAAATAATTATTTTCTCTTTTTTAAAATTTTTTTCACTGGCACAGGGTCAGTATATGACTGCAGAGCAACGTTTGCCCAACCTAGGGCTCAGACTCATGGTCACAGGAACCTGCAGGGCTGGATGGTCCGAGCCCATGTTAAGCTGGGACCTCAGGTCTGAGCCCTATTGCTTTCCTGTGGGCACGCAGCCCCTGCTTGACTCAGATTCTGGAAGTCCTCCAGATGTATCCCAGAGTTCCAGGCGGCAGAGGAGCAGCACTGCAGGCAGCCAGCGTGGCTGCTGGAAGTGCTATTACTACCTGTCCGAGTGTGCTCCCCCTTCCTGCTCCAGTTCCTCCTTGCTGCTTGCAGAGCTTGCCCCAAGCAGGGAGCAGAACTGATGGCGGGAGGCAGCTTCCAGCTGCTGGGATGTTGGGGGTCATCTCTTCCTGAGCTGGGAGCCCTGCCACTCCCCATCCTTGCAGGGCAGCATTTGGTCTTCACTTTGCTCTCTGGCCCTTGCTCCTAGGCCCCCCTGGAGCTGTGTGTACTGGGCAGAATGTACTGTGAGGGTGGTGAGTGGTAGACAGCCCCAAAGTCTCCCCATAGCCAGAGCCGGATTAAGATATATTGGGGGGGCCCTGGGCAAAAAGAACATTTGGGGGACCCCCCACATACCCCCGTGCCATGGGGCCCCGCTCCTCCCCTTCTCCCAAGGCTCCACCCCCTGGCCTGCCATAGGCCAGGCCATGGTAAGAGCTGCCCACAGAGCCTGCACTGCAGTGGGGAGCCTGGGACAGGGGCTGTTCTTGGGTACTGTGGTCCCCAACCCAGGGCAGGTAGAGGGTCTGGGGCTCCCCACAGCTGCCCAGGCTCCCTGGGTGGCTTTTATTATAGCCTAGGACAGTGGTCCCCAAACTATGGGGTGCACTGCCTTAGGGGGGCACAGAAGAACATTCAGGTGGAGGGTGCAGTAGGGCCACTTGGATATTTGTTTCTGGGGGTAGGGTTGTATGGGATGGAAAACAAACACAGGCAAAACATACATGTCCATATTCAAATGGATTAGGAACTGAACATTGGTCTTCTACCTCTCTGAGACCATGACATTCCATTTTCCTTTAGGTCAAACTGGTAAATGAGGATGACTCACCCATCGCAAATGAGGTTGTCCAGCTGTTCCTCAATGAAAAGAATGTGGGCAACTACACCACGGATGGGAATGGCACTGTTCAGTTTTCAATTGACACTTCTGAAATGTTCAATCCTCAGTTTAGCCTGAGGGTAAGTACCTGAAGAGCTAGTGGGGAAGGGTTGTATTCCCATGAGAGGCGCTGTGTTGGGGAGAGGGCGTGCTACTCTTCACCAGTTGGCTAGAACCCGTGTCCAAAGAGGATCATAGAATATCAGGTAGGAAGGGACCTCAGGAGGTCATCTAGTCCAACCCCCTGTTAAAAGCAGGACCAATCTCCAACAGTTGGGATGGGATGAAGATTGTATTCTGGTGATGGACTGTGCTTTCTCTGGCTCCTTTCATGCCCCAATGATCACAAAGCACCTTCTAAAGCAGTGAGTTATTATCATTGCAATAACTGAGATATTTAAAAGTAAATACAGCAGCTTTTGTGTGCTCTGCAATATCTCAAGCATTAGCTGACTTTGGTAAGAGAGGACATGCTGGCCAGGAGCCGTGAGGCAAACTGTTGGGATGGGAAGAAAAAAGGGAATTGATTGATTTGATTTTAGACTTTTTTACCTTTTTCTTTTTTTTTCTTTTTCTTTGTACCTTGTCTACAAAATGATTGTGACTTTCACAGGTTTGTTTTCCTTTTGGCACATCTCTGCTTTTTCTGTCACCTCTCTCCAGGTTGCTAGAGATGGTCTGCTGTCACTTACACTACCTGGGCAGTTAGCTATAGATAAAATGCCTTATCAATGGCTTGTGAATTTCAGTCTCTTATTTGTGGCCGTGACTTTCTGTTTCCACTGCCTCCCCAGTGAAACATCCGTTTGTTCTTTTCTCCCCTTCCCCTTTTCTTGTCAGGCAATATATAAAACCAACGACAACTGCAACGCTGTTGGTTGGTTGGTACCCTACTATCCTGAGGCCTATTACTCTGTCCAGCGCTTCTACTCCCGGACTAACAGCTTTGTGAAAATCAAGTTGGAGCCGGGGGAGCTGAGCTGTGGCCAGCAGAGGTCAATCACAGTGTACTATGTCCTGAACAAAAACGGGTATGGGAAGATCACTAGTGTGAAATTCTACTATGTGGTAAGTGTCAGGTGGCCTCTCTGCGCCCGTAAAAGTACTCAGTCTGGGATTGGCCCAGCAAAACCCCAAGTACCGATATCTCAAGTGATTGATCTACTGGGTTATGGATAGCAGAGATGCTTTCCAGGCTGAACTCTTCCTTGATTCACATTGCTGCACAACCTGGCAAACAGGACTACAAAAGTAGGGACAGGACTGGGGTGGTTTGGCAGGACGGTGTCTGTGTGTGGGGAATCTGACCTATCTACCCTTGGACATGCTATACCTGATTTCATATTGAGCCAAAGAGTTAAAACAATCCTAATTGCAAACGTCCTGTTATCTGACTGGGTTGTTCCCCCGCCCCCCTTCCCTCCTGTCTCCCATCTCATGGTGTCTTTCTGTGCACAGGTGATGGTGAAGGGCAAGATTGTCCTCAGTGGCAAACAGCAAGTCAACACCAGTGGTGGTAAGTATGGTTTTTGATGCAAAGATAATGAGAATTAGGGAACGAGGCAGAGCTTCTGGGATCTGTGCAGCAGGCAGGACTAGCACAGCACCTCTCCCCGTGTGTGTGTGGTGCAGTCAGTCTGGTAATCACCACCTAGAAGACCCCTGTTGAATTAAGGATGGCTGCCCAACCCATCAAACTCTCCACAGAGGCAGTAGGAGAAAGCAGCCTATGTCAGCCCTGGGGAGGTAATGGCCTCTGGAGGTCCTCCCAGAAGAAAACTGGAGCAAATGGATTTCCCAAAGGGATGCAGAGTGTGGCTAAGGGAATAAGGAAATAGCACATATCTTGTGAGATGTCTGCCATTGGGATGTTGGATCTGAATTCTGATCTGGAATCTGACTGGATTTTGGATATGCCTTCAAACTCTAATTTTAACTTTGGTGGAATCTGGATCTGAATCCAAACCCACCACCACATCAGTCCATCTCCACAGTACTTCCTCACTATACCATCTCAACCCCCTTACCATTTTACATACATGCCAGCTAGGATGGCAGCTTCTAGAACAGTTCTCTGTGATTTTTCTTTTGACTTGTCCCTTTCTCCCAGCATCTCTAAAAGGTACTTTCTCCATCCCACTCACTGTCAGTGAGAAGCTGGCTCCTGCTGCTCGGATGCTGGTCTACACCGTGCACCCTGCCAGGGAGTTAGTGGCCGACAGTACCAGATTCCAGATTGAGAAGTGCTTCAAGAACAAGGTGAGTGAATGTAAGATGTTTCTATGACTGTATATTTTTTTCTCCTACAGGAGACCTTTATTTCTCCCCCCCCCCCCCAAAATCTCTGCTCCAGTCTTACCCCCCTCATTCCCTGTGCTGTTTCTGGTCTTCTCTTACTGTGCCATTCATCTCCTTTTCCTCTCAGCCTCATACCTTTGCTATACTGCCCCACCCTGCTTACACCTGGCTCTCATTTCCTGCCCCCCCCCCAAGTGGCCATTCCTTCTTAAAATTCACTTCTTCAAGGAATCCTTCCTAAACTGATCGGCATTTCTCTGTCCTCAACTCTTACCCCATGTCTTGTTTATCCAATAGTCAATTCTTCAAGGTAGGGAACATGTGTTACTCTGTTGGATAAATCCCAAGGTACTCAGTATATTTTAATGCCATGATATATTTCTATGTAATTATAGCTGGGTGAATATTTTTCAGCAAATAGTACATTTGCCAAAAAAAATGCATTTTTCAGAGCACTGACGTTATTTGTGAATTCAGGTTGAATTTGGTGAATAGTTTTTTGACTAGAAACAAAAATTTCGGAAGCATCAAAATGGTACGTATGTTTTTAATTAGATTCATTCGGAAATGTTTTGAGTTGACATTCAAAACATTTCATTTGACTCCCTCTGTTTTTGTTTTTGTTTTTGTTTTTTTTGTTTGTTTCAGTGAGGGGAAAAAACAAATCTGTTTTTGTTGAAAACTAATTAATTTTTTTCATTGTTCGGTTCAGCCACCAAACCAAAAAAATCAGTGATTCCCTCAGCTGAGAGAGAGAGAGAGAGAGAGAGATATTTACATCACCTGGGAATTTATTGGGGAGTAGAGTGTTAAAATGGCTGTGATAATTCTAATTATAGATCAGTTTGGATGTTATAAACTTTCACAGCTCATCTGTGGGTTTTTTGTTTTTTGTTTTTTCAGAATTTCAGTTTAAAGGAAAGTGTAGTGCAGTGATATTTACACATTAGGGCCAAATTGTGTTTTATCTTACATTGCTTCTGATGTGAGTTACACTTAATTCATCCCAGTATAAATGAGAGAACAATTTGGCTAATAAGATTTTGTTTGCAATTCTAATTATAGTGTGATTTAATACAGGAAATGTCCTGCTGGACTACATTACCCAAAGTCCATAAACTGAAGCTGGGTATGTCTATTCTTGGAGGAAAAAAATAAAGCCGTGGTTTGTTCGCAGCAGACACAAGGTGTTTATTGCAGATACATAAATAAATCCCATGGGAATACAATATAGAACAGGTTTCAGAGTAGCAGCCGTGTTAGTCTGTATTCGCAAAAAGAAAAGGAGGACTTGTGGCACCTTAGAGACTGACCAATTTATTTGAGCATAAGCTTTCATGAGCTACAGCTCACTTCATCGGATGCATGCAGTGGAAAATACAGTGGGGACATTTATATACATAGAGAACATGAAACAATGGGTGTTATCATACAGCACTGTAACTGCTGGTAATATCTCACCTTAAGTGATCACTCTCGTTACAGTGTGTATGGTAACACCCATTGTTTCATGTTCTGTATGTATACGTCCCTCTGTATTTTCCACTGAATGCATCCAATGAAGTGATCTGTAGCTCACGAAAGCTTATGCTCAAATAAATTTATTAGTCTCTAAGGTGCCACAAGTACTCCTTTTTCTTTTTGTGAATATAGAACAGTAAGTGCTTACATTAGGGGAGGCAAAGGTGTGTTTACATTATTCCTCTAACTACTCTGGCTTTCCAGGGCTCTTGTCCTGAAGACATTTTTTAAAAAAAGAAAGTGGCAAGAGGTACGAGTTGGGATACGCTGGATGGCAGGCACTGTGTGGATTGCCAGAGATGTAGAGAAGAACACACAGGAGCCTTTGCAGGGCCTTCATGGTCACATCTGGCCCTGGGACAGGGACTCCTAGGAGATTCTGTCTGATGAGGAGGCCTTCATCCTGCAGGGAGAAGAATGAGGTTGTAGCAATGGGTAGAGGCCCATCCATCTTGCCACAGGACCTATACTCACACACAGCAGTCCCTTGAGGGGCAGGATTTAACCCATCTGACAACTCTGCTCAATTCCAGGTCCGGCTGCAGTTCTCCAAGAAGCAGGGGCTCCCAGCCTCTAATGTCAGCCTCCACCTTGAAGCTTCAGCCAACTCCCACTGCGCCCTCCGGGCTGTGGATGAGAGCGTGCTCCTCCTGAGGCCTGAGCGAGAGCTGTCTGCTGAGACTGTAAGTCCTCAAGTCCTCTACCCAGCACTGTCCAGGCTAATGTGCTGCTTCCTTTCAAATTCACTTAGCTCCTATCTCTCCTCACTCTTCTCCCATCCCCTGCAGCTCTGCTGCCTTCATCCCCATGCCTGGTCTTTCCTAGTTCTGTGGTTTGATCCCTTATTTCTCTCCCCTATAAAAACACTCTATAAGAGGCAAAAGACCACACCATCCCCTCGTGGGCAGAGCCTCCTGCTCCCTCCCTCCTCCACCGGCCACTCTGGGAAACATATTAAAGAATATTTAAGTAAGTTATTTTCAAGATGGCAGGGCCTGATGAAATTCATCCTAGGGTATTGAAGAAACTAACTGAAACAATCTTAGAACCATTAGCAATTATCTTTGAGAACTCATGGAGGACAGAGAAGGACCCAGAGGACTGGAGAAAGGCAAATATAGTACTTATCTTTACAAAGGGGAACAAAGAGGACCTGGGAAATTATACTTTGATACTTGGAAAGATACTGGAACAAATTATTAAACAATCGGTTTGTAACCATCTAGAGGATGATAGGTTTATAAGGAATAGCCAGCATGGATTTGCTAAGAACAAATCAACCAAATCAACCTAATTTACTACTTTGACAAGGTCCCTGGCCTACTGGATGGGGGGGAAGCAGTAGATGTGATATAGCTTACTTTTACCAAAATTTTTGACAAGTCCTACATGACATTCTTATAAGCAAACTAGGGAAATGTGATCTAAATGAAATTACTATAAAGTGAGTGTACAACTGGTTTGAAAGACATCTAAAGGATTAGTTATCAACGATTTGCTGTCAAACTGGGAGGGGGTATGCAGAGGGGTCCCACAGAGGTTATCCCTGGGTCAAGTATTAGTCAATATTTTCATTAATGACTTGGATAATGGAGTGTTTTTAAGCTTATAAAATTTGCGGATGACACCAAACTGGGAGAGGTTGCAAGCACTTTGGAGGACAGGATTAGAATTCAAAACAATATTGACAAATTAGAGAAGTGGCTTGAAATCAGGAAGCTGAAATTCAATAAAGACAAGTACAAAGCACTTCAGTTAGGAAGGAAATATCAAATGCACAACTACAAAATGGGGAACAACCGGCTAGGTGGTCGTACTGCTGAAAAGGATCTGGAGGTTATCTCTGATCGCAAATTGAGTATCAGTCAACACTGTCATGTAGCTGCGAAAAAGGCTAATATCATTCTGAGGTGTATTAACAGGAGTTTTGTATGCAAGATACAGGAGGTAAATGTCTCGCTCTACTCAGCAATTGTGAGTCCTCAGCTGGAATACTGTGTCCAAATCTGGAGAGGGAAAACAATGATACAAGGTTTAGAAAACCTGACTGATGAGGAAAGGTTAAATAAACTGGGCATGTTTAGTGTTGAGAAAAGAAGACTAAGAGGGGACCTGACAACAGTCTTCTGATATGTTAAGGGGACTGTTATAAAGAGGATGAGGATCAATTGTTCTCCATGTCCAGTGAAGGTAAGCCAAGAAGTAATGGTCTCAACATGCAGCAAGGGAGACTTAGGTTAGATATTAAGAAAAAAAAAATCTAACAATAAGGGGAGTTAAGCTCTGGAACAGGCTTCCAAGGGAGGTTGTGGAATCCCCATTACTGGAAGTTTTTAAGAACAAGTTGAACAAACACCTGCCAGGGATGGTCTAGATTTACTTGGCCCTGCCCCAGCACAAGAAATGGACTAGATGACCTCCTGAGGTCTGTTCCAGCCCAACATTTCTATGATTCTACAATTCTACGTCAGATTGTCTCTGCCTCTTCCTGCCCTCCCAGTGCATGTCCCCTCCCTCCTGCTAAGCTGCAGCCTGAGCAGCAGAAGGTGGAGGCAGATCACGCTATGGCAGTGATCTTCACTATTGTTGAAGTGGGGCCACTTTGGCAAAAAACCTTCAGTGTGAGAGGTACATCAACTACTAAATTAACAGATTGCTTAGTACTCCTTAATGATGTAATGTTACAGAGCCACTCGTGTAACTGAAACAAAGTCTACTTGTGCAATAAAACGATACTCCTTTTATAAAATAATAAGCAGGAAAATATATGGAATTAAAAAGGCACCTATATGAGTAAACTTTTTAAGAGCAAAATAATGCAAAACTTACTTTAAAAATGGAATGAGCGAAAGCATGCCTGTTCCTCCTTGACTTTGTTCATGCAGTATCTGTAATCTGTCATCGCAATCCTAGTAAGGCAGTCCAAATGTTCATTGGTCAATTTGTTCCTCTGTTTTCTTTTCACCTCTTGGGCTGGAGGTGCGGGCTCTGGGGAGGGGCTGGGGCAGAGGGTTTTGGGGTGTGGGAAGGGGCTCAGGGCTGGGGCAGAGTGTTGGGATGTAGGGGCGGGGGGTGAGGGCTTTGGCTGGAGGTGCAGGTGGGGCCAGGGCTGAGGAGTTTGGGGTGCAGGCAGGTTGCCCCGGTGCTGGGGCCAAAGGCCCCCTCCCCTCAGCCCTCCCCCCCTGCCGGCAGCAGCTAGCTCTGGGGGAAGGGATCTCTCTCTCTCCCTGTCAGCAGGCAGAATGGAGTTCTGGGGGAAGGAGCCCTCTCTCCCCTGTGCCAGCAGGCAGCATGGGGCTCTGGGGGAAGGGGCCTCTCACTCACCTCTGGCAGCAATGAGCTCCAGGGCCAGGGGAGAGGCCCACAGAAGGCCTGCAAGCCTCAACTTGCTCCCCTCCCCAGTTTCTGCCCACCCCCTACCTCTCTCCTCTCCATGTCCCTGCTGTGTAGCCCTTTAGAGCTGCTGCATGGCTATTTATAGCCTGCATTGTGGCCGCACAGCTTAGAGGGAACTTAGTGAGCCGCACTTAGTGTTGATGGGAGCCACCACTGGCTCACGGGCCTTGCAGTGAAGAACACTGCACTATGGGCAGGAGCGAGGCTCCCAGTAGCAGGGAGAAAGTAAGAGCCAATCAAGGCTTGCTCTAGGCAAGAGTCTCAGCCTCCCCACCATCAGGAACCCTCTTGCCACAACAACTATTAATCACCCCCTTCTGAACTTTAGGAACCACCCAGGTAGGAAGGTGTGTAATGTGTTAGGATTAGGCAGTGCTCTAAGAGTTAACAAAGAAACTTTCTGGAGGCTGCAATGGAGGATCATGAGCCAGCAGTGTGACAGTCCTAATACAGGCCAATATTGCCTGGGGGCCTGTGCTCCTTCCTGGACACCACACATCACAACAGAGCAAGGTATACTGAAGAGTTCAGGAGAGGATGAGGCAAAGGATGAGAGACCCAGACTGGTATCCCACCCCTAGCAGCAGCCATTACCTGGTGCATGTCCCTGTACAGATCTCTCCCCACATACAGGGTCTGTGTTTGTTTCCCCTCTCACAGGTGTACAACCTACTTCCCTTGCAAGAGTTATATGGTTATTACTTCAACGGGCTGAACCTGGAAGATGACAGCAAAGAGCCATGTGTCCCGGCTGACAACATCTTTCACAATGGCTTGTATTACATTCCTGTGTCGTCTGACTTCGCCCCAGATGTCTATCAATATTTCAAGGCAAGCATGCTGGAATTTCTTTAAATTAGCCCACAATGAACTGTCACCTGGTTAGCAATGGAAGAGGAGAGCAGGGAAGGGGTGATGAAGGTGAAATTTAAGTGCCCTCCCTGGTTTTCTCCCTTGCAAATCATGAAATGCAGCTGGCACCTGGTGTTGGGTATATAACTTCTTCTGCTGACATGTCCTCCTGCACTTAGTCTTATTGGTAGGCAAAGCAGTTTGAGTGCTGAAGTAGAGCTGGTCAGGAATTTTTCGATGAAACTCTTTTTCATTAGAAAATGCCAATTTGTAAAACTGAAACTTTTCAGTGGAAAGGGTTGGTTTTGACAAAACTGTTGTCAGTAAGATTTATCAGGTCCAGGATGGAATTTCTGGTCAAAACCAGAAAGAGGCCCACCTCAGAGTAGCCAATAGTCCAGTGGTTACAGCGCCCATCGGAAGTGTAGAAGATGCACCTTGAAGTCCATGTTCTGCCTGATTCAGAGGAGGGTCTGGAACCTACGTCTGCATATACCCACTGAGTGCTCCAACCACGAGGCTGTTGGCCATTTATAGGAAGAGTTTCTCCTGTTGAAGCTGTTTCACTTAGTCTAAGTGATTTAAATATTCATTGCACCAGAAAGAGAGAGAGAGAGACTGACACTGATTCAGAGCCCTGACTCAAGCCCAGGTTTCCCACATCCCAGGGGAGGACGCTAACCCCTAAGCTGTTGGGGATTCTGGAATGGAGTTCTTTCTCTCTCTCGTTTTTTTTTTTTTCACACAAAAAACCTTTGAAATGTTAATTTTGTCCCATTGTGGAATGGGAAGAATTTTGAAACCTTGAAAGGTTTTGCCCCCAGCTCTATTATGAAGTCTGTAGTCTGGGGCGGGGGATAGGGCCAGAGTCAATCCTGCACTGTGGTGCAATCTTATTTCCTGCTGTCATATATCCAGCCTCCCCTTGGAGCAGCTGAGCCTCACAACATGTCCTCCAGTAACAGAGGGGTGAGATGAGATGGCTCAATTTATTTTCTAGCTGTAGACTCCGGTTTTTTTTTTTTTATCTGAGAGGCAGTGGACAGGTCTCCCAAGGGAAGTGATTGAAACCCAGTTGGATTTCCTAATATACAGTAAGGAAGAGTCGTACACTGGCCCTCAGGTAAAGGGCTAGATGGGCCGTGATAGATCTCTTGCATCTCTGGATGCTGAAGTGAGGCCCCTTTCAGAGCTCCATTAATGTAGTTCCTGACTGTACAGCAGGTATCGCTGTCGTACATTAGAGATTCAGCACCAAATTCCTCTGTCCTGAGTGTTGTGTGTTTGTAGTGCACACTCTGAATGAATTCCTTTGGCATATTCTGCAACTCTAACATGTGTGGAACTCCCATTGACATTGGCACAGAAAATGCCATAGAGACCCACAGGGGAGAAGAGAGAGAAGCTGGCCCTAGGATGGGGCAGTGGGAGAAATAGTGCCACTAAGAAGAGCCTGGAGTTTAGATGGGCACTGTTCACTTGTGGTATTATCCACTCTCTTGTAACTAGAAGGCTGTGGATGGGAAAGGAGGGCAGAGTGGAATAAAGCTGTACTAGGAAGCAGAGGTGGTTGATGTACTTTTCATTTTGATTTTGAAGGAGATGGGCATGAAGGTTTTTACCAACTCTCGGCTGCGGCAGCCCGTGGTGTGTGGAAGTGTCAGACCACGCCCTGATTTCCTCGGCCGTCCTGGCTTTGGTGGAAGTTTGTCCACACCTATGACTACTGCCAAATTGTCAGGTAATAGTGGGTGGCAGAAAAAAAGATGAGGTTGTTTTCTTCCTACATGGATCTGTGAGATTAGGAACGCTTGTGGGGAGAAGGGGCACTGTGTGGAGTGGACGTACAAGCCTGTGTGCATGTTAGCAGTCACAGATACACACAGCTCTACCTGAAATCCCAGTCCAGTGTGGAACCAAAGCGTACAGGGTTTCAGGTAATGCCAGTGGAAGCCTGTCAACTCTAAGCCACTGCTTCCAATCCAGCCTGAGAGCAGACACTTTGGGGGATGTAATACAGACGTGTTGGACCGGCTGGCTCTTGGTTCTAGTATGAGCAGTTTGTACTGAGAGGCAGCACGGCACTGGGATTAGGGCACAGAGCTGAGAGTCAGGAGATCTGGCGTCACGTTATGGGGTGCAAACGACACTAGTGAGACATTGATCTGCCCTGTACCTCTGGGTGCCTAAAAGTGCTCTGCTGCCGTGGTTTCCCTGTCTGGATGCTTCCAGCTAGCAGACAAGCATGCACTGGGTGTCTGTGTGTTGAGCAAACCTGGTTCAGCAGCCTGCTTGTTATACTACAGCCAGACTCTGGTATCCACCAGCCTTGGTTACTACTAGCCAAGTGACCACAGCACATCCCCAGTCCCGAATTTCCTCAAAAACACGTGCTCTGAAGTGACCAGCCCTCTGCTGGACTACTCGGAGATATAATAAGGTTTGTTTCTTCCTTTTTAAAGAGACAGTACTAAGAGCTTGCCACATTAGCTGGAGTTAACAATTACTTCAGTTCAGACACGGCATGGGGCTGGCTTAAATTAAAACAAGTTTATTAACAACTGGACGTGGGTTAAGTGATGCCAAGTAAAAGAAATAAACTTAGAGATGGCTACAAACAAATGATAGTGAAAACATGAACCTAAAAGTCTAAATCTTATCTAACAAGGCACGGTCTTTGTTTAAGATGATTTCACCCACCAACTACTCTTAGTCCAGCTCGGTTGGTTGTCTCTCAGTCAGGACCTTCCATAGAAGTACAAGGTGCTGGTTTCCCCTGTCTTTTTAGGTCTAAGATAAATATGAAATCTCTTTCTGTCCCTTATATTCTCCAAGAATTGTCTCTGTTCTCAAAGTTAGGAAGGTGTATTCAGTCTCCTGTGTCTCCCTGGGATGCAGGAGCCATGATAATTCTCCGTCTCTCAAATTCAAGATCAAAACAGCTCCTGCTGGTTTGCTTGATAGTTTTGTTCATGGCTAATATTTTTAAGTTGAGGTAAACACACATTCCTTGGTCTAGGGCAGATCTGTTTATCACCTTTACCTAGGCTAGGCTGTTTTCTTACACATCTTCTAGTAACATTATACAGATTCAATTCAGAATTTCACAAATAAGTTTAACATCTGCATTTTACAATGATATAAATGACCAGTGTGCTATTACTTTTCAAGTGATACCTTATAAGACATATTTTGAACAAACATCATTGCAGTAGTGTGAATTGCAGAGTGTGAATTCAGGGGCGTTTAGGGTCCCACCTGGGTTTTACTTCCAGTTTTTCCATTAAGAAAAGGAGTACTTGTGGCACCTTAGAGACTAACCAATTTATTTGAGCATAAGCTTTCGTGAGCTACAGCTCACTTCATCGGATGCATACTGTGGAAAGTGTAGAAGATCTTTTTATACACACAAAGCATGAAAAAATACCTCCCCCCACCCCACTCTCCTGCTGGTAATAGCTTATCTAAAGTGATCACTCTCCTTACAATGTGTATGATAATCAAGTTGGGCCATTTCCAGCACAAATCCAGGTTTTCTCCCCCCCACCCTCCCCTCCCCTGGATTTGTGCTGGAAATGGCCCAACTTGATTATCATACACATTGTAAGGAGAGTGATTCTAACTTTGACCTTTAATAAAAAAAAGTTTAAAAAAAAAATTGATCTCTTGAAAATATCTGAGGGATGGGAAAACTGTTTCCCGCCCATCTCTAACCCAGCTTGCCATTGGGTGGCCTGATGAAGTGAGCTGGTGGGTCTCAATCCAGTTCTGGGGGATATAGGTGGCCACATTCAAAAACTCCCCACCACAACTGTAGCTCAATAGAGAACAACGGTTGAATCCCCTGCTTAGTCCTAGAGGTTTTCTCTCCTGAACAAGTTTGAGAAACATTGGTATGGGGATGGGGACAGTGATTTGCTTGCCATTGCCCCTGCTTTGCCAGTTTTGGGGATAAACACGGTGGCATCAGTTTGATCCATAGTGTATATGCAAAGGCCACTCTGCCATTGCACCTTTGCTGAATGGACTGGGTTTGACCAAGTTCCCCATTCTCCCTTAACAGAGACTGTTTCTGCAGATGATTCTCGAGGCAGAGTCATGATTGAGACTGTTCGAAAATTCTTCCCTGAGACATGGATTTGGGATCTCGTTTCAGTAGAGTGAGTACTGCTTATTCTGTCTTCTCATCTTCTTTTAAAGGCCCCACTATTGCCTTGAAAGGCAACAGGAAGGGCATGAAACACTTCCTATAGATAGCTGCCTTCTCCCACGCCCCGCATCCCTGCATGGTGATATTGTTCAAGGCTGTCAGTTCATGTTCCCAAATAATGCCCCCAGCATGTCAGACTTGGCTAGCGAAAGGATGGAGTGTCTTGTTGCTAAGGTAGAGTCAAGAACTTAGGGTCTTGTTCCATGCTCTGCCACCAATTGTTCTGTTACCTCAGGCAAGTGGCATGCAGGAGAATTTTCTAGGGGCTTCTCTTCAGAGGATTTGAGTGATGAATTTGGAGCACTCAGACAACAAGGGGAATTCTCCAAGCAGAACATGGGCAGTGCTCACTCTGTTGTCTCTACTGAGTGCCACATACACACTCTGCCTCATTCCCTCTAGTTCCACTGGCAAGGCCAACATTGTATTCACCATCCCTGACACCATTACCGAATGGAAAGCCAGCGTCTTCTGTTTGGAGAGGGAGTCTGGATTTGGTATCTCTGCACCCACCTCTCTGACAGCCTTCCAGCCTTTCTTTGTTGACCTGACCCTGCCCTACTCCATCATCCGGGGGGAAGACTTCCTCCTTAGAGCCAACGTCTTCAACTACCTGGACAAGTGCATCAAGGTATGTCCTCTTCTTCTCTCTCTGATTAAATTTCCAGGACACCTGTCTGCGTGGCTAAAACAAGCAGCAATGTGGCAAATTTGTTAAGACCTATCTACGGCAAATCAGCCTGGTTGTGCCAATCCTTCTGGGCCACTACAGAGCAGAGACAGAGCTTGCTGAATTGTGTTCTGGGAGTGGGATATAAGCAAACCTCCACTGGGAGTTGAAAAGACCAGAAATGTGGGTGTGTACATAGCATCATTCATGCTTCAGGGTTCTTTACAGCTCTGTTGACGTTAGTGGGGCTACAGAGGCTGAAAGTCCAGGCAGGACCTGGGCCTCCCAAAGTACAAACAAAGGGGGTTGCAGGTGAGGAGTTGAGCCTGGTCAGATCCTGACTCCTGTCTGGGGTGCAGGGTACAGAGAGCATCAGAATCACAGTGCTTGTATCCATGGAGTATTTGCCTAGGCAGAGGCTCTGTACAACTTCTGACGGCTGGGGTAAATAGCCTGCACTTCTTGTGCCCCAGTCAGCAGCGTGAGGCAGAGCTTTCTGCCCTTCAGGACAGGAGGTGTAAGAGCCGTGTTTGAACGTGTTCTTTCCAGTTACCCATAGGGGAATTCTGCCTACCTCACCACCCTCAGGCAGAACCCATCCAATAACAGTGGGGTGCACCCACACTCCTCAATAGCTTACACACAGCTTAAAGGGGACCTGCGAAAAATATTTGTACACTCTTTTTTTTGCTTTTTTGCATTGTATCTAAAAAGCTAGACTTTTCCCCCCTGTTTTTTTTTTCTGCTTGATTTTAATATTAAATCAAGTCTCATTTTTATCCTCCTTTTTGGTGGAGGTCTCAAAGGATAACTGGAGAACTACAGTGGGAACTTTCTTAGACTTCAATTAAAGAGGTGTGTTTGAATAATCAGAAAAATACTTTTCTCCTTACTGATTGTTAAGAGTCTATGTTAAATAGATGTTAACAAACAAAAAGACCCCAGAGTTTTAAATCCCTTTTCCTTTCCATCTCTTGTGATGTCATAATCCCTTTCCAGTTTTCCTAGTAGTCCTGCAACAAAACATAGAAATCTAGAAATCAGAAAGATGTTTGGAAGAAAAAGTAACAACCCTTGGTGGCCTTCAATATACCCCATAAAGCAGCAAAAAAGAGCCCAGGCAATGGTTTCCTATGCAGATCACCTGGAAGGCATTAGCCCCTTTTGTACCAAGTGAGAGCATGGGTGCTGGTCAGTATATTAGGTTATTTACTGCCATGGTATATTTCATGTCCCTATGGATGGCTACTAGAGACAGGCAGAAGGGAGCTCTGTTAAGGTGTCCTCTGAAGAGTGGCCCATCCAATACCACAGCATCCCCTGTCCCGGTTCTGCCCCATAGTGTTGGCATTGGATACCCACTGGAGACAGACAGAAGGGAGTTCCTGTAATGCTCACCCTGTTTGTCAGACATAGCCTGCGCCACATCAGTATTTCTCTCCTGCTTTCAGGTTGGTATTTTGCTGGCCAATTCCCAGGATTACCAGGCTCAGCTCCTGTCCCCAAAGAGAGATGATGGATGTGTGTGCGCCAGTGAGAGGAAAACCTATGTCTGGAACATTATCTCCAAAAAACTCGGTAAGTTTCCACACAACTTTCTGTCCTGTGACTGATGCTGGTCTATTCATGTGTCACCAAAAGCCCATCCCTAACCAGTCCATCTCCTGAGTCCATAGAGCTTGAACCTACATTGCCCCAACTTCGCTTGCCTGGGAGGTGCTCTACAGAAAGCTGCATTGCCTTGCCCTTTCCATGTATAGAGCTCAGAGCTCCATCACCCCATGGCTGATCATAGAATCACAGAATATCAGGATTGGAAGGGACCTCAGGAGATCATCCAATCCCCTGCTCAAAGCAGGACCAATCCCCAACTAAATCATCCCAGCCAGGGCTTTGTCAAGCCTGACCTTAAAAATATCTAAGGAAGGAGATTCCACCACCTCCCTAGATGATTAGGGGACTGGAACACATGACTTATGAGGAGAGGCTGAGGGAACTTGGATTGTTTAGTCTGCGGAAGAGAAGACTGAGGGGGATTTGATAGCTGCTTTCAACTACCTGAAAGGGGGTTCCAAAGAGGATGGATCTAGACTGTTCTCAGTGGTAGCTGATGACAGAACAAGGAGTAATGGTCTCAAGTTGCAGTGGGGGAGGTTTAGGTTGGATATTAGGAAAAACGTTTTCACTAGGAGGGTGGTGAAACACTGGTGACTAAACAGTCATCACACCAGCAGACCCACAGAGTCCCGTACTGCAGCTTTGTCACATGTAGAGGTCAATTGCCAGAAGAAATCTGCTAACAGCCATCACGCTGGGCAATGGAGGTACCTTTTTTCTCTTTATTGGGTGTTATTCCAGGTGATGTGACGTTCAGTGTTACTGCTGAGACCAAGAAGAGTGGTGGGAAGTGTGGGAACAGAACATCTGGGAAGCCAGAGATAGGGTGGAAGGACACCCTGATCAGAACCCTGTTGGTTGAGGTACAGTGGAAAGCTCTGGCTCTGTGTCTGAACATCCCTCCCTCCCATGAAGAGTACAGCAAGTATGCGTGAAAGCAAGTCAGAGTATCTGAGGTGCCCTAAAGCGCACCAGGCTTGGGTCCAGTGTCAGCCAGCTGGGATAGGGCTGGGTGTTCAGTTTACGAATGATGCCACTGCCATCAAGAAAGTTGTTGGGAGGGTGAGTGTTTGCTGAACATGATGGAGGTCAGAGTGTGTGAGCCAGCCCACGCTGAAACCTCTCCCTACTTCTAACTGCAGTGCTGGAGAGTTTGTCCTGTCTGCTGCATTAGCCAGCCTGGGGTCAGACTGGCCATGCTGATGTAGCCACTTTGTAGGACAGGACTCCTTCTCCATTACCAAAATACCCTGTGCATGCATTCACTATGTTTGCATCCTGCACTTCGGCAGAGCTGAGACTGGGACCAGCATAAGTATGGTCCACAGAATGCAAATCCACCAGAAGAGTTAAAATGAATCTCTCACAGGCCTGTCAGAGCTCTGCTCAGCATTTCCTAGCCAAAAACTACATCTGACTCTATCTAACTAGCAAGCAATGGTATTTATAGGGCATCCAGCACCATGTTCAATCACTAGCCCTGCATCTAGGACAGCTGTCCCCTGGCTGGCAGGAATATTACTATCCTGTATGTCATCTTAAACTGGGACATTCAGGGACTGCCAATAAAACCTTTGCACCCCACTACCCTATATATCAAGCTATATTACTCACAAGTGACAAAGCCCTTACTGAGTTATGTTGGGGGAAGTAAAGAGAGGGGAGGACTGAAGCAGATGGAAGATAAATACAGTAAGTTTCCCCCACCCCCTTGTGTAATACAGGGAGGGAGAATGGGAAAGACTCCACAGACCCAGAACCAATTGTCTAGAGCTCCCCTGAAGTTGCAGCCACATCATGGCTGTGTCTGGCCCCTAGAGTCTGGGTATAATGCCCTGATTACTTGACAGTATGGATACTGGGATGGCTTTTCATTACTGTCATTGGACCATTTTCTTTTGTGATGTTCATTCTGACATTCTGTATGTGTCTCCTCTCTCCCCTCCACCGACCAGCCTGAAGGCATCGAAAAGGAGGTGACCCAGAGCTCCCTCATCTGCACAAAGGGTAAGGGCATCTCTCCAAATTCTGTACTTGTTGACTGGGACCAAAGCTCTTTCCCTCAGCACAAATTAATAATTCTGTAATTCCCTGACCTATCCCCCTTTCACTGAGGCACTGTACAGGTGGTACCTAGATGTGTGAGGAAGGATAGTCCAGGAGTTAGAGTGCTAGTCTGGCAGTGGGGTAATGAGGGTTCAATTTCCTGCTGTGCCACTAACCTCCTGTGTGAGCTTGGGCAGGTCACTTAGGGTATGTCTACACTGCATACTAAGCCCAGGCTCTGACTCAGGTTTGGGCCCAAGCCCCCCTTCTGTTCACATGCAAATCAGTCGGACTTGGGTACAGCAAGCACTCATGACCTGGCTCCTAAAACCCTGCTCAGGGGTGGGTCAGAGCCTGAGTCCTGCTGTGACTTGGGTCCATTTGCAGTGTGCAGTGCACAGGTCAAGCTGCAAACCCAGGTCAGAGTAGTGCAGGATGGATGCGTTAGCACAGTGCTGAGACCCAGGTCTGCCAATTGTAATCCCAGGCTTACAATGCAGGGTGGATGTTCCGGCACAGTCCCATGGAACCGAGTTTAGTGTTCAGTGTAGACATATCCCTAGTGTGTCTGTGTCTCAGTTCATTTAGTGGCATAACAGCACTTTCTAATAGTGCAAGGGGCCATATAACTACCTAAGATACGTAGTTCACTGGGCCATTTCAGGCATGTGCTGGCCCCCCTGAAGGCATATTTGATTGATGTCTTCCCCTCAGAGTTTAATGTTTTAGTTTCCTTCTCCCAGTGAGGATGTAAGGTAGGGCTAGGAGTGGGAGAGAGATAGGGGAGCCTTAGATTGGATTTTGCCATGAAGCATGGTCAGTAGCCAAGCTGCTGTGGAGGCCATGGAAGACCACTTGCTAATGGAGGGAGCAGAAAATAGGACACTGACCCACACCAACCCCCCACATCAAGTGTCTTGCCAAGGAGGGTCCTTCAACCTGGGTTCCTGGCCACGACAAGTGCCATCGCAGCCTGTGAGCACTGGCCTTGCCTAGATACGTTGACTTCTGTGGACTGTGGTAACTTACATCAGCTGAGGATTTGCCCTGTTTTGTCTAGCTTTCACTGTATTCATTTTACTTTGTCTCCTTCACTCCCGCCTATTGTTAAGCTCGTGGGGGCAACAGCAACAGTCTCCATATACTGTTCCCCATTGTGGGTGTCTTCTGATGTTCATTCATTTTCATTTTTACAAGAAGTGCTTAGTTGCTATGATCAAAATTAATCTAATATTGTCCCCACAGATGCTGCAGCCACGGAACTGCTGACTCTGAAACTGCCTGAAAACCTGGTGGAAGGATCAGCCAGAGCCTTTTGCTCTGTCACTGGTAAATCTATTCACTTTTGTGTTTGAGATTCTTGCATCTCAGGAAAGGCAAACTTCTGAGCAACAAGGCTTCTTCCTGCCTCTTTGAAAGTAAACATCCAGCTTTGCAGTGGTAGAAGACACCTTCTTTGCCAGAACCCAGGTTCTGAATGGTGGTGATACTCCTTTCTTTTGGTATAAAGTGTTTATTGGCACTTGTTTGGGTTGACCCAATTCTTTGCCACTCATGCCTAATGCACCCATCCTAAACTCATGCCAATAAAACCTTGGTGCCCCACCATCCTATATCCCAAGCTACATGACTCACAAGGGACAAAGCCCTTACTGAGTTATGCTGGTCCTCCCAAAATCATGCCAATAAACCCATTACGTCACCGCACCCCATCATGTGCTCTGTATGTGCCAGACTTTCTAGAAATACCATTTTAGCAATGTTGTAGCAAAGGTGTGGTTTTTTTTTTTTTTTTTTTTTTTTAAAGCTTTATTAAAATTCTTTTGTATCCTTCTGTGAGTTCAGTTATCCAGGCCTCGGAAGGAGAACAAATTGAAATTAATACAATTTTAGAAACCTCTAAATATTTCACCCAAATACCATTTGGAACTAAATAATTGCATTGCAGTTAAGGCCTGATACGTTGGGGTGTACCAAGCCTCAGAAACAGTTGATGGGTGTCCCATAGAGGAACTAAGAAATCCTTCCCCTGAAGTGTTATGAAGCAGGGTTCCCAAAGTTTTTCATAGTGGGGGCAATATTTTAGTACAGAGACGGCCTCCTGGACACTTTCCCCCTCACCTGATTCCTGATCGCCGAGATACGCTTCTCCAGCTCATGCCCTCCCTGTGGCAGCTACAGCAGTTTCTCACATGGCGAGGTAACACTGGGAAAGTACTTGATGCATTTCAGCTTTCTCTTAATGCATTTTAACAGCTGGAAATAAAGAGAAAATGCTTGTGGCATGTGACCAGCCAGCTCTTTATGGACAATCAGCAAGGGCTGCGGAGACCACAGTTTGGAAACTTGCGCTCTGAAGTGCCCATTTCTAGCACTGTTGGGTTGGGAGTTCTTAAACCTGCCCAGGGCTCTTTTGCCCAGGCTGTACTGACAACTGTAACTTTCTTGGGATAAGGAAGAAACCTTTCTTGGTGGGGTGTTCTTTTTGTTCTTAAATAAAAACCAGCTGCTTGAAGCTTTGCAGGCATTTGCCGTGTTCAAGATATTTCTGGTGCAGATTAGCTGGCAAAGTGCAGGTGTGGCGGGCAAAGGGGCATGAGGTGTGGGGGTTTCTTGTTTGGGGTTTTTTGCTGTCTTCTACTTTAGAACAGAACAAATCTGTCCTCCTGTGCTCGGGACTCAAGGATTACTGAGAAAAGCAATGGTAGAATCTCTGCAGCCAGGGGTTAATTCTAGAATCTCTGCCAGGGTCTTAAGGGGCCCTGACTATTGTACTGATGTTACTGTTCTGTAGTACATATTAACTTTGCAGATTCTGATGTTGGCTCTGTGTGAAACTCACTCCCTATGTCTCTATTCCCAGGTGATATCCTGGGCACAGCCATGCAGAACCTGCAGCAGCTCCTCCAGATGCCCTTTGGCTGCGGGGAGCAGAACATGGTCCTGTTTGCCCCCAACATCTATGTCCTGGATTATTTGAATAAGACGGGGCAGCTGAGTGAGGAGACCAAAAGCAAGGCCATTGGATACTTAGTCAGTGGTGAGGGGCCTCTCCTTGACTTGTGACACCCTCCTGCCTCCTTTGATAACATGCACTACAAAGTTACCCTGGTAGCTCTACGTTTTTCATTTAACTAAGCACACTGAACCATGTAGCTGCCTTGTAATACCCTGCTGACCTGCTTGCTCCTGCAAAACAATTGGTAGTTCTGCTTGAAATTGTAACTAGCATCATCCTGCCTCTTCTATCCCCTCCCCACCCACCTTTTCACCTTGTTTGAGGTTCACTCCTTTTATGTCTTGTCTTCCTGCCCCTTCCACCTGGCTGCTTTTTGTTTTCAGTCCTTAGTACGCTCCCCTTGCTCCTTTCCCCCAGGCTTTGACGCCAAGTCAATGTTCTTCTGCTCCCCTCAGTCCCTCAGACTCATCCCCATTTGATTCCTTTAATTGGGGTTCTGGATTTATTTAATGGCAAATTAAAATGGGATTTTGTTGGTGTTAATCAGGGAACGTTTCCTCCTCCTTGTGTGTTTTCAGGGTACCAGAAGCAGCTGTCATACAAACACCCGGATGGATCCTACAGTGTCTTTGGGACCAGAGATAAGGAAGGAAACACATGGTGAGAGCTGGGAAGCTGGCTGAGGCCTAGGCTGGTAATGAATCCATGAGCTGCAGATGAGACACACACTAAATAAATCAATCACACACGTAAAGAGCATGGACTAGAACTTTAGTTCTACAGCTCTAAGAACAGCCATCTCTACCAGTGATGCTAAAGGAGAACTCTCTTAGCTGCTACTGGCAGCAGGTCCCTTTTTCTTCTCTGTAGATTCACCCACTTGAGGTGACATGATCATACACATGCCCACAAAGCCAGCATTTTACAGACAGATTAAAGAAAATGTTCTATCCCATCATCTGTCGTTCATTCCCCTCCTGGTCTGTGTGTAGGAGGGAAAGGAACCTGCATTGCGTTTTGACGCTTTAGACTCCAAGTGACTGCTCATATCTGTGTTGTTCTCCTCCCAGGCTCACCGCATTCGTATACAAGTCCTTTGCACAAGCCAAGCGCTATATCTTTATTGATGACAGTGTCCAGTCACAAACTCTGATCTGGCTCTCAAGCAAACAGAAGACAAATGGTTGCTTCCAAAGTGTTGGGAAACTCTTCAACAATGCCTTGAAGGTGACACATTTCTGCTCCCTGCCAAACTTCCTGTCCTGCCACTGGGAAAGCACTTTCTTACCACTACCAAATAGCATCCTTAATCCCCAATTCTGTCCCTTCCCCTGGGATAACTCTTCAGACATACACAAGTAATAATGTCAAAGTTTAATGGGTTTAATTTTCCAAAGCATATCTCTGGTCTCACAAATCTGTTTTCTTTCCCCAATCTCCCAGCTCCTACACTCTGTCCCATCCACTACAGATGTACAAAGTTGAAGAAGTTCTTTGCTTGCTGGCAGATAGGGGCTCCTCTCCCACATCCTCTAAGGCAAGCAGGTGCCCCTATGAGAGGTTGCTAGGCTTGTTCTTCTTCCTTAAGAATTGCTTCCATAGCTGGCTAGGCTCTTCATTGTAAAGAAGAACTCGGCCTGCAATAGAAGCACAGCCAGTCTGATGTGACCAGCAAACACCGGTGATCAGTTTGAGAACTGTTATCCTGAACTCCCTGTCCAGGCATAACAGGGTAATAACACAATATGGGAACCACTTTGGTGTAGTAAGTCAGTGAAACAGTCCAGGGGGAGGAGAAGGTGGTCCCTCCCCCCGGAATGACTAGTTCTGTTGTGTGTTTTATTCAGGGAGGAGTTGACGACGAGCTTTCACTCACAGCCTACATCACCACGGCTTTGCTTGAGGCTGGACACCCCAGCTCGGTAAGGATTCCTTCACTATGGTTGTCCTGCTGTAATTTGTTTCAGTCAATTGGCTTGGCCCCAGAATGTGTTACAAATTGCCTGGGTACTGGTAGTGATGACCCACAGGGACATGTCTGCATGGACTGTGTATGCATTCACTGCTGTTAATAAAGAAAAGGGGCTACATACTATCCCCAGTCTTCAAGCAGGAATTCCACTGCACTCAATAGGGTCTAGGGCAGGATATGGCTCAGTGTAACTTCTGATTAAATGAAATGCTAGATGTGCCTACAAACTCGCCAGGCTCTTGTGCTTGTATTATATCTCAGCCTCAAACATGAGTCATTCAGGACCAGGAGAAAGTTCAGGGCAGACCCATGAAACATCTAAATGGGCCTGTTATCTCATGTATCTCTGAATATGTGCAGAGGTGGAGTAAGCTCCAGTTCTGATGAATGATACACATGCTGCAACCAGTTAAAAATGTAAAAGTCCATTAAAGTGGGGGACCCGTTGTGTCTTGCTTTACAGTGGTTGGCGTAAGGGAGAGCAGAGGTTGGGCCTTAGACCCTAACATGTCAGACTTCCTGACTTGTATTTTCCATACATTTTCGTAGCAGGTGTTCTGTTTGTCTGAGGAGCTTGCTTCCTCCTGGCCTATATTCTGCAGCAGTGAAGACATGGAGTCAAATTGTGATCCCCATGATGTTGGGGTAACTTCATTTACTTCAGTGTAAATTCAGGACAACACCATAGACATCAATGGATTGACACTGAAGGCACTCAGACCAGAATCTGACCCATAATGTTGAGTTTGTCCATTATGATAGAAATTGATATTACCAATGGAAGTTTAATAACTTATTGTAGAGCTAAGAAGAAGCAGTGGGCTGGAAGGGCGACAGAATGAGCTCTCATTTATACTCAAATTTTAACGTCAATAATGAAACCAAAGACACTCCTGTTTTATGATAACAACAAGGAGTCTGGTGGCATCTTAAAGACTAACAGATTTATTTGGGCATAAGCTAAATCTGGGCATAAATCTGCTAGTCTTTAAGATGCCACCAGACTCCTTGTTGTTTTTGTAGATACAGACTAACACGGCTACCCCCTGATACTTGACTGTTTTATGATGCTTCCCTAGTCTGAAAATCCCTGTTTCAGAGATTTCATGCTGCCCCTCCTGCAGTCCTTTTGGACCTAGAAGGTTCCATGTTCGCTGCAGTGATGGTGGCCAGATAAAGTGAGCCTGGAATGTTCTGGAACAGAAATATTTGGCTGGGTGAAGATGTACATCCCACACACACACACACAGATCTAATTTATTTCTTTATAGCACCCCGTGGTCCGAAATGGCCTGTTTTGCTTGGAGGCTGCATCTGGAGAGGAAATCGGCAAAGTTTACATCCAGGCACTCCTGGCCTATATCTTCTGCCTGGTCGGCAATGAGGGGAAATGTGACTTCTTCTTGAAGGAGCTGGACAAATCAGCTAAGAAAGTTGGTGAGTGTCACCTAGTTTTTCTGGGACATTGGCACTGATGGCAGATGGGCCTACCTAGATGATACTGCCACCTTTAATTGTGTTCAAATCTAGAAACCACGGTAACTATCTGTCTTGGAGTTTGACTCATTAGAAATGCATAGGGAGATAGGCAGGCCCATAGGTAGGCCAGTTGAAATGGGGATGCTGTGAGGATCTGTGGTTTTGTTTTTAACACACAACCCAGATTGACCCTCCTCTCTTCATACTGAAGGAGCCCTTGACTGTCATGTCCACCTCCCTACCTCAACCAGGCTTCCCAAGCTCCACTCCTGCATGTACCTGTTTGCACACTAGATGTCCAATATTATGTAATACTTTGACACCAAACTTTTTGGTTATCAATGATGAGAATTTACTGGGCCTGATTCGGACCTCCCTTTCACTGATGCAAATCAAAGGTAGCTGGAAGGAGAGAACTGGGACCAGTGTCTCTCTTGCTTTAGTTCTAGCCTTTCCGCTCAATCTATCTGTCTTATCTTTTTATGTGACTATCCTGTAGAAAGAGTGACAGCTTGTGGCATACAAATATAATTGCAGTCTAATCCCAAGATCCCTAAGGCCAGATGGATGAGTAACTGCTCCTGCAGAGTAGTCTGCTGGAATATTATGTTCAGTTCTGGTCCTCCCTGTCTCAAAAAGGATCTAGCAGAAATACAGGGGGTTCAGAGATAAAAGACAAAACTGACCAGAGGAATGGAATGATTTCCATTAGAAGGCAGATTGAAAAAAGCAGAGACAGAAAGAGGAGAAATAAAAGAATGAAATGGAGAAGGTAGATTGTGTGCTTCTGTTCTGACTTTTTCATAATACCTGACTAAGGGAACATTCAATGACAGTGAAAGGCAGAAAATTTAAAACTGATAAAAGGAAATGCTTATTAATAGAACACATAATTAGTACATGGAACTCATTGCTACTAGAGCCCATTGAGGCCTAGAACTTATCAGGATTCATAAAAAAATCAGAAGCATATATGGACAATGAGAATATCCACAGTTACATTAGGTAAGATTTTAAAAAATCCCCAACGTTTGAAAGGGATTAAATTGTTATATTTCAGGGTGTAAGACTACCCATACCCAAGGAGGGTTAGGAAAAAACTTCTTCATGGGTAGGTTATTTGAAATTTCTTGTACCTTCCTCTGAAGGTGGCTGGCTTTGGTCATGGTCAGACAGGGTACTGGATGAGATGGACCACTGGGTGGGTATGGCATAGCAGTTCCTCTGTTCTCCATGACCAGAGCTTCAGTGAAACATCAGGAGACTTAACCAACTATCAGATAATGAATAGTTGAGGTTTGACTGCACAGAGCAATCTCCCTCAGAGTCCCAAAGCCAGCCTCCTTTGACTCCCTGCTCACCTCAGGGAAGGACGATGCTGTGATCAGGAATGGAGCTTGCAGGATTTAGCACCTGGTCCACCAGACCTAGCCTTTGCAGTTCCCCCAGTCCTAGAGAGAGCCAGGGAGCAGGAATCAAATTTTGCCCTCCTTTACATCTGTAAATCAGGAGTAACTGGATTTATTGGAACTGGCAAAGGGACAGAAAAAGGCAACAAAAATGATGAGGGGTATGGAATAACTTCCATATGAGGAAAGATTAAAGATTGGGACTGTTCAGCTTGGAGAAGAGACCACTGAGGAGAGCTCTGATAGAGAACTATAAAATCATGACTGGTGTGGAGAAAGTGAATAAGGAAGTGTTCTTGTTGTTTACTCCTTCACATAACACAAGAACCAAGGGTCACCCAAAGAAATTAATAGGCAGCAGGTTTAAAAAAACAGAAGGAAGTATTTATAGACAAAACACAGTCAACCTGTGGAATGTGTTACCAGGGGATGTTGTGGAGGCCAAAAGTATAACGGGATGAAAAAGGAGGAGGAGAGGTTCATTGATGGCTATTAGCCAAGATGGCAAGGACCCAACCCTATACTCTGAGTGTCCCTAAACCTCTGACTGCTAGAAGCTGGGACTGGATGACAGGGGATGATGGATCAGTCAATAGTTGTTCTGCTCTCTTCATTCCCTCTGAAGCTTCTGGCCCTGGACAGTGTCAGAAGACAGGATACTGGGCTAGATGGACCATTGGTCTGACCCAGTATGGCCTTTCTTATGTTCCTATGTTCAGTGGAGTTTCTCTGGAGTTACACCAGTGTACATAAGCAGATCTGGCCAGAGGACTGAGAAATAAACATTTATGTCCCCTACTGGAGTGCACAGCACTGAGTTTGTTCTCCACGGCCCTTTCTGCAGAAAGAAATGCCAGGTCTACACTATGCACCACTGCTGGTGTTGTTGTGTAGTGTGTGTGCAGCTGCACATTACAGTAAAAAGAAGGCTGCATCCACACTGTAGTGTGTAGTTACACGTGTCAGTGAAAGCTCTCATGGGGGAGTGGGGGGAAGGGGGTGCTGCTCCCTGCAGCCAGATCCATTCACTTATGATGAGGAAAAGCACCAGCAACAGATAGCTGGAAGAGCCTTTCTTTGCTGCCTCGCCCCTGCCAGAACCTTTCCCCACTGCCTGTGTCTTTCCCTGAAGTGGGGAAACACTCCAGCAGCAGGGAGGCAGTGGAACACTGCATTGTGGGAGGCACGGCTTGGGCAAGTAGAAAGCCATGTAGGGTAAGTACTCAGGTACGTACCCATAGCTTTCAAGTGTGTCTGTACTCTGCTCGCGTAACCAGCGCCTCTCTGCCTGCACTGCTATTTATCTCTATGCTAGGGGAGCTAGCCATCTATGTACTCTGCATGCCGCCAAAAGAAGACATACCCAAAGAGACTGGGACTGGATCTTCTGCATGGCAGTACAGACTACTAATTACTAAGCTGCTGTTCTGGTTCTTCACAATCTCTTTTCTGTTCTCAGGCGGCTCAGTGCACTGGGAGCGGGAGGTAAAGCCTCCTGCAGAAACGTTCCCCTCTTTCTATTCCCGTGCCCCCTCTGCTGAGGTTGAGATGACCAGCTATGGGCTGCTGGCAGTGCTCCACAAACCCAAACGAGCTCCAAAGGACCTAACATTCGCGTCCCAGATTGTGAAGTGGATCATCAGACAGCAGAATTCCAATGGGGGCTTCTCTTCCACTCAGGTACAGCAGCTACTTTCTGCCCTCTAATCTCACACCCAGGAAATCTCAGGCAGCTGCTCACATAAGCCAGCTGCATTAGAGATTGAGAGAGAGAGCCAATGGGACTGTGATTAAAGAGATCCATTGGCCACTTTCTCCCACAGATAGTCCAGCCCCTAGTCCAAAAGCTGGAGTAGCAGCTATGAAGGGATGGCAGGCTTCCCCACACCCTGCCAGCTGGTTAGGGGTTTGATGATCTGTTCCCCTAGCCTCAAGCTCTACGTACATAGTGCCAATGCACTCAAGCTTTTTGCAGAGTGTGTGTGTGTGTGTGTGTGTGTGTGTGTGTGTGAGTGAGTAAATGTCACCTGTGGGGGGAGCAGAACATCAGAGTTGAGTTCCGCTGTCCAGAAGACGATCTGGTTCTAAATGTGCAAGGGTGAAAGTCACATGGCAGCAACTGAATAGCAACAGGTACAGTTAGATCTTCACATGGGTAGGAGTTCAGAGAATTCCATTCGTCTGGGGTTCTCAGCATATTACTGATGTGTGTATGATTTGCTATCAGACACACCTGGCGCACTGAAGCGTTCTGGAGGTGTGCCCTACTGCTCTACAGGACTCAGTTTCCAAGACAAACTGGGATGTGTTTGGGCTAGAGGCAGGGGTGAAAGTAAGTCTTGGGACTTACCGGTATGGGGCTGGGCTGGGCCCGGCTCTGGCCCCTGGAAGGGGCGGGGCCTCAGGTGGAAGGGACGGGGCTGGGGGAGCTCAGAGCCAGCCCCGGCCCACCCTATACTGGCAAGTGCCTCCTTCCCCCTCCCCGGGGTAACAGCGGCAGCCGGGGCCTCTGGCAGCGGTTTAAAGGGCCCTGGGCGGTAGCGGCAGCTGGAGCCCTGGGCCCTTTAAATCGTCCCCGGAGCACCACTGCCGCTTCCCCAGGGCTCTGGCAGCAGGGCTCCGGGGACGGGGCTCTGGCTGCTACTACTGCCCCAGGCCCTTTAAATTGTCCCCGGAGCCTGCCAGAGCCCTGGGGAAGCAGCGGCAGGGCTCCAGGGATGATTTAAAGGGCCCAGGGCTCAGCCACCGCCCCAGGCCCTTTAAATCGCCGCCCCAGCCCCGCCGCCACTACCCCAGGGCTCTGGCAGCGGGGCTCTGGCAGCAATTTGAAGGGCCAGGGGCTCCAGCTGCTGCTGGGAGCTGCAGGCCCTTTAAATTGCACCTGGGGAAGCCAATCCACCCCGATACAGCGCACCGGCTCTTGCTGGTACACCATACCGGCGTACCAGCTTACTTTCACCTCTGGCTAGAGGTCATCTGCACTGAAATCTTCTGAGCCGTGAAATGACTGTGGTCTGTGTTGAAACCATGTGTTTAATAACCCAGTGCAGTATCCCAACACAGTGTGTCTGTACTTCACAATTATTCTACACTTTTTCAGGACACAGTTATTGCTCTTCAAGCACTGGCTGATTATGGTGCAGCAACCTACTCTGAGATTGGCCAAAACACAGTTAAAATCAGCTCCAGCAAGCCTTTTGAGAAGGTCTTTGAGGTGAATAGCCAGAACAGGCTACTGTTGCAGCAGAGTTCCCTGCCTGATGTCCCGGGGAATTATACCCTGGAAGTGAATGGCAATGGATGTGTCTTTGTGCAGGTAAGTGCTCACCCTACCCTTTAGCGTGTGGCTTCTTCAGCACATAATACAGCCTTTCTTCTTTTGTATCCCTTTCTGCTGTCCAGTCTCTCTCTCTCTCTCTCTCTCTTCCCCCCTCCCCCACCTCTCCTGTCATTTCTTTTCTTAAGACTCTTTTTGGACAAATATATCAACTTCTTAAAGTCCAGTTCAGAAAGAAAGAAAGAAAGAATTGGCCCTTGGTGTTTTTTTCCTCTGTATCACACGTGATTAGTTTTTTCTCGGGTGATGACTAGTAACTGGAGATGTGTCAGACACAGACATCCTCCTCTTTATTTGTAAAACTTGAGTTCCAGTTGAAGGAGTGTGGTTTGTCTATCTGTCAGTCATAGGGCTTTATACTGCTGCCCGTCTTTGTAGTATCCAACTGCTTCCATGTCAAATCAATAGCAATCTTCCTATCTGGGGTAAAAATCTGCCTGGAATATTTTAGTTTGAGTGGTTGGATAGGTAAACGTGTTAAACGTTTTCAGGGATTTTTTTTTTGTAGGCATTTGTTTGGTAGATGAGGGCTATCCGTGTTGAGAGTGTCACTGTTGCTATAGTGGAAAGATTTTTTTTTTTCCAAAGAGGAAGGTTTTTCAGGATTTCCTAAAGATGGTCAGGCTCTAGATTCACCTGATGTCCTCTGGCAGTTTATCCCAGAGCCAGTTCCCTTTGACTGACCATGTCTTGTCCCCAGCTCTCACATGCTTCACTCCGGGCTTTTCTGATTTGCATCCTCCCAGAGGAGCCCATCTCCCCAGCAGAAAACACATCAGAATTTCGGTCTTTAAGCTGTGGTCTTCAGAATGCAACACAGGAATGGGAGGCAGAAGAGCTGGGTCCTCTTCCACTGACTCAGAGTGACCTTGAGTAAATCACTGCAACAAGGATCATCCACAGGAAAAGCTCTAATGAAGCAGTGCAGCATTACATGGGTGGGAAAAATGCCATATGATGCAGCCAGAACTGGGAGCACAAGCATTATGAGGTCAAAACCCAAAGAGCTGCTACAGTTTATAATGGCTAACTCTGAGAGGCCAAAACTCTGTGCACCTCTCTTTAGAAACATTTCATCCATTAAAATAGCAGCTGCCAAGAGGTTAACAACAGAAGCATTTTGGAATAGTACTGCCCCTTTTGTTCCTGCTGAGTGGCTGCACCTTGAATCTTAACCCATATAGTGTGCTAGTCATGGTGAAAGGATCCTCCTAGACAAACGTCAGACTAAAGGTGAACAAACTTGGAACCCTACTTTGCCATCTCCAGACAACACAATCAATGAGAAGAAGGATGATGATGTGATTAATGGACTTGGGGGATTTGGGTTGAATTCCTGGCTTTGGCAAAGCTGTCTATGTGACTTTGGGCAAGTCACTTAATTTCTATGTGCCTCAGTTCCCATCTGTAAAATGGGTATTATTACAACCTGGTGCAGTACCCTGTATAGTCATCAGTCTGTTGTGAGTGGGCCCAAGCCAAGCCAATTGGATCTGGGTAGAGTCTAGTCACTGTTTCTAGCTGTGAGACTCCGCAGCACATTCAGAAGCTCAGATCTGTTGGGACATGGGGTGCTGCCGTCCAGCTGTCCTAGATCCTGAAACCTCTCACGCCTCCCAGGTGCTTACTTGTACTCCGTTAGAGTCCCAACTAGGCTGAGGCTCTCTGGCAGGAAAGTAAGGAACGCAGGCTTAGCAAAGATGTTACTTAATCATCGTGGCTTTACTTTTAAAGCATTCAAGAGTTACAGATCTTTGAAAATAACAGAAGCCCTGAGATGCACTGTCCCTAGTCGGATCTCATCCCTGATTTGTCAGCGTTTCAGGCTAAGCAGAGTCTCTCCTGCCCTTTCTTTCAAGCCCTTCTTACATGTTGCAGTGGATGGGCCCCTGCACAGAGCAGAATCTTTCTCTTAAATAGGGCCATGACTCTGAGCCATATGCTAGAACTGAGATGCTCCAGATTCCCCAGTCATGCTTGCCCCCTACCCTTGTACGCCCAGCATAGAGAAACCATTGTTCCATGGGGTTGGACCAATAGTTCAGTCATGCAGAATCAGTAGCCCCAGATGACTCTCAGCGATGGTCCTTCAGCAAGGAGCTGGGGCAGCTGTCTGGAATGCAGTACAACAGGCTACCCTTGCACAAGTCCAGACTAGTGTTCAACACATAGTGTACAATAGAATTCATAATCTGATCCAGACATATCCTACTCGGTCACAGTGATAGCATTTCCCTACTTCACAGAATTTATAAGATGCAGATACATTGGTGATGAACCCTGTAAGTCCCTAGGCAGATAAAAAAGCTAATGGGGATTGACTTGGTTTTTTCCCCACACTTCTGACTGGCCACTTGGTGGCACACTTATTCCTGACATTGTTCAGTTGTGGGGAAGGGAAGGTTTTTAATGTTACTGATGGAGAGCTTGGGGAGTTGGTGCATTCAGTCAGGATTTCTCCAGTCCATGGAGCAAAAAAGGGGTTGCTAGGCACCACAACAGGTGGGTCAATAGCTCAAATTGATTTCTAATTTTCATGACCATTTTTCATCTGTTCCAGACAACACTGAGATACAACATCCTTCTTCCCAAGAAGACTTCTGGGTTCTCTCTCTCAGTGCAGACGGCAAATGCTTCCTGCGCAGACAGTTTCCAGGCAAAGTTTGACATCGTCCTCTCAACCAGGTAACCTCCTTTCAGTTGCCTGGATGACAAGAACTGGCTGGTTAAGAAGGGATGGCTTTTGAAAGAACAGATTACAAATATTAAAGGGCTGTTAGATGGTCTGTGTAAAATTCCCCCGGGTATTAATCACCTTGGTTTGCTAAACACTTATCTCAAACCCCAGGGATACCTCCTCTTTCTAGACAACTGTCCCTCCCTGGAGATACTTGTCCCCTTCTTGGACATCTATCTTTGGTCATTTCTGCACCTCTTCCACGTTAATAAATGATTAGCAATTACATGCAATTCAAAAAGGCCTTTGCAGGCTGTGTGCGCTCTGGAGCCGAAGGTGTCGTGTTTCCTCCACATTCATGGTCCAGAGTGACCCAGTCACTCTCATTTCAGTTATGCCGGGAACCGCAATATCTCCAACATGGCCATTATTGACGTCAAGATGCTCTCTGGCTTCGTACCTGTCAGTTCATCCCTGCAGAAGGTAAGGAATGGCAGTGACATGAATAAGCCATTTCAGGGAAAGGAGGGGGGTTACAGAATATTACAACATGGACTGGATAAAAAGAGGGGCCTGGTTAGCACTCAAAAAACTACTCTCCTAGGGATTTTAATGTGTCTGTAGCACTTCCATAGATTATGGATTCTCAGTCTGGGGGGGTCACACCCTCCAGGAGTCCTGAACAGGGTGTCACAACTACCCTGTTTCCTATATTGCTAAATTGGAGGGAGCTCCCAGATAGAGCCTGGCTAAATGGGAGTGAGATTCAGGGGAGGGAGGTGTCCTAATATGGACAAGGTTGAGGATCACTGGATTAGATTAACCAACTGGAATTCCAAACTGACTGTCTCTTTTATAACTGTCTAGATATGTGCATTTCCCGACAGAGACCCATGTGTTCAGTGGCTTTATCAAGTGATTATTTTGATTGACCCATGCTAGCCATTAGATAACACTTTGGCTCAGTCATTTACTGCAGATTCTGGGGTGTCTTGCTTTCAGTGATTATTAACATTTGAATGTTTCCCCCATTTCCTCGTCTAAAGCTCCGTGAGGATCAGAATGTGATGCAGGTAGAAACCAAGCAAAACCACGTCCTCCTCTATCTGGAGAGTGTGAGTTCTGGAAAATCAATTCTTTGGTTTGGGTTTAGTAGGTTTTAATTTTGCATAGAAGATCCCCATATGTGGAGTGGCTATGTATGTGATAAACTGCATTGATCATGCACCTTTGCCCATTAATCCATCTACCCTGAAACTATTCTAACATTCCAAACCCCTCAGCAGCTTCCAGCAGCCTCGTGTTCTTTTATTCCAAATAAAACACACTAAAAATGTTTCCTCCTTTCAGCCACTGACTGCTGGGGGCCAGGGAGCAACCTCCCCAGTGGGCACACAGCTCCACTAGGGGGTTTCCCCTAAAGCAGCTGGTTCTGGCCACCAGCACAGGCAGGATAGTGCACTAGCTGGAGCACTAGTTTTATCTGGTCTGGAAATTTTGATGTCCCTTCTCCTCCTCATACCTGCCGCATAGAGAATTTCCCCCTTCCCTCCAATCAGATTGCACCTGCCTGAGGACTGGAGCTAGCAGGACACAGTCCTGCCCCAGAAGCAGCTTTTTCAGTCAGAAAAACATGCTGCATCTTTAAAGTTGATTCCCTTGAGGCCCTGCAGGACTAGTAATGGGAACGTTTACACCATTGGAAAGGGGAGATTCCCAGCTTCTCTGTGGGATGCACACCCTCCCTGCTATACTTGGAGGGACTGCACGGCATTAGATTTCAATGCCATGACCATTTGGGATTTAGAAAGGTCATTTTTAGATGTTGTTTTTGCTTCCTCTCAGCCCTGTGTAGTGGGACTCATGATGACTGAGGATCCCAGCCATACAGGAAGGAGAGGAAAATTAGAACCAATAACATTTTTTAAAAACTTTCTAAGACTGTTTCTAAAATGACTGATACAGGCAGGTAAATAATGGATGCCAGGGCTGGAGTGCATCATACACACAGGAGATGTGTGTGTTGGGAACCCACCACAGTTCAGCAGTCCCTGGGGTTGACCCTCTACAGAGGAGTCGGTGTTCTATGAATAAAAGCTGATGCCCATCTCTGTCCCCACCCCTGTTCCCAGGTCTCACGGAAGACTATCAGTTTCTCTTTCTCAGTTGAACAAGACCTTCCTGTGTCCAACATCAAACCAGCTTCAGTGCTGATCTACGATTACTATGAAACAGGTAGGAGGGCTTTGTTTAGACCACACACCGGGTGGGGGGGGAGTGTCACTGCATTTATTAAAACTGATGGAGGGCCGTTTCAATTGGGAGGCTGATGGGGGGCCTTGGAACTCAATAGGGGTTTGAGCCAAACCTACTCAGTCAATGGAGAGACACCTGTTTGCTTCAGTGAGCTTTGGCTCAGGCCATAGGTGCTGAATGTGCATGATAAGCCTGCTCTGGAATAGGTGATGGACTAGAACTGGGAAGATTTCAAGGAGATCCATTTTGAGCTTCTATGGATCAGGGATACTCCACAGGGAGGGGAGGGTTTGTGTGATGGGCATCAGAGATGGAGTGACTTCTTACTGCAATGGGAATGTTCCCATCTCTTCCAGATGAGAATGCTGTTGCAGAATACAAGTTACTCTGCAATGAGACTGCCCCTGAAAGCATCTAATAGCCTGGGAAAGGTAAGTGAGAGCTGGAGACACTGAGCAGATACAAGGAGAATGTGGTGAGTGGAGAGCAAGAAGAAAGGTGAGGTAAGTGGGGAGCTGCACTGAGTAGATGAATGGAGGTGGGGTAAACAGGTGGATAGAAGTTCCTGTAGGTTAGGGTATCTAGTCTCCACCAGCCTGATCAAAGAGTAGGGAGACAAGGTTGTTTTCATTTAAGAGCCCAATCCTGCCGGATGTCAAGTTCCCAAAAGTGATGGGAGTTGGGGGCACTCAGCAGTTCCGAGGGAGAGCTCTGCCCTCTGCAGCATTGGAGCCCAAGTGCATACAATCAGATAGATGGAAAATGGCTGAAGAGTATTATATAAGCGCTACCATCTTCCAAAATGCAGTGCTTTTCATATTAGCTGTTCCACTGAGATCAGCCCTTCAAAGCCTGCCTTTTCCAGGTACCCACCTGGCCATTTCACAGGGAGCTGGGACTCCTGGAAATTCCATTTCTAGCCAGTGAATCAATGAAATGCTTTCTGGAGAGAAAGCTGGCTCATACTAACTTCATTCTTGGAACTGGAGTATTGGTGGTTCAGTGGGAGACATCTCGGCTCACATGTGAGGCCCGGTTCAATTCCTGGAAATGGAGCATTCTTACTCCAGGTTGGCTGCTGCCTGCAGGGTTGGGCTGTTGGGGCTGCAGATGTATCCAACAGCTGGGTTCCTTGGTACAGCTTCACAATTCTGCCCTCAGTATAGTTGTGCAGCACAAGTGAGTTGGGCCACTAACCCAGAGTTCAAGAGATTAAGAACATAAGAATGGCCCTACTGGGTCAGACCGAAGGTCCATCTAGCCCAGTATCCTGTCTTCTGACAGTGGCAAATGCCAGGTGCCCCAGAGGGAATGAAGAGAACGGGTAATCAAGTGATCTATCCCCTGTCGCCTATTCCCAGCTTTTGGCAAACAGAGGTTAGGGACACCATACCTGCCCATCCTGGCTAATAGCCATTGAAGGACCTATCCTCCATGAATTTATCTAATTCCTTTTTTGAACCCTGTTATATGTCTTGGCCTTCACAACATCCTCTGGCAAGGAGTTCCACAGGTTGACTGTGCGTTGTATGAAAAAATACTTTTTGTTTGTTTTAAGCCTGCTGCCTATTAATTTCATTTGGTGACCTCTAGTTCTTGTGTTGTGAGAAGGAGTAAATAACAGTTCCTTATTTACTTTCTTCACACCAGTCATGATTTTATAGACCTCTGATATCCCCCCTTAGTTTTGTTTTTTTTCCAAGCTGAAAAGTCCCAGTCTTATTAATCTTTCCTCATATGGCAGACGCTTCATACCCCTAAGAATTTGTGTTGCCCTTTTCTGAACCTTTTCTAATTCCAATATATCTTTTTTGAGATGTGGCGACCACATCTGTACACAGTATTCAAGACTGAATCCATCCTCTCCTAGAACCTATGAATTATGTGTTTGCCTTGTTCTCACTGATGTTTCTGCTTTTTTCTCCAGGACTGTGGTGAACGATGAACAAGTGATTCCTCTGTTCAGTCACAGAAAGACCATTTCATTGCACTTCACCCTTCTAATCACAGGCGTCCATGACAACGTGTATCATTTTTACCTGAACTTAGGCCTGATGCTTCCTTCCATGAAGCATATCCTGAACATGTATTAGTTCTCTTCAATAAATCTTCTCATTATTGGAGATGTGCACCTGGTCTCTACTTTACTTTGCTTTTTCTTTATAATTTGGTAACAATTAGGACTTTTCCCCACAACTCCAATGGGCTGGACGTTTCTGCTGCAATGATCAGAGGTGCCATTGTTAACTATGGACAAATTTCTATAGTCACCAGGTTCACATTTAATGCCTTATTCGGCTAGAGACCCCATCTCAGAGTGATTGATTCAAGCTGTCTGTGCAGACCCAGGCAGACAGCACTGCTAGGTGCCACATTTGGAAGGTTTCCTTTACTGCTAAGGGGCAAGAAACTTTAATTATTTTTTTTAATGACTGTTCACATAGTGAAGAAACCAGTAGGAAAACCAGAGACAGAGAGAGCAGACATCATTGCATCCAAGCTCTATCTGGCCTCCATGGACCACCCCGGAATGGTCACATCAGCAAGAGCCTCTGCTCAGCCTCCACCCAACAGCAAGGAGATTCTGTTCCAGTAGCATTTTACTACAAAAGCCTTTTCCTGCCCATGGCACCATGTCAGAAAGGGAAATGCAGCCACATCTAATAATCCTTGGTAGCTATTGTCATGCAGCAGGTTTAGCTATTGGTCTGTCTCTCTCTTCTTTCCTGCTTGGGCCCCATCTCCCTTGGAGCCTATGCAGTAGTGCTACTCCTCCTCCCCCCTTGCACCCACATCACTCCAGTCCTAGAGGGAGATGGCTCCTGCTCCTCCTGTAGGTGCTGCCACCCTCAGTCATGCCATCCTGGGATCTGCAGCAGGGGCTGCTGCTCCACCACTGCAGAGCTCCTAGCACAGCACCCAACGCTTGGGATTTCATGGCCAGTGACACAATTTCGGCCCCAGCTGGAGCTAGTCTGGGAATGACTCAAGTTTCCAGCTCTCATGCATTTCAAACCCTGCCTAGGAGCAATCCCTCTGATTGGCTGCCTTCCCCACTTGCCCACCTCCTGGGAAATAGCAGCCACCCAGGGTTGCTGCAGGTGTCAGACAGAGTTATCCCCTGTGACGGGCTGGATCACAGAAACCCCCTTGGGGCTGCCAACTGATGTGCAAAGACTACTTCTGCCCCTGCTTTCGCTGCCAGCTTGGGACTGCAGCACCCTGTCTCGTTGAGCCAGGCACGCCCGTGTGCTCCAACACAGACCCAGGATCTGAACCACATGCCCCAAAGCTGCAGACTTAACTGAAAGCAACTTAAGAAGTGTTCCTGTCTTTTAACACTCAGATGCTCAACTCCCAATGGGGTCCAAACCCCGAATAAATCCATTTTACCCTGTATAAAGCTTATACAGGGTAAACTCATAAATTTTTCGCCCTCTATAACACCGATAGAGAGAGATGCACAGCTGTTTGTCTCCTTCCCCGCCCCCCCCCCAGGTATTAATACATACTCTGGATTAATTAATAAGTAAAAAGTGATTTTATTAAATACAGAAAGTAGGATTTAAGTGGTTCCAAGTAGTAACAAACAGAACAAAGTGAATTACCAAGCAAAATAAAATAAAATATGCAAGTCTAAGTCTAGTACAGTAATAAAACTGAATACAGATAAAATCTCACTCTCACAGAGATGTTTCAATAAGTTTCTTTCACAGACTGGACACCTTCCTAGTCTGGGCACAATCCTTTCCCCTGGTACAGCCCTTGTTCCAGCTCAGGTGGTAGCTAGGGGATTTCTCATGATGGCTGCCCCCTTTGTTCTGTTCCACCCCCTTATATATCTTTTGCACAAGGCGAGAATCCTTTATCCCTCTGGGTTCCCACCCCTCTTCTCAATGGAAAAGCACCAGGTTAAAGATGGATTCCAGTTCAGGTGACATGATCACATGTCACTGTAAGACTTCCTTACCCACTTGCCAGCCCACAGGTATACAGGAAGACTTACAAGTAAAACAGAGCCATCTACAGGTAATTGTCCTGGTTAATGGGAGCCATTAAGATTCCAAACCACCATTAATGGCCCACACTTTGCATAACTACAATAGGACCTCAGAGTTATATTTCATATTTCAAGTTTCAGATACAGGAGTAATACATTTATACAAATAGGATGACCACACTCAGCAGATTATAAGCTTTGTAATGATACTTACAAGAGACCTTTTGTATGAAGCATATTCCAGTTACATCATATTTACACTCATTAGCATATTTTTATAAAATCAAATAGAGTGCAACATCACATCACCCCTCCCATCAGAGGCCAGAGCTGTTTTCGGGTAGAGGTTGGAGAGGAAGCAATTGACACCATTCTTATTGAAGGGGAGAGGGCAGCATTGAGCAGAAAGAGTAGCTCAGGGTTATGCTACTCCCCTCTACTGTGAACAATAGGTCAGCCTGGTCCCTGCTTCTCCTCCCTGCAGCACTGGTAAAGGTTAGAGGAAGTGAAGAACCCTGAGGCTGCAGGAGGCTCCTAGGTGAAATGAGGGTCAATGGAATGATGTGGGTCTGGGGGTGCAAAGTTGATGTGAGCCTGGGGCTGTATCATTGATTGCTGGGATGGGGGCAGACCAGTGTGGTGCTGGGGGTGTAGCATTGATTGATTAGGAAGTGCTGCAAGACACATCCCTGTCCTGGATCCCAGCTGACTTCACAGTGGGGCCTGGGCTTGGAGCTCTGCTACAGAGCCTCATGCTTTGATGGTCACCCCCATAGTAATGTCACAGCTATTCTCAGTGTGCTTCCTTTCTCTTCACTAGACGCTTCTCAGTTATTAACTTCTGTCCAAGGAGACCAAGATCATTTGGAAAAAGGAATGAAAATGTGTTTAGTGAATTTGAAATTGTGACACTAATAAAAATTGAACCAAGGTGAAAAATTCAATGGGCTGGAAAATGTCATTTCATTCCTTACTAAGAATCACAACAAGGAGAAGGCAGTGATGTGACACCTCTATGATATCACTGGGACAAACAGATATCAAGGGTTGGTCTGGATGCCTGCAGGAGGCACAATTTACCTTGGCACCAGCTACCCACCAACTTAATCTAGAAATTGCCAGCCAAACTGGCAGAGCTTTAGGAACATCTCTCACCAGGAGAGGCAGGAGATGATCTTCCATGTTCTCTCTCCTGGATCCCATGGCTCCATGAGGGATTGCTGCCTACGTGCAGGGTTAGGAGAGCTAGTGGGGTAGGGAAGGTTCTCGCTGCACAGCTCTCCAGAGCAAACATGGAGCTAGCCCTCTGCTGAAGAATGCCTCATCCTTCTCAGGCACCAGGGAAGGGAAGGGGCTCTAGGTGAGTTCTAGTAGGAATCCAACAAGGATTTGTCGAGTGTTTTATGCGGTGTCCTGACCCAGGGGCTTCTCTCTCTTGCTTTTGTGTCAGCCAGGGAGACAGTGTTGGGAGCCAGATCACTACAGGGAACAAAAGGTGCTAACACACCACAGGGAGTCATTGCCATAGATGTCCCCTTGT
This sequence comes from Natator depressus, assembly GCF_965152275.1. Lineage (NCBI taxonomy): Eukaryota > Metazoa > Chordata > Testudines > Cheloniidae > Natator > Natator depressus. The sequence continues at coordinate 212,154,610 of NC_134234.1, read as the reverse complement.
ATGGCTGGGGTCAGTCTCAGAGGAGGGGGCTTATTTCTAAGGGTCCTGTTGCCTGGCTGGGTTCTTTACACCTTTGGTGCAGCATTAGATCATTCAGCTGGTACGTCCCCCCCCCTGGTCTGTCCTCTGCCTCCATCAGGATTTCACCTCCATCTGCTAGTCCCTGAGCAAGGAGTCTCTCTCTCTGGTTGCTGAGGAGATGGACATGGTGGGCAAGCATAAGGGGCCCTTCAGAGAGAGATAAAAAACTTCAATTCTCTCTGTCCCTAAGAGAGTCTGGATCACAAACCCAGGGGGGAGTGGTGGGGGCTCAGGAGGGGTGACCTGTCCCTGGGATGGGGACACCCAGGGTCTGCAGCACCAGTCTCCCAGCTCTCCTGTGATCATGGGGTTGAATTAGTGCCTGGGTTTAAAGATGTTTCTCACTTGGGATATAATATAACAGCTATGTAGCCTAAATTGGCCTATACCCTGTTCTCTTATGCTAACTATCCCATAATACCTTGTATTAGCTAAATTTTACTGTAACAGTAGGTAGGGAGTTGTACTCACAGGCCAGTACTCAAATGTCCCAAAGGAAAAGGACAAAACATATGATTGTTCTACCCACATACAAACCTAGGAGATACCTTCACATTCTTGGGTACCTGGAATGCATGTGTTCAGAACAAAGCGATGAGAGGTGAACCATGGTACCGGAAGAACAAGCTAGAAAGCTGATGGGTGAAATCTAGTTTCAGATGATGTACACTGTTCCTTGGACTTGTAAGCAGGTTGAGTACAAAAAGACGGCTGTAGAGGTATAACTTTGGGAGCACACCTTCTGCATAAGGTGAATATAACATCACTGTACAAGACGGCTTCCCAGAGACTTGAATTGAACCTTCTTCCTATACTGTATTATTATTCACTTATAGCAATAAACCTGAATGACATAGGTTATTTGGTCTCTTGAGTATATTTTATAATGAACCAAAGTGTGATCAAGCAATTGACTATACAATTTATCAACACATGGCACTTGCCTTGGCCAAGGGTAGCCTAATGGGATCCCAGCTGGGAGGACACAATGGGAACATGGATCTTCTAGTGTCTCCATTGCAGCATCCCACAAGGTTAAGGTTAAACTCCCCCGTGCCCCTATTTGGGGTATGCCACTAGTGATTAAATGGGCTTGCACCAGAAATTATACTGTTCAAATGATCATTTTTTATTGTTTGCATGTTGGCTATATTGTTATCATTCCTATTCTCTTATATTTTACACATTCTGAACATCCCCTTTGCCGAGGGGAAGCATAAAGCCTTTTACACCTGCATTTCCCACCCCATTGCGCTTGTCATGCACTTTGGATGTGCTTCCATTATCTATTTAAGATCCAAATCCACTTACTCCCTGGACAAGGACACTCTGATTTCTGTCATGTATAGAGTGGACTAACATAGCTGGACTAATGGGTATCCATGGTACTGTGGTCAGCTAGTTTTATACTGAAAGTTTCATTATTAGATTTGATACACAGGCGCTTCAAATTCATGGAAACAGAAAGGCTGAATATTTACATCTTTGCCACTATATCTGTGCACTATTAAGGATTTATGTTCAGATACAATATATACATGCAACAAGGTTGAACCACTAACAAAAAAAGAACATTACAACAGAAATTTAAAAGCTCTTTGAATTGTTCATGGTAACTCACTTGGAATATGTTCTTTGAGCTTTCTATCTGGTCCCCTCAATTACATATTATTGCTTCTGTTGCCTAATTGGCTGACCTAGCATGTGTAAAATGACTTCACGTCCATTTTAATGAATTTTGTTTAATTCACTCATGCCAACATCTACAAGAGCTCGCTGGAACATTAATGTTGTTTTCAGTAAGTCTTGGAACACAGGAGGAGTTCTAGAAGACTGGCCCTTGTCATCATTTTGCGTGGTGCTAGGTGTGTTTAGAGCACACCTACCAGATGAGGCCCCACAGGCAAGGTAGGCAAGGAAATGCCTATCCCCAGCTGGTTTGTGGATTGCACTGGGGCTTAGGCGTGAGACAGGTACCTCAGTAACTTTGCCATGATTATATTGTTCTTATTCTCTTAGGAACCTCAGAATCATTGATATTATGGGCCAGAACCTCAGATACTCTCTATACTCATACGCTGTTTAGGCAGAGCAACACAGATGAAAAGTTGGCTCAAACAACCATTGGGGAATTTTCCTTGTATATGGAAATCCATGTGTGGTGTGGAGCCAGTATAACCAGTGCAGATTTATTGACTACAGAAAGATAGATTTTTAAGTGATTACAAGTAATAAGCATACAGGTCAAAGTTGGTTACTTAAGAAATAAAAGTGAAATCACAATCTGAGTTATGTAAAATAGACAGGATTTGAATCAAGCAGTGTTTCGCCCTGATGGTATAGTTCCTTCATACACTGACTGGAATTCCTCTCTGCAGCCTGGGACCACCTCCCCTTTGTTTGTTCTGCAGACATGATTCCAGGTGTTGAGATGTGAGGGGAGTGAGGACAAACGATGATGCCACTTCCCTGCCTTTATAGGTTCTTTCAGCTTGCTGGAAAGATCTCTTTCTATAATGTGAGTCAAGTGGTCTCCATTGTCTAAGTGCTCTCCCTGAGAAGTCTCAATCTTATAGTTCCTGGGGTAGTCCCTGTGACTGTGGATTCCCCTTAATGAGCCATCAACACATCTTGCTCCTCCATTGTTGCACCTGAAAGGCTGGTTGTGACTGTTCCCAACCTTACAGGACATTCAGTAACACACACATAGCAAAATTTCACTACTTCACATACAATGATAGCAAATATAATCCAACAAGATATTAATATTCAACAGGTCAAGACTTTTAAAATGATACCTCACAATGCATACTTTGTACAAAACATATCATAATTATATCACCATGGTAAATATGGGGGGTGCCAGGGTGTTGCTTTGGGGTACAGAGTGTCACATCAACTTAAACCTCTCTTGTTCCCATTGCTTCTTGTCCTATTCTCAGAGAGTAACAAGAACAAGATTTCACTCTCCTCCTTGTAACAACCTTTTATGTACTTGAAAATTGTTATCATGTTCCCCCTCAGTCTTCTCTTCTCCAGACTAAACAAACCCAATTTTTGATTCAATCTTTCCTCATTGGTCATGTTTTATATACCTTTAATCGTGTTTGTTGCTCTCCTCTGGACTTTCTTCAATTTGTCCACATCGTTCCTGAAATGTGATGCCCAGATTTAGACACAATATTCCAGCTGAGGCTTTATCAGGAAGACACCTAGCATGGAAAATTTCATCCTGAATTTTAAAATTTGGCACACTTCTAAGCAACTGAAAACAGGGTCTTATAGTGGAAAGTGATGGGCATCCTTAACTATAGGTGATAAAAGCCCTGCCTTATAATACTATACACTTATTTTGGTTGCCTTGAGACCCATATTTTTTAATTTCCTGTCATTTGTACTTTTATAATCTCAAGTGATGAAGAGCTGAGCACATGTAGTTACCATTGACTTCCAAGTAGTCTTTCCTTAATGGGACTTCTTGGTAAGCAAATGTTTGAAGTCAATGGGACTACTCACTTGGGTATGTCAGGCCCTAAATGCTCAGCATCTCTCAGGATTTGGAACATGGCTTGTTGCGGTGAATATTAAACTAATTTAACAAAGTTACATTACATGCAATAAATCCACACACATACACACCCAAAAACCCCCAAAATAATAATGGCTCCAGTAAGTAAAATTCTAAATCTTATGTACTTGTCATCTATAGGTATTTGTGATGGGAAAGGTTCCTGCTGCTATAACAAATATAGCAGCAAATATAACTTTGATAAGGTAGGACAAATAGGACAGCACTGTCAAAAAGTAGGGCAGACAGACATAGATAGTATGCGGAGAAGTAGGTCATTTCTACTAAATTTAAGCCACTTACATAAAGGCTGAATAGGTATTCATCCTAGTTACAGGTAATTGTCACTATGTTCAGAAAGAATCTGTCCTTGATATAAAGAGAGCGTGAACTGTCTGTAATTCTTTAAATGGAAGATGAAGAGACCCAACATTGAGAATTTGGCCTAACTTAAAATATCAAAAATATTGGGCTGGATCCTCAGCCGGTTTAAATTGGGATTGCTCCACTGAGGACAGTGGGCCTGTCCTGTAGTAGGTAACTTCTGGGTACTCTTCTGGCTCTGTCAATCTGTTTCTTCACTTCAGCAGGTGGGTATTGTAGTTGTAAGAACGCTTGATAGAGATCTTGTAGGTGTTTGTCTCTGTCTGAGGGGTGGGAGCAAATGCAGTTGTACCATAGAGCTTGGCTGTAGACAGTGGATCGTGTGGTGTGGTCTGGATGAAAGCTGGAGGCATGTAGGTAGGCATAGCGGTCAGTAGGTTTCCAGTATAGGGTGGTGTTTATGTGACCATGGCTTATTAGCATGGTAGTTGGACAGGCCCAACAAAGAAAATAACAGAACACCACTAGCCATCACCTTCAGCCGCCAACTAAAACCTCTCCAACGCATCATCAAGGATCTACAACCTATCCTGAAGGACGACCCATCACTCTGACAGATCTTGGGAGACAGGCCAGTCATTGCTTACAGACAGCCCCCAACCTGAAGTAATACTCACCAGCAACCACACACCACACAGCAGAACCACTAACCCAGGAACCTATCCTTGCAACAAAGCCCATTGCCAACTGTGTCCACATATCTATTCAGGGGACACCATCATACGGGCTAATCACATCAACCATACTATCAGAGGCTCGTTCACCTGCACATCTACCAATGTGATATATGCCATCATGTGCCAGCAATGCCCCTCTGCCATGTACATTGGCCAAACTGGACAGTCTCTACGTAAAAGAATAAATGGACACAAATCAGACATCAAGAATTATAACATTCAAAAACCAGTCGGAGAACACTTCAATCTCTTTGGTCACTCGATTACAGTCCTAAAAGTGGCAATTCTTCAACAAAAAAACTTCAAAAACAGACTCTAACGAGAGACTGCTGAATTGGAATTAATTTGCAAACTGGATACAATTAACTTAGGCTTGAATAAAGCCTGGGAGTGGATGGGTCATTACACAAAGTAAAACTATTTCCGCATGTTTATTCCCCCCCTCCCCAACCCCCCACTGTTCCTCAGACGTTCTTGTCAACTGCTGGAAATGGCCCACCTTGATTATCACTACAAAAGGTTCCCCCCACCACAACCCCCGCTCTCCTGCTGGTAATAGCTCAGCTTACCTGATCACTTTCATTACAGTGTGTATGGTAACACCCATTGTTTCATGTTCTCTGTGTATATAAATCTCCCCACTGTATTTTCCACTGAATGCATCCGATGAAGTGAGCTGTAGCTCACGAAAGCTTATGCTCAAATAAAGTGGTTAGTCTCTAAGGTGCCACAAGTCCTCCTTTTCTTTTTGTGTCTTTTCTGTAACAGGCAGCAGCAACTCTCAGAATAAAATGGTTGATGCCTCTGCTTAGAATTCTTAGAAATTTAAAGGTGCAGTGCAGAGAAGGCAAAGTCATCACAGTTACATGGCCACACACACTGTAAAAAGTTTCAACTAGCCGTCAGCAGTTAAACACAATTGTTTTGATCTTTTAGTTGGGCCATTATCATACATGATGTGGATTTAAAGGAACTTTCATGTTGTTCTTGCTAAAGCTGTCATAAGGGAAGAAGAAAATTCCAATAAATTACAGAATAAATATTTATTTTCATTCATTTTATCTCTTTTCCTTTGTTCTGTGCTACCTCTCCATTCCTGTCTCACCACTTAGATTTCTCATTGGTGTCTCCTTGGGGGCAGGGAATCCGTACTCTTGTGGCTGAATTTAGTAGTGTAGGAGTAAAGAAGAGATATCTGTGCTAGGTGCTGCCCCACAAAGCATAGCATAACAATAGGTTACATATATAACAATAGTCAGGCTTTATCCTGTGTCAGTAAGGGATTTAATGCTCCCATGACAATCTGTCTGTCTTCCACGTGTAACCCCCTTTTCCTTCCCAGGCTACCCTAGAGGAGGCAACCTGTTGTCTGGGTGCGTTAAGTAATTAAGGATAATGAAGATCCTGGCAGTCCTAACTAAGATGGGAAATTAGGTTGGAATCCTCTAGACACCCCTGTGCTATTGCTCATTTGAATATTTACGTTTGAAGGTGTCTCCACCTGGACTGGCACTGTATATGCCTGTGGGTGTATCTCGGTTGCTTTCAGGAACAAAAATATAAATAATGGATTTTATACGGGCAATATTCACCTCAAATAGAAACAACACAATTTTACTTAAAAGTTATCCTAGCAACATACAATGCAACAGATTAATACAGGTTAAGTTAAAACTGTACCAGGTCAGTAGGTTGCACTGCAATAGTTCCACTAATGGCTGCAGCTTTCAACTGCAACATACACCCAAGCAAGACTCTTAGCAATATACACAGATCTAACCCATCCCTGACTGTACACTCTTCCTTAAGGTTATAGTTCTGGGCCCTCTCTTTCGTTGGCATGCTGGCGAGCAGGAGTTCAGACCAGCACTCTGTAAGTGCGGCAAAGGCAGTCCAGATGAAACAAAAAGGAGTGAGGCAATTTTGTGTTGTGATCACCTTAGTTTGCACAGTACTAGCTGGTAATAACAGCTGTTGTGTCAGAGAGCAATAGCCCCTGATTCTGATAATACAATGAATCCCCCTTTTTCTCTTAAACTTAATACAGCCACACTTAATCTTAACGCAGTATCTTCAACCAGAGAGCAAAGCCCCAGGGATAAATCACTCTTTCCTCAACTGCCTGTGAGCCAAATTCAAAACTGCTGCACCAGTGACAGTCTCCAGCTTCCACTCTCAATGCCTAGCTGAGGAGAAAGAATCCATGAGCGAGGGCTCAGCACTAACAAGAAGTCAGCTGCACTGTAGTCTTAACCCTGATTGTGTGTCTTCAACCCCACCAACTCAACAACAGGGTTCCATCACAGCTTTCCCTTGGCCCAGACCCCAAAGGGAGCAGCTGGTCTCAGTTCTAGCTCCTAGTCCAAAATGGAGCCCAACATCGTCTGTGCTGCTGCAGCAGCCTCCCACCCCAAGAAGCTCATTCCAGTTGCAGAGGGTGCCTATCACTGCACCATGGGTTTTACAATCTGTCAAAGCCAGCATACAGTACGCAGAGGTCTGTCTAATCAACATCCCACTGAGAGGGTCTATAAGGTTTTCATCAAGAACCACAATAGATCCAAAATAGATTCTTTAATTAGAAGAATGCCCTAAATATTCCCAAATGCTTGCCCCAAAATATATCTTTGTGTATCACTTCCCAGAATCTTCTAAGATTATGTCTAGTGTCTTTCTAATGTCCCATCTTTAAAAATAACTATTGCACTTAGTTTTTCTCTTCCCTCAAAGATTTCTCTCAAATTTCCAATAAAATTGGAAAAGCTTATTTTAATGTCCTAGATGCTAATTTTATTGGGCTTCATTTTGACCTCACAGTGGCATACTGAAGGAATAACTCCAGTGAATTCAATGAATTTACAACAGAATAAGAGAGAGAAGAACCAGAGGCAAATCCATTACCCTATTTCGGTACTTGTTTAGTGCTCCCAAGACAAATTTATTCTCTTCCAGATCTTCAACAAAACCTGTAGTAGATCCAAAGCAGCTTTACTGACTGCGAGGACAGGCCCAACTTTCCCAACTGTCCACACAAACATACTTCTATGAGAATCATTTCCCAGAGACATATTATGTAATTTCTTATGTGTCTATATATTGTAAAGAAATGCCTGAGTGCTACACATTTTGGCTTTTATACCACAGCCTTTGTGTCACTTCCTAACTAATTGAATTTTCCCTTAAAATGTTAGCAATATAACCAAGGAAATGAATTCACAAAAGAAGACCTGGCATTTTAATTGCTTTTATTAGACCATACTGGTGCATTTGAAAAGAGCCTTGCAATCAAGTTAATGTCATTTTTCCCAAATCTGGGGTGGCAGTCTCCCCTTTGCTCTGTTCTCACTTAACAGGGACGGGAGCAGGGGCAATCCTTCTCTTGATGGCTCTCCTGCCATTCCTCTTCTTGGAAGGTAAAACCACAGGCTGATTTAAGGGCAGGACCCCGCCCTGAGAGATGGTGACACCTCCCAGTAGTTTCTTGAGCTCTGAGTCACTGTGAATGGCCAGCTGCAAGTGCCATGGGGAAATCCGACGCTTCTTGCTGCGGGCAGCAACTTCTCCAGCAATATCCACTATCTCGTGAGTCAGGTATTGAAGCACCGCGGCCATATATACTGGAGCTCCCTCTCCAACACGGTCTGCAAACTGTCCTTTGCGAAGCAGTCTGTCTATGCGACTGACAGAGAACAGCAGCCCAGCCCGGGAAGAGCGGGTGATTTTGGCCTTAGCTTCCTTTGCATTTGAGGTCTCACCAGAGTGCTCAGACTCAGACTCAGTCTCAGACATGTTGCAGACTTCTGCTGTTCCAACAACACTTGGCTTGACTTTCTTGGCTTTCTTTTGTTTGCTCTGCTTGGTTTACCCGAGTCTTTACGCAGGAGTTGGTATACCTAGCTTTTTTTTTTTTTTACTTGTTTAGCTTCAGTGGATGTTTCCTTGCTTGGCTTTGCTTGCCTGTGTCTTTCTTTGCTTGGCTTGCCAGACTCTCTTTCCTTCTGTTCCTGGCTCTGTTCACTTTGTTTTCTCTCTTATTTTGCCTTCTTTGATTTATTCCTGGCCTGGCCTGATTATGACTGGTCTGACAAAGTGTGGCTTGGCTAAGCCACCTCTTGAAATTACCACAGTTGTGTACTGACCCTGTCTGATCCTACAACCTTTTAAAACCCCAGTGCAGACAGAGAACTTACTTTCTGATTGGTTATCTGAAAACCAATGGAAAGCTACTTCATTTGTTACCCAAGCCAGAGGGGATATGTCATCCTTTTATGACATCATTCCCATTGATTCTCCGTTTGTGTTGGATTTTTAGTCAGTGATATCTGCTATTAGCAAAACTCAGGGTGTAAAACTGTTTTAATTTCCTGTATTATTAACTTTTGTTTAATCTTTGAAATTATCTAGCGGCCCCCAGGCAAAGAGGCAGCTACCCATTTCCATCAGCAATTAACACACTTTCCTAAGCAGACATACCAAGGACAGCAGTCCAATTTATTTTGAACTCCAAAGGCATAGCAGTCTAGTCTAATTTTTTCCTCTCATAACCTTCCTCCGAACAGCCACAAATTCAAATCCTTCCCATTACCCTAAAAGTAATGTTTCCTCTCTCATCCACAAAAGGAGCTTTCTTTCTTAAAAAAATCAAACATATCCAAGCCTCTCAAAATCATATAGACCTAAGAAATTCCTAGCAATGCCTTCTCAAGATAAATGGTAGCAGAGTTAAGTGGTAGTGGAGATACTGGCTTATAATATATGTATTGTTTTATATATATATATATATTTACACCCAAGCAAGAATATGATCATATTCTTGCACAGGTGTAAATCAACAATAAGGCTAGGCAATTTTTTTCAGCAAATAGTTTTATTTGTTGAAAAAATGCAGTTTTGGGCCAACCAAAGCGGCTTGTGAATTCAGGGCAAATTTGTTGAACAACATTTGACAGGGAAAAAAGAGTGAAAAAATCCTGAAAAAGTCATTTCTGACTTTTTTTCAAAATGATGTTTTGTTTAGAAATGTATTTCCCATTAGAAAACAAACACCCACACCCACAACCCCAAAGGGTAAAAAATTCCCCAAAATGAAACCCAACATTTCATTGTGGGTGGAACAAACCTTTTCCTTTAATCAGAAACAACATTTCTTTTTTACTTTTTATTTTTCCCTTTGGCCTCCAAACTAAAAAATCAATTATTCATTCAGCTCTAATTAGGAATAACTCCATGGGCTGGAACAGATTTTAAACTGGAAGTGACAGCAGCATCTAGTTCCATATTCACAATGGGCACTGTTCTGCCACCCTTGCTGACACTGAGTCACTGCGCAAGGAATTCCGTTGCCATCAGTGGGACTAATTGTGTAGTAAGATACTGCTCAAGTTTAGGGGATAGCAAAATCAAGTCCTCAGACCCTTACTTCACTGAAGTTTTGTCCCTTCTTTGGGGGAGCTGATATATTTAAGCGCCATGAAAAAGTGAAATTAGAATTTGCTTTTATCTCCTCAACGTGGTTGAATGTCATAAACAAAGTCTGAACGTATTGAACAGGGTCCTGACTCTACAGTTATTATTCAGGGAAGGAATGCTCACTTGTGCCTCCAATGGGACTATATGGGAGAATAATGGCTACATTCCTGAGTAAGGACTTTTAGGAATGGACCCTGTAACGGCATGAAATAGGCTTTGGTTACATTTTGAAAATTAGATACCTTAAATTAGGCACCTAAATAACTTATAAGTGGCCTGATTTGAAGAGGAGCTGAGCACCCACAGCTCCTGTTGATTTCACTCAGCGTTTTGAGTGCTCAGCACCTATGGAAATCAGGTCACTTTTAGTTAGCTGCTTAAAAATGGGTTTAGGTGCTGAAATTCAGGCATCCTAAAGTTTGAAAATATTGGCCAGTTTCTCTGGGGCCCTTAACTTGGTGATGCTTCCTGTCTCTCAGAGAACCCTCATGGCAGCCAAGCCCACGGTAAGGGTTCTTTGCCATTCCAGAAACCCAAGTGTTCACCATTTGTCACTCTCAGGTATGATTAGCTGCTTCTCTTGTTCTTCAGCTATTTTCTGAGACCGGTTTTAAAACAGCACCTGGAGATAACCTCTCACATCTGGCCAAATCCATTGGCCCTCCCTCCACTCCAGAAAAAGTCTTTATTTCAATACACAGTTGGACCAACTGGCAGTCTAGCTTTATGCCACAAATGTACCACTCTAAGGTATTCATATTGACATCATATAAACAAAGGAGAACACAACAAAACTGTGTAGCATTTAGCACTATCAAATCTGACTTTGGGTGGCTGGTAAGTTAGGCTGTCACATCAGTGAAGAAGAATGCGCAGGCCTGTGGTGGTCATTATGGCAGAGTATGTCTAAATGGGTTGAGTTCTCCCATCAGCCACGGGGCTTGAATTGGGCTGCTTTATAATAGATCAGTTACCAGGCATTTTTCTCTCAAATCTGCAGTCATGTCATTCTGATAGGTTGCTAACAGAACCTTCTAAAGGTGATCGGAATGTAACCAAAGTAGTGATGTCTCTCCTGTTCCCTTTAGATTCATAGCGGGGCTTAAACAACATTTTCTCCAATACATATCCATTTACCAACAAACATATTACCCAGATCTCTGAGCAGCCCCAGTACAGAAGAACACGTATTGAAACAGGGAAGAGACAACAACTGGGAGAGCAATATGTTTCACTGCATGAAGCTGAAGCACCGACTCCCGCAATGAGAGGCACTTAGCTTCCAGAACAAGCCCACTGTAGTTTGGATTCTTTCCCAAAATCATTTGACAGCTTATCAGCGCCACCTGCTGGGAAGATTTGAGAAGTAAAATCTAAGCAGAAAAGGAGACAAAAAGAAAAGGAGTACTTGTGGCACCTTAGAGACTAACCAATTTATAAAGGAGACCAATAAAGGAGACAGTATCTCTATACTGCATCCCATAGTAAGCCTTCCAGTCCAGGCCCACAGACTAGCACAGAGGTTCTCACAACAAAAGTCTCACAACCAGCTTTAGCTGGTGGCTGCTGTGACAAAATTTTCCTAAAATACTTAATTAACTTTAGGGAAAACAAATAAATATGCACATATACATGTCCAAATCATTGTAATTTATTTATGTCACGGTTTTTTGCAGACAATAATAAAAATAATGTACAGTTGTATTTTGATACTGCTGACTCCCACTGCCTCCTCCTGCCCCCCCACCCATTGCCTCTGGCCTGCAATACTGGGCCCTGCAGCTTCCCCGCATTGCCCTGAGCTCCATTCTGTAGCCTCGTTCCCCAAGCTCACCCCGCTCCTTGCCTCTTGACCATGGCACTGGGTAAGGCTGGCACTGCTGAAGCCCCGAGCCGGAGCCCCATGGCTGGAGCCTAGGGGAATGGGGGGTTAAGCCTGTCCCCGGAGCCCTGTGGCTGAAGCTCGGGGGGAGGGGCTCAAGCTTGGCATTGGAGCCCCCGACTGACGCTGGGGTGGGGGAGTGTGAAGCCTGCTGCCTGAGCCTCTGGCTGAACCAGGGGAGTGTGATTGAAGCCCGACCCCAGGAGTCCCATGACTGAAGTGGGAGCTGGGGTGGAGGGGGGACGAGGACTGAAGCCCACCCCCTGAGCTCCTGGGCTCTGCAGGGAGAGGCTGCTGCTGTTTTGCCCCCCTCCTCCATCTCTTTCCAGAAGGTTGTTGTGGCTGAAGGAAACTCCCCTGTTGCTCGCATGCAGTCACTGTGGCCACAGTTGAGAAACACTGCAGTGGCAGAGGGAGTCATGATAGCGTGCTAAGAGTCACTATGTAGACCTTGCAGCTTGGACGGGAGCTCAGGCTCCCAAGCCTGGGGGAGCTGCAACAGCTACACAGCTGTTTTTAGTGTGCTCACATGAGACCCGCTCGCACAAATCTGTTGGCCTAGGCTCAGAGACTTGTTCCCAGATGCAGCGTAGAAATGCAGTGGGCTGATTAGTACCTCTCAGAATCCGGAAACTTGTGAGACAGCTGGTGGAGGAACTGGGCTTTACAAGTGGCCTGACACACTTAATGCTGCACAACAGAGAAGTAATGAGAGCCAGATTCTGGCTAGCGCAAACCCTTACACATTATATATTCTATATTCATTTTGGTGTGTGTATACCGCAGAGGGAGCGGGGAGGAGAAGAAGAGGAGATGTAAGAGTAATTGATTTGTCATCAATCATTTTCACACCTCCTCACAAAACTCCGTTACCCTTTCAGTTGTCTATTGTTACATTTATGCCATTACCGTTTATAATGTATGTATTTTCCTGAAAATTCAACTACATTTTCACTGATAAACTTCCATTATTTTAAATAATTATTACATATAATCGACACTCAAACAGTCTCAGTTTTAAAAAGGTGATCAAAGTTTATGTGAACCCCCCAGACATTTAATAATTTCAGAAAGCTTCATTCTAATATCACTTATACTGTATAAATCTGATATTACTCTAAACAAGTCAATAGTTTTATAATGGGGTAACTAAACAAAAACAAAAAAAGAACAAAACAAAAATAAAAACCAGGCCCATAGTCTTTATCCTGCATTTGTAATGGATTAAATTTTCATGAGTTTGTTCTTTTCTGTGTTTTTACAAAACATGTAATACACATCTGCTTCACTATGGGAAAAAATGTTTCTAATCTTCAGCCTATTGGGGACATGCCTGAACAAACAGAGAAATCACTTCCCAGAATCTACACCATTTAGACAATTTCTGATGTAAATTTCTTAATGAAATGATTGAGTTCTATCTTTTTAGGTGTTTACACCACATTATCAATGCAGCTACCTGACCAACTGAATGATCCCTTATAACTGTAGGATAGTAAAAGAGGAAATGAATTCACAAAAGAAGACCTGACATTTTAATTGCTTTTATTAGACCATACTGGTGCATTTGAAAAGAGCCTTGCAATCAAGTTAATGTCATTTTTCCCAAATCTGGGGTGGCAGTCTCCCCTTTGCTCTGTTCTCACTTAACAGGGACGGGAGCAGGGGCAATCCTTCTCTTGATGGCTCTCCTGCCATTCCTCTTCTTGGAAGGTAAAACCACAGGCTGATTTAAGGGCAGGACCCCGCCCTGAGAGATGGTGACACCTCCCAGTAGTTTCTTGAGCTCTGAGTCACTGTGAATGGCCAGCTGCAAGTGCCATGGGGAAATCCGACGCTTCTTGCTGCGGGCAGCAACTTCTCCAGCAATATCCACAATCTCGTGAGTCAGATATTGAAGCACCGCGGCCATATATACCGGGGCTCCAGCTCCAATACGGTCTGCAAACTGTCCTTTGCGAAGCAGTCTGTCTATGCGACTGACAGAGAACAGCAGCCCAGCCCGGGAAGAGCGGGTGATTTTGGCCTTAGCCTCCTTTGCATTTGAGGTCTCACCAGAGTGCTCAGACTCAGACTCAGATTCAGTCTCAGACATTTTGCAGACTTCTGCTGTTCCAGCAACACTTGCGTAGCTTGTCTGAATTTTTCCTTCCTTGGTTTGGCTTGCCTGATTTTCTTTCCTTTCTTGATTGGTTTGTCTGGATCTTTTCTTCCTTGCCTAGCCTTGCTTGGCTTTGTAATCTTATTCACTTGTCTGTCCTTGTTTCGCCTTCTTTGCTCACTTCCTGGTCTGGCTTGATGAAGTGTAGCTTTGTTAAGCCACCTCTTGAAAAGCAGCCAGACTTGTCTACTGACCTTGTCTGAGCTGGGGACCTTTTATAACCTTGGCAGAGGGAGAAAATGTACTTTCTGATTGGTTGGGTGTGAACCAATGGGAAGCTGCATTCTTTATTATCCAAGCCAGTGGAGACATGTCATCCTTTATGATGGCATTGTCATTGACTCTCCCTTTGTACTGTAATTTTAACCAATCACACCCACTCCTAGACAAGTTCAGTGTAAATATTTTTTAATTTCCCAAACTACCAATGTCATTTAAGACTTTGACATTATTAAACAAACCACAAATAAAGTGGGAGAAACACATTTTCACAAACAACCAACTCACTTCCCAAAAGCAAAGATTAGTAGATTTATAGATTCTAAGGCCATAAGGGGCAATTGTGATAATTTAGTCTGACCTTCTGTATAATACAGGCCATAGAACTTCCCCAAAATAATTATTAGACCAGATCTTTTAAAAAAACATCCAATCTTGATTTAAATATCGTCAGTGATGGAGACTCTACCACTACCCTCGGTAAATTATTCCAGTTACTCTCACTGTTGAAAATTACACCGTATTTCCAGTCTGAATTTGTCTATCTTCAGCTTCCAGCCATTGTCAACCTTTCTCTGCTAGATTTAAGAACCCACTATTAAATATTTGTTCCCCATATAGATCCTTACAAGCTGTAATCAAGCCACCCTTTAACCTTCTCTTTGTGAAGCTAAATAGATTGAACTCTTTGAATCTATCACCATAAGGCATGCTTTCTAATCCTTTAATAGTTCTCATGGCTCTTCTCTAAGCCCTCTCCAATTTATCAACATTGTTATTGAATAGTGGACACCAGAACTGGACACCAGCCCCATGCTCTTCTGACCTCTGAATGACCTCGCATTCTGTGCTGATTTCTCCTCTTAAAACTTCCCTCCACAAACATTCAGAACTTCAACTCCATACTCCTGCTTTAAAAATAATAGAACATAGGTTAGCTCCTTTGACTTAAGTGGAGCCACACAAATGACTCCAGCTGAGGATCTGGTTCCATGTATGCTGTCTCCTGCAGTACAGGTGTTTCTTTGTCAGATATTCTAAAATCCCTCATAATTCTGTAAACCCAAGAAATTATTAACAGTTCCTTCCAAGATGAACGCCAGTCAGGATATTGCTCAATAACAGAACTATAAGGCCAAATTCAGCTTTAATGAATATCAATATAAACCCAGAATTAGTTCATTGGCTGCCATGGAGTTCCTCTGGGTTTACACTGCTGTAACGGACAGCAGTGTCTGGCTCTGTATTCACATTGTGACTATTTTGGGCATTCTTCCTCACTTTGAGTGGCTACACAAATTATGCCTTTCAAACTCAGGCCCCATTGACTCCCATAGCAGGTGTGGGCACTGAATACCTCTGCAAATTAGGCCGCAAATACCTCTGCAAATTTTTATGTAGGTGCCTACAAATGGGTTTAGATGCCTAGTTTCATACACCAATATTTGAAAATTTTGGCCAGTTTCTCTTATTCCCTGGACTTGGTGATGCAGTCTTTCTCTCAGAGAAGATCTGTACTGTCTAACCCAGTGGTTTTCAACCCGTGGCCCGGGGGCCGCATTTGGCTCAATTAGCACACAGCTGTGGCCCAGCTGTGTGCAAAGGGCCACCCAGCCTGCATGGTGGAGTCCAGGGTCCTGGCTGCCTGGCCGCTTGGTGTGGCAGAGTTCGGGGTTGAGGCTTCCCTGCCATCTGGTCCATCACGGTGGGGTTGGGGCTGTTGACCAGCTGCCCTACCACCCGGTCCTGCACAGCTGGGTCCGGGGTCAGGGCTGTTGCCTGGCTGCCCTGCTGCCCAGCGGGGTCCAGGGTCCCTGCTGCCTGACCCCACGGCCAGGGCTCCACTCCTGGCCCCATTCTATGGAGGAATCTCTGGGCGGAAGGCGCTGGGCATAGGGGTCAGGGGAGTTGGGGCGGTGCTGTGGTTCTCCACCTGAAGGCCAGGTAATACATTGTGGGCCGCATAGGATAAATAGGTTGAGAACCACTGGTCTAAAGCCTTGAGAATGGCAGGCAGAATCCTTTGACATGCCATTACTCAAACCTTCACTTTAAGCCACAGTCATTGTTTACTATCCAGTTGCCATCTCTCTCTTTCTTACTGGATGGTTTTCCAAGTTTTGTCAGATGTTGACTGCATATGCATTCTCTCTGTGTGCTGTCCCAGCTCTTTGCAGATAGTTGGAACAACAGACATAGATCGAACCTCCCAATAGCTACAGACCCCTTAATAGCAAAGAAACTTGGTGAGGTTTATTGTCGACGAAGCAAGGTATTAGTGCCCCTATACTTGCTACAAGTATGCTCAATACATGTATGCCTGTGACAATGGACGAAGCTCAGTGAATGGCGGGACTTTCCATTCCCCCCAGGCTGGCCAAAGACACGCCCTTTGAGACTCCATTTTAAATACCGATACAAACAGATTATGTGCTGCCCCTCTAATATGGTTAGTTGCTGCCCCCTGACATGGCTCGTTAACACCCATCGCCTTGTACATGTTAGTTCGATCAAGACATCTCCATCAATCACTCTGTCATCCTGAACTTTTCTTTAGGAGGGTTCAGTGTGTTCTCTTTCTCTTGGGTGTGTGTGTGTGTGTTTGTACCGTACTTAGTTTGGGGTGTTTTGGTGCCACCCTTCTGGAACGTATTTGCGTGAGTGTCCTCTGCCTAGCGCTTCACAGGAATGTGGATGATTGCAATGCCAACCCTGTTCTTGCCAGCTTCTGTGAACTTGCAAGTAATCAGAGCCTGACATCTGTTCACAGCCCTGACATTTGTTAACTTTATTTTATATCAGCAAAGCACGCCCACTACTTTACCTCAGTTCTCATACCAGGCCTCTGATACAAGGGCTTATGTCTCAGCCTCTCTTTCATAGAATCATAGAATCTCAGAAGATTAGGGTTGGAAGAGACTTCAGGAGGTCATCTAGTCCAACCCCCTGCTCAAAGCAGGACCAATCCCCAACTAAATCATCCCAACCAGGGCTTTCTCAAGCTGGGCCTTAAGAATGTCTAAGGATGGAGATTCCACCACCACCCTAGGTAACCCATTCCAGTGCTTCACCACTCTCCTAGTGAAAGAGTTTCTCCTAATATCCAACCTAGACCTCCCGCACTGCAACTTGAGACCATTGCTCCTTGTTCTGTCATCTGCCACCACTGAGAACAGCCTAGCTCCATCCTCTTTGGAACCCCCCTTCAGGTTGGTGAAGGATGCTATCAAATCCCTCCTCACTCTTCTCTTCTGCAGACTAAATAAGGCCAGTTCCCTCAGCATCTCCTTGTAGGTCATGTGCCCCAGACCCCTAATAATTTTTGTTGCCCTTTGCTGGACTCTCTCCAATTTGTCCACATCCTTTCTATACTGTAATCCCCAGGTCCTTTTCTGCAGAACTGCCCCTTAGCCAGTCGGTCCCCAGCCTGTAGTAATGCATGGGATTCTATCATCCTAAGTGCAGGACTCTGCACTTGTCCTTGTTGAACCTCATCAGATTTCCTTTGGCGCAAACCTACAATTTGTCTAGGTCACTCTGGACCCTATCCCTACCCTCCAGCATATCTATCTCTCCCCCCAGCTTAGTGTCATCCATGAACTTGCTAAGCGTGTAATCCATCTCATCATCCAGATCATTAATAAAGATCTTGAATAAAACCGGCCCCAGGAATAAGCCCTGGGACACTCCACTTGATGCTGGCTGCCACCTGGACATCGAGCCCATTTACCTCTACCTGTTGAGCCCGATGATCTAGCCAGCTCTCTATCCACCTTATAGTCCATTCATCCAATCCATACTTCTTTAACTTGCTGGCAAGAATACTGTGGGAGATCGTATCAAAAGCTTTGCTAAAGTCAAGGTATATCACATCCACTACTTTCCCCATATATGCAGAGCCAAATATCTCATCATAGAAGGCAATCAGCATGGTCAGGCATGACTTGACCTGGGTGAATCCATGTTGACTGTTCCAGATCACCTTCCTCTTCTCCATGTGCTTCAAAATGGATTCCTTGAGGACTTGCTCCATGATTTTTCCAGGGACTGAGGTGAGGCTGACCAGTCTGTAGTACCCCAGATTCTCCTTCTTCCCTTTTTTTAAAGATGGGCACTATATTTGCCTTTTTCCAATCGTCCGGGACCTCCCCCGATCACCACAATTTTTCAGAGATAATGGCCAATGGCTCTGCAATCACAGCAACCAAGTCCCTCAGCACCCTCAGATGCATTAGATCTGGACCCATGGACTTATGCATGTCTAGCTTTTCTAAATAGTTCTTAACCTGTTCTTTCACCACTGAGGGCTGCTCACCTCCTCCCCATATTGCGTTGCCCAGTGCCTCAGTCTGGGAGCTGACCTTATCTGGGAAGACTGAGGCAAAAAAAGGATTGAGTACTTCAGCTTTTTCCCATCTTCTGTCACTATGTTGCCTCCCCCATTTTTTAAGGGTCCCACACTTTCCCTGACCTTCTTCTTGTTGCTAACATACCCATAGAAACCCTTCTTGTTACCCTTTACATCCCTTGATAGCTGCAACTCCAATTGTGCTTTGGCCTTACTAATTACACCCCTGCATGCTCGAGCAATATTTTTATACTCCTCCCTTATCATCTGTCCAAGTTTCCACTTATTGTAAGCTTCCTTTTTGTGTTTAAGCTCACTGAAGATTGCTCTTTTAAGTCAAGCTGGACACCTGCCATATTTGCTATTCTTTCTGCACATCGTGATGCTTTGTTCCTGCACCCTCAATAAGGCTTCTTTAAAATACAGCTAACTCTCGTGGTCTCCTTTCTCCCTCATATTAGCTTCCCAGGAGATCCTGCCCATCAGTTCTTTGGAGGAGTCAAAATCTGCTTTTCTGAAGTCCAGGGTCTGTACTCAGCTGCTCTCCTTTTTTCCCTTTGTCAGGATCCTGAACTCGACCATCTCATGGTCACTGCTGCCCAAGTTGCCACTCACTTCTACTTCCCCTACCAATTCTTCCCTGTTTGTGAGCAGCAGGTCAAGAGCACGTCCCCTGATTGGCTCCTCCATCACTTGCACAAGGAAGTTGTCTTCAACACTCTCCAAAAACTTCCTGAATTGTCTGTGCATTGCTGTACTTCTTTCCCAGAAGATGTCAGGGAGATTGAAGTCCCGCATGAGAACCAGGGCCTGTGATCTGGAAACTTCTGTTAGTTCTCCCGAAGAAAGCCTCATCCACCTCATCCCCCTGGTCTGGTGGTCTATAGCAGACGCCCACCATGACATCACCCTTGTTGCTCTTGCCTCTAAACTTAACCCAAAGACTCTTAACAGGCTTTTCTCCAGTTTCATACTGGAGCTCTGAGCAATCATACTGCTCCCTTACATATGGTACAACTCCTCCACCTTTTCTCCCCCGCCTGTCCTTCCTGAACAGTTTATACTGATCCATGACAGTGCTCCAGTCATGTGAGCTAGCCCACCAAGTCTCTGTTATTCCAATCACATCATAGTTCCTTGACTCTGCCAGGACTTCTAATTCTTCCTGCTTGTTTCCCAGGCTTCTTGTTTTCGTGTACAGGCACCTAAGATAACTAGCCGATTGCCCTACTTTCTCAGTATGAATCAGGAGGCCTCCCCTGTTGCACCCTCCTCCTTTTGTTTCCTCCCACTTCCCCACTTACCTCAGGGCTTAGGTCTCCATCCCCCCAGCAAACCTAGTTTAAAGCCCTCCTCACTAGGTTAGCAAGCCTGCCTGCGAAGATGCTCTTCCCTCTCTTCATTAGGTGGATCCCATCTCTTCCTAGCAATCCTTCTTCCTGCAACTACATCCCATGGTCGAAGTATCCAAAGACCTCTCTGACACCACTGGCGCAACCACGCGTTTACCTCCACAACTCAATGGTCCCTACCTGGGCCTTTTCCTTCAACAAGGAGGATGGACAAGAACATGACTTGCCCCTCAAACTCCTTTATCTTTCTTCCCAGAGCCACGTAGTCTGCAGTGATGCACTCAAGGTCATTCTTGGAAGTATCATTGGTTCCCACGTGGAGAAGAAGGAAGGGATAGTGGTCCAAGGGCTTGATTGATCTCAGCAGACAGACACTCTGTCACATCCTGAGTTCTAGCTCCAGGCAGCAGCACACTTCTCGAGTTTCCCGGTCTGGACTGCAGATGGATGGCTCCATCCCCCTTAGAAGGGAGTCCCCGACCACCACCACCCGTCTCCTCCTCTTGCGAGTGGTGGTTGTGGAACTCCCATCCCTAGGATAATGCATCCCATGCCTTCTGGCTGATGAGGTCTCCTTCTGATCCCTTCCCTCAGATGACTCTTCCTAACCATTCGCCGCCGTAGTACCTGTGGAGAAAGCCTGAAAACGGTTTCTTTCCTCTATTTGCACTGAGGGTACATGGATTCTCCTCTTTCTTCTTCTGGAGGTCACATGCTGCCACTTTTCTTCCCCATTCTGTACTGTCCTCTCTGATTCTTCAGCATGCTGTGCCTGCAGTACCAAACACTGACTTCTGTCCAGAAACTCATCATCTTCTCTGATGCGATTCAGGGTTGATTGGGTCTCTAGTCCTTGAACCTTCTCTTCCAATATGGAGACCAGCTTGCACTTCGTACAGACAAAGTCACTTCTATCATCTGGGAGAAAGAGAAACATGGAACATCCTGTGCAGGTCACAACAGCTGATCTCTCACTACTATCCATATTGTCTTCCTTCTAAGAGCCTCTTCAGATGTTGTATTTACTGCTCACAGAAGCCTGAAAGGCAAAAAACTCTGTGGGAACTCCCCTCAGGCGAACTCCCAGGCAAACTCCCTCTGTTTGCCTCTCCTCTGTTCCAAACTGGCTGCTTTTTTATAAGGCTGCTGGCTCGAACCAGTTGCTCCTGCTCAAAGCCTTCCCTCCAATCAGCTACTCAAGGCCCACCTGGAACAAAGCACTCCCAATTCACACTTTTCAAACAAATAACCACACGGTCAAACAGTCCCTGCAACTAGCACCAGTCAAAGAAATGGTCACAGCAGACAGACACTCGGATATTCACCCAGCAGCTCACAACACAGTCCCCCTAATGCAGCACTCACCGTACCTCCTCTCGGACGGTTCCCAGACAAACTCCCTCTGTTTGCCTCTCCTCTGTTCGCTGTTTCTACTACATCAAGAAGAATTTCAAAACAGCATTTGGAGACTGCCACTGTTTTGGGGTGCTATCTAGATCAGTGCGGGGTTGTGTCACTTCTTACAGTGTAACTATTATGTTCCTTAAAAGCTTTGCTAGAGTAAGTCCCTGCCTGGGACATTCACAGTCAGCAACAGGCATGCTCTGAGTGCCTTTGTATAACTGCAGCTCTGGTCCAGCAACTCTGACCCCAGCAGCCTTTTCCACTGCAGCCCCCACAGTGCTGGACTTCTTGCCATTGCTGCTGCATCTGATGGATCATCTGGGTAACCATCTGCTTGGGCTCCTGCATGCCCTGTGGAATAAAAAGAGACACCCTCTGGCCTCTGGTTTGGAACAGGTGCCCCATCCTGCCTCATGGCATATGAGTACAGCATGGTCACTAGCTACAACTTCTTCTGAACTGCTGCTGAGAGACCTCACTGTGCACACAGCTCTTCTAAGTGCTGCTTGGTGAGCTCAGCATCTGCTTCTTCTGCTGCTTACTCATCTTTACTCTTCCCTTTGTTCTATTTCTCTGGCCTGAAATAAACAAACAGAAAATACTAAAACTGTAACCTTTCTTTGACTGACTGATCCCAGCTTTTCCACTTGAGAACCACCTAAAACTATTTTAGCAGTGCTTGGCCTCAGTTAAAATAGCAAACTGGGTGTAATTCATGTATGAAGTTGGTTAGAACTGGAGGCCAGTTGTCTGAGCAAGGAGGCAGAGCTGCAGCAACAGAAGCTTGCTAACCAGGACAAACGCAGGCAGCGTGAGCAGAAGAGGATCTGCAAGTCACTCCCATGGTACCAGGAGGAAGATGTGTCAGAGTCACCCTCAACATGCACTTAATTTTCCTGGTGAGGTTGATTGAATCTGTGTATGGCAGACTTGTACCTGAGCCCTCAGGCTCAACACTGTTACATCATTACAGAAGACAACACATCAAAAAAGAACACTCCCACATTCCCACAGAGTCCCAGAATACCCTTTAGTATCCATAATACCTCAGGCTACAGGCAGAATGATGGGATTCATCTTTTCCACAGGTGGTTGTCTGCTAGCCCCAAGTCAGGCACACCATTAGATTCTTCCTCCTGGTACCATGGGAGTGACTTGCACGTGGAGGGTTTGCACGGCTCCCACAAGTGCCCGGGCTCCCCGGGTAGGCCCATGCTGGCCTGGTTGAGGGGTGGGGCCTCAGGGGAAGAGGAGGGGAAGAGGTGGGGTCTACCTCAGTGAAAAATGGATGGGACAGGCCCATCCACTTTCAAAAAGTGGGAGGGCTATGGTCCCCTGGGCCCCCAGTCCCACACCACTGTTTTCATGCTAGAGGCTGCTTTTGAGCTGTTTGCACTGAGACTGTAGCAGCAAATAAGTTTAAAAGGGCACCCAGGTAAGAGGGCTGGGGTGACACAGCTATTCATCAGTCTAAACCAGGTATGTCATGGGGAATTGGTAAGCAGGTCTGCCCTAGACAAAGGAATGTGTTTGCTTCTCTGACCAGCCTGATCTCTCAGGCAGAGACAATGAAGGTCTATTTACATATTAGGTAAACAAAGCTATCAAGCTGGCAGGTGAGAGAGAAAGAAAAAACGATATATGAGCTATAAAGGCAGGCAGTCTGAAACTCAAGTGACAAGCAACTGACTCAACTGATTGATCAAGTGTTACTGTATTTTAACGAGTATAATGAGTGAGGTGTTTTATGAATGCCTAATATGCACAGTACATATGATATTATGTTTTACAGCTCTTGCAAGTTAGGAAAAATGGGTCCTTTAACCAAGAAGGAGTTGAAATCTCTGGGAACTGAGTGTAGATGAGAAACCTGCTTAGGCAAAGATCTTTCACCTCGGAAGAAAAGGGAAGTCAGCATCTTGTACTTCTGTGGAAGGTCCTAATTGAAGGAAAGTCAGCCATGGCTGGGAAGAAGAAAGGTTGATAAGGGGAAAATAACATCTGTACCTTGCTAGATTAAGTTTTAGACTTTTAGATGTGTGTTTTCACTTTTATTTGCTTATAACCATCTCTACTTTTATTTCTTTCACTTAGCATCATTTACTTATGTCCTATTGTTGTTTTTTTAATTTTTACAACAAAGCAAGTCAGTGCTGTATTTGCAGGGAAGAGCATATTTAGCTCAGTTAAGTTAATAAACTGTTGGGTTTTGTCTCCTTAAAGGAATAAACAGATCTTATTATTCCTATGAACGTTGCAGAAAAAGGCTCTACATTGCAGAGCACATGTGTTTGGGAAAGTTCAGGACTGGGGATGTGTTTGGATCACCTGCTAGCATTAACCAATCTGGTAAAGACCAGATTCTGTCTGTGATATCTGCTGGCAGGATGTTGGATTCAAAGGGGTTGAATCAGAACTGTATAGAATACAAAACACAGCGTGCATGCTAGCTGCTAGGGCTGTGTTGGTGTCCCAGGCAGGGAGCACAAATATCAGAAGCATTTTGGGGCACTCAGGGTTATAATACAAGCAGTGACACAAGCTCTGACTGACCTGAAATGCACCCTGAAATGTGACAGGGACATCCCTTCAGACCAGGCCAAACCTATAATTCTCTCCCACTGCTTCAGAGTGGGACATTATCTCAACACACAACTGGAGATTGTGCTGTCTGGCAATTCAGCATTGTTACCCAAACCTACCAGTAGAAGTCATTCTGAGAGATAGACAGCAGACAAAACCCTGTAGACATATCTCACACAGTAAAACTGCTCAGAATTTATTGCTATCACGTGTGATTTTCAATGGCTGGTAAGTTAGATGATAGCAATGAGGGACAGTGGAATCACCCTTTGGTCAGTAGGGCAGAATACTGTAAATGTAGAGGAGTTTGATGGGAGGAGCCCTGCATGGTTGGAGTTCTCCATATTCTCCAGTGGGAGAACTGGGCTGATCCATGGTTGTTCAGCTGCTGTCTTTTTTTTCTAGTAAAGGCCTCTTGTGCTCCGGGTACTAAGCTTTCATTTAGAACAAAATGGAAACCTTTAGCCACCAGGTTACATCCTGTCCTCGGAGGAATTCTGGCGAGGTCAGCAAGAATTCCTGTGGGAAGCTCTAGCTGCTACAGCCCTTTCCATCCCACCTCCCCTGTGTGCTGTGGAATGCCTCATAGATTCTTATGGAAGGAAACCAGGGGGTAATGGGGGTAATGGTAGCAGCCCCAAATATATTGTTCCCATCAGAATGCTTGGTAACTCAGTCACGTGAGGGGTATGGGTGTGGGAGGGGATATCACAGTGTCTTCTGTTAAGATAGAAAGAAAACAAAAAAACAATGCAAAGGATAATTATAATGAAAGCAAAGAGCCTAGGAAGAGTCAAGAAAGATAGGGCATATGCCTTGTTTAACTTCAAAAGTTAATATAAGAACATAAGAATGTTCATAATGGCTCAGACCAATGGTCCTTCTTGCCCAGTATCCTGTCTTCCAACAGTGGCCAGTGCCAGATACTTCAGAGGGAATGAACAGAACAGGGCAATGTTTCAAGTGATTCATCCCTTGTTGTCCAGTCCAGGCTTCTAGAAATCAGAGATTTAGGGACACCTGGGTCATGGGGTTGTCTTGGCTAATAGCCATCGATGAAGCTATCCTCCATGAACTTATCTAATTATTTTAAAAATCCATTTATAATTTTGGCCTTCAGAACGTCGCATGCAATGAGTTCCACAGGTTGACTATGTGTCACCAATTTTGTCCCCTATGGTGTATGAAATAAGTTATATTTCAGGTTGTAAATCCAAGACCTCCTGCTTTGTTCTTATTGTTATATATTGCTTATACAGGACCAGCAGCATGCTACTACACACTGTACAGACAGGGATCTACCATTCTCATCCTGGCACCTTTTTATGCTTACCCTAGTGAGGTCTATTGGGTATTGCATTTAGTCACTTGTGCTACATGTAATTGGCATGAGATACAACAGCTTGCTTGAATGAAGAATTCAGTTTAATCCTTGTGATCTGTCTGCTTACTTTAGATGATGTGTGTTGTGGTAATGCTAGAGGCTGGCTATGGGGTTTTAGTACCTGTGGGGAAATTCTGTGCCAAAAATTCAGCACACTATATTTAAAATTCTGCACATTTTTATTTGTCAAAATAAGACTATATAATCATGCCAGTTTCAATTATTTTGGTAATTTATTTCAAAAATACCTGTCAGCAAGTAGGTCTAACAATACAGACGCACACAAAAATTCCCCTAGGAGTAAAGAGTTAAAGAAATCCCTATGACAACCCAGTTCCTCTTTCTATGCCCCTTCTGCCCCTCCAGAGCCCAGTCAGGGGGCCAAACACTCACAACTCCTTCCTCCCTCCCACCCCAGTCCAGCCATTGGGCCTCCCACGCCAATACACCCGAACCCCCTCCTCCCAGAGCCTAGCTGTGGGGGGGAGCCTAAATACACACCCACTCCCCCCAGAGCCTAGCTGTGCCCCCTCCAGCCCAGACACCATCTCCCCCCTCCCCAGAGCCCAGCCATGGGCCCCCCAGCCCACACACCAGCCCCCTCCCCACAGAGATCCAGAAGAATAAACAGCCTGCTGCTGAGTCCCAGGCTTGTGTGGAGTTTCCTGTACATTTGGGGAACAGTTGGGTCCATCAGTGATGGGTTCCCCCTAGGGTGCCATCTGGAACTGGGGTGTGGTCAGATGTTTGGCTGTCTGTGTGTGTGTGTATTCTTTCTGCATGCTGTACTCACTCTGGCCAGATAGCCTGTAAAGCAGGCTCTGATTGAACAGCCCAATAATTCCACAGACTCAGTTGGTAGCAAAGGAACTTGGTTAGGTTTACTGTCAACTAAGCATGGTCCTAATGTCCTGGCTCCATGGTTATGGGACCACTAACACATGTATGCCCATTGCAATGGACTAGCTCAGTTAATGGCGGGACTTTCCTTTCTTCCCTCAGCCAGCCAAAGACACTTCTACTGAGATACATCTTTATACACAGATACAAACAAGTTAGGTATTGCCCCTGATGTATCTCGGTGGTACCCGCTGACATAGTCGGGTGCCACCCAACACCTTGTACATGTTGGTTCAATCTAAACAGCTCTATCCATCATGCTGTCATCCTGACCTTATCTTTAGGATGGGTCATTGTGTTCCTGTTATCTCTGGAGAATGTGTTTGGTATCAGGGTGTTCTGGTACCACCTTTCTGGAATGTGTTTGCTTATATATTCTTATTCCTAGCACTACTTAGGAATGTGTGTTTCTGCAAAATCAGCCCTGTTCTTGCCAGATTCTGTGAGCAGGGCCTGCCTCTTGCTCACAACTTAACTTTGCTTTGTATTAGTAAGTTTTGGCCATTACTTTAACCCAGGCCTCTGGCCTCATACCAGGCCTCTGATACAAGGTCTTGTGTTTCAGGTCCTCTTCCTACTACATGGGGTACCAATGAGCCTTCTGACCCACCAGCCTGGGCTCCCTCTCACCCTGTGCTGCTGTGACAAGTTGCAAAGCCCTCCAGGCTTGCACTTTCACCAGCATTCACACACATAGGGACAGATACAACTGCGGTCACAGGCAGGCTCTCTAACCACCAGCCTCCCAGCCTAGGACCCCAGAGCAGTACTGTCCTGCCCTGGTCAAATCTGACCAGTATATCGGTTTAACATCCCATCTGCCCCTCCCTCAATGTGAAGAGGACCATGCACACTTGTGGTAACCAAGCTGAGATTTTCCCCAGATACTTTAGTCAAATGCACACTGGTTTGGATTTAAACATAATATAAGTTTATTAACTACAAAAGGATAGATTTTAAGTGATTATAAGTGATAGCAAACAGATCAAAGCAGATTACCTAGTAAATAAACAAAACTGCAAAATGAACTTAACATACTAGATAAGTAGGATATGAATTAGCAAATTCTCACCCTGAGTGATAAACAGGCTGGCA
Organism: Natator depressus; assembly: GCF_965152275.1. Taxonomy (NCBI): domain Eukaryota; kingdom Metazoa; phylum Chordata; order Testudines; family Cheloniidae; genus Natator; species Natator depressus. The sequence goes on along the minus strand of NC_134234.1, from coordinate 212,127,103 downwards.
GATTCTTAAGGCACTAGCTGCCTGGGCTTTGCAGCTTTGGGGGTTTTTTTCCCAGGTTTTCATACACTGGCTAGCAATCCCTTAGCCTGGGACCATCACTTCCCTGCTGTTCAGTCTTTATTCCTCAAGTGTTTCCAGGTGTGTTGTTGTAGGGAGAGTGAGGTCCCGTCATGATCTTCCCATCTCCCTTTTATATCTTCTTCTCACTTGTGGAAATCTCTTTTGCTGTGACCTGGGTCATACAGTTCCCATTGTGTAGTGCTATCTCTGAGAGATTTCTTTTGTACACAGTTCCTGGGGCAATCCTTGTGCCTGTGTGCCTTTCCTCAGTAAGCCATTAATATTGTGTGGCCTTTTTAACTGCGTTTTCAACCTCACAACATGTTTCAGTAACACATACATAGGCAAACCTCATAACTTCACATATGATGATAGAACATACAATCCAAAGAGATATTAATGTCTAGCAGATCAAGACTTTTAGAATGATACCTCCCAAGGCATACGTTGTGGAAAATATATCCTAATTACATGACAGTAGTGAATAATGGGATGCCAGGGTGTCACACCATATACACAGTTTGTCTCAGGACCATCAATGACAATAAAAAAATGTCATTGTACAAATGACTGGGGGAAATCATGCAAATTATGCTTAATAAAGACAATTTGTAAATCTTATTGGGTTTCAGAGACTATTCTTTGTGAGGGGGGTGAGGGGTGGTAATAACTTTTCTCTGTGTGCTGAGAAAAGTTAAAAAAATCTATTTGTGAAACATTTTACAGAGTACAAAAATAACACCTTTGAAACACTGAAGGTTAGGAGGTGGGGTGTGGAGGGGAAGAAGAGGATTTGCTATCTGGGAAAGAGGGTAGATAAAAGAAATACTGAGGTAGGGGGCTGGTTATCAGTATTTGGGAGAGAGTGTGCAATATAATAAAGAAAATAGGAAATTTATTTAATTAATTAATTAATTAATTTGGCCCACATCCAAAATCTTGCACCTGAAAAACCTCCAACTTTGGGGGTGGGCTCGGATCCAGATCAGATCTTTGCTGCTGGTTTTTGTCTCTAACTAGAGCCACAATAGAGCTCTAGACCCAAACACCTAGAACTTTGTGAAAACTGAGAATCAGAACTTTGTGCTTCATCCTAATCTCTGATAATAACATTAAATAATTTGCACTGGGACTGCTCCATACTAAACCTGAGGATGATCTGGAGCTCAGCCAGACCCTGCACTGGAGAGCTGCAAACATGTCCTCCCCATTCAGCTGTGACCAGCAAATACGGGGGGAAGCTGAGGACTGAGGCCTCAAACTTTACCACTGGTTCTTTCCTTTATAATGAACTCAGCTAGAACACCAGCATTTCAACTGCTATTGTCAGTCACACAAGCTGTTCACATCTCTGGATATCAGTCTGAATGTACAAAATGGGTTCTACTATTGCAGTAAGGAAAGGAATTCTCTCCATTTAAAGATGCAGTACAGAGAAAAACAGCCATAATAGATACAAACTACATACACTTCGATCACCTCTCAATAAACTTAAACATTACTGTGAATAACACACTATTGTACCAGAAGAAAGTATCTTAAAGGAAGTAAAAGTTTATTGAAAATTCATAGAACCATAGAAATGTAGGACCAGAAGGGACTTTGAGAAGTCATCTAATCCAATCCTCTGCACTCAAGGCAGGACTACGTAATAACTAGACCATTCCTGACAGGTGTTTGTTTAACCTTTTTCTTAAAATCCTCCCATGATGGAGATTCTACAACCTCCCTGACAATTTGTTTCAGTACTTAACTACCCTAACAGTTAGGAAGTTTTCCCTATTGTCCAACCTAAACCTTCCTTGCTGCAATTTAAGCCCATTGCTTCTTGTCCTATCCTCAGAGGTTAACTAGAGCAATTTTTCACCCTCCTCCCTGTAACACCCTTTTATGTACTTGAAAACTGTTATGTTCCCCCTCAGTCTTCTCTTCTCCAGCCTAAACAAACCTTTTTTTTCAATCTATCCTCATAGGTCATGTCTTCTATACTTTTAATAATTTCTGTTGGTCTCCTCTGGACATTTTCCAATTTGTCTACATCTTTCCTGAAATGTGGCACCCAGAACTGGACACAATACTCCAGTTGAGGCCTTACCAGTGCACAGTTGATCAGAAGAATTACTTTTTGTGCCTTGCTTACATCAATCCTGCTAATACATCTGTGTCATTATCTGATTAAAATATGACCATGTAGATCATTGTAGCTACCACTGTTATAGAATTGCAACAAATCTTGTACAAATTATGTCATGTAAGGTGTTAATGGAAAAGTTATGATTTGCTGAATGTGATTGTCCTATTTATATGCATGTATCATTTTTGTATCTGAAATTATGAATACTGACTGTATACCTGTATTTCAAATGCTCCTGAGTAACACCCACAAGGTATTTACATCCTATCTAGCCAGCACATTGTGAAGGGAATATTTAAGTTGCCAGCCCATCAACAAACACAATAGTTCATGAATGAACCTTATCTATATCTGATGGACTTTCTTGCAGATGTTCCAGCTAGAATATGGGTAATGGCCTCTGCTATGACTCCTCAAAGCATGCAAGGGCATGTGACTAGATCATGTGGTACTGAACTCCATCTTGTGTGCCTGTATTTTGCCACTGACTGTGCTGAGGGCTTTGTTTGGAACAATGGGTTTCCTTTAACATGTTTTCCCTCCACATTTCCAAAAGCCCAGGAAACGTCTCCATTTTCCCTTTTTCTTGCTCTAACCTCTGGACTATGGACTTATACTAATGGGAGCATTCTAACCAAGGGACTGAGAACCTTCCAATTATTTGGAAGCAACCAGAGACTTAACAAGACAACAGTTTATTCCACCATTGCTTCAAGCCTGATCCAAGAACTTTGCAATTATTGTATGTATTTGATGCCTTTAACCAATTTTAACTCTCACCTCTTTCTTTTCTCTTATAAATAAACCTTTAGATGTTAGATACTAAAGGATTGGCAACAACATTTTATTGGGTAGGATCTGAGTAATATATTGACGTGGGTATGTGGCTGGTCCTTTGGGACAAGAAGAACCCTTTGGTTGATGAAATTGGTTTGAAAGAACCACTCCTCAGTAAGTTTAGTGTCTGGGTGTTGAATCCAGGACTGGAATACCTACGGAGGCTGCATTTCTGAGTTTTTGTTAGCCAGTGTGAGCCAGAAATTTGCCTTTGTGGCTGGTTTGGTATATCTTATAGAAGAATAACCACTAGTTTGGGGATATGTCTGCCCTATTTCTCTGCAGTTTGTCCTTAATTTGGTGTTCTCAGTTGTGACCCACTGAGGCTCGGTGACAACATCCCAGAATGATGTTCACTTTTTTTGCAACAGTATTACACTGTTGATTCATATTCAGCTTGTGATCCACTATAATCCCCTGATCCTTTTCCATAGTACTTCTTCCTAAGCAGTCATCTCCCATTTTGGATGTGTGCAAGTGATTGTTCCTTCCTAAGTGAAGTACTTTGCATTTGTCCACATTGAATTTCATCCTGTTTACTTCAGACCATTTCTCCAGTTTGTCCAGATCATTTTGAATTTTAACCCTACCATCCAAAGCCCTTGCAACCTGTCCCAGCTTGGTATTGTCTGCAAACTTTATAAGTGTACTCTCTATGCCATTATCTAAATCATTGATGAAGATATTGAACAGAACGGGACAAAGGACCGATCCTGCGGGATCCCACTCTATGCGAATGGCTTTCCAGCCAGTTACACACCCACCTTGTATGTTGTATCTCCCTGGTTTATTTATGAGACGGTCATGTGAGACAGTATCAAAAGCCTTACTAAAGTCAAGATATACCACTTTATCGCTTCCCCCATCCACAACACTTGTTACCCTGTCAAAGAAAGCTATTAGGTTGGTTTGAAATTATTTGTTCTTGACAAATCCATACTGACTGTTACTTATTATCTTATTATCTTCTAGGTGTTTGCAAATTGATTGCTTTATTATTTACTTCATTATCTTTCCAGGTACTGAAGTTAGCTGACCGATCTGTAATTTCCTGGATTGTCCTCATTCCCTTTTTTATAGTTGGGCACTATATTTGCTCTCTTCCAGTCCTCTGGAATCACTCCCATCTTCCGTGAGTGTTTGAAGATAATAACTAATGGCTCAGATATCTCCTCAGTCAGCTCCTTGAGTATTCTAGGATGTGTTTCATCAAGCCCTGCTGACTTGAAGACATCTAACTTGTCTAAATAATTTTTAACTTGTTCTTTCCCCATTTTAGCCTCAGATCCTACCTCATTTTCACTGGCATTCACTATGCTAAACATCCAATTGCTACTAATCATTTTGGTGAAAACTGAAACAAAAAAGTCAGTCAGCACTTCTGCCATTTCCACATTTTTTGTTATTGTCTTTCCCCCCTCATTGAATAATGGACCTATCCTTCCTTGGTCTTCCTCTTGCTTCTAATGTATTTGTAGAATATTTTCTTGTTACCCTTTATGACTCTAGCTAATTTAATTTCATTTTGTGACTTGGCCTTTCTAATATTGTCCCTACCTTCTTGTGTTTATTTATAGTCATCCTTTTTAATTAGACTAGTTTCTACTTTCTGTAGGACTCTTTTTTGAGTTTAAGATAATTGAAGATCTTTTGTTTAAGCCAGGGTGATCTCTTGCCATACTTCCAAACTTTCCTACACAGTGGGATAGTTTTCTCTTGTGCCCTTAATAATGTCTCTTTGAAAAACTGCCAACTCTCTTGAACTCTTTTCCCCCTTAGACTTGCTTCCCATAGGATCTTACCTCCCAACTCTCTGAGTTTGCTGAAGTCCGCCTTCTTGAAATTCATCATTTTATTGTGCTGTTTTCGTTCCTACCATTTCTTAGAATCATGAATTTAGCATTTAATGATTTTTAGCTACCTCCTACTTTCAAATTCTCAGCCAGTTCCTCCTTATTTGTCAAAATCAAATCTAGAACAGCCTCTCCCCTTGTTGCTTTTTCCATCTTCTGAAATAAAAAAAAATGTCTCCAATGTATTCTAAGAACTTGGTGAATAATTTGTGCCCTGCTGTGTTATGTTCCCAACAGATGTCTGAGTAGTTGAAGTCCCCCATCACCACCAAGTCCTGTGCTTTGGATGATTTTGTTAAGTTGTTTAAAAAAAGCCGCATCCGCCTCTTCTTCCTGGTTAGGTCTATAGTAGACCCCAACCGTGACATCACCCTTGCTTTGTACTTCTTTTATCCTTGCCCAGAGACTTTCTACAAGTCTATCTCCTATTTCCCATCTCAACCTCAGTGTAAGTTCATACATCTTTTATATACCAGGCAACACCTCCTCCTTTTTTCCCCTGCCTGTCCTTCCTGAGCAAGGTGTACCCTTCCACACCAATATTCCAGCCATGTGTATTATCCCACCAAGTCTCTGAGATGCCAACTATGTCACAGTAGTGTCTATTCACTAGTACAAGATTTCTAGTTCTTTCTGTTTATTTCCCATATTCCCTGCATTAATACACAGACATCTAAGATACTGATCTGATTTCCCCTCTATGTTCCCTCTTGCCTCGCCCTTGTCCCTGATATAGTGGCCCATGCTCCCCCGCAGATTCTGACCATTCTCCCTGGTCTCCATGTTTTTGACTTAGGACTTTTGTTTCCTGTCTCTATATCAGAAGGGGCAGTAACTAACCACATCAGAAGGTGGCACCTCACTGTCAGGTGGCACCTAACAAGTGTACGTAACTTGTTTGTACTGGGGTATAAAGAGGTATCTCTGAGGGGGTATTGAGCTCTGGCCTTGGGGGGAATGGAAAGTCCCACCATTCACTGAATTGTTCCATTGTAATGGGCATACATGTGTTAGTGGTCCTGTAGAGTCTGCAGGATATGGGGACTGTGCCTTGTTAACAATAAACCTGGCTGGGTGCCTTCACTAGAGATGGAGTCTGTGGATTTATTGGGCAGTTTAATTGAGGTCTGCTATCTCTGCTAGCTGCGCAGAGCTGGGACAGCACGCTGAATGAACACGCACACAGCCAACATCTGACCACACCTCGCAGTATCATTAGTGCCCATGGGGTAGTAGTCAGAGGGCCAGATGATCCTTAACAATCCCTCTGTAACATCTCAGATATAGGCCCCTGTCAAGCACCATACCTCACTGATGCCAGGTCAGGCCAAAAGATGGGTGTCTCTGACCCCTCAGAAGGTAGTCACCAACCACAACTACCCTACATTTCCTCTTTGGAGTGGTGGCCGTGATCCTCCCAGTCTTGGGGGAACATGGCTTCTCCTTCATCTTTGGGGGTGATTCCTCATCCCTCATTGCTAGGGCAGCATAACATTTCTTTATCACTATGGTTGGTGGGTTGGGATTAGAGGTGGATCCCTGCCTGCCACTGTACATAACCAGCAGCCAATGTCTTCCCTGTGACAGACCCATATCCTTCTCCCTTGGGGGTGTGACATAGAAATATAGGTCTGAAGGGGAACTTGAGAGGTCATCAAATTCAGTCCACTGCTCTGAGACTAGACCAAGTAAACATAGACCATCCCTGACAGGTGTTTGTCCAACCTGTTCTTAAAAACCTCCAGTGAGGGGGACTCCTCAACGTCCCTTGCCAGCCTATTCCAGAACTTAACTACTCCTACAGGTCAAAAGCTGTTCCTAATATATAACCTAAATCTGCCTTGATGCAGATTAAGCCCATTAGTTCTTGTCCTACCTTCAGCAGACATAAAGAACTGATCACCGTCCTCCTCATAACAGCCCTTAACATCGTTGAAGATTGTTGTTAGCTCCCCTCCCAGTCTTCTTTTCTCAGTTTTTTTAGCCTTTCTTCATAGGTCAGTTAGTCTAAACCTTTTATCATTTGTGTTGCTCTCCTCTGGATTCTCTCCAGCTTATCCACATCTTTCTTAAAGTGTGGTGCCCCAGAATTGGACATAGTACTCTAGCTGAGACCTCACCAGTCTCGAACAGAGTAGGACAATTACTTCCACTGTCTTACATATGACTCCTGTTAATGGACTTCATAATTAGGGCCCTACCAGATTCATGGTCTACTTTAATCAATTTCGTGGTCATAGGATTTTAAAAATCATAAATTTCATGATTTCAGCTATTTAAATCTGAAATTTCACTATGTTGTAATTGTAGGGGTCCTGACCCAAAAGGGAGTAGTGTGTGGGGGTGTTGTAAGGTTATTGGGGGGGGTTGTGGTACTGCTAATCTTACTTCTGCGCTGCTGCTAATGGTTGCACTGCTGGCAGAGCTGGGCAGCTGGAGAGCAGGGGCTGCTGGCTGGGAACCCAGCTCTGAAGGCAGAGCCGCTGCCAGCAACAGTGCAGAAGTAAGGATGGCATGGTATGGGTTTGCCACCCTTACATCTGTGCTGCTTCCTGCAGAGCTGGGCCCTCAGTCAGAAGCCGTCACTCTCTGGCCACGTAGCTCTGAAGGCAGCAGTGCAGAAGTAAGGATGGCATGGTATGGTATTAGACAGGTTTCAGAGTAACAGCCATGTTAGTCTGTATTTGCAAAAAGAAAAGGAGTACTTGTGGCACCTTAGAGACTAACCAATTTATTTGAGCATGAGCTTTCGTGAGCTACAGCTCACTTCATCGGATGCATACTGTGGAAAGTGTAGAAGACATTATATACACAGAGACCATGAAACAATACTTCCTCCCACCCCACTCTCCTGCTGGTAATAGCTTATCTAAAGTGATCATCAAGTTGGGCGATTTCCAGCACAAATCCAGGTTTTCTCACCCTCCACCCCCCCACACACAAATTCACTCTCCTGCTGGTAATAGCTCATCCAAAGTGACCACTCTCTTCACAATGTGTATGATAATTAAGGTGGGCCATTTCCTGCACAAATCCAGGTTCTCTCACCCCCTCACCCCCCTCCAAAAACCACACACACAAAACTCACTCTCCTGCTGGTAATAGCCTATCCAAAGTGACCACTCTCCTTACAACGTGCATGAAAATCAAGGTGGGCCATTTCCAGCACAAATACAGGTTTTCTCATCCCCCCTTCCCAAAAAACACACACACACACAAACTCACTCTCCTGCTGGTAATAGCTTATCCAAAGTGACCACTCTCCCTACAATGTGCATGATAATCAAGGTGGGCCATTTCCAGCACAAAGCCAGCAGGAGAGTGAGTTTGTGTGTGTGGGGGGGGGGGGGGTGAGAAAACCTGGATTGTGCTGGAAATGGCCCACCTTGATTATCATGCACATTGTAGGGAGAGTGGTCAGTCTGGATGAGCTATTACCAGCAGGAGAGTGAGTTTGTGTGTGTATGGGGGTGGGGGGGTGAGAAAACCTGGATTTGTGCTGGAAATGGCCCATCTTGATTATCATGCACATTGTAGGGAGAGTGGTCACCTTGGATAAGCTATTACCAGCAGGAGAGTGAGTTTGTGTGTGTGTTTTTGGAGGGGTGGGGGGGGGGAAACCTGGATTTGTGCTGGAAATGGCCCACCTTGATTTTCATACACATTGTAAAGAGAGTGGTCACTTTGGATGGGCTATTACCAGCAGGAGAGTGAGTTTGTGTGTGTGTGGGTGGGGGGGGCGGAGGGTGAGAAAACCTGGATTTGTGCTGGAAATGGCCCAACTAGATTACCATACACATTGTAAGGTGAGTGATCACTTTAGATAAGCTATTACCAGCAGGAGAGTGGCTTGAGAGGAGGTATTGTTTCATGGTCTCTGTGTATATAATGTCTTCTGCAGTTTCCACAGTATGCATCCGATGAAGTGAGCTGTAGCTCACGAAAGCTTATGCTCAAATAAATTGGTTAGTCTCTAAGGTGCCACAAGTACTCCTTTTCTTTTTATGGTATGGTATTGTCACCCTTACTTCTGCGCTGTTGCCTGCAGAGCTGGATCCTCAGTCAGCAGCTGCCACTCTCCGGCTGCCCAGCTCTGAAGGCAGCAGTGCAGAAATGAATGTGGCATGGTATGGTATTGCCAGCCTTACTTCTGCACTGTTGCTGGCAGGGTGCTGCCTTCAGAGCTGGGCAGCCGGAGAGTAGTGGCTATTGGCCAGGCGCCCAGCTCTGAAGGCAGCGCAGAAGTAAGGGTGGCAATACTGCAATCCCCCCTAAAATAACCTAGCAACCCCCCTGAAACTCCCTTTTGGGTCAGGACCCCCAGTTTAAGAAACACTGGTCTCCCCCATGAAAGCTGTATGGTATATCTTAAAAGCACACAAAAGGCCGGATTTCATGGGTGGAGACGAGATTTCACTGTCCGTGATGCATTTTTCATGGCCACAAATCTGATAGGGTCCTACCCATAATGATATTAGTCTTTTTTGCAACAGCACCACATTATTGATTCATTCAATTTGTGATCCACTATAACTGGCACATCCTTTTAATCTGTACTACTGTCTTGAAAGTTATTCTCATTTTATAGTTGTTCGTTTGATTTTTCCTTCCTAAATTTTTTACTTTGCACTTGTCATCATTGAATTTCATCTTCTTGATTTCAGACCAATTCTCCAATTTGTCAAGGTCATTTTGAATTCTAATCCTGTCTTCCAAAGTGCTAAGCAACCCCTCCCAGCTTTGTGTCATCAGCAAATTTTATAAGCATACTCTCCATTCCATTATCCAAGTCATTAATGAAAATGTTGAACAGTACCAGACCCAGGAGTGACCCCTGCAGGATCCCACTAGATATGCCTTCCCAGTTTGACAGCTAACTCGCTGAGTGCTGTCTTTCAACTAGTTGCACACCATAAATTCGCCCAATCCCAGCCATTCAGGCCAATGACTAATCTTAAATTTTATACAAAGAATGATCGAAACCACAAAAACTTTCAGACTGAACTGTGTTTATACAATATATACAAATAACAGCTGAAAAGCTGCTGGAAATGACAGTAACACTTTATGTTAATAAGAGGGTAAAATGCTTGGTGTTAACTGATGGTAATATTTACAGGTGGACTTGGTTGGCTTTTCTTGCCAAAACAAGTGTTCCTCATACAATCATGTAAATGGAGGTCATCTAGTCCAGCCCCCTGTGCTGAGGAAGGATATAGTATACCTAGATCATTTTTCACAGGTGTTTATTGAACCTGTTCTTAATAACCTCCAATGACAGGGATTCCACAGCCTCCCTAGGTGACCTGTTCAAGTGCTTAACTATGCTTTTAAGTGACTCCAGAGAACCTGTGAGCTTATTGTGTTGCTCTGACCACACTGTGAAATAAAAGGGAACACTAAGATATTTTCCAAGCTCAGGACTTATAAAGCATACGCACAAAAAGAGTTATATTTGCTTCCCTCTCCTGTCCCTCATCACCACAGACAGAAAACGTTACACAGGCAGAGAAGAAAGATAATAAATGTGTTACACATCATTGAAAGCACCTTAAATCGAGGCACTGAAACTCAATAGCAAGGTCCATAAACGGTGAGTTCTACAAGTCATGACTGCAGTGTATGGTGCAATCACAATCTCACTCCCACAGACCTGTCCCAGTCTGCGCTGAGCTCAGTTCAATCCTGGGAGGGACGGCCTCTTCTCTGGTTGTTCCAGAGTCCTAGTGAGGATTCTGGAAGGAATAGTGTATAAGACATTACACCCAGTTCACTCCCTAAGTTTCAGGCATGTCTTGCTGTGTGTGTATTCAAATCCTCAAGAGAGTGGGTGAAAAGTCAGCACATTTGTACAAAATGTTCCACTCAAAGCAGTTGACATCTTGCATCAAGATTTCACACAGTTTCAAGTAGTTCTCCTTATTGACACTGCTAAAGTGTTTGGTGCTGTGATATGGTATCAACCACACCATTGGCTATGGCTTGAGTAATGCAGGAAAGACCCACAAAAGGGGGTAGAGAGGGGTAGAGCAGCCCTGCTGTTGCAGTTCATGTACTTCCCAGATACCATCACAGCTGCTTTGGATACAGTTGACGGGGCAGGTTTCACAACCAAGTGTGAATGACGTCAGCGCTGAGCATCTGCTATATTTATCATGTTTTCTGTTGTGGTTTTCCGTCTGTGGCTGAGAGTGTCTAATGATTCCTGACCACTGAGAACAAGCAACGAAGTTTGTGTTATTTTTTAAAGTACTGGTGGAAAGTGCAGGACTAATAGCCCTGGAGGCTGATGTCCTCTGTTTCCAGAATATCTGCAACCCAGAGGGCAGTAACACAAGCTGCCTTCTCGGGCCCAACACCCATATGCACACTGTCCCATCCCTCTGCTAATGCTAACCTCATCCTTGACCCCGAGAGATCACCTCTAAGGGAGACAGGGGCCCATGCTATGGTCCATTCCAGTTTTGACCCCTCTGCTGAGATATTGAGTGGAGCCAAGTAATTCTTATCTGGTAGTGATTTTTGTGATGTAAACATCATCCTTCTCAGAGCAAGACTGGGATCTACCCACTTATTTCAGATAGGCCCCTGAGTGGCCTCCAGGTGGGAATTAACAACCTGGAGATGTAGAGGAACCAGTGACCTAGAGATGAAGGAGGGCCATATCCTCACCTGGTGTAAAGCAGCATAGCTCATTGAAATCAAAAGAGTTGCACCAACTTTATCTAAGGATCTGGCCCTGGATATATGAAAACAGTCTCATGATACTGTATAGTTGTTCCAGTTGTCTCCTAAGATGGATCGGCTTAGACAAGAACAGATGACTGTTGCAGCTGGTAGTGCTGGATAGAGAGGGATTAAGTTGCTGAGGCGGTCCATGCAAGTTCCCCACCACCACCAACTTTGCTTGTCTCAGTCCTGTTCTCAGTATCCCTGCTGGTTTAGGCCAGCCATTCTACATAGGTTTGCGATGTATTTTACTCATGCCCTACAAGTGTTAGAATAGGGTGAGGAAGGCTTCAATAACATGCAATAACAGTTCTGAGAAAGCATGTAAACCCTCACACATTTAGAGGGTGCAATTAAGTCCTCACTGTCACGACCACCAAATTCACTCCCCAATTATATTTTAAAATTACCTAACTGTCATTAATTGAAGTTGTTATAAATCCAGACTTTGCAGGAGAAGGAACTGTAGATCCACACATCAGAGCGTACATGTCTATAACATGACAAGGGAACATTTTGATTTTCCAGATTCACACAGGAACATCTTCCCAGCATTTACTACCAGCGTTCAAAAATAGCAGTAGAAGTTGGTGATCTGCAAGACCTTCACAACACATTTTGAGACCTTGCCTTTTTTGAGATACAGCATGACAATAAAGCTTAAGAAGAATTTGCCAAATGGACAGCTAGGCCCTGAGGACGAGAACCTTCCTTCACCTCACCAGCTTCTTTGTGCCTCACTGGCAGTGGCAAGAGGGGGAAAAAGCTGGCTTAAACAGAAGTTGAAGCTATGCCATTTTATACCAGCTGAGGATCTAGCTCATGGCTATTGTAGTGCTAACAGCAAAGAAGCTGCTGCTTCCCCACTCGTTAAGACACAGAGTTTTTAATATGTTTTCTCTGTAATTCTTTCATCTTAAGGATAAATGTGCTTGCTTAGAAAGGGCTGGGTGGTAACTTATAACTGTGGGAAATTATGCTGTTTATAGCCTCTGAAGGAAAAGCAAAGCATAGAGGCTGGCTGTGTAGGCTGTCCGGCTTGCTGGGAATAACACAGTGTAGGTAGGGAATTGTGCACACTGGAAAAAAACCCAGTCAGCAGGGAGAGAGACAGGGGTCTTTGTCCAAGAGAATTGACAGCTGGGGAGCCGGGATCTTGAGTAGGATTATGGAAGCAAGATACAGGTGCTGTTGACCTGAACTGTGACTTGCTCTTTTGAAAATCCCATCCTTAGACATACAAGTTTAGGCATCTACAATTGAATGTTTTTATCAAGACAGTTCCCAAAAGAAACACATTTTTTAAAGGCACAGTCAGGGGGAAAAAAATTTCAAATATTTTCCCTTTGGAAAAGAAAACATTATTGTGCTAATTTAAATGAAGAATTAAAGGTTGGGACAGTCTGAATTTTGGTCAATAACTCTAATAATTCCAGACAGTGTTTTCTTCTTTGATCTGTCCAGCTGAATTACCTGTACCTGCAAACACTTAAGCACATCAGTAACTCACCTGGGCTACTCATGTGAGTAAAGAAAATTTTGTGCAAAGCATTTGCAGGATAGGGCTCTATTGAAATGGAGGCTAACATTTGGATATTTTAAATAAAATTTTCCTTCTCTGTGTTACTAACAACTGAGATGATTAAAACTCAGTATTTTAGGATCTAACTTGCTTCCACTATAAATGCTGTTTGTTTCTATTGTGCACTGATACAAATGTTAATGTTTATAATGTTTTTCAGTTTATTGGGGAAGAAAAACAAAACAATCTGCACATTAAGGCTTCGCAAAAAGAAAAGCAGTACACGAAAGCTTATGCTCAAATAAATTGGTTAGTCTCTAAGGTGCCACAAGTACTCCTTTTCTTTTTGCGAATACAGACTAACACGGCTGTTACTCTGAAACCTAACATTAAGGCTTGATTCTCAGTCACACTAAGGCTTGTTTATACCACTGCGGCAGTGTAAATGAGAATTGGTCCCATTACTTTAGCAATTAAGATTGTGAAACCCATGTGCAATCTGCGTGTTGTAGCACTTATTTCATTTCACAATGGTGTAAGTCACACAGGAAACCTGAACGTCAGACATCCAGCCTTCACAATGTGTGTTTTGGGTTTCACAGAAAAGTTGTCTGTGTCTCAGCAGAGTGTGAGGGTGAAACAGAATCATAACAAATAGGGGACTCCTGGGTCATCCGGTCTGATCTCCTGTCCCCCAGAATCCCACAGGACTATGCCCTTCTGCATTCCCACATCAAATCCAAACTCTCTGGAATCTCCCCCCATCACTGGGTACTCAGCCACTTCCCCAGGGGAGTCTCTTTCACTATTTCCCTACTGTTACAAACTTTCCCTTGATATCGTAAGGACTGACTATGGCAGTTATTAATAGCTATGGCTCAGAGCTGCACTGCCCTAGCAGGAGCAGTGGGAATCTCAATGGCCCAGAAAAATCCAATACCTGCTAGATCTCCCTGGGAAACAGGGTGACACACCTGAACTCTGTCTTCTTGGAGGGTGCAGCATGCCTCCCCCACCCCAAGCTAGCCAGCTCCTTCCCTCCTTCCCCCCTAATTTAGGAGAGCCTTGAACCCCAAGGAGTGCTAAAAAGGAGCAATCCCCGCACTGAGAAGAGTGCAGAGCCTACAAAGGATCCTGGTCCCTATGGAGGAGACACAAAAGCCAGCACACGTTGCATCCTCCCTTTACCTTCTTGTGCAGCCACAAAACCTGCCCCCTTGCCTGAACTTGTTTTTGTGCCGTACACTATCCTAGGACTATACAAACAAGATTGCAGGAATAGTATTAAAGCTGAAGTCTCACATGCCTGGAACTAGAATTCAGGATGTGACGGAGTGTCTGCCGAGATTGATCAAGCCCTCGGACCGCTACCTCTTCCTACTTCTCCATGTGGGCACCAATGCTTCTGCCAAGAATGACTTTGACCAGGTCACTGAAGACTATGTGTTTCTGGGAAAAAGGATAAAGAAGTTTGAGACGCAAGTCGTGTTCTCGTCCATCTTTCCTGTTGAAGGAAAAGGCCCAGGTAGGGACCATCGAATTGTAGAAGTAAATGCATGGTTACACAACTGGTTTCGGAGAGAGGGTTTTGGATTCTTTGACCATGAGATGTTGTTCCAGGAAGAAGGATTGCTAGGAAGAGATGGGATCCACCTAATGAAGAGAGGGAAGAGCATCTTCGCAGGCAAGCTTGCTAACCTAGTGAGGAGGGCTTTAAACTAGGTTTGCTGGAGGGATGGAGACCTAAGCCCTGAGGTAAGTGGGGAAGTGGGAGGAAACAAAAGGAGGAGGGTGCAACAGGGGAGGCCTCCTGATTCATATTGAGAAAGTAGGGCAATCGGCTAGTTATCTTAGGTGCCTGTACACGAAAGCAAGAAGCCTGGGAAACAAGCAGGAAGTCCTGGAACAGTCAAAGAACTATGATGTGATTGGAATAACAGAGACTTGGTGGGCTAGCTCACATGACTGGAGCACTGTCATGGATCAGTATAAACTGTTCAGGAAGGACAGGCTGGGGAGAAAAGGTGGAGGAGTTGTACCATATGTAAGGGAGCAGTATGATTGCTCAGAGCTCCAGTATGAAACTGGAGAAAAGCCTGTTAGGAGTCTTTGGGTTAAGTTTAGAGGCAAGAGCAACAAGGGTGATGTCATGGTGGGCGTCTGCTATAGACCACCAGACCAGGGGGATGAGGTGGATGAGGTTTTCTTTGGAGAACTAACAGAAGTTTCCAGATCACAGGCGCTGGTTCTCATGCGGGACTTCAATCTCCCTGACATCTTCTGGGAAAGAAGTACAGCAATGCACAGACAATCCAGGAAGTTTTTGGAGAATGTTGAGGACAACTTCCTTGTGCAAGCGATGAAGGAGCCACTCAGGGGACGTGCTCTTGACCTGCTGCTCACTAACAGGGAAGAATTGGTAGGGGAAGTAGAAGTGAGTGGCAACTTGGGCAGCAGTGACCATGAGATGATTGAGTTCAGGATCCTGACAAAAGGAAGAAAGGAGAGCAGCTGAATACAGACCCTGGACTTCAGAAAAGCAGATTTTGACTCCTCCAAAGAACTGATGGGCAGGATCTCCTGGGAAGCTAATATGAGGGAGAAAGGAGTCCACGAGAGTTAGCTGTATTTTAAAGAAGCCTTATTGAGGGTGCAGGAACAAACCATCCCGATGTGCAGGAAGAATAGCAAATATGGCAGGCGTCCAGTTTGACTTAAAAGAGAAATCTTTAGTGAGCTTAAACACAAAAAAGAAGCTTACAATAAGTGGAAACTTGGACAGATGACAAGAGAGGAGTATAAAAATATTGCTCGAGCATGCAGGGGTGTAATTAGTAAGGCCAAAGCACAATTGGAGTTGCAGCTATCAAGGGATGTAAAGGGTAACAAGAAGGGTTTCTACGGGTATGTTAGCAACAAGAAGGAGGTCAGTGTGGGACCCTTAAAAATGGGGGAGGCAACATAGTGACAGAAGATGGGAAAAAGCTGAAGTACGCAATCCTTTTTTTGCCTCAGTCTTCCCAGATAAGGTCAGCTCCCAGACTGAGGCACTGGGCAACGCAATATGGGGAAGAGGTGAGCAGCCCTCAGTGGTGAAAGAACAGGTTAAGAACTATTTAGAAAATCTGGACATGCATAAGTCCATGGGTCCAGATCTAATGCATCTGAGGGTGCTGAGGGACTTGGCTGCTGTGATTGCAGAGCCATTGGCTATTATCTTTGAAAAATTGTGGTGATCGGGGGAGGTCCCGGACGATTGGAAAAAGGCAAATATAGTGCCCATCTTTAAAAAAAGGGAAGAAGGAGAATCTGGGGTACTACAGACTGGTCAGCCTCACCTCAGTCCCTGGAAAAATTATGGAGCAGGTCCTCAAGGAATCCATTTTGAAGCATGTGGAGGAGAAGAAAGTGATCTGGAACAGTCAACATAGATTCACCCAGGGCAAGTCATGCCTGACCATCCAGATTGCTTTCTATGATGAGATATTTGGCTCTGTGTATATGGGGAAAGCAGCGGATGTGATATAGCTTGACTTTAACAAAGCTTTCGATATGATCTCCCACAGTATTCTTGCCAGCAAGTTAAAAAAGTATGGATTGGATGAATGGACTATAAGGTGGATAGAAAGCTGGCTAGATCATTGGGCTCAACAGGTAGAGATAAATGGGCTCGATGTCCAGTTGGTAGCCAGCATCAAGTGGAGTGTCCCAGGGCTCATTCCTGGGGCCGGTTTTATTCAAGATCTTTATTAATGATCTGGATGATGAGATGGATTACACGCTTAGCAAGTTCGTGGATGACACTAAGCTGGGTGGAGAGGTAGATATGCTGGAGGGTAGGGATAGGGTCCAGAGTGGCCTAGACAAATTGTAGGTTTGTGCCAAAAGAAATCTGATGACGTTCAACAAGGACAAGTGCAGAGTCCTGCACTTAGGACGAAAGAATCCCATGCACTCCTACAGGCTGGGGACCGACTGGCTAAGTGGCAGTTCTGCAGAGAAGGACCTGGGGATTACAGTGGACGAGAAGCTGGATGTGAGTCAAAAGTTTGCCCTTGTGGCCAAGAAGGCTAATGGCATACTGGGCTGCATTAGTAGGAGCATTGCCAGCAGATCAAGGGAAGTGATTATTCCCCTCTATTCGGCACTGGTGAGGCCACATCTGGAGTATTGCATCCAGTTTTGGGGCCCCCACTACAGAAAGGATATGGAGAAATTGGAGAGAGTCCAGCAAAGGGCAACAAAAATGATTAGGGGTCTGGGGCACATGACCTACAAGGAGATGCAGAGGGAACTGGCCTTATTTAGTCTGCAGAAGAGAAGAGTGAGGAGGGATTTGATAGCATCCTTCACCAACCTGAAGGGGGGTTCCAAAGAGGATGGAGCTAGGCTGTTCTCAGTGGTGGCAGATGACAGAACAAGGAGCAACGGACTCAAGTTGTAGTGCGGGAGGTCTAGGTTGGATATTAGGAGAAACTCTTTCACTAGGAGGGTGGTGAAGCACTGGAATGGGTTACCTAGGGCAGTGGTGGAATCTCCATCCTTAGACGTCCTTAAGGCCCAGCTTGACAAAGCCCTGACTGGGATGATTTAGTTGGGGATTGGTCCTGCTTTGAGCAGGGGGTTGGACTAGATGACCTCATGAAGTCTCTTCCAACCCTAATCTTCTGCGAGTCTATGATTCTATGAAAGAGAGGCTGAGACATAAGCCCTTGTATCAGAGGCCTGGCATGAGAACTGAGGTAAAGTAGTGGGCATGCTTTGCTGATATAAAATAAAGTTAACAAATGTCAGGGCTGTGAACAGATGTCACGCTCTGATTACTTGCAAGTTCACAGAAGCTGGCAAGAACAGGGCTGGCATTGCAATCATCCACATTCCTGTGAAGCGCTAGGCAGAGGACACTCATGCAAATATGTTCCAGAAGGGTGGCACCAAAACACCCCAAACTAAGTACGGTACAAACACACACACACACACACACCCAAGAGAATGAAAACACACTGAACCCTCCTAAAGAAAAGTTCAGGATGACAAAGTGATTGATGGAGATGTCTTGATCGAACCAACATGTACAAGGCAATGGGTGTTAACGAGCCATGTCAGGGGGCAGCAACTAACCATATTAGAGGGGCAGTACGTAATCTGTTTGTATCGGTATTTAAAATGGAGTCTCAAAGGGCGTGTCTTTGGCCAGCCTGGGGGGAATGGAAAGTCCCGCCATTCACTGAGCTGCGTCCATTGTCACAGGCATACATGTATTGAGCATACTTGTAGCAAGTATAGGGGCACTAATACCTTGCTTCGTCGACAATAAACCTCACCAAGTTCCTTTGCTATTAAGGGGTCTGTAGCTATTGGGCGGTTCGATCTACGTCTGTTGTTCCAACTATCTGCACAGAGCTGGGACAGCACACAGAGAGAATGCATATGCAGTCAACATCTGACAAAACTTGGAAAACCATCCAGTAAGAAAGAGAGAGATGGCAACTGGATAGTAAACAATGACTGTGGCTTAAAGTGAAGGTTTGGGTGATGGCATGTCAAAGGATTCCGCCTGCCATTCTCAAGGCTTTAGACCAGTGGTTCTCAACCTATTTATCCTATGCGGCCCACAATGTATTACCTGGCCTTCAGGTGGAGAACCACAGCACCGCCCCAACTCCCCTGACCCCTATGCCTTCCGCCCAGAGATCCCTGCACAGAATGGGGCCAGGAGTGGAGCCCTGGCCGTGGGGTCAGGCAGCAGGGACCCTGGACCCCGCTGGGCAGCAGGGCAGCCAGGCAACAGCCCTGACCCCGGACCCAGCTGTGCAGGACCGGGTGGTAGGGCAGCTGGTCAGCAGCCCCAACCCCACCATGATGGACCAGATGGCAGGGCAGCCCCAACCCCAAACTCCGCTGCACCAAGCGGCCAGGCAGCCAGGACCCTGGACTCCACCATGCAGGCTGGGTGGCCCTTAGCACACAAACTCCTGGGCATTGGACCCAGTGTCTGGAGTACTCTCAGAACCCTGTGGCAAGAGACAAAGACTGAGAATTGGTCCCAAACCACTGCTGGGCAGTGCAGAGTGCTAACCTCTACCACATGTAGCTGGTAACAAAAGAACATGACTATGGTGCTGTGAAAAGCTTGTATTCACTCCTGCGTGTAAGTCCTGAATTTGCAATTCTCCAGAAACTAGTTGCCTCTTTAAAAACCAAAACCACAGAATTTACACAGACAGGACTGTATTTTCTTCAGCCATTGCAAAGAGAAATAAGTGGAGGGCAGATAGGCGAGAAGGGAGGAGGAAGAAAGAGAGAGGGACAATTTCTTGGTCAAAAGGGAACATTTTTCTTTTGTAACATCCTCTTATAGGAAGTTCTGGGCTGCTCTGTTGCCTCATTTATATCTACCAATGCACTGAAAAGGAGCCCTCTCTAAAACAGCGGATCTTTTCCCTCACTCAACAGCTGCAGAACCTGAAACGTGCTATAATTTTTTTAGTTGAAATATAAGCTTCCGTCTTCACCAGCTATGACAGAAGAAATAACATATGCGGATCTGGAATTTAATAAATCTTATGCACTGGAAAATATCCCAAAGCCTGACGCTCCTGAGGAAAAAGGTACCATCTCTATGGGGCTTTTTAGTTGTGCTTAAAGTAGCTGGGCTGGGACGTGCTCTCAACCTAATCTTAGGCAGAATGGGCCAGATTCACTCCTTTAACTCCCTACTTCTCAGTAGAGTCACACCAGTGGTGAATTTCTCCTGTTTTATTGTGATTAGAGCAGAGGCATGCACAGTGCCGTTCAAAGCATGGAGGGAGATGTCCCTCCCCATACCATTTTACTATGTAGGGACCCACTCCTGCAAAAATTAATTGCTGAAAGTAGTACTTACTACCATGCGTAGTCCTATTGACTTTAATAGGACTACCTATGGGAGTGAGCAGTGTGAAAGGTAGTAAGTGTTTGAGGATCAGGCTCTAGAGTAGAGTCTGACAGTCTTGAGGACATATTGTGCCATCAGTTCATAATGAATTCAGTGGGGATTTCTATAGAATCATCCATGGGATGATGTGGCCCTAGGTTAAGATTTTACAGTTGCCAAATTCTGTTCCATGGGGAAACGAGAATCTTTGTTCTCTTTCATGTAGGACCGACTCCAGGTTGCTTCTTTCTCATGGGAGGTTGTAACATTTGGTGACAAATGATAACTTGCTTTCAGGGTATGGAGCATTTGTGGCATCTCCATGTGAGAGGGTAAACACAGCCAGAGAAGGGGAAAACACTTGAAATTGTCATAGGTCACTTTAAAAAAAATACACCAAGAGCACATTAGTAAGTGTAAGAAAAACATTCCTCAAAAAACAAACCTGATTCATGGAACCTTTTCCTGAAACAATGAATGAGAGATTATTTAAGTAAAACACTCACAAACCTGGTCTTTTGTTTTCTCTGGCTCCCTGGCCAGTTCAGACCACACAGCCCCATCCTGTCCTCTGCAGCAGGATTTGCATTCAGCTAAGGAAACCGCAGACCCCAAGTGAATCAAACTGAAAACCACTTTCCCTTTTTTTGCTTAAATTTCTGAGGGCACCAATTGTGATGCCTTTAGGCTCCAATTTGGGGCTGTACCTCGTTAGGAAAGGTGTTAGGTTATTTTGTCTTTACGTACAGGCTAGTCCTCTGGTATAAATTAGAGCATTCTGAAGGCTGCTCCAACTTGCGTCTGCTGCTAGTGACCATAAATGGTCATTACAGCAGTTGGGGATCTCCAGAGTTCAGGGAAGCCCTAGCTGTGCCTTCTTTTTCAGAGCCACCACTTTACACCAGCCATAGGGAGGGGAGTTGACAGCAGAGCTGCTGCACTGGTATGATCCTCCTGGGCCAGCTTTGTCACTGTGTCCCAAGGGTGCTGTGCACAGGGGTCACAGCTAGGGTGACCAGATGCCCCGATTTTATCGGGATTGTCCCGATTATTAGGGGTTTTGTCTTCCATAGGACTTTATTACACCCCCCGCCCACCCCAATTTCCCCTCTCCTCATCCCAATTTTTCACACTTGCTATCTGGTCACCTTAGTCACAGCACAGGGAAGGATCTGGGGCATCTAAGTATTGTTAAGTGCCCAGAACCTAGGCTGGAAAGAGAAAGAGAAAGAAAAAGAAATCCTGTTTTTGATACTGACCAATGTCAAAAGCTTTAAAGGAAGGTTTAATAGTCTGGCTCCGGGAAGATGTTGTAAGCAGGCACACAGATCTTTCAGTGCTCTCTGGACACACATTGACTGCAGCCAGCTTCTTTGCAGCAACTTTTGAGGATGGCTTTGCAACTCTTTGGGTTTGTTCCCTCATTCCCGACCTAGCCTCCTCTGAGATTTAAAGTGAACTTCCTTCTCTTCCGCGTGCCCAGGAAAAGCAGTCCAACACCTAACATAACCACTTCCAGGAACTTGACTGTGTTCTGTCTTTCAGGCAGTCATTGAATTCAGTGGGGTTAATCCTGATTTGCACCAGTGCATGTGGGAGGAGAAGCGGAGCCATAGGTATCTTTAATATAAGCAATGTTTATTTTGCCTTGGATAGAGAGTAAAAAGAAAAATGGCAAAGTAAACAAAAGGTGCCAGATTCTCAGCTGTGCCAAAGCTCCATTCAGTGCAGCTAAGGGGGAAGCAGATAAAAGGGAGTTTACACCACCTTTGCTAATCATGAGGCCAACTGGGGCTGTGTGATGGGGCTTAACCCCCATCATCTGCAAGGTAAGGGAAAGTACCCCCAATTACTCAGCTCCACACCTGAGGGTGATTAACTAGTTGCCTCCTAGCCAGAGTAGGTGGAACTAGGCCTTATAAGTAGATTGAGGGAGCTCACTTAGGGGAAGAGAGTGCTGAGGAGGCAGGTCTCTCTGACAGAGAGAAGTGATGGGATAAGGTTTAACAGACAGGGTGCAATGGCAGAAGAACAATACAGAGGCAGGTTAGGCACCTGCAAGAAAAGCCCTGTGCAAAGGCAAACAAGGGAACTACAGAGAAGTTGAGAGAAGCAGAAGGGCTATTAGTTTAAGGATCTGTTTGATGTTGTTTGTGCTACTCTGGAAGAAGCTGAACTCTTATGTGACCTGGCTAGAGGGCTGAGCTACAGAAGACCCAGACAGGGGGTAGGGAGAATACATTGGCTGGGACTGGCCATTGTAGCCAAATAAGTAGTCACCAGAGATGGTATGAGAGTCATAGAGCTCTGCAATGCTGCATCTAGGCATCAGGTGTGCCCTAGAGATGAAGACACACACTTACAGGCTGACCCCTCCCTCAGCATAATTTAGAGCAGCCTCAGGCCTGGCTGCAACAGTGTCCACGGGGCTCCTTCACAAGTGATGGTCACTGGAGTGCAGGGGCACTCTCACCATGTCGCCTTCCTAGCCATGTCCTAGACATCCGCTTTATGTTATGGCTAGGTGGTATGAAGTTGGCTACTCCAGCTAGGGATTTCCCTATCATGGTGGATTCCCATGTAGATGATTAAGTAGACTTTCTTCCTGTTTTGCATTGCCGGAGCAACATAAAGCAGGCAAACCAGGGTGGCAGGGACCTGGTTCAATAAGGAGACTAGAAATACAGCTAGACTAAAAACACACTTGCAGTTAATTTCATGGGATATTGGCTAAGTAAGATGAAAACTGTTATGTTTCAGAAAGTCCTTTTGTTTCTTTCCACTACAGCATGTTGCCTTTTTTCAGAAGGCCAGCCTCTCTCTGAGAGCATGCGGGTCATGGGCCTGTCTACATTACACAAACAACCATGTAGGGAGGCCCATTTACAAGATTGGTTAAAACAGCATTCTATTTTGAAGAGAAAATGGGAACTAACCTGGATTTAACAGGGTCTTCTGTCTGTGCTCCAGCCTTGGACTTATGCAAAATGTTAATATGAACTGGGCACACAGTTACTGTCCCATACACACTCCAAATTGGAACTGGATTGTAATTAATTGGGAAGTTAACTCATTTGTAGCTAGAACTGGTCAAAACTTGGTGTCACTATTCTGACTTCAGTAGATCATTCCAATTTACCCCAGCTGAGGATCTGGTTCAAGTGCATATTATCCAATCAAAGAGTTCATAAAATTGAGTTGTAACATCTTGGTTCTCTCCAAAAGGGTTTGAAAGCTCCCTACTCCTACTCAAGATTCCCCTGTTTATGATCCCAGGGTTGCATTAGCTCTTTTCGCCACAGAATCACACTGGTAGGTTGTGTTCAGCTGATCATCAGCCACCACTTCCAAACCTTTTTCAGAGTCACTGCTTCCCAGGACAGAGTCCCTCATCATCAAAGTATGGTCTGCATTCTTTGTTCCCAGATGATACATTTAGGCATATTAAAACACATATTGTTTGCTTGGTGCCCAGTTTACTAAGCTATCGAGATCACTCTGAATCAGTGACCCACCCTCTTCATTATTTACCACTCCCCAAATTTTTGTATCGTCTGCAAACTTCATCAATGATGATTTCATGTTTTCCTCCAGGTCATTGATAAAAATGCTATATAGTTACATTTTGAGACCTATTTGTTAGCTAGTTGTTAATCCATTTAATGTGTGTCATGTTGATTTTATATCATTCTAGTTTTTTTAACAAAATGTCATGCGGCACCATGTCAAATGCCTTACAGAAGGCAAAGTACATTATATCAATTCCTATTATTTTTATCAACTAAACTTGTAATCTCATAAAAAAAATCAAGTTAGTTTGACCAGATCTATTTTCCATAAATGCATGCTGATTTGCATTAATTATATTAATGTCCTTTAGTTCATTATTGATCGAGTTCCATATCAGATACTCCATTATCTTGTCAAGAATTGACGGCAGAATTGATAGGTTTATAATTATCTGGGTCATCCGGTTTACTCTTTTTAAAAGTTGGCATAGCATTAGCTTTCTTCCACTTTTCTGGAACTTCCTCATTACTCCAAGACTTATTGAAAATTAACATTAATGGTCCAGCAAGCTCCTCAGACAGCTTTTTTAAAACTCTTGAATGCAAATTATCTGGACCTGCTGATTTTAAAATGTTCTAACTTTAGTAGCTTGTTTAACAGTCTCCAGAGATACAAGTGGAATGGAAAGAGTGCTATCACCACCATATGATGAGACTGCATCATCTGTTTTCTTCCCCAAACACAGAACACAAATATTTATTGAACACTTCTGCCTTTTCTGCGTTATTATTGATAATTCTACCATTTCCATCTTGCAATGGACCCATACCATTGTCAGGATTCATTTTGTTCCTGATATATTTAAAAAATTCCTTCTCACTGTCTTTAACTCTGCTGCCACAGATTTCTACTTCCGTCCCATGGCTTCATAGAATCATAGAAGATTAGGGTTGGAAGAGACCTCAGGAGGTCATCTAGTCCAATCCCCTGCTCAAAGCAGGACCAACTCCAAATAAATCTTCCCAGCCAGGGTTTTGTCAAGCCGGGCCTTAAAAACCTCTAAGGTTGGAGATTCCACCACCTCTCTAGGTAACCCATTCCAGTGCTTCACCACCCTCCTTGTGAAATAGAGTTTCCTGATATCCAACCTAGACCTCCCCCACTGCTAGTTGAGACCAGTGCTGTCATCTGCCACCACTGAGAACAGCCTAGCTCCATTCCCTTTGGAACCTCCCTTTAGGTAGTTGAAGGCTGCTATCAAATCCCCCCTCATTCTTCTCTTCTGCAGACTACCTAAGCCCAGTTCCCTCGGCCTCTCCTCGTAAGTCATGTGCCCCAGCCCCCTAATCATTTTTGTTGCCCTCCGCTGGACTCTCTCCAATTTGTCCAGATCCTTTCTGTAGTGGGGGGCCCAAAACTGGATGTAATACTTCAGATGTGGCCTCACCAGTGCTGAATAGAGGGTGATAATCACTTCCCTCGATCTGCTGGCAATGCTCCTACTAATGCAGCCCAATATGCCGTTAGCCTTCTTGGCAACAAGGGCACACTGCTGACTCATATCCAGCTTCTCGTCCACTGTAATCCACAGGTCCTTTTCTGCAGAACTGCTGCTTAGCTAGTCGGTCTCCAGCCTCTAGTAGTGCATGAGATTCTTTCATCCTAAGTGCAGGACTCTGCACTTGTCCTTGTTGAACCTCATCAGTTTTCTTTTGGCCCAATCCTCCAATTTAGCTAGGTCATTCTGGACCCCATTCCTACCCTCCAGTGTATCTACTTCTCCCCCCAGCTTAGTGTCATCCGTGAACTTGCTGAGGGTGCAATCCATCCCATCATCCAGATCATTAATGAAGATGTTGAACAAAACCAGGCCCAGGACTGACCTGTGGGGCTCTCCACTTGATACAACTGCCAACTAGACATTGAGCCGTTGATCACTACCTGTCGATCCCAATGATGTACCCAGCTTTCTATCCACCTTATAATCCATTATAAATTTCCTGCAATTCCTAACTTCTGATTGTGACATAGTCAGAGTAGAATCCAGACTAATGAGTAGCTGTGTCACTCCTGCCCTCTAACCTGGGTTGCCCTTTACAATGCTTTGCTGCTGTACCCTATGGTAAATTGCCCGAGCTGAGTCTTCCCACACAGAGCTGATTGCAGACTCTGTGATTCTACACCTGGGTGTGTCCCTACTTGTGCGTGTGTGTGCAGCAGGGCAGGGTGAGGCAGCCCAGGCTGGTAGAATGAGTGGGCTCAGTGGGACCCCAACACAACAGGTGGCATCTCGGAAGGGGGGTCCAACCCGTCACAATCTGACAAGGCATACTTTGTATAAACCATACTTTGTATAAACCTTATTACAATAGTGTGTAGGGTGTGAACACAGGGATACATTATTTCACAATGATTTATATTCATTACTATCAACTTCCCCTTTATTCCATTTTGTGTGTGTGTATATATTATATTTCTTTAATTGTTCAGGGTGGGCTTTTGCTGCCTCTTCATTGACAGATGCAGCTTCACCAGTAGTCTGCACGTTTTTGAGGTTGAAGCAGTTCCTAAAACTGTTAAGCCAACCTTGGCTGGCTTTGAATTCCTTCTCATCAGAAGGCTGTCCCTCTTCGGCGGGAGTTCTGAATAGCACGTAGAGGCTAAGAGCCTTTTCTCACAGAGTGTTGCCTTCGATATAATATTTTACAGCTGCCTTCAATTCTCTTATAATCCAGACTGGCTTTTTAACCAGCACAGCCTTCTTTGTGGGATTGTGACTTTTGGGGCATCTAGAGAAGTGTTAAATGATTCCCAATTTTCATTCACATTTTTCAGATTAAATTCTTCCTCCCACCTGATTTGGCTCATAATTGTTTTCAGCTTTCTGAAATTGGCCCTCTTAAAGCACTAAGTGTGTGTGTGTGTGTATATATATATATATAAAAATAAAAATAATATTACTGGTCTGGACTTTATTCTGCTGTTCCTCCAGGGCTCCCCTCTTCATCCTCCACATGGCGTTTGGCTGCTTTGACTTTCCTCATACTGTGCTTGGCATTGCTGCTAGGGATGTTAGCCCTTGGGATTGTGTGTAAGTATCAATATTTTATTTATTCATTAATTTGGTGCTTGTAAAAGATGCCAGATTGATATCCATCCTTTCTAGTCTGAAGTTGATGATTTAACTGTTTCAAAGATACAGCGGGGGCAGTGATAATGCAAGTTTCCCAGGCATACTCTCACCAATTAATGTACTTTAACCTTGGCCCTGCTCCAGAGTAGTATTAATGCTACAAGTGACAATCCGTGTAGCCCATTCACTCCTTGGCCTCTCTGCTTAAATTGCCAAAGAGGAGCCTTCTTGTGCCAGTTATGGTGGTGGTTTTTGTGATGTGGAAACCTGTGCCATTAGGAACTGGAGTGACATCCACTAACTCATTTCATACTGTACACTTCTCAGGAGGGATGCCTTTTGGTTAATACTGACCTGCATTGGATAGACATTGGTGACAAAAAGGTGAAAGGCTCTGTACCCCATTAACAAACCAGCTCATTTTATATTGTTTTTAATAGAAACAAATTACACTAAATCTGTGATGTCACTTCTAATCATTACTACATGAAATAAAGCACAACATTTAAACCAGATGGATGGAATCACTAAAATTAAGAGGAGAGAGACAGGAATAATTTTGATTTGTAAATGGTCAGAATGGAAAATGCTTTTGTGAATTTCAGTTTTTCAGGTTTCCAATGACTTCCAGAAACAAATTGGGAACCTCATGAGGAACCAGGAAACTCTGCAAACAAATTTTTCAAAAAGAATGCAAGATATGAAAGATCATTTGTGTCTTAAAGGAGAGGAAAATAATGAGAATAATGGTAATTAGGATTGTTATGCAAACGGACTCCTATCCTTTATTCCAGAATAGATAAGGTTGGGCAATGGTTATACAATTCCCCCAGCTGCTTCTCATAACATCCCTATTAAATTAACTCTGCCCTTGCATTGAAAGGGACCACAGCTAAGTGTATGCAGTTAGTGGAGAGGTGAGATAAGGGAATTCCTCCTTCGTGATCCATTCGATCCTCTTCTTGTGTGTTGAAATTGCTAAGAAAGCAAATAATTAATGCTAGTTATTGTGGTGCTTTTGTGATGTGATGTGACCTAGTAACTGGATTTTTGCTAACCAACTGATTTCACATGGGCCATAGAACAGCATCAGATGATAACTGTCACCCGAGATGTTGCTTAGTGGTCTGCAGAACAGTGTGGAGGACTAAGGTTCAATTTTCATTCAGTACCTCTGGGACTGGGACAGGATAATGAATTGCAAAAGAAGCAGTATGTTCAGTCAGTGGGGAAGCAAGAGTACTTTGTGTGACTCAGCATTGAGCTAGGCAATGTTTTTTTAGTGAATAGTAAATGTCCAAAGTGGTGAACAAAATTTCTGAATTTGGATAGAATTCTGCCAAATAAAAAATAAGGAAAAAATTCAACTAACTCAAACTAGTTCATTTTGACATTTTTGAAATGAATCATTTCAACATTTAGTTTCTAAATAAACTTTCATTTTGAAATTGTTTCGTTTGACCTACATGAATTTGTTTCAGCGAGAAAGAGTTCTGTACTGATTTGAAACTTACTGAACTTTTTTTTAAAGATTTTTTTTCCCCTTCAGATGCTGAGCAACCCTCCCCCCCCCCCCCAGCCACCCAGTTATTTACTTAGCTCTATTCAGCAACTCCCTCTTTAGTCAATTAAGGAGCAATATTGATGGCCCTTATAGTGAATTTGCTATGGAACCTCCAGGGTGGAATTGGGCAGTTGGATATCAAACCAGTAAAAAAATAAGCAGGAGTGAAAATATCAGGGTGTTTGATTGTGGTGCCTAGAACCCTGGAGAAGTGGGGTAAGTTTCCTTTTGGATGAGAAATCTATGACAAAAAGTCTGCGTATTCCCTCAGTGCAATTGCTTGGTTTATACTATATACACCCTGGAACAGAGGTAGTCACAAACAGCATGCAGCAATCCCCGCTTTCAGGAATCTGAGCCAACACACTAATACCTGGTTTCCAGGAGATAGCCCTGCCCCAAGAATGGACTCTAATTACAGAGATTAAGGAGAATGGCAAACTCTCTGGCTGCTTGTAACAGCTCTGTCAGAAAGAACCTCCCTCACAAAACTAACAACATAGTATTTCTTCAAAGACTACACACTGCTCATATGCTGACAAACAGAACTTGTAAGATTATGTGTAGCAGCATGACTTGGTGACTCCTGATAACAACATTCTCTACTACTGGGTTTTAAATTTCTCAGCAATGAAAAATCCACCAGTCCTCAATGGAGATCAAGTCATACTGTAACAGAACTGAGACTCAGCAACTCATTTCACACAGGCTAGCGAGATTCTCCAGTTTGGTCCCCGGAGGATTAGTGTCACATCCGTTACAACTCTGCAACTTCTATACCCACTCAAACCCATGGCTTCAGCTCCTGTATTCGCCACTGAACTGCTTAGGATGAGAAATAGAGACAATTTCTCTTTCATAGGACCCAGTTGTACACTGTGCCCTGCAAGCTGGCAATGGAGGGGAGGTGACACCTGTTTCTACATATCAATGCAGAAGAGGTCATGGGAAGAGAGCCAGAGGTTCTGTTCCTTACAGAATTCCACCCTTCTCATGCTAAAACACAGACATAAGCTGGTATGGTCCCTCTCCCAGTCTGTTTTATTTTAACTTTAATTAATTTCTCAGAAGCCTCTCCAAGATAAATTGCATTTTGGTTACTACAGCTCTGTTGCCTCAGGAACCCCAAAGTGTGGAACAGTGCAGAATACAGTAAATCTGTCGGTCACATTTGGAACTTACTGTCAGGGGATATTAGTAAAATAGACACAAGTCTCTCAGATCCTGCTGTATTTACGAACAATGGGTTTTCTACAGGGGGTACTGCCTTCTGGCTGCTTTCAGGAGGAGGGTGGATCAGTGCTTTGTGGATAACATTTGTCCTGGTCTTCTGGGTTCCTTGAGGGATTCAAGGGAAGGATTTCCACACTTCCACAGAGTTGGATTCACCATGGTCCTAAAATTTGTGTCTTCATTTACACTGGAATAAAGTGGCCATCAAATGCCAGCATTCTGATCTGGTAGGTATTATACCCATTTTATCCTGGTGTAAATAACAAGACAATGTGCAGGACAATAGGGCACCAGACCCCATATCTCCTATAAGAACTTGGCTTCTTTTGGGAAATAATGTGGTGATTTCCTCACAGAACCACGTACTTCCAAGAGAGAATACACAATATTACTGGATTGGTTTACATAAATCTGGAGAGAACAGCTGGTATTGGACGGATGGCTCAGCTCTTTTGACACAGAAAGTAGATTGGTAAGTTATAAATATTTCAGACCAAATTGAGGCCTGTCCTGGGTGCTTGTGCAGAGGAGACAGATGGTGCCCACTTACTTTCCTACGCTGTCTGTCTGCGTTGTGACTAGAAGCACAGGGGCAATAGCAGCTTCTGTAGGGCTGCTAATCCCTGTCCTGTGTGGGTGAGGAGGGAGTGGGCAAGGAGCAGTGGAGCCTTGACACTGACCTCACAATGCACTGGCTGGCAGAGATGAGCTCTCATGTAGAGGAAAGTAATCTGAACCAGTTGTAGGGCACATGCACATTACTTACCCCAGGGAAACTGGCAAATACAGAGTGCCCCGAATACATGCACTGAGTGCCAATGTCAAGACATAATGAAATGATGCTTTATTTTCTAGGATTGACTTGTATTCATCCTCTAATTGTGGATACCTATATAGAGAAAAAATTTACAATTATTACTGCACAGAGAAGCACTTCTGTATCTGTGAGAAAGCAGCTGTCAAACTAAGGTACAGCAACGTCACCAAACAGAAATTGGCTCTATCAGTATGCGATAACATATACTAGTGATTCTGTTTTCTTGTGCGTATTTTTGTTTTTCAGACTTCTCACAACTGGGATTCAAATGGGCATTTCATTAGCCACTAAGCCAGAACTTTCTGCTTTTTTTCTCCGCAGGGTTCAGTGATGAAAATCAAGAACCATTAACTGGAAAGAGTCTTAGAAAGTAACTATTAAAAATAAGCTACAATCAGCATCAAAGTACTACACCCGATAACTAATGATAACACCCAAAATCTAGGAATCTAGTTCTGAAATGTGTAACAGGTGCCAAATTGAAACTAGGAACTTCTGGCATATCAATGAACCAGAAAAATTAGAGATAAAGACCTTTTCGGTCACATCTTGTGATTAGAAGCTGTCAAGGTTCCTTCCCCACTCTGAACTCTAGAGTACAGATGTGGGAACCTGCATGAAAGACCCTCTAAGCTTATTCTTACCAGCTTAGGTTAAAAACTTCCCCAAGGTACAAACTTTGCCTTGTCCTTGAACCCTATGCTGCCACCACCAAGCGTGTTAAACAAAGAACAGGGAAAGAGCCCACTTGGAGACGTCTTCCCACAAAATACCCCCTCCCCCCCCGCCCCAAGCCCTACACTCCATTTCCTGGAGAAGGCTTGATAAAAAATCCTCACCAATTTGCATAGGTGAACACAGACGCAAACCCTTGGATCTTAAGAACAATGAAAAAGCAATCAGGTTCTTAAAAGAAGAATTTTAATTAAAGAAAAAGTAAAAGAATCACCTCTGCAAAATCAGGATGGTAAATACCTTACAGGTTAATCAGATTCAAATCATAGAGAATCCCTCTAGGCAAAACCTTAACTTACAAAAAGACACAAAAATAGGAATATACATTCTATTCAGCACAGCTATTTTACCAGCCATTAAACAAAAGGAAATCTAACACATTTCTAGCTAGATTACTTAATAACTTAAGAATTTCTGAGGCTGCATTCCTGATCTATTCCCGGAAAAAGCATCACACAGACAGACGAACCCTTTGTTCCCCCTGCTCCAGATTTGAAAGTATCTTGTCCTCTCATTGGTCATTTAAGTCAGATGCCAGCGAGGTTATTTTAGCTTCTTAACCCTTTACAGGTAAAAGGGTTTTGCCTCTGGCCAGGAGGGATTTTATAGTTCTGTATACAGAAAGGTGGTTATCCTTCCCTTTATATTTATGACAGAAGCGCATGGTGTGATGCTTCAGAACATTAGATTCTCGAAGGCTGGGTTACACAAAAGGAGTTAGGTTTGGCTCGGTGTCACAGCACCTAACTTTGAGGTGCCCAGAAAACCACTGCAATTCCAAAAGTCTGAGATAGGCTCCTAGACTCTTATTCAAAATATATCGAGAGACAGGAACCTTGTAATGGGGCTTACAAAAGCCAGCACCCTAGGCAGGGAACCACCTAAGCTGGCCAGTGGGAGATGCTGAGGAGAAGTGTGTGCAAACCCTTCCCTTCTCACAGAGACAGGCACCTATGTCCAGGCTGCAGGGAGGTGCCTAGCCCTGCTGCTCAATCTTAGCTGAAAACCTTTTAATCATATCCCTCTTCCCCTTAGTTCTCTCTTTTCTAGGATGAACAACCCGAATCTTTAGTCTCTCCTGGTATGGAAGCCGTTCAGTACCCTTCATCATCTTTGTGCCCTTTGTGACATTCTGGGGCACAATTCAAACTAGTGGGTGGCTGTGTCACCTCTGCAGTGTAACCTGGGGTGCCCTTGACAATACCTTGCTGCTGTAATGTCCAACCTACACAGCTCATAAACAGCCACCAGCATGTAAGTCACTGTGTGTGCTGCAGCCAGCCACACCTTGGCTCTCACCAGCTTTGGGTACACTGCAGTGACCCTGTGATGGGGTCAAGACTCACCGCCACTGGCGCCTCTCACTGGTTGCTCCAGGAATTAGCTCTGTCCAGTCCTGGAGCACCCTCTGCACGTGGTGTCTTGCCCATTGTGCGTTCTGCTGCCCTGGGACCCACGTTGCTCCCCACTCAGCAGCGTCCGCTTTAGGACACTGCCCTCTGGCAGTGCCCACTACTTCAGACTTACCCCCTTCCAGGGAGATTAACAGCAGTTTTTGGGACTCACACCTGCCTCAGTGGCCAACCACAACCCAAAGTCTAGCCCCTTACTTCAGGGGCAAGTTGCAGTCTGTACTGGCCACTGTCTTGTGTGGCCAGGTGCAGTGTAAGGGAGGGATGGGGGGGGACCCAGGCCTGCCCGCTACTCTGAGTCCTGAGCCAGGGACCCTGTAGCGGCAGCCTCTTTCTGCCCTCCTTTGTTCCCCTCTTGTCCTCCTTTTCTTCCCTGGGCCAGTTCCCCTTTGGCCCTGTGCACCTTCTTGGCCCTTTGTAGCAGGGTCTGCAGCCTGGCAGGTAACAGGGATGGAGCTCTCTCCTGCTCCCCCGAGCCTGCCCAGCACTGCTCTGTCCAAGGTGCTCACTCCCTAGCTCAGGAGCCAGTCCTCCTCCCTTGCTAGTCAGGGAGAGACTGATCCCTCCCCTGCTAGGCACCTTTATATAGGACCTAGCTCGGCCCTGATTGGCTGCCTCTTACTCTGCCCTGATTGTCTGTCCACAGGCCCTTGCTGATTGGCTGCTGGTCTGTGCAGCCTCTCCGGCCTGTTCCAGCCCTTCTCCGCAGGGGGTGGGGCAGCCGCCCCACCACAGACCCCAACACCTGCCCCCCCGTCACAAATTTCCCCCAGAAATATATGTATTGTACTTCCCAGCCCCCTCCTGGACAGTAAAAAAATATTAAGTCTATTATTCCTTTAAAGCAGTGTTTCCGAAACTTGGGATGCCGCTTGTTCAGGGAAAGCCCCTGGCGGGCTGGGCCGGTTTGTTTACCTGCTGTGTCTGCAGGTTCGGCCAATTGCGGCTCCCAGTGGCCGCGGTTCATTCCTGCAGGCCAATCGTACCAGCCGCCACTTCCTGCAGCCCCATTGGCCTGAAGTGGCAAACCATGGCCAGTGGGAGCCGCGATCGTCCGAACCTGCGGACGCGGCAGGTAAACAAACCGGCTCGGCCCGCCAGGGGCTTTCCCTGAACAAGTGGCATCCCAAATTTCGGAAACACTGCTTTAAGGGAATAATATGCCATCTTATTATCTTAAATAGTTATCCAAGCACTTCAAGCTAATCACACTGGATTAGAAAAAACTGTCAAACAAGTTTATTAACTACAAAGAGATTGATTTTAAGTGAGCAGAAGTAATGAGGCTTAAAAGTCAGAAATGGTTATAAGAAAAATAAACATAAAATGTTTACTAGTGACTAACTGAAGAAACTATATTAGATTCAATCAAAATCTCTCAACACATCCTTCCAGTAATGTTACTGACCAAACTCTTCAGGTCAAGACCCCCTCCTCAGAGAGGCTGCTTCCTTTGTCTCTTCCGGGGCTGAGAATGCGATGGGCAGGGAGAGAGCGAGCAGTCCCTTGGGGTGTTTGTTCCTCCCTTTTATACTTTCAGTCCCCTTCTTGAAAAACATTTCCAGCTGAGACTCAGGAGACAAAGGAAGGATATTTCCTGCTGCTTTTTCACCTGTTCGAACTTCCTTTGTCTCCCCTTCCAGTTTGATGACTCTCTTTACTGTTCAAATGCAAATTAAGGCTAGCACACAATCCTTCCTTTGTTCAGGACAGACCTAACTTCTGCCTGGGCAAGGCTGCATGGTTTTGAACATGTGTTAATAACAGCCTACAGGGGAATCTTACAATCTTCTTATACCATGGTACCACACATATTTTACCAGGACAACACTGACCAGCAAATTATGGGTTTTCAGGTAATACCTTACAGGGCATACTTGTAAAGATAATTACAATAGTGTGTACAGTGTGAATACAGTGGTGTATTCTGTCAAACCCTTCTCTAAACCTTTTACAGTTCCACTTAGGGCTGTCAAGCGATTTAAAAATGTAATCTCAATTAATTGCATGATTAAAAATGTAATCATGATTAATCGCACAATTAAACAATAATAGAAAACCATTAAAATATTTTGGATGTTTTCTACATTTTCAAATATATTGATATCAATTACAACACAGAATACCAAGTGTACGGTGCTCACTTTATATTTATTTTTATTACAAATATTTGCACTGTAAAAGCAAAATAGTATTTTTCAATTCACCTAATACAAGTACTGTAGTGCAATCTCTTTATCATGAAAGTGGAACTACAAATGTAGAAATATGTACAAAAAATTGCATTAAAAATAAAACAATGTAATATTTAAAAGCCTACAAGTCCACTCAGTCCTATTTCTTGTTCAGCCAATCACTCAGACAAACAAGTTTGGTTACATTTGCAGGAGATAATGCTGCCTGCTTCTTGTTTACCACATCACCTGAAAATGAGAACAGGCATTCGCATGGCACTGTCATAGCTGACTTTGCAAGATATTTACGTGCCGGATGCGCTAAAGATTCATATGTCCCTTCAAGGCTTCAACCACCATTCCAGGGAACATGCGTCCATGCTGATGATGGGTTCTGCTCGATAACGATCCAAAGCAGAGTGGACCGATGCACGTTCATTTTCATGATCTCAGTCAGATGCCACCAGCAGAAGTTTGATTTTCTTTTTTGGTGGTTCAGGTTCTGTAGTTTCCACATTGGAGTGTTGCTCTTTTAAGTCTTAGAATCATAGAATATAAGGATTGGAAGGGACCTCAGGAGGTCATCTAGTCCAACCCCCTGCTCAAAGCAGGACCAATCCCCAATTAAATCATCCCAGCCAGGGCTTTGTCAAGCCTGACCTTAAAAACTTCTAAGGAAGGAGATTCTATCACCTCCCTAGGTAACACATTCCAGTGTTTCACCACCCTCCTATTGAAAAAGTTTTTCCTAATATCCAACCTAAACCTCCCCCACTGTAACTTGAGACCATTACTCCTTGTGCTGTCATCTTCTACCACTGAGAATAGTCTAGAAACATCCTCTTTGGAACCACCTCTCAGGTAGTTGAAAGCAGCTATCAAATCCCCCCTTATTCTTCTCTTCTGCAGACTAAACAATCCCAGTTCCCTCAGCCTCTCCTCAGTGGTGAAACACTGGAATGCGTTACCTAGGGAGGTGGTAGAATCTCCTTCCTTGGAAGTTTTTAAGGTCAGGCTTGACAAAGCCTTGGCTGGGATGATTTGATTGGGGATTGGTCCTGCTTTGAGCAGGGGGTTGGACTAGATGACCTCCTGAGGTCCCTTCCAACCCTGATATTCTATGATAAGTCATGTGTTCCAGACCCCTAATCATTTTTGTTGCCCTTCGCTGGACTCTCTCCAATTTTTCCACATCCTTCTTGTAGTGTGGTGCCCAAAACTGGACACAGTACTCCAGATGTGGCCTCACCAGTGTCAAATAGAGGGGAACGATCACGTTCTGAAAGCATGCTCCACACCTCGTCCCTCTCAGATTTTGGAAGGCACTTCAGATTCTTAAATCCTGGCTCAAGTGCTGTAGCTATCTTTAGAAATCTAACATCGGTTCCTTCTTTGCATTTTGTCAAATCTGCAATGAAAGTGTTCTTAAAATGAACATGTGCTGGGTCATCATCCAAGACTGCTATAATATGAAATATACAGCAGAATGCAGGTAAAAAACAGAGCAGGAGACGTATAATTCTCCCCCAAGGAGTTCAGTCACAAATTTAATTAACGCATTATTTTTTTAATGAGAATCATCAGCATGGAAGCATGTCCTCTGGAATGGTGGCCAAAGCATGAAGGGGCATATGAATATTGAGCATATCTGGCATGTTAATACCTTGCAATGCTGGCTACAAAAATGCCATGCGAATGCCTGTTCTCACTTTCAGGTGACATTGTAAATAAAAAGCGGGCAGCATTATCGCCCATAAATGGAAACAAACTTGTTTGTCTGAGCGATTGGCTGAACAAGAAGTAGGACTGAGTGGATTTGTAGGTGCTAAAGTTTTACATTGTTTTGTTTTTGAGTGCAGTTATATAACAAAAAAAATCTACTTTTGTAAATTGCACTTTCATGATAATGAGATTATATTACACTACTTGTACGAGGTGAATTGAAAAATACTATTTCTTCTGTTTATCATATTTACAGTGCAAATATTTGTAATCAAAAATAATGATATAAAGTGAGCACGGTACACTTTGTATTCTGTGTTGTAACTGAAACAAATATATCTGAAAATGTAGAAAAACATCCAAAATAGTTAATAAATTTAAAGGGGTATTCTATTGTTTAACCATGTGATTAAAACTGCTATTAATAGCAATTGATTTTTTAAATCAAGCTTAATTTTTTTGAGTTAATTGCATGAGTTAACGGTGATTAATCAACAGCCCTAGTTCCACTACATTCTTTTTTAAATGGGGAAACCAGAACTGGACACAGAAATCTATGACCATGGATATATATGAATTTATATAGTAGCATCATGATATTTTCTGACTGATTTTCAATCCCTTGCCTAATAGCTCCTAACATTCTGTTAGCTATTTTTAATCACTGCTGCACGTTAATATGGAGTTTTCAGAGAACTATCCAGAATGATTCCCAAATCTCCTTCTTGGATGGCAACAGCTCATTCAGACCCCAGTCACAAACTTTTTGAGATTCCTTTGTAACTCTTCCCAGTCTGCTTTGGACCTAACTCTCTTGAGTAATCTTCTTTTGTCTGCAAATGTTGACACCTCACTGTTTACTCCTTTTTCCAGATCACTCATGAATATGTTGAACAGCATTGGTCACAGTTCAGATCCCTGGGGGACCCCACTATTTACCTCTCTCCATTCTGAAAAGTGACCATTCATTCCTACCCTTTGTCTCCTGTCTTTTAACCAGTTACTGATTCATGAAAGGACCTTGCCAGGATCTCCTCTGGAGCCCTTTTTAAGGACTGGCATTACAGTAGCTACCTTCCAGCCATCTGGTACAGAGACTTCTTTCAGCGACAGTAGTTCTGCAATTTCATATTTTGCATGAACTCACCTGAGGTACCCAATCTGGCATGCAATCCCTGAACACGGTTACCAGATCAGTCCTTGGGGCTGGATGAAATGCATTGAGGTTGCTGAGGGAGTTGGCTGATGTGATTGCAGACCCATTGGCCATTATCTTTGAAAACTTGTGGCAATCAGGGGA
The DNA here is from genome assembly GCF_965152275.1 of Natator depressus. NCBI lineage: Eukaryota > Metazoa > Chordata > Testudines > Cheloniidae > Natator > Natator depressus. The sequence continues at coordinate 212,089,452 of NC_134234.1, read as the reverse complement.
GGTCCCAGATGACTGGAAAAAGGCAACTAGAGTGTCCATCTTTAAAAAAGGGAAGAAGGAGAATCCGGGGAACTACAGACCAGCCTTACCTTAGTTCCCAGGAAAATCATGGAACAGGTTCTCAAGGAATCCATTTTGAAGCACTTGGAGAAGAGGAAGGTGATCAGGAACAGTCAACATGGATTTGCCAAGGGCAAGTCATGCCTGACCAACCTGATTGCCTTCGATGATGAGATAACTGGCTCTGTGGATATGGGGAAAGTGGTGGACGTGATCTACCTTGACTTTAGCAAAGCTTTTGATACTGTCTCCCACAGTATTCTAGCCAGCAAGTTAAAGAAGTATGGATTGGATGAATGGACTATAAGGTGGATAGAAAGCTGGCTAGATCATCAGGCTCAATGCAAACTGATCAACAGGTTGATGTCTAGTTGGCAGCCGGGATCAAGCGGATTGCCCCATGGGTCGGTCCTGGGGCCGGTTTTGTTCAACATCTTCATTAATTATCTGGATGATGGGATGGATTCCACCCTCAGCAGGTTTGCAGTTGACATTAAGCTGGGGGGAGAGGTAGACATGCTGGAGGGTAGGGGTAGGGTCCAGAGTGACCTAGTCAAATTGGAGTATTGGGCCAAAAGAAATCTGATGAGGTTCAACAAGGATAAGTGCAGAATCCTGCACTTAAGATGGAAGAATCCCATGCATTGCTACAGGCTGGGGACCGACTGGCTAAGCAGCAATTCTGCAGAAAAGGACCTGTGGATTACAGTGGATGAGAAGCTGGATATGAGTCAGCAGTGTGCCCTTGTTGCCAAGAAGGCTAACGGCATATTGGGCTGCATTAGTAGGAGCATTGCCAGCAGATCAAGGGAAGTGATTATCACCCTCTATTCAGCACTGGTGAGGCCACATCTGAAGTATTACATCTGGTTTTGGGCCTCCCACTACAGAAAGTATGTGGACAAATTGGAGAGGGTCCAGCGGAGGGCAATGAAAATTATTAGGGGGCTGGGGCACTTGACTTACGAGGAGAGGCTGAGGGAAATGGGCTTCTTTAGTCTGCAGAAGAGGAGAGTGAGGGGGGATTTCATATCAGCCTTCAATTACCTGAATGGGGGTTCCAAAGAGGATTGAGCGAGGCTGTTCTCAGTGGTGGCAGATGACAGAACAAGGAGTAATGGTCTCAAGTTGCAGTGGTGGAGGTGTAGGTTGGATATTAGGAGAAACTCTTTCACTAGGAGGGTGGTGAAGCATTGGAATGTGTTACCTAGGGAGGTGTTGAAATCTCTATTGTTAGAGGTTTTTAAGGCCTGGCTTGACAAAGCCCTTGCTGGGATGATTTAGTAGGGGTTGGTTCTGCTTTGAGCTGGGGATTGGACTAGATGACCTCCTGAGGTCTCTCCCAACCCTAATCTTCTGTGATTCTATGATTCTATTAATTATTCTCCCTGCATCTCCCTTCCCCATCGAAAAATATTCAGTCCTTTGTGGAGAAGCTGGAAATGCCTTCAAGCCTCTGTTTCCCTGGCACCAGTGGGGGATGGGAGTGCTGAGCAGATTATTACTGATGCACTCTGGGCAACCCACATTTGATTCCCAGGCTCACTGGTGTAACCCCCTGCTTGCTCAGAGTGGTGCTCTGTCCCCATCTATTGCTGGGTAGGCCAGCTAGAGATCGATGAGTCTGCTACAGACTTGGTTAAGAGAGAGGTGTCTTTTACCTCATGCACTAGAAGCTCATACATTTAGCTCAGAGGTCCCAGTTTGATCCCCACTGCCGATGCCCCTGTTTGAGTTTGCTTTACACTGTTTTTTAGCTCTGGCTGTACCTAGCAACACTGGTTTGGGGTTCAATGACCTAGATGTTGGTGTCTTCACTGCTATCTGGGTGACACATCCCAGATTCCCTCCGGAGGTTCCATCACTATGCAGGGCGCTGGCAGGGCTGTGAGCACTTTACAGTCAGGTCTATTGTCCTAGGGTTCAGGGCTTGGCCCCGCCAGGCCCTTCAACAGTTTGGAGAAATCATGTTTCACTGAGAGTGACTCAAACAGTTCTTGTGGAGATGGCCCTGTCTAGAAATGGCCATGTGTGTAACTCAAACATGCCACGATGTAGTGAAACAGTGCTTTGTTTTCTAGGATCTGTATTTACCAACCTGCCAAACACTGTACATATCTGTTTGTTATCTCATATGTCTATGCTGATCAGGATTGCAAAGAGAAAAAAATCTGGATCTGTGAGAAAGCAGCCATCCAGATGAGGTTAAAGACAATCAATAGTGGGAAGTGTGGTTTATCAGTATGAAATGATTATTTATCAGCCGTGGGAAGATCCTCTGTTTGCTCTGCATTGTTAGTTTTTTGGTTCTTCAAAGTTTTCAGATGGTGATTTAAATAGGTGTGTAGTCAGAGTCCAAATCAGAGTCTCCATTTGCGTTGTTTTTAGGACACCTCTGTTAAAAACTACATTACTTAGGGAACACACATAGGGTGTTACCCGCAAAGTCTGTCAATCCAGCTCTGAAATGTGCCATGGATACCAAATTGAAACTTGCAAATCCTGACAAATTATAAAGCTATTGAACTGAAATATGGAAAGAACTATAGGGTCACATCTTGTTCATCCCCTGGAAGCCCAGTATATGATTGTCTCCCATTGTCTATTTGCCAGAGATTTGTCTATTGCAGATTTAACTCAGGTGATGAGTTTTCAACCACTTTCATTCAGGAGTCTATTCTGCCAAAAATTTCCTGATCGCTAACCCTAAACATTTCTATTTCCCTCATTTTTTTCACACATCTAGTAAACCCTCCAACAACCCTAAACAAATTCCTCTGACCCTCTGTACATACCTATAGAAGGTGGCAGTATCCCTACTACTCAGTCATAACTTAGCCAAATTATGAATATGTAGCTCTTTAAACTTTCTTCATAATTCAAATCCCTCCAGAATCTTAAACATTTTGTGAGAAATGAAGATTTAGAAAGTACTCTGATAGTCATTTTCAGATGATTAGTTCTTTAGTTTGCATCTTGTAATACTGTAAGACATAATGAAGGACCCTCTAAATAGAGTGGATAGAAAACCTCTGTAACTCATGGCCTCAGGCTAAAAGAGTTAAATATTATGGCTGGATTTTAAAACAAATTGAATAATTTTAGGGTTATCATAATGTTCACAGTCATGTAATTGGCAAAAAGCATAATAAATGGATTTCTGTGATGAACGTTTCTTGGGGTTACTCCTGAAACCACTCAGAAATTTCAGGCAATGAAGAAAGTTGCCACTGTCTCATATGATGTTGATTCTGGACTGGAACGTGCACAGTCCCCCTGGGCTCAAGAGACTGCACTGGCTGCCAGGCTCAATTCAAAGTGTTAGTGTTAGTCTGAAAAGATCATTTTGATTTGGATGCTTTGCACCATACTGATCAACCCTTTCCTTTGTTTTATTCCAGTGCATGAGGTAGAGCGTAACATGTGAGCTGACAGTCCCCAGATCCATTCAGCTAGGTTTGCAGGATTCTCACTGAAAGGCTCTCCTCTCTGAAATGTACTGCCTCGCAGATCCAACTGAGGACTCCTCTGCACAGATGTTGCACTGGTGTATCTGGGGCAGAGTCAGCCAATGTGGTGTCTTGCTGTTAAAAGTTGGGGTGGGTCTTAAATGTAGATTTTAGTTCAGTTGAATTTTGTACTATTTGTATTGTACTCTTTTTAAAATGTTGCATGCTTTATCTCCTGTGTTATTTTTATACTACTGCATGTGGTTCAATCAGTTTAAGGGCCTTTTCTGTATAGTACATGTGCTTTGATCTTTGGTCAGGTGTCATTTAAAAATTTGAATAAAAATAGTATCTTTTACTTCCAGGGCACCCTCTGTCTGAAGAATAGAAAACTCTTGTGTGTTCTTGTGAAGAGGGAGACCAGTTGGGGTGCACCATGTAACAGGCCCTAGTTTCAGGTGGAGTTGGGTAGTAGCAAGAGACTTTCACCATGGGAGCTTTGATTCCGGATGTCTGCTCCCCCTCCCTAGATCAGAAAGAGTAGAGGTCACCCTGGTATGGTCACCAACCCAGGGCTCTTACTAACTGACATGATCTACTCTTGAATACATTTGTTTCTTGATTAAATGAACTTTAACCAAGGGCCCCAAATTCTCTTTTCATTAATGTTTACACAAACAAAACAGCAGGATCATAAAAGGAAGAGGAAGGTAACATGAACAATGCTGAATAGAAGTGCAATCCAGCAGTTGCAAACATTGTCATGAATACATTTACACTTTTTGTTGGTGATGACAATTATAATTCTGAAAAAGCCACTTCCAGTAGATATGAGGATCTCAAGGATTAGGGCATATGCATAACACTCATGCTGTGGCAATTTACACTCCGTGGGTCACATTTTCAAGGGTTTCTTTGCAACACTTGAGTCTGGAAACCTGATTTCAAAAATAAAGTTAGACTCTGCAGAATCTGAATATACACAAAGGCCACCAAATACATCAAATGGGCCAGTTCCAGTCCACGGGCCAGTGTTCAATGTACCTGAACTACAGTACACATCTTCCTCAAATAAACAACAACAGGAAAACACATGCCATGTCACGTGAGATGTACTCCATTCCATTCATACATCCTCCTGGCGACTCTAAGCAGCAGAAACTTCGTATTAAAAGTGAATATTAAAAGGGAATCTTCTGATTGCTGCATTGGTACAAATCAGGTTCTTTGTAGCAAGGAGGGGATTGTGGAGGAGAACAACAATGAATACCCATCCTTAATCTGTCTTTTCTGTAACAACATGGCAGAGTCTTAAAAGGGGGCCATTTTTAGACTCTGGTCTCTGATCTTCCATCCTTGTCTTTTTTGGCTTAAAGTGAGGGGGAATGAAGAAATCCACTCATAAAACTTCTGATGGCTTGTCTAGTATGGTCTTCCCAGGAGAACTGCACTGGACCAATTGGGTATGAAGTACCATTTGTATGTCCAATGTTCATTGTCTATCCAGAAGGCATAGCGTGTGCATGTGGCTTTTGACACCATAAAGTTCATTTCCATTCATTCAGTTCTGATTTTCCAGGTATTTTCAGATCACACTGTCTAGCTTGTGGGTAGATGATGCCTTTCATGTGCCTAAATTTTAATTTTATCTCATGTCATTCCAAACAATAAGATTCTACTGGAAATCCATTTGGAGGAGATTTTCAAAGCAGTCTAGGGAATTTAAAGACACACATTTGAATGGAAGATGTGTATCTAAATCCCCCTAGATCAACATGAAAATCTCAGGTGTCATTTTTCTGTACTGAGAGAGATGTGGGTTAAGATGTAATCAGCAAGTCCATTATAATTTATCTTTGCCACACAGGGCTAAATTTCCAAAAGCGCAGTTTTACTTTGAAAGGTGAATATAAAAAGACAACTTCTTATGGAATGCACCTGCTTCCTGTGGATATTTAAAGCCATGCTCTTGGTCTTAGGAATAGAAACAAGCTGTTGATTTTTTGTCCTGTTCACCCTGCAGAGACAGACCAGCCCTGGGAAAGGGAGTTGGATTTCATCCCTTTAGAGCAGACATGCACTTTAAAGTATCATTTACCTCCACCTTCCTCATCTTAATATCTGTTTGTATATAAATAACTTCATCATTTCACTTTCCCAGTGACTGCCAGTAAAGTTATTGTATGATCACCCAACTAACTAACTAATTAAATAAAATAAACACCACGTCCTTATGTTGGTGGGATAGTGATAACTCCCAGTGTTGGTCCCACTCTGTTAATTGCATCACCTGTGCTCAGAAAGAGAATTGGCCTATATCTCTGAAAGGTCTCTCAATGCAGACTCTTTCTTCCCAAGTGGCTGTCACTAGCCATGCTGCTGATAGGAAGAGAGAAGCAAAGATACTTGTGCTTCAAGCAGAAGAGGTAAGTGCTGAAGAAGGAACTAACTTCTTCTCCTACACATAGTTTACTTTTTGTTCTCCAAACTGCAGTTTTGATGATGTTGCAAATCCTCACTGAAGCTACTTTGTCAGGTTCTCGGGGATAGATGAGATATAAGAATCTGGACAGTGTCCTGCATAATATCTCATATTGTCTATATTTTCTCATCTGTAACTTGATGAATATTTTAAACCTCACTTCTTTAAGGAAACCATAATGCCTGCTGGAGTGAATTCCTCTTGGAGAAAATTACTGTTTCTCAGAGAAGGTTAACTCTCTTCTTACTGGAAAGAGGAAATATGGATGTGAGTGGCAGTGTAAATGTGAGTCAAGAGCTACAAGAGGGGCAGAGTTCTCAGCTCACAAAGGGTGACTGTCATGGGGCCCCTGATTTGGGTGGAACCTCAGCATAGGTCATGCCCCCTTTTTTTGCTTAACTGTCAGGGAGCACAAAGCAAACCACAGACACTGGCTGTGTAGGCCATCTGGCTTGCTGGGAAGTGTAGGCAGAGAACTGTGCAGCCTGGAAAAACCCCTGTCTGCAGGGAGAGAGATGGAATTCTCTGCCGAAGGGCTGTGTTTTCTTCAGATTTTGCAAAGAGAAATAAGTGGAGGGCAGATGAGCCAGAAGGGAGGTAGAGGAAGAAAGAGAGGGGGACAATTCCTCAGTCAAAGGGGAATATTTTTCTTTTGTAACATCCTGTCAGCGGAAGTTCTTGGCCACTCTGCTCTGATATCCGGGTTGCGTCATTTGTATCTACCAATGCATTAAAAAAGGAGCCCTCGCTAAAACAGCAGATCTTGCTCCTTGCTCAAAAGCTGCAGAACCTGAAACATGCTATAACTTTTTGATTTGAAATATAAGCTTCCCTCTTCACCAGCTATGACAGAGGAAATAACATACGCGAATCTGGAATTTAGTAAATCGTATGCACTGGAAAATGTCGCAAAGCCTGATGCTCCTGAGGAAAAAGGTACAATCTCTGTGGGGCTTTTTAGTTATTGTGCTAAAAGTAGCTGGGCTGGGAAGCGCTCTCAACCTAATCTTAGGCAGAGTGGGCCAAATTTGCTCCTCTAACTCTACTCTTGGTAGAGTCACACCAGTGGTGAATTTGTCCTGTTTTATTGTCATTATTAATTAACAGAAGTGTGGAAGCATGCACATTGGTGTTCAAAGCGTGAGGGAGATGCTGTCTGTACCCTGAAGATTTTCTTATATAGGGAACCAATCCTGGAAACACCAACTGCTGAGAGTAATACTTTTTGCCATGAGTAGTCCTATTCACTTGGATAGATTACCCATAGGAATGAGCAGTATGCCAGGCATAAGTGTTTGTGGGATCAGGCTCTAGAGAACAGTTTGACATGCTAGAGAAGATATTGTGTCATCAGTTCATAATCATTTCTGCAGAATCATCCATGGCACGATGCAGCCTAGATTAGGATTTTAAAATTCTCAAACTCTGGTCCATGGGGAGCAGAAAATCTTTGTTTGCTTTCATGGTTGACCTGCTCCAGGTTGCGTCTTTCTCATGGGAGATTGTAACATTTGGTGACAAATTATAACTCGCGTTTCTGGAGCAGAGTGTTTGTGTTGTCTCCATGTGAGGGGGTGAACACAGCCAGAGAAGAGGGAAACACTTTAAAGAGTCAAAGCTGCATTTTAAAAAAGAGACCAAGGTGACATTAGTAAGCGGAAGAAAAAACCCTCAAAAGCCAAACCCCAGTTTGTGGAACCTTTTCCCAAAACAATGAATGAGAGTTTATTTAATCAAAACACATATAAATCAGGACATTGGTTTGCTGTGGCCTCCTGATCAATTCAACCACAGAGCCCCCGTGCTGTTCTCTGCAGCAGCGTTTGCAGTCAGCAAACCCAGAGTAATTGAAATCGAAAACTACTTCCCTTTTCTGGTTAACTGTCAAAGAGGACAAAGCGTTTTGCCTTCAGGCTCAAGCTGGGGGCTGTAGCTTGGTGAGGAAGGTGGAAGTTTATTTCATCTTTACATTCAAATACATGTCAGATTATTTAGCAGTTTTGCCATCTTTCTGAAAGTAGCAATTACCAGACGGCATCAGTGTGTTCTCAGCCCTGATTCCTGGCTGAGGCAGAGGAGCACACAGCATGATTCAGGAGGGGAATATGCAAAGTAGCTTTAAGCCACCTTTGTGTTATTCCTGATCCTGGGCCAGCTGTGCTTCAGACCAGTCCTCTGGTACCAATTAGAGCAGTCTGAAGGCTGCTCCAACTTGCTCCAGTTGCTAGTGACCATAAATGACCATTGGAGCAGCTAGGGATCACCTGAGTTCAGGAAAGCCCCAGCTGTGCCTTCTTTTCTGGAGCCACTATTTTACATCAGCCATAAGGAGGGGAGTTATTACCAGAGCAAATACACTGGTATGATCCTCCTGGGCCGGCTATGCCGCTGTGTCCCAGAGGTGCTGTGCATAGGGGTCACAGCACAGTTAAGGATCTGGGCCATTTAAGGATTGTAAAGTGCCCAGAACCTTGGCTGGAAAAACAAAGAGAAACAAAGAAATCCTGTTTCTGATACTGACCAATGTCGAAGGCTTTAGAGGAAGATTTCAAAGTCAGGCCCCAGGAGGATGTTGTAAGCAGACACACAGATCTTTCAGTGCTCTCTGGACACACACTGATTGCAGCCAGCTTCTTCGAAGCATCTTTTGAGGAGGGCATTGCCACTCTTTGGGTCTATTCTGTTCCCTCATTCCCAACCCAGCCTCCTCTGACATTTAAAGTGAACTTCCTTTTCTTCGGAGTGCCCAGGAAAGGTAATGTCCACTGACACTTACTATAACCACTTCCAGGAACTTGACTGTGTTCTGTCTTTCTAGCAATCTAATTGCATTGAATTCAGTGGGGTTAGTCCTCATTTGCACCAGTGCCTGTGGGAGGAGAAGTGGAGCCATATTTATTTTCAATAAAAGCAAAGTTTATTTTGCCTCCAATAGAGAGTAAAGAGAAAAACCACAAAGTAAATAGAAGGGGCCAGATCCTCAGTTGTGCCAAAGCTCTATTCAGTGCAGCTGAGAAAGGAGGAGATAAAGGAGAGCTGAAGCCACATGTGCTGATTCTGAGGTCAATGGGGAAGGCCTATTCCTTAGTGTAATTTATAGCAGCCTCGGAAATTCTCTAAATTATGCCTGGCTGCAACAGTCCCCAAAGGGCTGCCTCATAGTGGTGATCACTGAAATTCAGGGGCACTCTGGCAAAGAGGGCTAGACTTTGGGTTGTGGTTGGCCACTGAGGCAGGTGCGAGTCCCAAAACCTGCTGTTAACCTCCCCGGAAGGGGGTAAGTCTGGAGTAGTGCGCACTGCTGGAGGGCAGTGTCCTGAAGTGGATAGATAAATAAAATAAATAAAATAAACACCACGCCCTTATGTTGGTGGTATAGTGATAACTCCCAGTGTTGGTCCCACTCTGTTAATTGCATCACCTGTGCTCAGAAAGAGAATTGGCCTATATCTCTGAAAGGTCTCTCAATGCAGACTCTTTCTTCCCAAGTGGCTGTCACTAGCCATGTTGCTGATAGGAAGAGAGAGAAGCAAAGATGCTTGTGCTACAAGCAGAAGAGGTAAGTGCTAAAGAGGGAACTAACTTCTTCTCCTATGCATAGTTTACTTTTTATTCTCCAAAGTGACATTTTGGTGATAATGCAACTCATCACTGAAGCTACTTTGTTAGATGTTCACATACCACCGGGATAGGTGAGGTATAAGAATCTGGACAGTGTCCTGCATAATATCTCATATTGTCTATATTTTCTCATCTGTAACTTGCTTAATTTTTTAAGCATCACTTCTTTAAGGAAACAACAATGTCTGCTGGAGTAAATTCCTCTTGGAGAAAATTACTGTTGGATGCTTTCTCAGAGAAGGTTAACTCTCTTCTTACTTGGACAGAGGAAATATGGATGTGAGTGGCAGTGTAAATGTGAGTCAAGAGCTACAAGAGGGGCAGAGTTCTCAGCTCACAAAGGGTGACTGTCATGGGGCCCCTGATTTGGGTGGAACCTCAGCATAGGTCATGTCCCCTTTTTTTGCTTAACTGTCAGGGAGCACAAAGCAAACCACAGACACTGGCTGTGTAGGCCATCTGGCTTGCTGGGAAGTGTAGGCAGAGAACTGTGCAGCCTGGAAAAAACCCCTATCTGCAGCGAGAGAGACGGAATTCTCTGCTGAATTTAAACACTAATTTAAAGGTTGGGACACTCGGAATTTTGGTTAATAACTAAAATAATTTCAGAGAGTGTTTTCTTCTTTGATCAGTCCAAATGAATTACCTGTACTTGCAAACACTTAATCACATCAGTAATTCACCTGGGCTACTCATTTGAGTAAAGATAATATTGTGCAAAGCATTTGTAGAATTGGGCTCTATTGGAACACAGGTTGACATTTGGATAATTTAAATTTAATTTTCCTTCTCTATGTTACTAACAACTGAGATGATGAAAATGTTAATGTCTATAATATTTTTCAGTTAATTGGAGGGAGAAACAAAACAAACCCCATATTATGGCCTGATTCTCAGTCACCCTAAGGCTGGTTTACACCAATCTGAAAGTGCAAAGACATCTTAAAGTAGGTGTAAATTTCATCCACACTCACTTAAAGATCCTTTACACTGCCAGAGTGGTGTAAGGTGGTCCTACTGTAAATGAGAATCAGTCCTATTTCTGTTAGCAATTCAGATTGTGACATCATTTACAATCTGCTCCTGATCCACATGTTGTAGCCCTTGTTTCATTTTACAATGGTGTACATCCCACATCTGCATTCCCACATCTAATCCAAACTCTCTGGAATCTCTCAGTATCACTGAGTACTTGACCACCTCCCCAGGGGAGTCTGTTTCTGTGTCTCAGTTGCTCTGGCTGTTACAAAACTTGCCCTAATGCTGTATGGTCAGGAGCAGTGGGAATCCCTGTGGCCCAGAGAAATACAGTGGATCTCTCTGGTGCACCAGATAACACACCTGGTGCTCTGTCTGCTAGGAGGGTGCAGCATGCACTGTCTTCCAAGGCTAGCCAGTTCCTTCCCTCCTTCCTGTCCCCTTTCAGAGCCTTACACTACAGGGCGTGCTAGAAAGGAGCATTCACTGCACTGAGAAGAGTGCAGGGTCTACAATTTTTGCTGGCCCTTATGGAGGAGACACAAAAGCCAGCACACATGTTGCATCCTCCTTTTACCTTCTTGTGCAGCCTCAAAACCTGTCCCTTTGCCTGAACTTTTCCTTGTGTCAAATACTATCCCCTTAGGCCTAGACAAGCAAGATTCCAGGAATGTTAATAAAGCTGAAGTCTCACATATCAGAGCACAAGCAGTGGTTCCCAGGCATTGGCCCTGATCCCTGGAGCACTCCTTGCTCTTTCTGACCTGAAATGGTAGAAACCAGGTGCCAGATGATGTAAATTGGACTATAAATCAATTATCAATACACTGATTTATACCAGCCAAGGATCTGGGCCCAAGTACCTGGACTTGGGCTTCTGCATGGTCACATTGAACTCTAACTCCTGGGGCCTGAACCTAGTATCTGGAGCACTCTCAGCACCCTGTGGCAAGCGACAAGGACTGAGAATTGATCCCAAGCCTGCTGCTGGACTGTGCAGAGTGCTAACCCCTACGACATGCATCTGGTCATAACAGAACGTGACCATAATGCTGTGAAAATCCTGTATTCAACCCCAAATATGAATCCTGACCCTGCAGTTCTGCAGAAACAAGTTGCCTCTTTAAAAACCAAAGCACAGAATTTACACAGACAGATGTTGCAAAGAGAAATAAGTGGTGGGTAGATGGGTGAGAAGGGAGGCAGAGGAAGAAAGAGAGGGGGACTGTTCCTCAGTCAAAAGGGAACATTTCTCTTTTGTAACATCCTGTCATAGGAAGTTCTGGGCCCTCTGCTCTGACATCCGGGTTGCATCATTTGTATCTACCAATGCATTAAAAAGGAGCCCTCTCTAAAATGACAGATATTGTTCCTCGCTCATCTGCTGCAGAACCTTGAATGTGCCTTAACTTTTTGACTTGAAATATAAGCTTCCCTCTTCACCAGCTATGACAGAGGAAATAACATATGCGGATCTGGAATTTAATAAACCTTATGCACTGGAAAATATCCCAAAACCTGCCGCTCCTGAGGAAAAAGGTACAATCTCTAAGGAGCTTTTTTGGTTATTGTGCTTAAATTAGCTGGACTGGGAAGTACTGTGAACCTAATCTTAGGCAGAATGAGCCAAATTCACTCCTCTAAATCCATTACTGTCAGTAGAGTTACACCAGTGGTGATTTTCTCCTTTTGTTTTATTGTCATTATTAATTAACAGAAGCACAGAAGCATGCACTGTGCAGTTCAAAGCATGGAGGGAGATGTTGTCCCTCCCCTGAATATTTGTATAATGTAAGGACCCCTGCAAACACTAACTGCTGAGAGCACTTTCTACCATGAGTAATCCTATTGACTTGAATGGGATTACCCATGGAAGTGATCAGTGTGCAAGGTAGTGTTTGTGGGATCAGGTTCTAGAGTAGAGTTTGAGAGTCTAGAGGACATATTGTGCCATCCATGGGGATTTTGGCAGAATCAACAATGGCAGGATGTTGCCCTAGATTAGGATTTTATAGTTGTCAAACTCTGGTCTATGGGGGAAATAGAATCTTAGTTCTCTTTCATTTTTGACCTGCTTCCTTCTCACGGGAGGTTGTAACATTTGGTGACAAATGATAACACACTTTCACAGTATAGAGCGTTTGTGATGTCTCCACGCGAGAGGGTGAACAGAGCCAGAGAAGAGGGAAATACTTTAAATAGTCAAAGGTCCTTTTAAAAAAGAGACCATGGGAATATTTGTAAATGCAAGAAGAAAAAAAAAAGGCTTAAAACACAAACTCTGTTTCACGGAGCCTTTTTCTGAAACAATGAATGAGAGATTAGTTAAATACAAAACTCTCCAGACAGAACTTTTGTTTGCTCTGGCTCCCTGACCAGTTTGGACCTCAGAGCCCCGGGCTGATCTCTGCAGAAGGGCTTGCATTCAGCTAGGGAAACCTCAGATCCCGAGTGAATCAAACTGAAACCACTTTCTTTTTTCCTTATCTGTCAGAGACCACATGTGATGCTGTCAGGCTCCAGCTTGGGGCTGTACCTCGGTAGGGAAGGTGTAGGTTATTTTGCCTTTACATTCAGATAAATGCCAGATTATTTAGCAGTTTTGTCATTTTTAGGAAAGTAGCAATCACTAGACGGCATCAGTGTGTTACAGGCCCTGATTCCTGGTTCAGGCAGAGGCGCACACAGCATGATTCAGGAGGGGAATGTGCAAGAATGTCTGTAAACCATCTTTGTCCTATCCCCAATCCTGGGCCAATTGTGCTCTAAGCCAGTCCTCTGGTATCAATTAGAGCAGTCTGAAGGCTGTTCCAACTTTGCTGCAGGTGCTCGTGACCATAAATGGTCATTGGAGGAGGAGCAGTTGGGGATCACCAGTTCAGGGAAACCCCAGTGGTGTCTTCTTTTCTGGAGCCACCACTTTACACCAGCCATAGGGAAGGAAGTTAGCATCAGAGCTATTACACTGGTGTGACCCTCCTCTGCCAGCTATGCCACAGTGTCCCAGAGGTGCTGTGCATAGGGGTCACAGCAAAGTTAAGGATCTGGGCCATTTAAGTATTCAAAAGTGCCCAGAACCTGGGCTGACAGGCAAAGAAAAAGAAAGAAATCCTGTTTCTGACACTGACCAGTGTCAAAGATTTCAGAAGACGACATAATAGTCTGCCTTCAGGAACGTGTTGTAAGGCGGCACACAGGTTTCTCAGTGCTCTCTGGACACACATTGATTGTTGCCAGATTCTTTGCAGCATCTTTTGAGGAGGGCAGTGCAACAGTTCAGAGATGGACCTGTTGCAAGTTGTTCAGCCAGCTCATCTGGTGAGGAGGGAGTGGTCGGGGGGGTGAGGGGGAGGCTCACAGGACAGGGGCCTGATGGAGAGGTGCAGAGAGCTGGGGGGAAGGGCAGGCAGGGAGAACCCTCCTGAAGAACCCACTGGAGGAAGGCCTGAGAGACAGGCAGTAAGGCTGCCCTCACCTCCTGGAGTATACAAAAGAAAGTATTTCTTCACGCAATGCACAGTTAACCAGTGAAACTCTTTGCCAGGGGATTTTGTGAAGGCCAAGACTATAACAGGGTTAAAACAAGAACTAGATAAATTCATGGAGCATAGGTCCATCAAAGACTATTATCCAGGATGGTCAGGGATAGTGTCCCTAGCCTCTGTTTGCCAGAAGCTGGGAATGGGCAGCAGGGGATGGATCACTTGATGATTACCTGTTCTGTTCATTCCCTCTGGGGCTGCTGGCATTGCCACTGTTGGAAGACAGGATACTGGGCTAGATGGACCTTTGGACTGACCTCGTATGGCTGCTCTTATGCACCGTTGAACTTGAGGGATGGAGAGCCCCATGTGCTGGCCAAGCGACAGGGGTCCAATTGTTTTACTCCAGGAGGTCTCCCCGATTCTGGTGATACCTGTCAGGACCAACTTCTGGCTCACAAAGGGGGACTCCGCCACCTGCACACTGAGCTGGGGGTTGTGTAGCAGAGGCTCTGCAAAGAGGTCCTCCCTCTTGGAGGCCACCATGGACCTGGTCATCAAGTCCAGCTTCCAGGTCCTGAGGATGTCCCAGTAGAAGACCGGCAACTCAGACAGGTCTTGCAGAAGACCCCTCAGATGGAGGTAGAAGAGCTGAAGGTTGTATCAGAGCCCTCAGAGATGGTGGAGGAAGGCGTGCACCAGAAAACTCTACACTGGAGTACCTGCACCATAAAGGAGTCTCTGCAGGGCCTGAAGGTGTAGACATGGACCTTACTGCGAAGGCAGGGCAGGTCCTGTCCACCCTCTCCCAGGAGGAGACTCAGGACCCCCACAGAGACCCAGTGCAGCTTCAGCCAAAAGAACTCCAAAATTTTCTTCTGGAGTCAGGCCAGGATACCTGGGGGCTGGCTTAGGGTGTTGAGCCGGTGCCAGAGCATCCCCCTCCTCTGTAAAGTAAGGGAAAGAACCCTAGTTAGTCAGCTCCACACCTGGGAGTAATTAACTAATTGTCTCCTGCCCAGAAGAGGCAGAGCTAGCTAGGCTTTAAAAGTAGACTGAGGGAGCTCAGTTGGGGGAAGAAACTGCAGAGGAGGCAGGTCTCTCTGGCAGAAAGAAGTCATGGGATAAGTTTTATCAGATAGGGTACAATGGCGGAAGAACAATACAGGATCAGGTTAGGCTTCTGCAGGGGAAGCCCTGTGTAAAGGCCAACAAGGGTCTGTGCTGACCATCTGTAGCCCCTGCAGTAGAAGAGAGTCTGTTGGAAACTTGTGTAGCTGCAGCCCTTTCCAAGCAGACCTTTCACCATTTCTGAATCTGCCCTATCAGAAGATGGCTCAGTGTCTTTGTGGGTATGTGGGAACCAAGAAGGAAGGAAGAAGGAAGGAAGGAAGAAGAACAAAGCAGCAAAATAAGGCATTTCCAGAATGCAGAGCTTTTAGTCACTGAATTCATTATTAGTTTTCATAGATTCCAAGGCCAGATAGGACCATTATGAGCATCTAGTCTGACCTCTTACATAGCACAGGCCATAGAACTTTCCAAAAATAATTCCTAGAACAAATCTTTTAGGCCATGTCTACGCTATGACTTATGTCGTTCAGGGGTGTGAAAAAACCACCCCCTGAGCAACATAAGTTTTGCCAGCATAAGTGGTAGTGTGCACAGTGCTATGTCAGTGGGAGAAATTCTCCCACGGACATAGTTACCACCACTGATGGAGGTGTTTTTATTAAGTTGACAGGAGAGCACTCTCCCCTTGGCATAGAGCAGCTACACGAGCAATCTTTCAATGGCGCAGCTGCATCGGCACAGACGTAAGCTCGCTAGTGTAGACATGGCTTTGGAAAAAACATCCAATCTTCACTTAAAAATTGTCAGTGATGGAGTATCCACCACACCCCTGGGTAAATTGTTCCAACAGTTAATTACTCTCACCATTAAAAATTTACAATTTATTCCCAGTCTGAATTTGTCTAGCTTCAACTTTCAGGCATTGGATCATGTTATACCTCTCTCTGAAAGATTAAAGAGTCCATTATTAAATACGTGTTCCCCATGGAGGTACTTATAGATTATAATCAAGTCACCCCTTAGTTAAGATAAAGAGATTTTACTCCTTGAGTCTATAACTATAAGACATGTTTTCTAATCCTTTAATCATTCTCATGGCTCTTCTCTGAACCCTCTCCAATTTATCAACATTCTTCTTGAACTGTGAGCACCAGAACTGGACATAGTATTCCATCAGCAGTCACACCAGTTTCTGTTTAACATTCTCCAGAGATACAAGTGGAATGGGAAAGAGTGTACTCACCATATGATGAGACGGCATCATCTGTTTTCCCCCCAAATACAGCACAGAAATATATATTAGCATGTCTGCCTTTTTTGCATTATTATTGATAATTCTATCATATCCATCTATCAATGGACCAATACCATTGTCAGGATTCTTTTTGTTCCTAATATATTTTTAAAAACTCCTTCTTATTGTTCTTATTTCTGCTGCCCTAGATATCTCCCTGTGTCCTTTGACTTCCCTTATCAATTTTCTACAATTGGTAAATTCTGATTTATATTAATTACTATCAATTCCCCTTTATTCCATTTGCTATGTATTTAATTATTATTATTTTTTACAGCTGCCTTTAATTCTACTCTAAACTAGGGTTTTTTTTAAACTTTGCACAGCCTTCTTCCTCAATTGTGGGCTTATGGCATTGGGGACATCTAGTAAGATGTTGTTTAAAGATTCCCAATTATCATTCAATTTTTTTCTGATTAAATTCTTCCTCCCAGCTGGTTTGGATTTGGTTTATAATTGTTTTCAGCATTGTGAAATTGGCCCCACTAAAGCACCAATTATATATATTACTGGTCTGGACTTTTTTCTGCTGTTTCTGCAGGGCGCCCCACTTCATCCCCCACATGGCGTCTGGCTGCCCTGACTTTCCTCACATTGTGCTTGGCATTGCTGGTAGGGCTATTAGCCCTGGGGATTGTGTGTAAGTATCAATACTTTTTTATCTGGTGAATTTGATACAGGTAAAAGATGCTAGTTTTCTATCCATCCCCTGTCGTCTGAAGTTGTTGATTTAACCATCGCACAGGTACAGCATGAGCAGTGGTAATGCAAGCTTTCCAGACACACTATCACCCATTAATGACAGGTTTCAGAGTAGCAGCCGTGTTTCAGCTGTAGCTCATGAAAGCTTATGCTCAAATAAATTTGTTAGTCTCTAAGGTGCCACAAGTCCTCCTTTTCTTATCACCCATTAATGTACTTTACCTTGGTTGAGCTCCAGAGTAGTGTTATTGCTGCAAGTGACAATTTCTGTAGCCCATTCACTCCTTAACCTCTCTACTTAAATTGCCAAAGGGAAGACTTTTTGTGACATCAAGTTATGATGCTGTTTTTTGTGATATGGAAACCTATCCCATTAGGAACTGGATGACATCCACTAATTCATTTCACACTGAACACTTATAAGGTGGGGATGTTTTTCAGTTACTACTGACCTGCAGTGGATATCAATTGGTGACAAAAAGGTGAAAGGCTCTGTATCTCATTAAAAAGCCAGCTCATTTTATTTAAAATTTATTTTAAAATAGAAAAATTACACTAAACCTGTAATGCCAATACTAAGGGTTACTACCCAAAACCAGGCACAAAATTTAAACCAGACAAATAGAATAACCAAAAATTTTAAAAAACAGATGACTGGCACCAGACTCCTTGTTGTTTTTGTGGATACAGACTAATACGGCTACCCCCGGATACAAAAATTAAAAGAGGACAAAGACAGGAATAATTTTGATTTGTAAATTATGAGAATACAAAATGCTTTTTGTGAATTTCAGTTTTTCAGGTTTCCAGTGACTTCCAGAAACAGATTGGAAACCTCAAGCAAAACCAGGAAACTCTTCAAACACGTTTCTCAAAAAGGCTGCAAGACATGAAAGACAACTTGTGTCTGAAAGGGGAAGAAAATAATAATAATAATAATGGTAAATAGGATTGTTATGCAAATTGACTCCTGTCCTTTATTCCAGAATAGATACAGGTTGGGCAACGGTTGTACAATTTCACCTATTCTCTTCCAATTACACCCCATTAAATGACCTCTATACCTGCACTGAAAAGGATGACCACTAACTGCATGCAATTAGCAGAGAGGTGAGGTACAAGGGAATTCCTCCTTCATGAGCCATTCAGCCCTTGTTTTCTCTGTTCAAATGGCTAAGAAAGCAAATAATTAATGCCAGTTATTATTGTGCTTTTGTGATGCTGACACCTTCCTCCTAGTAACTGAACTGGTACTATCCGACTGATTTCACATGAGCCATAAAACAGTATCAGATGGTAGCTGTCCAATAGTGATGTTGCTTAGTGGTCTGTATAACAGCTTGGAAGATTAAGGATCAACTTTCATTCAGTTCCTCTAAGACTGGGTCATGAAGTGTGAAAGAAGTAGCATGTTCAGAGTCTGGAGAAGCAGGAATGCTTTATATCACTCAGCAATAGAGCTGGGCAACTTTTTTTTTTTAATAGTAAATCATCAAAGGGGTGTCCAAAATTACTCGTCAATTTAGGTTGAAGTCAGACAAATTAAAAAATAAGGAAAAAAATTAAAAAGTCAAATAAAAAAGTTTATTTTTATTTATTTATATCTGTCCAGAAAGTATAAGAGGACTGGACAGGTATTTCCCAAATTGTTTTGGCAAAAAAAATTAAAATAAAAAATTCAGGCTAGATAAACACAAGAATTTAGGTGCCATTCACAAAAGCAGAGTGATTCACAAAAGCAGAGCATGACTGGGAGAATGATTACAGTTTAGGTGCTAGGGCCCTCACCTGTGATGATGTAGTTTAAGTCCCTGCTCCAAATATTTTTTAATTATTTATACAAAGTGGAATGTCTTCCACAAAATAGACTAAGAGAAACTCATCCAAGAATAGTCTCTAGCTCACTCCCATGGGATAGAGGAGATAGAGGTTCATATCAATGCATCGGCGAAGGAAACCCAAATATCCCCTCCAAATGAATGCCCTACCTGCCGAGGTAAGGGTTCTAAGAGGGCCTCCTCCTCTGGCCATTTTCTCAATCTAGTCCTTTAAAAATGTCTGGAAACAAAACATTGTGGGATGAAGGAAACATTTTGTTCAACCCCAAACTGACTCTTTAGCAAATTTTTTCCATTGCGTTGATATTTTTCTAAACTAACAACATTCCATTTCTAAATGAATTGTTTCATTTTTAAATGTGGTTTCATATAACATCAAGGAAATTTTTTTCAATTTTTCATTTCAGCGAGAAAATGAAAAAAACCCACCTCTGATTGGAAACTTACCATTTTTTTCAGATATTTTTGTTCAGACCCTAATCTAAAAAAAATGGTTTGGTTAGCTCTACTTTGCACTGCCCTCTTTGGCTAATTAAGGAGCAATATTGATTGGCTTCTAACGTGGATTCACTATGGAACCTCAAGGGTGCAGTACACGAGTTGCTTGCAAAATACTAGAAAAATAAGCAGAGCTGGAAAGATCATCAGAGTCTTTCATTGTGATGCCCAGAATCTCAGGGAGATGGGAAAAGTGATTTATTTCTGATCCTGGCTCTAGTGCCTAAGGCTACCAGTGGTCTGAGACTGGGGAAGAGGGATTGATAATCATTTTATAAATAGATCCTTAAGCACAATGGTTCACCAGTGGAAAACAGGAACACATTTTGTTTTTGAAAAGGACAATGGAGTTTCATTTTCACCAGCACTAGTTTTGATCATATTGGAAGAGCAAGAAACTTTCACATGCCTCCAGTAATGTCCCCTCTCTCTGAAACTGGAACCTAACACAGAGCATGAATGGGCTTTTCTAATCTAGCATCATTTATGGGAGGAAGGTCTTCAGCAAAGCAGACGCTACTTTCATAAAGAGAAGGATTTCTGTGGAACAGCCCTTTTGTGAACATTGAGTTAGTGTGGTTTTTCCAGAACGGTGCAGAAGGAATAATTGGGACAGTGCTTTTGGAAAGTCAGGTCTGTTTGTGGGTATAGAGATTTTGGGAGGGCTATTCTGTAAGTCTGGTGTCCCCACTGGGGCAGAGTTCAGATGACAGTGTGTATTCTGCATTGTATGGTGGTTGCTCTAGTGGTGATGTGTGTTCCTAGGGTGAGGCGTAGAGCAGAGGTTCTCAAACTGTGGTCTGCGGACCACCAGTGGTCTGCGAGCCCCATTCAGGTGGTCCACAGATAGTTCCCTCTAAGGTGTGCGCCTGGGCGGCCACACACAAGAGAATAAAGGGCCACTCACCTAATTAGTGGAGCCTCTGCAAATTTCAAGTGGTCTGTGAAAAAAAAAGTTTGAGAACCACTGGAGTAGAGGATATGCCCTGTTAGATGCCCTGACTTTTAACCACCTTGCTTTTGTGATTTTGCCTTAGGTATGTTATGTATGAACTGTCCTTTAAAGATAGTATAGGAGCAGATTCTCCTTCACACTGCTATGGCAGCCATTTACACTCCCTTTAAAGCACCATTATGTTGTCAGAGTGGTCTAAAGGGGCCTTACATAAAGGACATTCAGATTCATAACAATGTTATCAATTAAGATGGAAAAAGTCTTGTTCCTGGTAGTTCACACCTTCTCCATCCCCATTCTCATTCTCTGGCCACTGCAAGATTGTTCACTAAAAAAAAAAGGTGGCCTCTTTGCTGAGTCACAGCAGATTTCAGGGCCTGGTAGGCTCAGTTTTCCATTGGAAGAGAAATTAATCATGAGGAGTCTGGGTATTCTTCATGCAATTGGTTTCTTTACACTAGGTACACCTGGAACAGAGGTGGTCACAAACAACATACAAGCAATCCTTGCTTTCAGGAATCTCAGCCCACACATTAATGTCTGGGTCCCAGCAGGCAACTTTGCCCCAGAAATAAACTGTAGTTACAAAGATTAAGGGAAAGAGCAAATTCTCTTGCTGCTTGTAACAGCTTTATAAAAAAGAACCTGAATCACAAACCTAACAACAATACAGCATCTCTTCAGAGACTGCACACTGCTCTCGTGCTGAGGAGCAGAACTTGTAAGACTATATGTAGAAACTCGATCTGGTGATTCCTGATATAACAACACAGTTTTTACCTCTTCAGCAATGCAAAATCCAGCCCTTCTCAATGGAGATCATATCATACTTTAAAAGAACTGAGACTCAGCAGATCATTTCACACAGGCTAGTGATAATCCCGGGCTTGGCCCACGGAGGATCAGTGCCATATACATGACAGCTCTGCAACTTCTATGTGCATCATTCAAGTCAATGGCAATAGCCCTTGTATTCTAAATTGAACTGCTTAGGATGAGAAACAAAGACAATTTCTCTCTCTTTTTTAGGACCAAATTGTACACTCTGCCCTGCAAACTGGCAATGGATGGGAGGTGACATCTGCTTCTACATTTCAAGAGAGAAAAGGAGCTGGAAGCAGAGTCGAGAGTTTTGTTCCTTACAGAATTCCACCCTTCTCATGCTACAAGACAAGGAGAAGCTGGTAGAGCTCCTACCCCAGCCTCTTTTATTTTATCTGGATGTAAATTTCTCATAAGCCACCCAAGACAGAAAATGCAGTTTGGTTACTATAGCTCTGTTGCCTCCTATCTACAGGGTGTGGTACATTGCAGAACACAGTGCCTTTGTCAGACACTGGATAAATAGCTTGTGGAACTTACCACCATAGGATATTTTTAAAGCAAAGAGTAGATGTGAGTCTCTCAGATCCTGCTGTGGTTATGAACAATGGGTTTTCCACACAGGGCACTGCCTTCTGGGTGCCCTAAGGAGTAGGTTGATCAGTTCTATGCGGATAACACTTGTCCTGCTCTTCTGGCTGCTAGAGGGTTCAAGGGCAGGATTTCCACACTTCCACATCAGATGGGCAGAGAGAGAGCAGGATTCACTTCTTCATTTACAATGTGGTAAAGTCGACATAAAATGTTAGATGCTTACACCCATGTAAATGACAACAGAAGGCACAGGACAATTGGGAATTAGGCCCCTATTGTCAGGCCAAGTCATAGGTGGCCTGTGAGCCTGGAGTAAGCTGCTCAATACTGGGGCTGAAGGTCAGAGATCAATCCGGGGCCAGGCCAGCTCAAAAGCACACAGTCAGATACTGTTACCAGATTGAGTGTGTGAGGCAAGAGTCTGGGTCAGGTTGGGCCACGGTCTTTCGCTGAGGTCAGCAATCATCTTAAACCGAAGACAGTAAATCAGGGCCGGGAGCCAAGCATAGGTTGAGAGCTGGGAGCGTGGAATAAAGACAACGTGCACTGAGGAGCAGCAAGGCCGAATCAACAGCAGAAGTCCACCAAAGCTCTGTTATTGCTCAGACAACTTCCAGAAACAGCTGTACTTCTAGCTGCCTTATGCAATGCAAGGGATGATTCGGATTTACTGTCTAAAGCCCTATGCCGGTTTTGTCCAAGCTCCCTGGTAGCTAACTTCTTCTGCCATGGACTGTCACAAAGCAACTGAGGCCAGCTGAGTAGGTAGAATTAACCACTGCTAAGTTCAAATGCCTGGGGATGGAGAGACAGGGCATTCTAGTGGAGGAACCTGGAGTCTGGAATTCACTTCCTGTGCTGCTACAAAAAAAACATAATTTGTGGATCTTTAGGGCATAGAGCTGATCCCATGCCTTTCTTCAGGCTGTTGCTTACTGGAATTGGAGTTCAGTTGTTTGGTCTAAAGTTTATAACTGGATTGGGCATAGAGTTCTATTGTTTTTGACTTTTTGTTTAAAAGTCACATGTTCTACTAACTGGAGCACATGAATTCAGAGACTTTGTATGGGAAGCATTTTCTAAATTACAAAATAAAGAAATCCACCTTGCATTGGTGCGTGGACAAGGTAGCAGCTTTTCTAACTCTAATTTCTGTCGTTTTATGAAACTAGAAATAATATTTATCATAAATATTTCTTGTCAGTTTTCCCAACTATTATATGTTGTATCATATGTCAGAATCTGTCATATTTCTAAAAGATTAAGACATGAGTTCATAGAAATTGTCCATCTTTGCATTTAGTTCAAATATTCTTTTATTCCGAGATTACCAAAGGCATTTAGGCCCACATATTTAAAGGTATTTAGCTGCTTACGTGCTCAACTTTGCAATGCTTAACTGATTAGGAAACGATATCTCATTTTCAAACACATTTAGGTTCCGACGTGCCCAAGTCACTTTTGAAAATGAGGATTAGGCTCCTAAATTAGTTAGGTGTTGCAAAGCTGAGCATAGTTATGCCTAAATACCTTTAAAAATGTGGCCGTTAGGGCAGATTTGTAAAGGTGTTTGTGCACCTAAAGATGTAAATAGACACCTAATGAGATTTTCTAAAGCACCCAGGCATCTATCTCCCATTGATTTTAATGGGTGTTAGGCACTTTAGAAAAATCCCACTAGGTGCCTATTTGCATAAATATCTTTTAAAAATCTGACTCCTTGTGCTTCAGTGGTGACTTTTATATCTGTCCTGCAACAGTGCAATAATCTGAGACACTTGAACAGTCCTGTAATACAAATCCAGGCTATATCATCACATCAGGAAGGGTGGACGCCATAGCTTTGGCTGGGAGTTCTCTCCCATCACTGATGTACATTAGTGGGGTTTTTTAAAGGTAAGAATTTGAGTTCTTTATTTAAGTAATGTTGTTGTGATTTCCTCACAGAACCATGTACCTCTGAGAGAGACTAGAGACTATTACTGGTTTGGATTATCATGTAAATCTGAAGGGAACGGCTGGCATTGGGAGGACGGCTCAGCTTTTTCAGCACAGAGAACTGATTGGTAATGAATATTTAGGGCCTGATTGTGGCCCATTCCAGGACCCCTGCAGGAGAGAAGCATAGGGTGCCCCCTTACTCTCCTGTGCTGCCTACCTGTGTTCTGACAGAGACGCACAGGGGCAATAACAGCCTTTGTGAGCTGCTAATCTCCGTTCTGCGCAGGGCAGGGCGGGAGTGGGCAAACAAGGCTGGAGACTTGGCACTGGCCATGCGGAGCACTGGCTGGCACAGCTGAGCTGGCAGGAAGGGGACAGTAATCCAAACCAGTTGTAGGGCAGCTGTGCATTATTTACCCCCCAGGGAAACTGGCGAAGACACGAGGGTCCTGAACACACGCATAGAACGCACATGTCAGGACACAGTAAAACGATGCCTCATTTTCTAGGATGACGGTCTGTGTGCTACACCCTTAACCACTAGAGTCATTTTTTAAAGAGACCATTGTTTGCTCTGGGTTTCCAACCTTTTGCATAAGGAGCTTTTTGCAGACAGAGACCTCCCCAGTGCCCAGCTACAGGCCACCGTCCTTTTCCAGGAGCAGCAGCAGCAGCACACAGTGAATACTAGCTTCTGTAGCTGCTCACTCACGGTGCCTTCACCCTGTTCTTAAAGGGGCAGTTCCCATTCCTCTTATGATACGATTTATGTCACCATTAACACAGATCTATACAATAATGAACAAATATTCAAAATTACTAAACACAAACAATGTTAATCTATTTCTAAAACATCTATTTCAGGGACCGCGGATGTGGAAAATATCAATGTGCATACCTATATGACAGGACCATATATAAAGACGACTGCTCACAGACGCACTTATGGATCTGTGAGAAAGCAGCTGTCCAGCTGAGATAAAGAAACATCACCAGAAGGAACACTGGCTCCATCAGTATGTTGGGACATATACTCAGTGTATTTTGTTTTCATGTGAGGTTTTTATACTTTTTTTCAGAATTTTCAGAGTGGGGATTGAAATCGGCATTCTATTATATGCTACACCAGAACTTCTTGTTTCTTTCCCCCCACCCTAGGGTTCAGTTATGAAAATCAAGACAATAACTGGAAAGAGTCTTAGGAAGTCACTTGCAAAAATAAGCTACTGTCAGCATCAAAATACCACTGCCATGCACCAGAGAGAACACAAAATCCATCAGTGCAGTTCTGAAATGTGTAACAGACGCCAGACTGAAACTGGGAACTTCAGGCATAGCATGGAACCCGAGAAACTGGAGATAAAATGGGTTGGGTTATATCTTGTGACCAGGACCCTGGGGCATAATTCTTCTGAATAGGAGATCCACCAGAGCTTTTTCTAGGTTTAAATATTGTAATTGAAGTGATGAGACTTGTCTCTTTGAGAGACAATTCTAAAATATCACAGATCTCAATTTTACAAAAAAGTTAAAAATAAATCCTGAGTTCCAACTTGAAAGTATTTTTTTCTAAATTTCATCACACTTCAGTTATTTCCCGCAGATAACCATAAACTAAAGGCTTGCCTACACTACAAAATTAAGTCAACTTAAGTGAAGTCAATGTACAGCCAACACAGTAATTAAAGTGGTGGGTGCACGTCCACACTATGTCCCATCTGTCGGTGGGACATGCCCTGACTAGGAGTGGTTCCACCGACTGAGGTAGGGGATTGTGGGACACTGACAGCTGCAGTTCAGCAGCCCTGGGGCTGACAGCCTCAACTGTCAGCCTCCCCTCCCCTCTCGCCTCCCGCTCCAGTGCTGACAGCCCAAGCTGTCAGCCAGGGGCCAGGCTCACAGCTGGAGCCCTCCCCCTGGCCCGGGTGCTGACAGCTCCAGCTAGTGCCTGGTGACAGGTCGGGCTGTCAGCACCAGGGTGGGGGGAGCTCCAGCTGTCAGCCCTACTCAGGGCTGACAGACAACAGGTGATGTAAATAACTCAGTGTCTACACGGACACTGCACTGCTCTAACGACACCGACCTAAGCACAACACCTCTAGTTGAGGTGGAGTTATTGTTATAAAAAAGTGCTTATATGCTATTTTATATGAATGTTCAATAAGTTTGTTCTTATAACTTAGCATAAGTTACTAACTTAGAATAAGTGATTAAAGTAGTTGAAGCCTTAGGCCGAGGTCAAGCTGACCTGAGAGGAATGCTGAAGAAGCAGCTACAAAACCAGTTGAGACTGCCTGTTATCACTGAAGATAAAAAAGAATGCAAGGAGTAGGACTGACTGTCTCCCGGAGCAAATCCAGCACACGGCAATGGACTGTCCACTCAGCAACAGAACTGTCCAATGGAAAAGAGCAGAGACACCTACTCAAATTGGGGGATTGGACTTTGGACATCGGTGAGGGCGGTGTTACCAACTGTAAAGGGTATAATTGCTTGCAATTTCTATGGGGCGGGGTCCCTCTCCTGAGGCAGGAAGTTCGAGCTGTATTTCTGTTAACTAATAAAAGATGCATGTATGGATTAGACTCAGAATTTAGAAGTTTGTGGGATCCTAGAGTCGAATCAAGCACCTAAATTGGTGAGAGCAAGGGCTAATTGTTTATTCCCCTAACAGTTTGGCAACCGCGGCAGGACGCTAGGCGACCATCGTCGGGGCCTCTCGCCTCCAAACATCCACTTGGCGCCAATGGGTGAGTTCACCTGGGATTTTTGGCAGTGAGGGGCACCGAAGGGTGAGTCTTAAATTCCCACATTCTAAATTCCAAATTTAGGTTTCTGGTTGAAGTGCACTTGGAACGGGTGCGTGGCTTGATCAGCTCCAGCTAGTGCCTGGTGACAGCTCGGGCTGTCAGCACCAGGGTGGTGGGAGCTCCAGTTGTCAGCCCTAGTCAGGGCTGACAGGCAACAGGTGATGTAAATAACTCAGTGTCTACACGGACACTGCACTGCTCTAACGACACCGACCTAAGCACAACACCTCTAGTTGAGGTGGAGTTATTATGTTGGTGTAGTGGGCAACTTACTTCAGCAGAAGCAGCATTCTAGTGTAGACACTGACATAATTAGGTTGACGTAAGCCACCTTGTGTCAACCTAACTCTGTAGTGTAAACTAGGCCTTTATCCTATTTCTCCTTGGTGATTTTACTCATCTGATACTTGTACAAAGTTTCTTCTGTTTCAGACAGCCAGCTTGTTATTGTATAGATATAGTTATACATTAGCAACAAAAAGCCATTCTTTACAAAGAGTATAGAAAACCATTACAAATATTGCTACAGGAAATCAGAATCATATACTGTGGCTGGATTTCAAAATGTCCTGGATTATTTCATGCTCATAATAACCTTTGCAATTTTACAAGTCGAAATAAGGATAATAACTAGATTGCTGTAATGTGCTCAACTTGTGACAACACTCGAAGACCACTCAAACTTAAGATAGTGCAGAATGCAGTTGCCTGATTACTTAGTTGTGTTCCTTTATTATACAGATATATTACTGTGGTTGTGGTGCCTGGAAGGGTCACACTGAGAATGCTTACTCAGGGCAAACAGCAAGGAATAGGAGTAGACAATCTCTAAAACTGGTGGTTTATTCTATAATTAGATTCAGCAAGCCAGTAACAAAACAGCTTCTGTGACACCGCATTGGAGAAGTCAAATACAATCCCCTTTAAGCAATCCAACCTTTGGCTCCCATCCAGACAGCCAATGCTAATATAGTTAAGGGTTATCGAAAACCTTATTCACCGTAATTAAAGTTCTACCAATCCCAAAAGACCATTGACCTTACCCAAATACACCCTTACAGCCAATCCTTATTAACTAAATCTAAGATGTATTAATAAAAGAGAGTTATATATAGTTAAGAGATCAATATACATACAAATGTGTGTAAAGTCCTTAGGTCAGTTTCATAGCAGAGATGGTGAGACTGCTGATTTGTAAAAGTCTTTCTGGAATCAATTTAAAAGGTTACAGTCCAATAGACATTTCAGATGTAGAGTTTGTTCAAGTTCTTCCATGAGAATTCCAGGGTAAATCCAGAGTAAGTCTGGAGACCTCAGTCTTGTGGCTTAGACCTTCTCTGTCAAAGTTTAAGTAAACCTGAGATAAAAAGGATCAGGCCTGAAGCTTTCTTTATATCTGAAGCAATCTGGGTGCTGACAGGTAATCCCACCACATGGGCTTTGATGAAAGCAAGCAGACAGTTTGATCTCTATTCAATGGGTCCTTTCTCAGAAAATACATTAAGCAATAACTATTCAAATTACTAAAACAATTCATTATATCAGATAATTAAGCTGAAGACAATATAAGTAATGTTATTATGTCATATAGCATCTTGCATCTTTGATTTTTGAGTCAATAGAATACAGTAATTAATCATTAACAGACGGGAATAAGATTTTAGCATCTACAAGCTAGTTAGATCAGATGGTTAAACTTCTAACAAGATATAGGTAAACACAGACAAATACACTTAGCTTCTAGTCTTGATTCTCTAATAATACAGGCAAACATGTTAAAGATTTAAGACTTGTTAATACGGCTTTGACAACGATCTACGAGGAATGGCCCTGTTTACCATTGTGATGGGACAAGGCCAGATGGCTATAGAAAAGTAGTTGTTTTTTTTTGAAGCAGAAAAGAATTTTATTTGTGTAACACTTACAAAGAATCACCAAAAAGGATAAAGCAAAACTATACAACAAAACAAAAGCATACACAAGGTATAACACAGCAGCCTTCAGGAGGGAGAAATGTTCAGGCTAGCCTGGGCCCAGAGCCGGAGGGCTTCCTCGACACTCGTGGTCTTCCACCCTCCTGAGTTACCTGGTGGCCTAGAGCGGGGGGGCTTCTTCGACACTCATGGTCTTCCACCCCCTCAAGTTACCTAGTGCCACGCCCAGTGTCACCGATTTATAGAAAAGTAGTGGGAAATAGACATATTAGCTGCAGGCTAAACAAATCCCTGGTACCAGGTTAAGTGAAATGGCAGGTGCTCCAGGTCAATTAAGACACCTGGGGCCAATTAAGAACTTTCCAGAAGGCAGGGAGAAGGCTAGGTTGATTGGGACACCTGAAGCCAATCAGGGGCTGGCTGAAACTAGTTAAAAGCCGCCCAGTCAGTCAGGTGGGTGTGCATGTCAGGAGCTGTGGAAGGAAGTTGTGCTGTTGGAGAGGCTGAGTAGTACACACCATATCAGGCACAAGGAAGGAGCCCCTGAGGTAAGGGTGAAATGGAGCTTGAGGAAGTGAGGGCTGTTGTGGGGGAAGTAGCCCAGGGAATTGTACATGTCATGTTTCTAAAAGGTCAGCTACCATAGCTGATACTATTAGGGTCCCTGGGCTGGAGCCCAGAGTAGAGGGTGGGCCCAGGCTCCCCCCCCACACACACACACACACCTTTGCCTCCTGATTAATCACTGAGACTGGGAGACAACAGAGACTGTGCAAGGAAAGATAACTTCTCCTCACCTCCGTTGCTGGCTTATGATGAAAATGGCTCAGTAGACTGTGACCCTTGTCTCTAGAGAAAGAAGGGTTACGTGGAGGGTCACAGTGAGCCTCTGAGGCTAGCGAAATCCGCCAGGAAACGCGGGACCCACGGAGGCAAGGACAGAGCTTTGTCACACCATTTTAATATCTCCTGTTAAGTTGTTATGGTCACAAACCAGTTGACCTGTCTGTTACTGTCACAATTACACCATGTACACCAGAGACTGCACTGTCCTCCATGCATTTGAAAATACTAGTATCTATTTAAAATTATACATTTGATTTGGTTTGTAGATGTGCCTTGATATTTGGACAGGTGACTTTTACAAATCTAAAGGAAAAATAACGTTTACTTTCACTTGGTCACTTCATATAGTGCTACAATATCCTGACTGAAAGTGCCATAGAAGTACAAACATTAAATAATGATGCACCCTCTCCAAACCTCTGTCTGATGTGCAATGGTTCATATGGGGCATGGGTAAATGAGATGGAATCATATAGGGCTTTTCCAACTTTACAATGGGTGGTTCTATGAAACTACAAAAATCTATATCACTTCACATTTCCTGTCACTTTCCCAAGCAAAATATATATTTGTGTAAGATATGCCAGAATCATACTTCAAAATGGTGTCTCTAAACTTTCTCGTATAGCACTTAACGGTCCTATAAGCTTAAGAGCAGGCCTATCTCACAGAGATCAGAATGGGTGAACAGCACCCAGTTCGGTGGTACTCATCTTCTTTCAATGGTACCATCAGTGATTCTGAACCTACAGACTTATCACTAAGAAGAGGGGGTTCTATTAAAGTGTCCTCATAGGAATATCTCTGTCTGTATAATAGCAAATAAAATGTATTGGACTGGCTGCTCCTGGGAGGAAAACACAGCTTTTTCTATACACACAAAAATTGGTACATTTTTGATAATTTAGGGCTAAGATGAACATATTTTAGAGAGCAAAATTCCCATGGATCATGTTACTTTATTATTTATGGCTTGCTAAATCAGTTACAGCAAAGTGCTGTCCTGGCTGGCTAAGCCAGGCTCTTAGGAGACAGAAGGTAAAAAACCAGAAAGACAGAAAACAGAAGAAGGATGGGACTGAGATTGCATATGATGACAGGAAACATTAGGAACATGTGAGGCACATCTCAGGAATTGCTCAGGACACACTAATGGAGATAGTCAATGTGTCTGGTTCCATATCATCTGACCCAGACAAAACATTTCAAAATCAGGGCCGAAGCCGTAAGGGATGGTAAATCCCCAGATTCAAAGAGCTCTGCCTGTCACCTTTCAGCCAGTATGATTTTAAAGGTGCCTAGCTCCCACTAAAATCAATGGCAGTTAGGTGCCTAAGCATTTTTTAAATCCCACTAGGTGTCTATCTGCAACTTTTAGGTTCCTAAATATATTTGAAAATCTGTCCCCTGGTGCTAGAACAGTGACTCTTAAATCTGTCCTGCAACATAGCAATGATCTGAGACACTTGAACAGACCTGTAATACAAGTCAGGGCTATTTCTTCAAAATCAGGGTGTCATTGGCTGGAAGTTCTCCTGTTACTGATTTACATTAGTTTTTGGTTTTTTAGCTTATACAAATTATGAAAGATAAGAACTTGGTTTCTTTTTGGAAATAATGTTGTGATTTACTCACAGAATCATGCACCTCCAAAAGGCTCCTATACACAATATTACTGGATTGGTTTGTGTACATCTGAAAGGAACAGCTGGTATTGGGGAGGATGGCTCAGCTCTTTTGACACAGAGAGCAGGTTGGATCCTAAATACAGTATTCAAAACGTACCAGTTGTGGCCTGTGCTGTGTGCTTGCACAAAGGAGAAGCATATGGTACCCACTTATTCTCCTGTGCTGTCTGCATTGTGAGTACAAGCACAGGGGCAATACCAGCCTCTGCGGGACTGCTATTTCCTGTCCTGCGTGGGTGAGGAGGGAGTGGACAAGCAGTAGCGGAGCATTAGCATTGGCTTTGGCCCTGCAGAGCACTGGCTGGCACAGCTGAGCTGGCATGGAGGGGAAAGTAATCTGAACCAGTTGTAGGGTAGGTGCAGATTACTAACCCAAGGGAAACCGGTAAATACACAGTGCCCCGAATACATGCAGAGTGCCAATGTCAGGACATAATGAAATGCTTTATTTTCTAGGATTGACTTGTATGCATCCTATAATTGTGGCTACTTGTGTGGAATGAAAATTATTATTAATAACCAGGGCTGTCGATTAATCACAGTTAAGTCATGCGATTAACTCAGAAAAATTCATCCTGATTAAAAAAATTAATCGCAGTTTTAATCACACTGTTAAACAGTAGAATACCAATTGAAGTTTATTAAATATTTTGGATCTTTTTCTAAATTTTCAAATATATTGATTTCAATTACAACACAGAATACAAAGTGTAGAGTGCTCACTTTATATTATTTTTATTACAAATATTTGCACTGTAAAAATGATAAACAAAAGAAATAGTATTTTTAAATTCACCTCATACAAGTACTGTAGTGCAATCTCTTTATTGTGAAAGTGCAACTTACAAATGTAGATTTTTTTTTGTTACATAACTGCACTCAAAAACAAAACAATATAAAACTTTAGAACCTACAAGTCCACTCAGTCCCACTTCTTGTTCAGCCAATCCCTAAGACGGGAGATAATGCTGTCCACTTCTTAATTACAATGTCACCTGAAATTTAGAACAGGTGTTTACATAGCACTTTTGTAGCCGGCGTTGCAAGGTATTTACATGCCAGATATGCTAAACATTCCTTTGCCCCTTCATGCTTCGGCCACCATTACAGAGGACATGCTTCCATGCTGATGACGCTCATTAAAAAAATAATGGGTTAATTAAATTTGTGACTGAACTCCTTGCGGGAGAATTGTATGTCTCCTGCTCTGTGTTCTACCCACATTCTGCCATATAGTTCATGTTATAGAAGTCTCAGATGATGACCCAGCATGTTGGTTTTTTTAATACTTTCACTGCAGATTTGACAACATTCAAAGAAGGTACTAATGTGAGATTTCTAAAGATAGCTACAGCACTCAACCCAAGGTTTAAGAATCTGAAGTGCCTTCCAAAATCTGAGAGGGACGAGCTGTGGAGCATGCTTTCAGAAGTCTTAAAAGAGAAACACTCCAATGTAGAACTTACAGAACCTGAACCACCAAAAAAGAAAATCAGCCTTCTGCTGGTGGCATCTGACTCGGATGATGAAAATGAACATGTGTCGGTCCACACTGCTTTGTATGTTATCCATCAGAACCCATCATCAGCACGGATACATGTCCTCTGGAATGGTGGTTGAAGCATGAAGGGACAAATGAATCTTTAGCGCATCTGGCACGTAA
The DNA here is from genome assembly GCF_965152275.1 of Natator depressus. Classification (NCBI taxonomy): domain Eukaryota; kingdom Metazoa; phylum Chordata; order Testudines; family Cheloniidae; genus Natator; species Natator depressus. The sequence goes on along the minus strand of NC_134234.1, from coordinate 212,056,721 downwards.
ATATCTTGAAACGCCGGCTAGAACAATGCCATAAGAACATAAGAATGGCCATACTGGGTCAGACCAAAGGTCCATCCAGCCCAGTATCCTGTCTACCGACAGTGGCCAATGCCAGGTGCCCCAGAGGGAGTGAATCTAACAGGTAATGATCAAGTGATCTCTCTCCTGCCATCCATCTCCACCCTCTCACAGACAGAGGCTAGGGACACCATTCCTTACCCATCCTGGCTAATAGCCATTAATGGACTTAACCTCCATGAATTTATCTAGTTCTCTTTTAAACCCTGTTATAGTCCTAGCCTTCACAACCTCCTCAGGCAAGGAGTTCCACAGGTTGACTGTGCGCTGTGTGAAGAAGAACTTCCTTTTACTTGTTTTAAACCTGCTGCCCATTAATTTCATTTGGTGGCCTCTGGTTCTTCTATTATGGGAACAAGTAAATAACTTTTCCTTATTCACTTTCTCCACACCAATCATGATTTTATATACCTCTATCATATCCCGCCTTAGTTTCCTCTTTCCAAGCTGAAAAGTCCTAGCCTCTTTAATATCTCCTCATACGGGACCCATTCCAAACCCCTAATCATTTTAGTTGCTCTTCTTTGAACCTTTTCCAATGCCAGTATATCTTTTTTGAGATGAGGAGACCACATCTGTATGCAGTATTCAAGATGTGGGCGTACCATGGATTTATATAAGGGCAATAAGATATTCTCCATCTTATTCTCTATCCTTTTTTTAATGATTCCTAACATCCCGTTTGCTTTTCTGACTGACACTGCACTCTGTGTGGACGTCTTCAGAGAACTATCCACGATGACTCCAAGATCTTTCTCCTGATTAGTTGTAGCTAAATTAGCCCCCATCATATTTTATGTATAGTTGGGGTTATTTTTTCCAATGTGCATGACTTTACATTTATCCACGTTACATTTCATTTGCCATTTTGTTGCCCAGTCACTTAGTTTTTTGAGATCTTTTTGAGGTTCTTCACAGTCTGTTTTGGTCTTAACTATCTTGAGCAGTTTAGTATCATCTGCAAACTTTGCCACCTCACAGTTTACCCCTTTCTCCAGATCATTTATGAATAAGTTGAATAGGATTGGTCCTAGGACTGACCCTTCGGAAATACCACTAGTTACCCCACTCCATTCTGAAAATTTACGATTTATTCCTACCCTTTGTTCCCTGCTTTTTAACCAGTTCTCAGTCCATGAGAGGATCTTCCCTCTTATCCCATGACAACTTAATTTACTTAAGAGCCTTTGGTGAGGGACCTTGTCAAAGGCTTTCTGGAAATCTAAGTACACTATGTCCACTGGATTCCCCTTGTCCACATGTTTGTTGACCCCCTCAAAGAACTCTAATAGATTAGTAAAACATGATCTCCCGTTACAGAAACCATGTTGACTTTTGCCCAACAATTTGTGTTCTTCTAGGTGTCTGACAATTTTATTCTTTACTGTTGTTTCAACTAATTTGCCCGGTACTGACGTTAGACTTACCAGTCTGTAATTGCCGGGATCACCTCTAGAGCCCTTTTTAATATTGGTGTTACATTAGCTATCTTCCAGTCACTGGGTACAGTAGCTGATTTAAAGGACAGGTTACAAACCATAGTTAATAGTTCCGCAATTTCACATTTGAGTTCTTTCAGAAATCTTGGGTGAATGCCATCTGGTCCCAGTGACTTGTTACTGTTAAGTTTCTCAATTAATTCCAAAACCTCCTCTAGTGACACTTCAATCTGTGACAATTCCTCAGATTTGTCACCTACAAAAGACGGTTCAGGTTTGGGAATCTCCCTCACATCCTCAGCTGTGAAGACTGAAGCAGAGAATTCGTTTAGTTTCTCCACAATGACTTTATTGTCTTTAAGTGCTCCTTTTGTATCTCCATCGTCCAGGGGCCCCACTGGCTGTTTAGCAGGCTTCCTGCTTCTGATGTACTTAAAAAACATTTTGTTATTAGCTTTTGAGTTTTTGGCTAGCTGTTCTTCAAACTCCTTTTTGACTTTTCTTATTATATTTTTACATTTAATTTGGCAGTGTTTATGCTCCTTTCTATTTACCTCACTAGGATTTGACTTCCACTTTTTAAAAGATGCCTTTTTATCTCTCACTGCATCTTTTACATGGTTGTTAAGCCACGGTGACTCTTTTTTAGTTCCTTTACTGTGTTTTTTAATTTGGTTTTACACATTGAAGTTGAGCCTCTATTATGGTGTCTTTGAAAAGTGTCCATGCAGCTTGCAGGTATTTCACTCTAGTCACTGTACCTTTTAATTTCTGTTTAACTAACCTCCTCATTTTTGCATAGGTCCCCTTCTGAAATTAAATGCCACAGTGTTGGGCTGTTGAGGTGTTTTTCCCACCACAGGAATGTTAAATGCGAATGCCTATTCTCACTTTCAGGTGACGTAAACAAGAAGTGGTCAGCATTGTCTCCTGCACATGTAAACAAACTTGTTCATCTGAGCAATTGGCTGAACAAGAAGTAGGACTGAGTGGACTTGTAGACTCTAGAGTTTGACATTGTTTTATTTTTGAATGCAGTTATTTTTTGTGCATAATTCTACATTTGTAAGTTCAATTTTCATGATAAATAGATTGCACTATAGTACTTGTGTTAAGTGAATTGAAAAATACTATTTTTTATTTTTACAGTGCAAATATTTATAATAAAAAATAAATATGAAGTGAGCACTGTACACTTTGCGTTCTGTCTTGTAATTGAAATGTATATAGTTGAAAATGTGGAAAACATCCGAAAATATTTAAATAAATGGTATTCTCTTATATTTTAACGGTGTGATTAATCGCAATTAACTTTTTTAATCTCGCGATTAATCACAATTATTTTTTTAATCGCTTGACAGCCCTATTAACTACTGCACAGAGACGCACTTCTGGATCTGTGAGAAAGCAGCAGTTGAGCTAAGGTACAGCGACATCACCAACATGCACATTAGTGCTTTCAGTATGAAAAAACATATACTCAGTATTTTGTTTGGGGGGGTTTCAGGCTTCTCAAAGTGGGGGTTCAAATTGGCATTCCATTAGACACTAAGCCAGAACTTATTGTGTCTTGATTTTCACAACTGAAACCTGGGAAAAAGAAACACTAACTGGAAAGAATCTTAGAATGTACCTTGGAAAAATAAGCTACTGTGAGCATCAAGTACTACTGCCATGCACTAGACATAACACACAAAATCTATCAGTCCAGTTCTGAAGTGTGCAACAGATGTCAAATTGAAACTTGGAACTTCAGCTATACCACAGAACCAAAGAAATAAAAAGAGATAAAAAGACATGTTAGGACACATTTTGTGACCAGAAGCCCAGGTCATAATGCTTCTGAACATTCTCTAGGGCCTGGATGTACAACAGGTGTTCGGCATGGCAATGGTCAGTGTCACAGTGTCTAACTTTTAAGTGTGTAGAAAAATCACTGAGATTCACAAAGTCTGAGATAGGCACCTAGGCTAATATACACTGCATGGGGAGAGATAGGAGCCTTAGAATAGGACTCACAAAAGCCAGCATGCTAGGCAGGGAGCCATCTAAGCTAGCCAAAGGGAGATGCTGATGAGAGGTATATGCAAGTACTGCCCTTCTCCCAGAGATAGGCACCTAAATCCAGGCTGCAGGGAGGGGCCTAGCTCTGCTACCTATTCTCATCTGGAAACTCTCTTGAGGGTTAGGCATCTATGCTGTTTTTGCAAGAAGTGCAGGGAAGGGATGACTTCCCTTGTAACTTTTAGCCCAGTGGTTAGTTACTCACCTGGGATGAGGGAGAGCTCAATTCAAGTCCCCCCTCCATCTAAGGGGGAGATGGGGTATTAAAAGGGGTCTGCCATGTCTCAGGTGAATGCCCTATTTACTAGTCTATGGGATATTCTGATATGGGGTTCCCTCATTCTCTCCAGTTGAAGCTGTCCCACTGTGGATAAATAATGAGTCATTGGAGCAGGGGAACTGTATCCTGGGTCTCCCATATCCTGGGTCAATGCCCTCTCTCTCAAAGAGTCATTTGCACCAGAGAGCATGCACAGCCATGAGAATGGCTCTAGTCTGGTGGTTAGTGCACTCACCTAGGATGTGGGAGATTCAGGTGGAGGACAACCAGGAGTCTTTTATATCCAGGATGAGTATCCTAACCTGTTAGGGTTGTCAGTTCTGGGTTGGCCGAATTCCTGGAGGTTTCATCATATGACATAATCTTTAATTAAAGATTAATCTTTAATTCCTGGAGACTCCAGCCAATCCTGGAGGAGCAACCCTATAACCAGTGGGCTAAAAGTCATGAGGGAGGTCCTCCTCCTCTCATCCTAAAAACATAAGGTAAGAATGGCCATATTGGGTCAGACCAATGGTCCATCTAACCCAGGATCCTGTCTCTGACAGTGGCCCATAGCAGAGCATCAGGGGGCGTGAACCAAAAAGGTTGGAGTGATCCACCCCAACTTCCCCTCCCAGCTTCTGGAAATCAGAGGTTTAGGGTCACCCCAAGCATGGGGTTGCATCCCTGGCCATCTTGGCTAATAGCCATTAATGGCCTATCCTCCATGAAATTATCTAGTTATTTTTTAATGCAGCTATACTTTTGGCCATCACAACATTTACAAAAGGTTTTACAAAAGATAGATCGTGCCAAACCAACCTGATCTCCTTCTTTGAGAAAGTAACAGATTTTTTAGACAAAGGAAACGCAGTGGATCTAATTTACCTAGATTTTAGTAAGGCATTTGATACCGTGCCACATGGGGAATTATTAGTTAAATTGGATAAGATGAGGATCAATAGGAAAATTGAAAGCTGGATAAGGAATTGGTTAAAGGGGAGACTACAACGGGTCCTACTGAAAGGTGAACTGTCAGGCTGGAGGGAGGTTACCAGTGGAGTTCCTCAAGGATCGGTTTTGGAACCAATCTTATTTAATCTTTTTATTACTGACCCTGGCACAAAAAGTGGGAGTGTGCTAATAAAGTTTGCGGATGATACAAAGCTGGGAGGTATTGCCAATTGAGAGAAAGACAGGGATACCCTACAGGAGGATCTGGATGACCTTGTAAACTGGAGTAATAGTAATAGGATGAAATTTAATAGTGAGAAGTGTAAGGTCATGCATTTAGGGATTAATAACAAGAATTTTAGTTATAAGCTAGGGACGCATCAATTAGAAGTAACAGAGGAGGAAAAGGACCTTGGAGTATTGGTTGATCATAGGATGACTATGAGCCGCCAATGTGATATGGCTGTGAAAAAAGCTAATGCGGTCTTGGGATGCATCAGGAGAGGTATTTCCAGTAGGGATAAGGAGGTTTTAGTACCGTTATACAAGGCACTGGTGAGACCTCACCTGGAATACTGTGTGCAGTTCTGGTCTCCCATGTTTAAGAAGGATGAATCCAAACTGGAACAGGTACAGAGAAGGGCTACTAGGATGATCCGAGGAATGGAAAACCTGTCTTATGAAAGGAGACTCAGTGAGCTTGGCTTGTTTAACCTAACTAAAAGAAGGTTGAGGGGAGATATGATTGCTCTCTATAAATATATCAGAGGGATAAATACCAGAGAGGGAGAGGAATTATTTAAGCTCAGTACCAATGTGGACACAAGAACAAATGGATATAAACTGGCCACTAGGAAATTTAGACTAGAAATTAGATGAAGGTTTTTAACTATCAGAGGAGTGAAGTTTTGGAATAGCCTTCCAAGGGAAGCAGTGGGGGCAAAAGATCTATCTGGCTTTAAGATTAAACTCGATAATGGAGGAGATGGTATGATGGGATAACATGGTTTTGGTAATTAAATATTCATGGTAAATAGGCCCAATGGCCTGTGATGGGCTATTAGATGGGGTGAGATCTGAGTTACCCAGGAAAGAATTTTCTGTAGTATCTGGCTGATGAATCTTGCCCATATGCTCAGGGTTTAGCTGATTGCCATATTTGGGGTCGGGAAGGAATTTTCCTCCAGGGCAATTGGAAGAGGCCCTGGAGGTTTTTCGCCTTCCTCTGTAGCATGGGGCAAGGGTCACTTGCTGGAGGATTCTCTGCTCCCTTAAGTCTTTAAACTACGATTTGACGACTTCAATAGCACAGATATAGGTGTGAGGTTTTTTTGTAGGAGTGGTGGGTGAAATTCTATGGCCTGCGTTGTGCAGGAGGTCAGACTAGATGATCATAATGGTCCCTAAATATCTATTAATCTATGAATCTATCCCATGGCAAAAACAGTTTCATTGTGGGTTGTGTGAAAAAGGACTTCCTCTTGTTTGTATTAAACCTGCTACCTATTAATGTCATCGGGTGACCCCTGTTATTTGAATTGTGTGAAAGGATAAGTATTTCACCATTCACTTTTCCTACACCATTAATGATTTTCTGGACCTCCATCATATCCCCTCAGTCATCTCTTTTACTAAACTGAACAGCCTCAAAACTTTTTAGTCTGTCCTCATATGAAAGCCATTCTGTACCCTTGATTATCTTTGTTACCCTACTCTAAATCATTTCCACTATATCCTTTTTGAGATGGGGCAACAGAACTAGGATTAGGGCATACACAAGGATTAGGGCATACGCATCACACCTATTCTGTGGAGAGGGCTGAATTCCATTTTTAATTGTGGTCCATGAATCAGTGTATACATTTAAGTCTTCAAACACCCCTCAATCCATAGGGGAGCTCCCACTGATGTCATCTGTAAAGCTGTAGAGCTGGGCAGGAATTTGTTTATTCACCTTTTTTTCCTCAGCAAATGTCAATACTGAAACTTTCTGCAAGAAAAAAAATCAGTTTTTGACAAATCATTCATCTCGAGTCTATGAAAGGATCTCGGGTCTATGATGGAATTTCTTGTCAAAACCAGGGGGTAGGAAGTCTGGGAAGCTTGATCTCTGAGGCTAGCCAACACCCCAAAGGTTGCTGATACTCAGCTGGTATATGAAAGCCCTAGCTTTCAAATTCCCACTGTGATTCAAGGTACAAGAGAGTACAAGTACACCTTGAAAAAGGGTGAGAATAGTGAAGGCAAACATCCCCAATTGATGATTTTACTGATATTGCAACATAGCAGAATCTTGAGAGGCCCTCACTGAGTCAGGTCTCTCAGGTCTCCATTAAAATGATCTTTGACTATAGGTGAAGCAAAACAAAGAAGGTCCCTCCCATTTTGTCTTGTATAAAATTCTGCGTGATGGTGTTGTGACGTCTGTTTTCCTGTGATCCTACCAGGAAAACAGGCTTGCAGCACTCAGATGAGAAGTATGCTTTGTAGATCCAACATCTATTTCCAATCAAAAGACATAACTTACTTATGTGGTCTGACCACATAAAGCCAGTTTCTGTTAAATAAATACAGATATTTTCAGCCTGCTGGTGACAGTTGTGTCTGGGCTGTGCTCCGATGTTGATGCCGTCCACCTATCTTAGTTCCTCTTTTTTGCATTTCATTCTGAACAATGTGATGCTACTGGAGAAACATGTTATTGTTCCCTTCTGTCACCAGAAAGAAACAAATTATATGTTTATACTGAATCAGTAATGCCACTATATTGCCTTTGTAACACATGGTTAGTTCCCTTAGAGCAGTGGTTCTCAAAGCCAGTCCGTCGTTTGTTCAGGGAAAGCCCCTGGTGGGCCAGACCGGTTTGTTTACCTGCCGTGTCCGCAGGTTTGGCTGATCGCTGCTCCCACTGGCCGCGGTTCGCCGCTCCAGGCCAATGGGGGCTGCGGGAAGGGCGGCCAGTATGGCCCTTGGCCCGCCCCGCTTCCCGCAGCCCCCATTGTTTCCATCACTGTCTTTTGTGTGTAGTTGAATGTCTCTCCTTTCTTAAAAAGAAAAGGAGTACTTGTGGCACCTTAGAGACTAACAAATTTAGTTCTTAAATAAACCTTCTTTTGTTTTATTTTTAATGTAGTTTACAGGAGAAGTGGTTTAAGTAAAACTGGTAAATTGGGGTACACTGCTCCTTTGGGGATAGAGGATCTGGGATTTCTGAGTAGCCAGTGTCAGGGGCTGGATATCCCTGGAGAAGAAGTCAAGGGGACTCGGGGTCTGGGGTGCACCTATTGTTAACCTGACAGGCAAAGTCAGGGCTGGCATTGCCCAGTGAAGAGTTCTTGGGTGGCTGAAAAGCTGGTGGTGTCAGGAGCTAACACCCAGCCACCACAGGCAACTTGGGCAAGGCTACCCTTCGCTGGAGGTAACTAGGTGACTATTTATACACTGAGAACTGTCTCTCTCTCTCACACACACACACACTGTGGACAGGACTGAACTCTGTTTTTAACTGTGGTCCAGTTAACTGTTTAACTGTGGTCCAGTTAACTGTTTAAATTTAGAACTCAAACCCCCCGTCAGTCCAAAATGGAGTGCCCAGTGGTGCCATTTGGAGTTTTACACAAAGATCAAGGATAGAATCTGGCCTTTACATGTTAACTAAGCATATTATTAATTATTATCATTACTATTATTATTCTTTCATTCTCTCAATGCCTAATTGTCACATTCAGAATCACTTAGTAGTAAATTATACTCCCCTTTAGGACCATGGCAATTTCTGCCTATCACTTCTCTTCCTTTTCCATCCTCCTTTCTCTGTTCTTCTCTCTCTTTCTTTTCTGTCTCCTCCTATCTTATGCATTTCTCTACCTTGAGCAACTCTCAATTTCCACTCTTGTGGGCTTCATTCTTAGCTACTGTCTCATTCCATCTAGAAGGAAAATATTAATTCTGATATTTAGAATGTCATCAATTGGCTCATGGTTAATGCCCTTAATAAGATTAATGGGGATGTGGTGGAATTGAAAACTCGCAGTGATAGCTTTAGGCTCTCTGCAAACTCCGTAAAACACTGCATCAATTGATACTTGGTGGTTCAGATTTTCAAGTGTTTCTTTGCAAAACTTGGGACTGGAAACCTAATTTTAAAAATAAAAAAAGTTTACGCTCTGCAGAATCTGAATATGCCACAAGGGTCACAAAAATACATCCAGTGCCAGTGGGCCAGTTCCAATCCACAGGCCAGGTGCTTGACATGCCTGAACTACAGTATGCATCTTCCTCAACTAAACAACAACAGGAAAATGTGTCACAGTTACCCAAACAATGTAGGGCTCTCTCCTCCTCCTCTGGGTGTAACTGGCCTCTACGAGTTAACGGGACCTTTTCCCAGTGAAAGAGCCTTTATTACACAATGAATATTCTTAAATATGTACATGTATTTATTAACAATCAACCATTAATCAGCAGAATACATATGCCAATAGTCTAGTGCTCACCATTCCCAGTAAAACAGATGGACTTCTCCTGATGGTGAGTCAGGGTCGTATCATCTGAGGCTCCAGCTTCTGCACAATCTGGTTGTGCAGGGGTTAAAAAGTCCTAGCAGCTTTGGTCTTGAGCTGAATCCCAGAGTTAAGTTCCAACGAGACTGTCTTTTGCCCCTCATTATATAATTAAAATGAGGATTCCTCTTCGCTATGCCTTAACCCAGTGTTTCCCAAACTTGGGACACCGCTTGTTCAGGGAAAGCCCCTGGCAGGCTGGGCCGGTTTGTTTGCCTGCCACGTCCACAGATTCGGCCAATCGCGGCTCCCACTGCAGCAGTGAATCGTGGTTCACTGCTGCAGGCCAATGGGGGCTGCGGGAAGCGGCGCGGGCTGAGGGACGTACCGTGGCCAGTGGGAGCCACAATCGGCCAAACCTGCAGACGCGGCAGGTAAACAAACTGCCAATTATTTTAACCAATTTAACCAATTATTTTAATCAATCATAACCCCTAATAGGCTAAAACAATTTCTCTAGCAACAGCAAAACCTTACAATTTCTACTTATCAGCAAAAGCCAAACTGTACTGAATCAATTGAGGTATGAACTACCCTTTGTATGCCCAATATTCACTTTCTAGCCAGAAGGCATAGTGTATGCATGTGGGTTTTGACTCCATAAAGTCTATTTCCATTTATTCAGTTCCGATTTTCCATGTATTTTCAGATCACTCTGTTTAGACTGTGGTTATATTTTGATGCCTTTAATCTGTCTAAATTGCTCTTTTCTCTCTTGTAATTCTGAACAATAAGATTCTACTGGAAAAAAAGATTTTGAGATTTTCAAAGCAGTTTAGGGAATTTAAAGACACACATAATTTGAGTGGAAGATGTGTATCGAAATCCTCCTAGACCAGTGTGAAAATCTCAGGTGTTATTTTTCTGTACTGACAAAGACATGGGTTAAGATGTAATCAGCAAGACCATAATATTATCTTTGCTACACAGGACTAATTTTCTAAAAGTGCAGTTTTACTTTGAAAGTTGAGTATAAAAAGACAACTTCTTACTGAATGCACCTGCTTCCCGTATGTAAGGGGACTGTTGCCCCCTTACTAACATTCAGTGGGGTGTTTTAGTTGCTAGCTCCCAGTACTAAAAATGGGAAGGGTCGATGGGGAATCAGGACCCTGAGACTGACAGCCTCCAGGAACAATGGGGAGAGGCCAGTGCTCCAGGTCAGCCTGAATGACACCACGGGCAGACTAATCAGGGAGTCAAGAGGCCAGGGAGGTCCTGTCCCCTGTGTGAGCTGGAATTGCCTAGGTCGGACAGAGTGGGGCCGAGCTAAGGAGAAAGCAGGGGCTCAAGCTGAGCTGGGGAGCAGAGCTGTGCCAGATCCAGAGGGACCAGAAAAGCAGCCCAGAGAGAGCAGACTTGCCCTGGGAGCAGAGCTGCAGCAACCAGAGCCTGAGGGACCAGAAAAGCAGCCCAAGAAGCAGGTCAGTGCTGGGAGCAGAGTCACAGAAGCAGCCTGCAGAGCAGACCTGTGCTGGGAGCAGAGCTGCAGCAACCAGAGCCAGAGGGGCCAAAGAAGCAGCCCAGGGAGCTGGAGGCAGAGCAGCAGCAGTGGTGCAGAGACAGAGTGGTGGAGCTGGGGCTGGAGCAGTCTGGAGCTGGGTGCGGTGAGCAGCTGGGGAGAGCAAGGGGGACCCTGGGCAGTGGGCCCAGCACAGGGAGATGCCTCAGCCAAGAGGCTCTGCAGGCCAGGCTTGGATCGTAACCCCGACAGGGCAGGGGTGACACTGGGAAGAAGGGTCTTACCACTTATTGCCTGAGAGCGTGTGGCCACCACCAGAGCAACTGTCCAACCCACAGCATCCCTACAGCACAGCCAGGGCCTGAGAAGAAGGTCTGGGACTTACAAGGAACAGACTGTGAACTGCCCTGACATTCCAGAGACACTGTTTGTGATGTTCCCTGCCACAGAGCGGGTTGATGTGTTTCCTTTAACCTTTCCCATTTTTCCTTATTCTTTTTAAAATTAATTGTTGATTAAATAACTTGCATTTGTTTTAAATTGTATGTAATGGTCAGTGTGTCAGAGAAGTGCCCAATGCAGAGAGAGTACCCCGGAGTGGGGAGACCCTAGCCCCTGTCCTAGGTGACCACAGCAGGGTTAGGAGTCGAGCCCCCCAGGAATCCTGGGCCCAGCCTTGTTGGGATTACGAGGACTCTGCCTGACAGGAGCGTGGAAGGGGAGTCCTCAAGGACAGGGAGGTCACTGGGTAAAGGAAGTGGGAGTGAGGACTCAGATCCTTTCGCTAGCCCACTTCACCGGGGTAGTACAGAAGCCAGGAAAGCTCCCCACTATAGCGGGACTATTCTCCCACTTACATGTAGATATTTAGAGCCATGTCCACTGGCCTAAGGAACAGATATAAGTTGTTGTTTTTTAGTCCTGTTCAAACTTCAGAAACAGACCATCTCCAGGAAAGGGACCTGGATTTTATCCCTTTGTGTGCATGAACAGAATTGTTCTTCAGAGCAGACTTGCACTTTAAAGTATCATTTACCCACAACTTCCTCATCTTAATTTCTGTTTGGATATAAATAACTTCATCATTTCACTTTTCCAGTGACTGTCACTAAAGGTATTGTGTGATCTTCAGAAAAGAAAAAACAAAACAAACAAACCCCACTCACTACCTTATGATGGTGTTATACTGATAATTCCCAGTATTGGTCCCTTTCTGTTAATTGCATCACCTGTGCTCAGAAAGAGAATTGGCCTATATCTCTGAAAGGTCTCTCAATGCAGACTCTTTCTTCCCAAGTGGCTGTCACTAGCCATGTTGCTGATAGGAAGAGAGAGAAGCAAAGATGCTTAAGCTACAAGCAGAAGAGGTAAGTGCTAAAGAGGGAACTAACTTCTTCTCCTATGCATAGTTTACTTTTTATTCTCCAAAGTGACGTTTTGGTGATAATGCAACTCCTCACTGAAGCTACTTTATTAGGTGCTCAGATACCACAGGGATAGGTGAGGTATAAGAACTGGGATAGTGTCTTGCATAATATCTCTTAATCTGTATTATCTCATCTGTAACTTGCTGAATATTTTAAGCCTCACTTCTTTAGGGAAACCATAATGTCTGCTGGAGTGAGATTCTCAAGGAGAAAATTACTGTCCGATGCTTTCACAGAGAATGTTAATTCTCTTCTGACTGGAAGAGGAAATATTGATGCAAGTGGCAATGTAAATGTGAGTCGAGCTAAGAGGGGTAGAGTTCTCAGCTCTCTGAAGATGACTGTCATGGGGTCAGAGGCTGTTCAGAGAGAATGAGGGCTCAACCTGCCCATGACAACCATGTAACTGTAAGGGGAATGTTGTCCCCTTACTAAAACTCAGTGTGGGTGTTTCGGTTGGCTAGCTCCCAGGTCCAGAAGGAAGGGGAAGGGTCGATGGGAAATCAGGACCCTGAGACTCACAGTCCCCAGGAACAATGGGGAGAGGCCAATGCTCCAGGTCAGCCTGATTGACAGGGCTGGCTGGCTAATCAGGGAGTCAAGAGGCCAGCAGGGTCCCGTCCTCCTCCGTGTGAGCTGGAATTGCCTGGGTCAGACAGAATGGGACTGAGCTAAGGAGAAAGCAGGGGCCCAAGCTGAGCTGGGGAGCAGAGCTGTGCCAGATCCAGAGGGGGCAGAAAAGCAGCCCACGAAGCAGGTCAGTGCTGGGAGCAGAGTCACAGAAGCAGCCTGCAGAGCAGACCTGTGCTGGGAGCAGAGCTGCAGCAACCAGAGCCAGAGGGGCCAGAGAAGCAGCCCAGGGAGCTGGAGGCAGAGCAGCAGCAGTGCTGAGGCAGAGAGGAGCTGGAGCTGAGGCAGAGTGGTGGAGCTGGGACTGGAGCAGTCTGCAGCCAGGCACGGTGAGCAGCTGGGAAGAGTGAGGGGGACCCTGGGCAGCGGGCCCAGTGCAGGGAGCTGCCCCCAGCCAAGAGAACCTGAAGGCCAGATTTGGAGGGGGATCGTAACCCTGACAGGGCTGGGGAGATGCTGGGAAGAAGGATCCTGCCACCTAGAGCCTGAGAGCATGTGGCTACCACCAGAGCAAGTGTCTGACCTGCAGTATCCCTGCAGCACAGCCAAGGCCTGGGCAGGAGGCCTGGGATTTGTGAGGAACAGTCTGAACTTCCCTTACGTTCTAGAGACTCTGGTTGTGATGTCCCTGTGGCACAGAGCAGGGTGACGTGTTTTCCTTTAACCCTTTCCACTTTTTCCTTATTTTTTTAATTGATTGCTGTTTAAAAATTTTTATTTGTTTTGAACTGTATGTAATGATCAATGGGTCAGGGAAGCATCCAGTGCAGAGAGAGCACCTGGGAGTGGGGACACCTTAGCCCCTGCCCTAAGTGACCACGGCAAGGTTGGAGGTCGACCCCCCCCCAGGAATCCTGGGCCCAGCCTTGTTGGGGTTACGAGGACTCTGGCAGACAGGAGCGTGGAAGGGGAGCCCTTGAGGTCAGGCAGGCTTCTGGGTAAAGGAAGTGGGAGCGAGGACTCGGATCCTTTTGCTAGCCCACTTCACCGGGGTAGTGTATAAGCCAGGAAAGTTCCCCACAATAGCGGGACCATTCCCTGCTTACATAACTACACCTGGGAGCAGGTAGGTGCTCCTGGTGGTGGCTCATTAGCCAATTTGCAAGGGAGCTGCTGAGCTCAATAAGGAGATTGCCTGAGGAGTATAGAAAAGAACCTATGCAGATCAGGAGGAGAAGAAAAAGGAGGAGAGTTCTTGCTGTGGGGAAGGCCTGGGACTACAGGCTAGAGGGAAACCCACAGGAAGCAGAGCAGGCTGCTGTTGGGGAGAAGCCTTGAGTTAGGGCTCAGAGGTGACAGAGAGCCCTGAAGGGATAATTGTCAGGGCCTTTGTGAAGGGAGATAGGAGGGGGCATCTGGTTGTTAGGTGTGGGAAGAGAGTTGGTAGGTGCCTTTGAAGATACCTGCAGTTGGATCTGGCTCCTGAGGAGGAAGCAGAAAAATCTGAAATCCTCTGGGTAGGAGTCGGTTCCTGGTGAGGGCACATGTAATAAAAGGCATAGCTTCTGGGAGAGCAGATGAACAAGAGATTGATCTCCCTGTCCATGCTGAGGTTAAGCAGCTGATGCTCAGAAAGCAAGGGAATGAGGACAGTTTCTAGCAAGAGATGAACCAGTCTGTTGAGATGGACTGGAGACTGAAACTATTTTTGTATTAGTTTCTGTTATGAATGAATAAAATCCTCTGGAGGGGCTCTTAAAAGTAAAAGTTTCACTCAGGATTGAGTTATACCAGCAAAGGGAAACGGGGAGATGGCCTGGGCATGTGACAGCACCACGCAGGGGATGACATTTATAGTGTGAGCATAAAAGATGGAATAACTTTAAAGAAAGGCACCATCACACCCTCCTTGTATTCTGTTAAGATCTAAAATAGATATAAACAAGGAGCCTTTGTGGTCTGGTGGACAGCATCGATGAATACTGATGTGAAGGCTGGGACTGTGTTTCTGGCTTTGCCACTGACTCATGGTGAGACTCTAAATCTCTTCAGCTGTGTGTGCCTCAATTTTCCCAGCTGTGAAACGTGGCTAGTGAGACCTACCTTTGTTAAGAGCTCTGAGATACCTAGATAAAAGAAAAGGAGTACTTGTGGCACCTTAGAGACTAACCAGTTTATTTGAGCATGAGCTTTCGTGAGCTACAGCTCACTTCATCGGATGCATAGATAAAAGGTGACCTATAAGTGTAAAGTTTGCTTAACTTTATACAGACACATAATTGCACCTTTCAAATTACATGGACTTAAAATACAGGGAGAAGGAAAGAAGGCTCTAGCCTATACAGTGTCACTTTAATTCTTCAAGCTGCAAGTCCCTTTTCTGTGAGTACTCAGACTAGCACAGTGCCAATTTCCTGTGTGGGTTTTGTGGAAATGCTCAATGAACTATGCTTCCATTCCCAGCATGAGCCTTACAGGACAGTCAGGGTGTCCCTGCCCCTGGAGATGAATATCCCAGGAAAGAACAGCCAAGTGTTGGGTAGGGAAGATGAGGAAGGATACATCATTTTAAATTTGCTGTCCTGATCTCTAGTCTCAGCCCATGGACTTCAGGCAACAAAGGAAATGAGTAATATGTGCATACTACTGTGTATACATATATTGCTAACCTCTGTAATTTCCTCTGTAAAATTTAACAAGCAGCTGTGGAAACAATGTTGAGTATGATCATTTTGGGGTCTTCGATGCAATATTTAACCTAATTCTGACTTGTTTCCATTTAACATGATGTGTGGGGTTCCCCAATCTGGAAAGTAGAAGCCAGCCCTGATCAGGATTTTATTATTTTGGTCAACTTTGTTTCTTAAGATCACATGAAAAAAGGAAGGACAATACAATTTAATAATGCAGGGCTTGAAAAATGCATTCACTCACTTAGCTTTCTATTCACTATGGGTTTCTTGCTTATGAGCTATTGACTTATAGTGTTTCTATTCCTTGTTCTTGAAGTAAAGTGATCATCAAGGGGTTAACTATGTTACTGAGTATTATGGGTTGGAGCCATATGCCACCTCTCCCTTATTTTCTGTTTAGTTAATGTGCATCCCTATCTCTCTGTTCTGTAGGTGAATAAAGCACCATGTTCCCAGACTGTGGTACTGTAAGTAAAATGGTTCTTGTCTAATCAGCGGTTCCTTTACAAAACACATAGTACAGGCCAGTGAGGGGTGGGTGGTTCTCTCTCACCAGATTTTATCACCAGAGTTATTGGATTGCCAAATTAAATGGGCCAGTGTTCCATCAAATCTGATATTCTGTCTGAGAGTATTTCTTAGAATAAGGTATAACCCACTAGAAAGTCCCCTGTGCAATAATTGATGCACCATAGATGGTTGCATAGATACTGGATCTCATTATGCAATAATTCTATCTTAGAAGTAAGGAGACTGATTTTGTCTTCACCCTGTAGATGCCCATCTGTTTAAAACCTGGAACATGAGAATCTAGAGCCTTATCAATTTGTATTGTAGCTAGTGTCATTGCAGATGCTTTTATTGTAAATATTGATCCTATCTATTAATATTCACCCATATCTATTATACTTCACCCATTACTACAGTATTAATATACTGTAGTAATGGGTGAAGTATAAAAACATTAGTGGAGAAATAGGTATTTCTCCCAAATAGCTCAAATGCTCAAAATATCTAGTCATTAAAAACTCTAGTCAGTAAAGGAAAAAGCAGCTTAAAGATGAATTGATGACTGCAAGTGAGTGAGGGTAGACCCCTCTGCACTGGGAGAGAAGTGGGGTTATCATAAATATAAAGGGAAGGGTAACTACCTTTTGTATATAGTGCTATAATATCCCCCCTGGCCAGAGACAAAATCCTTTCACCTTTAAAAAGTTAAGAAGCTAAGGTAACGTCACTGGCACCTGACCCAAAATGTCCAATGAGGGGACAAGATTCTTTCAAATCTGGAGGGGGCCAGAACAAAGGGTTTGGGCTATCTGTGTGATACCTTTGCTGAGAACAGATCAAAGATGCAAGCCTTGCAACTCCTTTAAAGTTAGTAAGTAATCTAGCTAGAAAATGCGTTAGATTTTCTTTTGTTTTTTGGCTTGTAAAATTTGCTGTGCTGAAGGGAATGTCTATTCCTGTTTTTGTGTGTTTTTGTAACTTAAGGTTTTGCCTAGAGGGATTCTCTATGTTGTAATTCGACCAGTCTCTGGTGTTCCTTTTCTTTCTCTTCTGCATCCAGTCTGGCTAGCTCCAGTTTCTGTTGGGCATTGATTTTTGTCATCTTAGCCTCTCGGTTTTTAGCCTAGCTATACCCGAGAGTTAGAAAGGAAAAAAAAAAAAACCTGGCTTGTAAACTTTGTTGTGCTGTAACCTGATAGCTGTTCTGAGCCTACAGGAAAAACCCTTTTGTTATGGAGCTGCTCTGTCCCCAGGCAGAGAGACAGAATCTGCAGCTGCAATCACCTTTTACAAAACCTTTTAAAATCCTGCTGTGCTTCTGATTCAAAATGATCTCTGGTTCAAAATGATCACACCTCTCCCACCATGTCCAGGTTCCTTCCCCACTCCGAACTCTAGGGTATAGATGTGGGGACCTGCATGAAAGACCCCCTAAGCTTATTCTTACAAGCTTATGTTAAAACTTCCCCAAGGCCCAGATTTTTCTTGCTTTGGGAACCAGCTTAGGTTAAAAACCTGATATGCTGCCACCACCAAGCGATTTAAACAAAGAACAGGGAAAGAGACCACTTGGAGATGTCTTCCCCCAAAATATCCCCCCAAGCCCTACACCCCCTTTCCTGGGGAAGGCTTGATGATAATATCCTCACCAATTGGTAAAGGTGAACACAGACCCAAACCCTTGGATCTTAAGAACAATGAAAAATCAATCAGGTTCTTAAAAGAAGAATTTTATTTAAGGAAAAGGTAAAAGAATCACCTCTGTAAAATCAGGATGGTAAATACCTTACAGGGTAATCAGATTCAAAACATAGAGAATCCCTCTAGGCAAAACCTTAAGTTACAAAAAGACACAAAAACAGGAAAACACATTCCCTCCAGCACAGCTTATTTTACAAGCCAAAAAACCAAAAGAAAATCTAACGCATTTTCTAGCTAGATTACTTACTAACTTTACAGGAGTTGGAAGGCTTGCATCCTTGATCTGTTCCCAGCAAAGGTATCACACAGACAGCCCAAACCCTTTGTCCCCTCCCCCCCTCCAGATTTGAAAGAATCTTGTCCTCTCATTGGACATTTTGGGTCAGGTGCCAGCGAGGTTACCTTAGCTTCTTAACCCTTTACAGGTGAAAGGATTTTGCCTCTGGCCAGGAGGGATTTTATAGCACTGTATACAGAAAGGTGGTTATCCTTCCCTTTATATTTATGACAGGGGTACACTTCTCTTCAATACTGAATCCACTGGTTTCTCCCAGGACTCCCTGCTCCAGCCTAATGTGTTATCCATTAGCCCTGATTTTGCCCACACTGTGCCTGGTGCTATGCATAGGGCTGGTAGCCCTGGTGGTCTTGTGTAAGTACTGAGGCTTACAGTATTAGTTTTGTTAGTGCATTTGAGCACTGGTGAACGATACTAGTTTGGCAGGCCGTGGAGACTGTTGCCCTCTGTATACCCACAGAAACAATACAAGAAGTACAGTGGCAGTTCAGGTTTCTGACACATATTGCTCCCCACCAAGGTGCCTCAGCAGAGATCATATAGGATCACTAACATCTCTATTTAAAACCCACCAACCCATTCCACAGTAGCCATCAATGGTAACATTTTTTCAGTTATTAGCAACCTGAGCTGTATTCAGACTGGTGACTTAGAGGTGAAAGGCTCTGTATCGCATTTCTCATCTCCTTCATATTTATGGGGTTTTTTTTAAATCCCATTAACTATGTTGTTTTGCTAATAGTATCACTCTGACTCTGATAATTGTACATTTGTCTGTTATAACCTGCCCTTGTAGATCATGTTTTCCTGCATTTTAACATTTTTTCAAAGAGGCTGTCATAAATATAAAGGGAAGGGTAAACCCCTTTAAAATCCCTCCTGGCCAGAGGAAAAATCCTCTCACCTGTAAAGGGTTAAGAAGCTAAAGGTAACCTCGCTGGCACCTGACCAAAATGACCATTGAGGAGACAAGATACTTTCAAAAGCTGGGAGGAGGGAGAGAAACAAAGGGTCTGGGTCTGTCTGTATGCTGCTTTTGCCGGGGATAGAACAGGAATGGAGTCTTAGAACTTTAGTAAGTAATCTAGCTAGGTATATGTTAGATTATGATTTCTTTAAATGGCTGAGAAAAGAATTGTGCTGAATAGAATGACTATTCCTGTCTGTGTGTCTTTTTTGTAACTTAAGGTTTTGCCTAGAGGGATTCTCTGTGTTTTGAATCTAATTACCCTGTAAGGTATCTACCATCCTGATTTTACAGAGGTGATTCCTTTACTTCTATTAAAAGTCTTCTTGTAAGAAAACTGAATGCTTTTCCATTGTTCTAAGATCCAAGGGTTTGGGTCTGTGGTCACCTATGCAAATTGGTGAGGATTTTTACCAAACCTTCCCCAGGAAGTGGTGTGCAAGGGTTGGGAGGATTTTGGGGGGGAAAGATGTGTCCAAACTACATTTCCCAGTAAACCCAGTTAAAGTTTGGTGGTGGCAGTGGAAATTCCAAGGGCAAAGGGTAAAATTAATTTGTACCTTGGGGAAGTTTTAACCTAAGCTGGTAAAAGTAAGCTTAGGAGGTTTTCATGCAGGTCTCCACATCTGTACCCTAGAGTTCAGAGTGGGGAAGGAACCTTGACAGAGGCATATCACTGGATCAGAACATAATGTTGCAGAATGATAGTTAAAAGCATTACAACTACAACTGGTCGGAATTTTTTTTTTCTTTCAGGGACCAAATTATTAGCTACAAACTGAAAACAAAAATATTTGGAAAGTCCACACCATCTCTCATGGGAGTTGCAGTTTGGGTGCATCATGTTCCCATTCTCCTTTATGTGATGTTCTGTCTGTTCAGACTACATCTACTGTTACACACCATGGTTTTCTGTCTTGAAGAGAGGTGATGCATGTTAGGGGGCTTATTCCTTCACCCACTTACTTCCCTGGTTCTTCTCGCATGAACAGAGAGCAACAATACCCGAAGTCCAAAGGTGCAAACAATTCGATGTTTATTGGGGTGAACTTCCAGCAAGCATGATTCCAGTTTCCTTCCTTAGTATCCTCCTTCCCAGCTCTGACACCACAGAGTCTTACACCTGTGTCCCTGTTCCCATTTCTCCCTTTAACCAAACAGGATTCCAGTTTCCTTACTCCCATTTCCTGTTCCCATTTCCCCCTTTAGCAAAACATGGTTCCAATTTCCTTACCCTCATTCCCTGTTCCCATTTCCCCCTTTAGCAAAACATGGTTCCAATTTCTCCACCCCCTTACCCTGTTCCCATCTCTCCCTCACACACACCCGCCCCCTCACTTCCTCATTGACTACAGATTATATAGTAAAACTTCAGTTCTGCTTAGCTATACCTTAACCAATCATTTTCCTGAAATTTAACTAACCAATCCTAACATATTGTAACATGATTACGTAACCAATTATATCCCACCACCTTAATTAGTTTACACCCAGCAAAATTAATTATACAGCAGACAGGAACAATCACAGAACCAGACAGAGATTATACAGACAAACAATAGCAAAGTGGGAACTATAATGACAAAACAATACAGAAGTGAGGATTTCACATCCCAGTATTGATAAGTGAGTTCTTGCCAGACAGGATGCTGTTTCCTTTTACATTTTCTAGGCACTTCCCTTTCTCTGGAGGTGATAGGAATTATCAGGACAGGATTGTATTCCTAACAGCCCAATAGCACCTTCTTTCAATGTGACTAGTTTGGAATGTGAGGATGTGACCGGTCACTTCCCAGTTTATGGCTGCCTCTGCTGCTTAGCCAAAGGCCTTAGCCTAAGAACAGGGCCTCAGACTGTCACAGTAAGAGAAGGCCCTTACACTAGCAGACAGTGATTTTGATTCTTTCTTTTATACTTCTAGAACTAGCCAAGTGTTAAGAATACCCCTAAATTCTTAAAGTACAGGCCTTTACAGACAGGCCTGAATATCTATATCCTAACAATGCATCGGATGAGAGAGCCTATA
Organism: Natator depressus; assembly: GCF_965152275.1. NCBI lineage: Eukaryota > Metazoa > Chordata > Testudines > Cheloniidae > Natator > Natator depressus. Next base: position 212,035,708 of record NC_134234.1, on the reverse strand, counting down.
ATTCTCATGAGGCAATGTGGCAGCATATCCAAATCAAAATATTTGGGGGAGGGGGGAAGGTTCAGCCAAAACCAGAAGACTTTAGCTTTTTGGGAGTTCAGTTTATCAACAAAATAAATTGAACTTTTCAGAAGAAAGCAGATGCTTTCATGAAGAATTCTGTGTGATAGAAAACAAAATATTCTGTCAAACAGTCTTGATGGAAAGTTTTCAACAGTGTCAGTCCTAATTACAACTGTCAATTTATGCCATAGGTCAAATGCAAAAATATCAAATCCAGAGTTTAATAATCATACCTACTGAAGGGATCATAAGAGATCATAATATTTTTCTAATCTGACAACGTGCTTATTACAGGTCACCAGCACCCAAACACTATACCCAGCAACTAAAATTAGACCACGGTATTACAGACCACAGGAGAGTGGACTATTGTGTGCCATGGGCAGAAAATAGGTGGGACTGAAGTGCACCAAGGCCCCTGCAATGGCATGGAATTGATTTGGTGAGATATTCCCAGATGACTGTCACAGAGCGGGGCTTCTCCCCATTATCCAAGCATACACTGTCCTGCCCAGGCTCCTTTAAATAGGTTTATTGTTCAGATATACACAAAACAAACAGGTCCCCAGCTCACCCTTCTCAGCCAGTCCTTATTCAGCCAGCTCTGCTCTCACTGGCTCTGTTACCCTTCTTGAACAGCAGGTTCAGGGCAACCTTTTTGGGCACTGACCCCTTGCTCCAGAGGCCCACTCCAGGGGTTAGCTCCACTCCTCTGTGACTCCTCTCCTCAGATTTAGCTTGCCCCAATCATTTCTTTTCTTCTTGTGTTTTATGGCGAAGCAGAGTCTATAACCCCCAGGCACTGGACACCACAGATAATTCAATAATTAAAGTTTCTCACCTTCCCCAGTATTCTTAAAGAATTGCAATATTTCTTTTTTTATAGGGCCCCTTTTTCTGATGCTCTTACTAGGTATTACAGTGAAAATTTAGGCATTTTAAAGCCTCTCTATTTTTCATATAAATACCCCTTTTCAATGGTACACTCTTTGCACTCCCAAAGAAGATAATCAACTGTTTCCTGGACCTTGCACCTCCCCCATAATCTATCTTTATGTTTTTTTAGAAACTAACTGGCCATTGTGGTTTAAATAGTCATTTAAGTTCTAACTAGGCCCCCTTCACTTTTTGTCTCAATGTCTTGGAGTATATCAGTATTTTCCACTTTGTTTCTTTTGCACTTACTTCCTGCCATTCCTCTCTTTTTTTGAGATTTTTTGAACTTCAGTTTATTCAAAGAAATCTCTAAATCAGGTTGCTTTTACTTGACAGCAATTTTTGCCACTTTGTCTGCCAGGTCATTGCCCACTACCCCTACATGTGCAGGGACCCTTGCTATTACTATGATTACGCCCAGCTGCATCAGTTCTGTTGTCAACAGTAATATTTCATTACGTATATTATTTCTGCTATCTAAAGTGCCATTTTTGACTGCCAGTAATCCTGATAAGCAATCAGACAGTGGCTGGGAGAACATCTATGCCCCAGTTTGATGCCAGTATTATTCCTGCTCATTCAGCTAACAAAATAGGTACAAAATTTGATAGCCTTACAGTTGTCTTGATTCCAAGCGAAGGAATGCAGAATGCTGTTCCCACTCTTCCTGTTCTTACATTTTTGGAACTGTTGGTATACATCTGGCAGTAGCATCACATCTTATCACAAGCACATTGATTTGCTATATCTTGTACATTTAACACTCCCTTTCCTCTTTTTAATTTCATTATGCAGTTCTATATCTATCTCAGGAGGTATACTTTTCCAATTATGATGCATTTTCCCAAAGCTACATTTTTAACATCTTGCAGGTTTTCTCTTCACTGAGATCCTTTGTCCATGGTTTAACTCTACTTACATGAGGAATTTTGGGGTTTTGACCTATAAATCGACTACTTCATTCCCAGCATTCATCATACATTAGCTTATTGTTTCTATCTTTGCTGTTTCTAATGACTTTAGCCCAAAGGGTTGTCTATAAAAGCTTCATTCTTAAATCAATAGGCATTTTACCTGCAGCCATCTTCAGCACACACAGTGGCATTGTGATGAAGGCACCACATGCATTTCTCAACACCTGAGTTTGGAGTGAGTCAAGCGTTCTCAAATTCATTTTTGAAGTCAAACTGAAAGCCTGGCACCCATAATCAGTCATAGGTCTTATTAGCGTTTTGAATGGCATTACCACAGCTTTCTTATCTGCACATCAGGAAGTTCCAGAAATACTTTTAAGTAAGTGGTTTCTGCTTTACACTTATCTCTAATATTTTGAATTTGGTCCCTCTAAGTGAGCTTGCTATCAAGTACCTAAAAATGTGAAGCTTTTAACTGTACTTATTTTCTGTCCATATTTACAATCTTTTTAAAAAAAATTCTCAATTGACAAAACTAAAGGACACTTCTGTGAATATAAGTCCTTTAGTTTTGTCAATTGAGAATTTAAAGCCTCACAGGCTTCCCTATTCCACACCATTCTCCTCTTCCTGCCCTCTGGCAGGTTTTTATAGCCTCAACTGCAGCCCTGCCCCCCTTTAATTGGCTCACTTGGGCCTTCCTGCTCTGACACAGGGCGCTGGGTTTGGTCTACTTACCCTGTAACACCTCTCCCCTCTTTAGGAAATAACCTTGACTTTTTTCCTCTTTTGACCTGTGAAATGCCTCCAGGGGCTACTCTGAGCCCTGTGGTTGCTAGTCCTGTAGAATGTTGTTACTGCTGCCAGTGTTGCTGTGTTTGGCGCTCCAATGTCAGCCGCACTAGCAGCGAGTGGAGTGTGTTGATTTAGTAGACCTTGATGTTATTCATAAGCAAGATCGCAGGCTTTGTTTGGTGGTGAAGGCGCTTGCCAGGTTTACTGTCGACAAAGCACAGTACTAGCACCCCATAGGAGCTACAGGTACCCTAACACGTGTGTGCCCGTGACAATGGTACCAGCTCGGTCAGTGCACCAGTACGCTACCCCCTACTCTGGAAATAGTTGCCCCTCCTATGTCTTCTCCTTTTACACACTGATACAAACAAGTTCTGTATTACACTCCAGACATTGCTAGTTACCACCCTTTTCCTTGTACCTGCTAGTTCAAACAAAACATCCTTATCCATTATCCTGTCATCCCCCCTTTATCTTATGAGGGGTCAACGTGTTCCTGTACCATCTCTTAAGAATCTGTTTACGTAGTTAATTGAAAACTCTGGGTGTTCTTGTGTCATCCTCTCTGGTCAGGAATGTGCTTACTTGGTTAGCCAATACCTAGTGTGGTATTGTTTTGCCAAGGCCAGGCCTACTCTGGTTCACAGCCTTTGGTTCACACTCTTAGTTATGCCTAGGGCTCCAGGAAAGCCTACAAACCCTCCCAAGGCAAAATACATTTATCACAGACATATTTCAGAAAACATTCCTAATAATACTCCCAAATTTTCCCAAACCAATCTAAACATTCCCAGCAGTCATTTAACATCATACAAGCATTCAATAAAACATTTAACATTACACACAAATGCAGACATATCACAGAGGGTTCCTGAAGTCCCATGGACCCAAACACAATCTAACTGGAACAAACCTCTAATCCTTGTCCTTCTGAGCCCTATGACATGGGGTCAGGATCACACAGTTAGCCTCACTGGGCATAATCAATACACAGTTTCATTTTCTCTGCCTGGACTTGGAGGTCATCTTTCCTCCTCAGTGAGCCGAAGATTTCTCACCAGTTGTCCTTTCTCATGTTTGAGGTACTGTAACTCGCTTTCCACCTGTCAAGGCTGAATCTGCAAGGATTCTAAAAATTAATATAAGCCTGGAGTGGCAAGTATTAAACTCCCAAGGTTACAGCTTTTCTTTGACCTGGGCTTGGTAAACGCTGCCACCACTCAGGACCAAGGAAGGAGCACTTGGGAATTCCTCCCTGTGGGGTACCTTCAAGCCCTTCCCTCCACCCCTCTGGTAAGAGCTGAGAAAGAAAACAAAGGAAATTAGCTGTTGCCACCAGATAATCAAACAGCATATGCACAAACCTCTTAAAACACCAAAAATCCAATCCTGTTCTTAAAAAAGGTAAATTTTATTAAAAACAAAAAGGAAGAAAATACATCTGGAACTCAGGCTTTAGCTAGGTTTTAAAAGAGCAATTCCAAAAATTAAGCACCCAAAATAGCTTTCTTGGGGTTTCAGCTTAAAGGTTACAAGCAAACAAAAGCATCTGGGGTTAGCACAGAGGAAATCACAAGTCTTAAAAAATAAACAGAAATAAATCTGATTGCGTCTTCCTAAACATTCTGATCTACTTACACATTTGGAGTTTCAGATAAGTAGTTCTAGGTATGATCTGATGATTTATGGTCATACCTGGCTTAAAGCTGCTTACAGCATTGCTGCTCTGTCCCTCCAGCCCAGAGAGAACAGCGAAGAGACAAAGGAAAAGCTTTTTTCCCATTTTAAAAAGTTTTAGCCTTCCCATTGGCTCTTTTGGTCAGGTGCCCACTCCCTTTTCTTTACCTGGGGACTTTTAACCCTTTACAGGTAAAGCAAGCAGCCACCAAGAGGGACTTTATAGCTAACTGGCTGGCTGGGTGTCCGCAAAAGGGAGCTCTTCCACCCACCACACTTTATTTATCACACCACCACCACTTGTAATCATTCTGCAAGCCCCCGGGTGCCCAGGGCAGACACATAAAACAGGTATTCCCTGAATCCCTACCCACTCTGGAGCCCTGCTTCCACCTATGGCCCCTTATCTGGGCCTCTTCTTGTTGGCGTGGTACTGTCTGGGTCCCCACGCTACCTTGCTTAATTGGAAGCCAGTCTGGGTTTCTGTGGTACCCTGTTAGGATTGAGACTTTGGTTTCCACAAGCCACCATTCCCTGGTTCTTCTCTCTTTCTGGAGGCAAGCCAATTCTTGCTTCAGGATTAAGCATCAGTGTTTCTCTTTCTAAGTCTCCACCCAAACCCAGTCTAATTCTTGTTCTAAACCTATTAACTGACTAATAATCTTTTCCGATGAGGTGCTTAACTCTCTCAACTTTTTAGACATCTTTTTAAGTTGCTCCCACCAGCCTTGGGAGATCACGATCATCCCCTCTCAAACTTCCTTTGCTGTCCTTACTTGAGCTTTCAGCCACCTTACTTCCTTTTCCGTTTGATCCCAGACCTGCCCTGTCCTGCCATTCTAATTCCCACTACATGAGGAATTCCCAGAAATCCACCCCATCTGTCCCCAGAATGATAGGCCTGGCTAGATCCTTGACCACCCCAACACACAACCAAGCTCTCCAGCAGTGCACCCCCAGGTCAACTTCTGCTGTGGGGTAGACATGGGATTCACCATGGATACATGAGACATGTACTGGAAGATGCTGATCTAACTTGTTTACCCTTGCCTCACCTTCCCTGACAAGAGTACACCAATAACCCCAGTCTGCAAGTCCCATTACCACTGCCTCTCCCAACATAATTGGTACCATGTACAGCTGAGCCCTACCGTAACTTTCTGCGTAGACCCTTGCTCCTGGTCCTACTCAAGTAACAGTTTCAGAGAACACACTTCATGACTGGATATTCTCATCTAATATGCCCAGGCTGGCCACAACTGAAGCACACCACGTGGCCCCCTCACCATCCCACAAGAGTTTCCAGTAAACTGTGGGATTACCTGGGCCCTCTGTAACTCTTGTGTATCCCCCAAGTTTTGGCCACATGAGGTATTTTCCCCTTGGAAACTTCCCTGGGCCACCCTCTGGTGGGATCCCTTCACTTTGCCATACTGCCCCAGCCATTCATCTACCTCTTTTTGGCCTCGAAGGCCTCTGCTCATTTAACAGCTTCCTCCACTGAGGGTAGCTGAAAGCGCCTTACCAAGCTCTGGGCTCCCAGGGTAGAAGTTTTAAGAACTACTCCAAGACAATTTGTCCCATGATTCTCTCTCTATCGAGTTGATCTCAGGACTGACACTACCCTTGGTTGTGCCCCACTCAAAATTGGTGGCTGAATACCTCTGGAGTCAACCATAGTTGGTCCAGAATGACTGCTGTCACTGCCAAATAGGGATTTGCCTGTTCATCACTTACTGCTCAGTAAACTGCCTTTGCCTGGCCTGTTATTATCAGTGCTATGTGGGCCATCCAATTCTGCCTTCTGCTGATTCTCCATCAATTGCATGAGCAGAACCTGAGTCTGCTGTTGTTGTTCTTGTTGTCACTGTATCATGGCCATCTGGTGCTGCTCCCCTGTTACTGACAGGTGCATCACCACCTCCATTTTCCCTTATCCTCACCATCAAACGATGTAGGGTCAGTCAATAATGATCTGGAGGATGGTGTGGATTGCACCCTCAGCAAGTTTGCAGATGACACTAAACTGGGAGGAGAGGTAGATACGCTGGAGCAGGGGTGGGCAAACTTTTTGGCCCGAGGGCCACATCAGGGTTGCAAAACTATATGGAGGGCCGGGTAGGGAAGGCTGTGTCTCCCCAAACAGCCTGGCCCCCACCCCCTATCCGCCCCCTCCCAATTCCCGTCCCCTGATTGCTCCCCTCAGAACCCCTAACCCATCCGACCCCCCCGCCCCACTCCTTGTCCCCTGACCGCCCCCTCCTGGGACCCCCGCCCCTAACCGCTCCCCGGGACCCCACCCCCATCCGACTGCCCCTGCTCCCTGTCCCCTGACTGCCCTGACCCCTATCCACACCCCTGCCCCCTAATAGGCCCCCCGGGACTCCCACGCCTATCCAACCCCCCCATTCCTTGACCGCCACCCCCTCCCCGAAACTCCGCCCCATCCAACCACTCCCTGTCCCCCGCTCCCTGCCCCTCTTACCATGCCAGAGCCAGCCACGCCGCCACGCTACCCGGCAGGAGCGGTGGGCCAGAGCGCTGGTAGCGAAGCGCGCTGAGGCTGTGGGGGAGGGGCCAGCCTGACTGCCTCCTGAGTGCTGATGTATATCTTCAACTTCCATATAACTTTCAGCAGATGCTCAACACCAGACATTTTGATAGCAAACTGCTCCAGACTTTGAGATCATTTCAACACTGACTGAAGATGCCATAGAAGTATTGTTTTTCATTTAGATTAATAAAAGGCACTTGTTCAGACATCAAGGCACCTATAGAATACAAAACAAACACACCTATTCACATGAAACACGACAAAGCACCAGTGTGCAAAAACTCTATACATAAATTCTGTTGAACTAAATGAGGTCTTTTTAGATCATTACCAACCTCTTGAACTTCACCTGAAGATGTCACTGGATCGTAACCTGTGCTTTCAGACAAATGTATGTATAATAGGAGCAGCGCAATTAAGAAATTAGTGCAGAATACAGCTGTCTATCTTAAGTTCCTGGTGGTTTTCAACTTTAGTCCCATATAGAGCATATTGCAGAAAATCCATTTATTATCCTTATCTTCACATGTATAGCTACAAAAGGTGATTATAAACATAGAATAATCCAGCCTATTTGAAAACCAGCCACAGAATTTGACTCTCACTCTCAGCAGCAGTCACTTCGAACATTTTTCTGTATCCTATTAAAGAATTTGCTTTTGTTTCTACAATCTTACTGAACATATAATAAAGAGCTAGTCATCTGGACCTGAATTCTAGAATTCTTTTCATATCCCCATACCACACAAAGTGGTTAAGCAGGTGGAGGGACTGATTTATGAAGAAACAATAAGAGTTAAACATGTCTAACTTGGAGTGAGGATCACAGGCATGATATAGTATGCTTGCACTAGATAAATAAAATCAAGAAGCAGAATGAGGGATTTGTTCATGGCTGTCTCAGGGGTATAACTGAAGAGTGATGAAATTGAGAAAAAATAATTTTCAGGTTGGAATTGAGCAACTTGATTTTCCCCCTGCAAAAGTAAGATCTATATGATCCTCCTTAACAGAAGTGGTTAAAGCCTCATTTCTTGAGTTACAATATTTAAAGCTGAACTAGAGAATCTACTTTTCAGAAGAATCATGTCCTGGAATTCTGGTCACCAGATGTGACCTAACCGGTCTTTTAATTTATAATTTGTACAGTTCTGTGGTATTCCTGAAGTCCCCAGTTTTACTTGGTCATTGGTTACACATTTCCCAACTGGACTGATGGAGCTAGTGAGTTCTTCCCGGTGTATGTCAGTAGTACTTTGATGTTGACACTAACTTATTTTTGCACATTACTTCCTCAGACTCTTTCCAGTTATTGTGGCTTCATTTTCCTAATGGAACCCTAAACAAAAGCAAAGTAAAAAATAAGTGAACAAAATACACTGAGCCTATGTTATCTCATACTGATAGAAACAATGTTCAGTCGAGTGATGTCTCTTCATTTTAGCTGGACATCTGCTTTCTTGCAGATCCAGAATTGTTCCCATGAACAGGCATAACGGGTATAAATTTTCAATCCATACAGGATGCACAGTTTTTATAGTTTCATAAAACTCAATCCTAGAAAATAAAGCATCATTTCATTATGTCCTGACATTTGAATTCCTTATGTGTATTCAGGGCCCATTCACCAGCTTCCCTGGGGAAAGTAATCTGTATTTTCCCTATGATTGGTTCAGTTTACTTTCACCTCCATACAAATTCAGCTGTGCCAGCCAGGGCACTGTGGGACCAGGTCCAATCCTCTACCTCTGCTTGCCCACTCCCTCCCTTTCCTGAGCACGATGGGAATCGGCAGCCCCACAAAGGTTACTATTGTCCCTATGCTTCTAGTTACAACATAGGCAGCCAGCGCAAAAGAGTAAGGGAGTGACACAGGATTCTCCCCTACAGGGGCCCTCAGGATGGGTCATAATCTGTCCCTAAATTATCAGAATTTACCAGTATTCTCCCTGTGTCAAGGAGAGCTGAGCCATTCTCCCAATACCAGCCAATCCTCTCAGATTTGTATGATAATCCAGTCCAGTAATATTGTGTATTGTCTCTTGGTATATGTTTCTATGAGGGAATAATTATTAAAACAACCCAAAGTTCTTATCTTTCACAATTACGTTGCTTAAAAAAATACCCCTAATGGAAATCAATGACAGGAGATAATTCCCAGGCAATGGCATGGCATTCTCAGGATAAATTTAAGAGTGGCTGCTGTAGGACTAAGTGATTTTGCCCATCTAGGAATATAAGAATATTCCACCTAAATACAAGGATGTAAATTCCTATAAACTCAAGTCTTAGTCCTTTAGAAATATGAGAGATTCTGATATATCATCAAATATAGTTCTGTTTAATTGGGAAAATTGACAAGAAATACTAATTAATATGTTGATGGTTTATTTTTACTGTCATATAATCATTGAAATTAGAGCTGGAAAAGCTCCTGCATGTAGTCAGAGTTTAACCAATTGCCATATGTGAGTTCAGGAAGGAATTTTTCCCCAGGTGAGATTGGCAGTGACCTTGGGGGGTTTTCGCCTTCCTCTGCAGTGTGGGGTGCTGGTCGCTTGGCAGGAACTATTCCATGCCATTTCAAGGGCCTCAGGCACTGTTGCACTTCATTCCCTCCTATTCTCTGCCTGAGGCACGTAGTAGGTTAGTCTCTCAAGGGCTGTAATACTTTGGTCTAATTTCAGTTGTTGGGTTAATGTGTGGGTGCTGGGTAGTATTGCTGGCCTGAGATATGCAGGAGGTTAGTGTAGATGATCTGGTGGTCCATTCTTGCCTTAAACTCTGAGTCTAAAAAGTGCTACTTTGTCCAACTGCCAATGCATGATGGATTTATTTATTGTGTAATTTAGAAAGTACTCTCCATACAAAGTATCCAAATGCATGTGCTCCAGTTAATATAAGATGTGCCTTTTAAGCAAAAGGAAAAAATATAAATTACACTTCAAACTAGTGAACTCCTTTTTGAGCAACAGCCTGAAGAAAGAGATGGGTCCAGCCCTATAAACTAAAGATCAACAAATCCTGGTTTTCTTGAACCAGCATGAGAAGTGGTACAGGGACAGAGTACAGGGACTTCCACGAGGATCATCCTGCCTCCATCCAGACATTTTAACATAGAGATGGTTACCTCTAGCTCCTCAACTGGCCTCAACTGCTTGTGATGGTCCATAGCAGATGAAGTTGGCTATAAAGAGCTAGGAACATCCCCACTTCATTTTTGCTCTCTCTTTTCAACCTGCTTTTCCAGAATGTTAATAGAGCCAGTGCAGAGCAGAACTGGCTAAAAAAGGACTAGCTGAGAAGGGTGAGATGAGGAACTGTTTGTGTTTGTTTTACTTATCTTTGAACAATAAACCTACTTTACTTAAAGGAAACTGGGGGTGAGGGGGCAGTGTATGCTTGGAAACTGGGGAGAATTCCTCCCTTGTGACATATGGTGTAGACTGTGGGCACTTTGACTGAGCCCTGATACAAGGGGACTGTGAGGTGGGTCTTCAGTGCCCAGTGAAGAGTGGGAAAGGCGAGCCGGAAGGATCCCACGGTCCATCCTTCTGTGCAGGAGGGAACCTGCAGATGTGGGATCCAGTGAAGAGAAAGATGAGCCTCATAATATTAGAATCACAGAATATCAGGGTTGGAAGGGACCTCAGGAGGTCATCTATTCCAACCCCCTGCTCAAAGCAGGACCAATCCCCAACTAAATCATCCCAGCCAGGGCTTTGTCAAGCGGCCCCTTAAAAACTTCTAAGGAAGGAGATTCCACCACCTCCCTAGGGAACCCATTCCAGTGCTTCACCACCCTCCTAGTGAACTACTGTTTCCTAATATCCAACCTAAACCTCCCCTACTGCAACTTGAGACCATTACTCCTTGTTCTGTCATCTGCCACCACTGAGAACAGCCTAGCTCCTTCCTCTTTGGAACCCCCCTTCAGGTAGTTGAAAGCAGCTATCAAATCCCCCCTCATTCTTCTCTTCCGCAGACTAAACAATCCCAGTTCCTTCAGCCGCTCCTCATAAGTCATGTGCTCCAGCCCCCTAATCATTTTTGTTGCCCTCCACTGGACTCTTTCCAGTTTTTCCACATCCTTCTTGTAGCGTGGGGCTCAAAACTGGACACAGTACTCCAGATGAGGTCTCACCAATGCCTAATAGAGGGGAATGATCACGTCCCTCGATCTGCTGGCAATGCTCCTACTAATACAGCCCAATATGCCGTTAGCCTTCTTGGCAACAAAGGCACACTGTTGACTCATATCCAGCTTCTGCAAAAAAGGACCTAGGGGTTACAGTGGATGAGAACTGCTGCCTAGCCACTCGGTCCCTCGCCTGTAGCAGTGAATGGGATTCTTCCGTCCTAAGTGCAGCACTCTGCACTTGTCCTTGCTGAACCTCATCAGATTTCTTTTGGTCCAATCCTCTAATTTTTTTAGGTCCCTCTGTATCCTATTCCTACCCTCCAGTGCAGAGTTGGGCAAACTATGGCTCACAGGGCACATCAGGCCCACGGGACCATCCTGCCTGGCCCCTGAGCTCCAAGTTATTTAGGCTCCTAACTTCCATAAATTTCAATGGAAGTTAGGAGAATAAATATCTTTGAGGATCTGGGCATGAGTACTTTTCAGGATTGGGCCGTAAATTATGGGCATGTTTATCAGGTAGGGATCTTATGAACTCTTAATTATTGCACAGGGAACAGCACCTTTGCATTGCTCATCTCAGTCTGTAGAGTTGTCTTCAAGGGTAACATGAGATCAATAAAACCTCCAGCCTTTGTTTGGTGAATTTAGCCCTTTTTCTTTTCACAAATTATACCTGCACAGTTCTACTTGATTTTTAGGACTCTGCTATACATAACTGTTGGATTAATTGTTTGTGCGAATAAACTTAAGGCTATGGGTTCCTCACAAAGAGTTTGATGTGAATTTTCAAGTGTTTGCTCTTAATGCAATATGATTGGTCTGGTTGGTGACTGGATAACTCACATGATATTATTTTTGTTCCCTAATTAGATGGCATACCCCTTATCAGCTATGTTCACTACCGCCCAAAACGAATTTAGTTTTGTGTCTCAATGCCACGGATGAACTAAGGAGTCTCTCTCCCTTGCACTGCCAGTCTTAGCACCAGGGAAGAATTCATAGACGCATTCACAGAACCATAGATTTTAAGGCCAGAAGGGACCATTAGGCCATCTAATCTGACATTCTGTCTATCTCAGGCCATAAAATTTCACCCCATTGCCTCTGTACTGAGCCCATTAACTTGTATTTGGCCAAAGCATATCTTCCAGAAAGGTATTGAGTCTTGATTTGAAGACATCAAGAGATGGGGAATCCACCACTTTCCTTGGTAGTTTGTTCCAGTTTTTAATAACCCTCACCGTTAAAAACTTATGCTTTAGTTTTAATAATAAATTATTATTTATTATGTGTTTATTGAGGTGGCACCTAAAAACCTCAATCAGGGACTCAGGAGCTCATTATGCTAGGCATCCTACAAATACATAGCAAAAACATGGTCCCTGCCCTATAGGGTTTACGATCTAAGCATAAGAAAAAAGATAACAGGTGAAGACAGACACATGGAGAAACACATGGAAACAACGGGATATTCTTTATCAGCATGACAGGCAGTGGTTTCAGCACATCTGCTGCTGAGCTATTGTCAAGGTTGCGCAGGCATGATGGAAAAGGAGAGTATTAAAGGGAATTTTGAAGGATGATAATGGGGTAGCTTTGTGGATTTTTACAGGGAGCACCTCCTAAGAGAGGGGCAGCATGGGAGGGAAAACACAAAGGTGCTTGATTGAAAATTAACAAATGGGTGATGACAGTTGGCATCATTGGCCGTAAGCATCATTGGATGATCACAGATGGCCGTCCATATTTTAGTAGTTTACAAGAGATGATAGGTGGCCTGAGGATAGGTCATGAAGAGCTTTAAAGTGAAGACAAGTAATTGCTATTTGAAGTGATGAAAAAAGGGAGCCCAAGGAAAAGATACAAACAGAAGGGTTAACATGGTTAAAGTCACGAACTAGGAGAATGATCGTTGCAGCAGGGCAAGACTGCGTTTGTCAGGGCTAGACAGGAGGGTGTCATCGGCTTGGATCAGCTAGGACTTTTCAGCTAGGAAAAGAGGAGACTAAGGGGGGATATGATAGAAGTATATAAAATCATGAATGGTGTGGAGAAAGTGAATAAGGAAAACTTATTTACTTGTTCCCATAATATAAGAACTAGTGGCCACCAAATGAAGTTAATGGGTAGCAGGTTTAAAACAAATAAAATGAAGTTCTTCTTCACACACTCAACCTGTGGAACTCCTTGCCTGAGGAGGTTGTGAAGGCTAGGACTATAACAGGGTTTAAAAGAGAACTGGATACATTCATGGAGGTTAAGTCCATTAATGGCTATTAGCCAGGATGGGTAAGGAATGGTGTCCCTAGCCTCTGTTTGTCAGAGGGTGGAGATGGATGGCAGGAGAGAGATCACTTGATCATTACCTGTTAGATTCACTCCCTCTGGGGCACCTGGCATTAGCCACTCATAGAATCATAGAATCACAGAATATCAGGGTTGTAAGGGACCTCAGGAGGTCATCTAGTCCAACCCCCTGCTCAAAGCAGGACCAATCCCCAATTAAATCATCCCAGCCAGGGGTTTGTCAAGCCTGACCTTAAAAACTTCTAAGGAAGGAGATTCTACCACCTCCCTAGGTAACGCATTCCAGTGTTTCACCACCCTCCTAGTGAAAAAGATTTTCCTAATATCCAACCTAAACCTCCCCCACTGCAACTTGAGACCATTACTCCTTGTCCTGTCATCTGCTACCACTGAGAATAGTCTAGAACCATCCTCTTTGGAACCACCTCTCAGGTAATTGAAAGCAGCTATCAAATCCCCCCTCATTCTTCTCTTCTGCAGACTAAACAATCCCAGTTCCCTCAGCCTCTCCTCATAAGTCATGTGTTCCAGACCCCTAATCATTTTTGTTGCCCTTCGCTGGACTCTCTCCAATTTATCCACATCCTTCTTGTAGTGTGGGGCCCAAAACTGGACACAGTACTCCAGATGAGGCCTCACCAATGTCGAATAGAGGGGAACGATCACGTCCCTCGATCTGCTCGCTATGCCCCTACTTATACATCCCAAAATGCCATTGGCCTTCTTGGCAACAAGGGCACACTGCTGACTCATATCCAGCTTCTCGTCCACTGTAACCCCTAGGTCCTTTTCCGCAGAACTGCTGCCTAGCCATTCGGTCCCTAGTCTGTAGCTGTGCATTGGGTTCTTCCGTCCTAAGTGCAGGACCCTGCATTTATCCTTATTGAACCTCATCAGGTTTCTTTTGGCCCAATCCTCCAATTTGTCCGGGTCCCTCTGTATCCTATCTCTGCCCTCCAGCGTATCTACCACTCCTCCCAGTTTAGTATCATCCGCAAATTTGCTAAGAGTGCAATCCACACCATCCTCCAGATCATTTATGAAGATATTGAACAAAACCGGCCCCAGGACCGACCCCTGGGGCACTCCACTTGACACCGGCTGCCAACTAGACATGGAGCCATTGATCACTACCCGTTGAGCCCGACAATCTAGCCAACTTTCTACCCACCTTATAGTACATTCATCCAGCCCATATTTCTTTAACTTGCTGACAAGAATACTGTGGGAGACAGTGTCAAAAGCTTTGCTAAAGTCAAGAAACAATACATCCACTGCTTTCCCTTCATCCACAGAATCAGTAATCTCATCATAGAAGGCGATTAGATTAGTCAGGCATGACCTTCCCTTGGTGAATCCATGCTGACTGTTCCTGATCACTTTCCTCTCGTCTAAGTGCTTCAGGATTGATTCCTTGAGGACATGCTCCATGATTTTTCCGGGGACTGAGGTGAGGCTGACCGGCCTGTAGTTCCCAGGATCCTCCTTCTTCCCTTTTTTAAAGATTGGCACTACATTAGCCTTTTTCCAGTCATCTGGGACTTCCCCCGTTCGCCACGAGTTTTCAAAGATAATGGCCAATGGCTCTGCAATCACAGCCGCCAATTCCTTTAGCACTCTCGGATGCAACTCGTCCGGCCCCATGGACTTGTGCACGTCCAGCTTTTCTAAATAGTCCCTAACCACCTTTTTCTCCACAGAGGGCTGGCCATCTACTCCCCATGTTGCGATGCCCAGCGCAGCAGTCTGGGAGCTGTCCTTGTTAGTGAAGACAGAGGCAAAAAAAGCATTGAGCACATTAGCTTTTTCCACATCCTCTGTCACTAGGTTGCCTCCCTCATTCAGTAAGGGGCCCACACTTTCCTTGGCTTTCTTCTTGTTGCCAACATACCTGAAGAAACCCTTCTTGTTACTCTTGACATCTCTTGCTAGCTGCAGCTGCAGGTGCGATTTGGCCCTCCTGATTTCATTCCTACATGCCCGAGCAATATTTTTATACTCTTCCCTGGTCATATGTCCAACCTTCCACTTCTTGTAAGCTTCTTTTTTATGTTTAAGATCCACTAGGATTTCACCATTAAGCCAAGCTGGTCGCCTGCCATATTTACTATTCTTTCGACTCATCGGGATGGTTTGTCCCTGTAACCTCAACAGGGATTCCTTGAAATACAGCCAGCTCTCCTGGACTCCTTTCCCCTTCATGTTACAGACAGGATACTGGGCTGGATGGACCTTTGTTCTGACCCAGTATGGCCATTCTTATGTTCTTATGTCACAGTAGTTGATACATGAGATGACAGCCTGGAGTCTAGCTGTCTGGGTGGAGAGGAAAGGCCATATTTAGAGATGCTATGGAGGAAGAATTGACTGCTCAAGCCCATTCAATATGCTTTTCTTGGGATAATCTTTCTTGCTCATTACTCTGACCACATCATCCCTCTCATTGCATCCCTTCATTGGCTTAATTAATCTTATTATGCACTATCCTGGAGTTCTGCGGAGGGATTTCATTCTGTCCTGCAGATGGCAGTCTCTTTACAATCTGAAACATGAGGATCCACAGCCCTAGCTAATGCCACTGCAGAAGTTATTCTTATACTTGCTGATAATATTATTCCCAGGTAGTGTGGTATCTATTTATAGTCACAGAGCCTATGAAGATGAGTTCAGTATAAAAACATCCATAGATAGAGAGCTATTCACAAAATGATTAATGTTTATCTGCCTTTGCTTTTCAAGGTGTCTTTCTGCCCTCTTTGTGTTTCTACCCAGAATCTCAAAACATTTTGTCACTATAAATATTTGTTATTGGAAAAAAAAAACATTGTTCAAAAAAATAATTAAAAAGTGACCAAAAGGCTGCCAGTAACAGATAGGAGACGCCACTGCATGGAGTTATGTGTGTGCACTTCTTTTTATCATCAAATCCATTCTTGGTTTCTCCTAGGGCTGCCTGCCCACATGATGTTTGGTTTGCTCACACTGTGCACAGACGGTGCTGTTCATTGGGCCGGTAGCCTTGCTGGTCCTGTGTAAGTACTGAGACTTATTGTATTTACTTCTAGATTTTTCGGGAATTCAAATGCTGGTAAAATGTGCTGGTCTGGCAGCCCCACGGAAAGTGATACCCTCTAAATAGCCACAGAACCAATACACTAAGGACAGTTCAGTCTTCCAACAGGCACCCCCCACTCCCTGCACCATCAAGACCCCAAGTGTCTCACCACAGATCATTTAAGATCACTAGATTCTGCACTTAAAACTCACCATCTTGTTTCCCACAGGCCATGAAAAAGCATGATGGTAACTACTTTCAGTTACTAGTGACCTGAGCCGGCTCTAGATCAGTGACCTAGAAGTGAAAAGCTCTGTATCCCGTTTAAATATCACTCACATTTATTGTTCTGTTATGAAAGATCCCTTTACATACATGCATTTGATAATGTTAACCTTCTGTTAAAACCAGCCCTTTAAAAGTGTGTCTTAATTGCTTATTTCACAGGAACACCCCACTGAAGTTGAACTTCTCAGTATATTGCGGTGATGCTTGATCCTGAATAAAGCTGTAAAATGGTGATGGCCAGACTTCCATCAAGAGCAGCGGTTATAGGCCCAGAGAGTGGTTAAGGTCAGAAAAATAACAATTCAAATGGTCTCACTTCTTACTCAGCACACCTGCTGAATTCAGGGTCACATCTGTTTACTTTACTACTAAAGTAATGTTTTCCTCCTCTTTGCCCTGCAGTGTCCAGGCACTTCTGAGAAAGGATGCTGGGTTCTATTCTGGCTCATTCATCACTAACAGAATTGTTAACTAACTTCCATTTACAGAATTCCAATGCCAGCTTTACAGAGGCACTCGTCAGAGCATGATCATGTGGTAAATCCAATTGTCCTTTCACATCATGACCTCCCTCAGTACAATTATCTTAAAATAGGCAACCACATACCACACAAATTTATGAAGCAGTTCTGATTTGTAATCTATCCCAATTTTCACTTTTCCGGACTGCGTTTTGTGTGTGCTGTACAACAATTAAAAATCCTGTATTAATCTGGGGAATTATGGCAGTGTCTGATGTCACTGATACTAATTTCCTATCCTTGTGTGAATTTCCTTCTTATATTGTGACTTCAGTTTTTCTTGTTGCAACTTAAGGTTTCTTCAGTGTGGGATGTTACTGAATGAAAGAATGATGGTACATCATGATGTGCAGATGCATGATAACTGTTGTTTTATGCCACAGGTGAAATACAGAAATATAGCAACACCACTCTGGTAATCACATCTACTAGTATTTTTCTTCATCTTCTCCTAGCCTTTACTTTTTGCAATGCACACGTATACTCACACACCTACATACACAAGTCCTGGATGTACATAAAAAGAATGAATAACATAGCAATAGCTAAAAGATCAAAACCATAATCTTGCTTTGGAAGGTATTTTAGTTCATTTCAGGTTTCCGAGCTTTGGGGAAGGAACTGAAAGCCCCACCTTGGACCACAAAGATAGGCAAGCCACTAACAGCAATTGCTCAAAGAGTTTGAAAAAAATGAGAGGTTGTGTTTGAGAAGAATGGGGATGAATAAGAATAATGGGAAATAAGGCTGTAAATCCTCTATCCTAGAATGGGCGCATCATAGAATCATAGAATATTAGAGTTGGAAGAGACCTCAGGAGGTCATCTAGTCCAATCCCCTGCTCAAAGCAGGACCAACACCAAATCATCTCAACCAGGGTTTTGTCAAGCCGGGCCTTAAAAACCTCTAAGGATGGAGATTCCATCACCTCTCTAGGTAACCCATTCCAGTGCTTCACCACCCTCCTTGTGAAATAGTGTTTCCTGATAGCCAACCTAGACCTCCCCCACTGCAACTTCAGATCACTGGTTCTTGTTTGTCATCTGCCACCACTGAGAACAGCCTAGCTCCATCCTCTTTGGAACTACCCTTCAGGTAGTTGAAGGCTGCTATCAAATCCCCCCTCACTCTTCTCTTCTGCAGGCTACCTAAGCCCAGTTCCCTCAGCCTCTCCTTGTAAGTCATGTGCCCCAGCCCCCTAATCATTTTCGTTGCCCTCCACTGGACTCTCTCCAATTTGTCCACATCCCTTCTATAGTGGGGGGACCAAAACTGGACAAAATACTCCAGGTATGGCCTCACCAGTGCCAAATAGAGGGGAATAATCACTTCCCTCAATCTGCTGGCAATGCTCCTACTAATACAGCCCAATATGCCATTGGCCTTCTTGGCAACAAGGGCACACTGCTGACTCATATCCAGCTTCTCATCCACTGTAATCCCCAGGTCCTTTTCTCAGAACTGCTGCTTAGCTAGTCGGTCCCCAGCCTGTAGTGGTGCATGGGATTCTTCCTTCCTAAGTGCAGGACTCTGCATTTGTCCTTGTTGAACCTCAACGGATTTCTTTTGGCCCAATCCTCCAATTTGTCTAGGTCACTCTGGACCCTTTCCCTACCCTCTAGTGTATCTACCTCTCCCCCGATCTTAGTGTCATCTGCGAACTTGCTGAGGGTGCAATTAATCCCATCATCCAGATCATTAATAAAGATGTTGAACAAAACCGGCCCCAGGACCGACCCCTGGGGCACTCCGCTTGATATCGTCTGCCAACTAGACATCAAGCTTTTGATCACTATCCATTGAGCCCGACAATCTAGCCAGCTTTCTATCCACTTTATAATCCAATGACTATGCAATATCCCTCTGTCCCTTAAGCAACCATAAACAATGAGCCTGGGCCCTTAGCCAGGCAATCAGAGGAACAATCTCCTATGTGTAAGCTGGGAATACAAAGGGAGGTGAGGTGCAAGAGCATTCATTTTCCATGATGCATTCAATTATTTTGCTAGCTTCAAGATGACATAGCAAGGTGGTTAATTAAAGCAAATTACATTTGTGTTCTGTTTTAATGTGGACACTTTTCTGTTAAGAACTGGACTGAGACTCCTCAACTCATTTCACACAAACTATGGAACAACGGAAAGATGGACAATCAAAGATTCATCCCTGAGTCACTTTCACTTTGGATCATGTATTTATTTTGTCTATGTAACCATGTGTTTCATTTACTGTTTCTTGTCTTCTCACACACCCCTGACCTCCTGTTACAAACTATGACCTGCTGTGATGCCTTGCTTTTAGTGTAGATTATAAATGCTTTGGGCACAAACTGTCTTTCATTGTACATGGGTACAGTGTCCAGCACAATGGGGCCTCAGTACAGACAGAGGCTTTTGAGTGCTACCACAAAACAAATAATAATGTCACCTGTCTCCTAAGGCTGTTGTTTAGCACTCTGTATGACAAAGTTGAAGATCAGGGTTCAGTTCCCATTCAGTCTCCTTGGGGAAAGGATTAATTGTTCTCCATGTCCATCGAGGGAAGGACAAGAAGTAATTGGCTTAATTTGCAGCAGTAGAACTGCAGGTTAGATAGTAGGAAAAACCTTCCAACTCTAAGGCTCTCCTGGACTAATGCACTGGAACAGGTTACCTAGGGGTTGTGACAGGTTTCAGAGTAACAGCCGTGTTAGTCTGTATTCGCAACTGTGCCCACATATCTATTCAGGGGACACCATCACAGGGCCTAATAACATCAGCCACACTATCAGAGGCTCGTTCACTTGCACATCTACCAATGTGATATATGCCATCATGTGCCAGCAATGCCCCTCTGCCATGTACATTGGTCAAACTGGACAGTCTCTACGTAAAAGAATAAATGGACACAAATCAGATGTCAAGAATTATAACATTCATAAACCAGTCGGAGAACACTTCAATCTCTCTGGTCACGCGATTACAGACATGAAAGTTGCTATATTACAACAAAAAACCTTCAAATCCAGACTCCAGCGAGAAACTGTTGAATTGGAATTCATTTGCAAATTGGATACAATTAACTTAGGCTTGAATAGAGACTGGGAGTGGCGAAGTCATTATGCAAGGTAACCTATTTCCCCTTGTTTTTTCCTACCCCCCCCCCCCAGACGTTCTTGTTAAACCCTGGATTTGTGCTGGAAATGGTCCACCTTGATTATCATACACATTGTAAGGAGAGTGATCACTTTAGATAAGCTATTACCAGCAGGAGAGTGGGGTGGGGGGAGAGAAAACCTTTTGTAGTGATAAACACCCATTTTTTCATGGTCTGTGTGTATAAAAACATCCTCACTTTTTTTCATGATCTGTGTGTATAAAAACATCTTCACTGTATTTTCCACTTTATGCATCCGATGAAGTGAGCTGTAGCTCACGAAAGCTTATGCTCAAATAAATTGGTTAGTCTCTAAGGTGCCACAAGTACTCCTTTTTTTTCTAGGGGTTGTGGAATCCCCTTTCTTGGAGGTTCTTAGGAGCACATTAGACAAACACTGTCAGGGATGGTCTAGGTTTACTTGATGCTGCCTCCATGTGAGAGGATGGACTAGATGATCTCTTCAGGTTCCATGCAGCCCTGTGATTGATCGGTGGAGTCATTGGAGTGTGGCAGAGGCCACCTGCCCCTTCCCATAGAAGGTGGGAGTGTCTCATATCTCTCACCAGTGAAATTTCTGGCTAAGTAAGAGACAACAGTGATGGGTTCTTAAGGTTACAGCAATTTGGGGCCTGAAGGTAGGGACTGGATGAGCAAAACAGCAAAAAAAAAACCCAAAACAAACTAACGAAAAAAGAAAAGAGGCAGGCATAGAGAGAGCTTCAAGTTCTGTGCTTGTAAAACAGGGACCCTGGGGAGGCAGGAAAAGCAATTTATACACAGGGGCTTGAATTAATCCATGGGGCTACCAGGGGCCTTTTAGGGGTCCAGTACAAGTTAGAGCACTCTTAGGATTGCTCTAAATTATGCCTGTTTGGTAACTGCCCCAAAGGGTTCATTTGGTAAGCAAGGCATTGCCCAAGTGTCCCCTCACCCGGGCACACACCTGACACAATCCCCAGCCAGGTGGAGTGTGAGGGGATGGTGTAGGGCTGGCTGTAGGGCTACATTAGCTGTGTCTACCAGAGATTCCCTAAAGCCAGAGGAATCCTCAGATGCTCAGTTTAAGAAGTATTTATGGTGTCTTCACATAAGTGGATTGGTGCAAAGGTGCCATCTCAGGGACTGGCCCTGTGTGGATTGATTCATTTTTACTGTAGCTGGTTAAAGAATATGAAAATTTCATAGACAGTTTCATTGTGTGAATTGTCTAAATGGTCTCAGGGTTTTTTTTCTCCCAATTTTTTTTAATCCTAATTTTCAAAAGCTCAGTGTTCAAAGTCTTTAATTGGTTTTTGTTTAATTTTTGAAAAACCCAAAAGTGATTTATCAAAATTAGCAATGCAAACAACCAAAAACAGCTCCCAAACTAAACCAAAACAATAAACACAAGCCAAAACATAGTTGCTAGTGAAAATTTTTGCTAAACAAGAACAATTGAGAAAATCCACAATGTTTTTACAAAAAAATCATTTTCAAAAAAAGGTCAGTTTTTTCTGAAAAGAAAATTGAACAAAACATTTCAACCAGCAATAATTTGTATCATTGTCTTACGATCAAGGGTTAGTGTAATCTTTTATCTTCTTCATTTTCATCC
Source organism: Natator depressus (assembly GCF_965152275.1). Taxonomy (NCBI): domain Eukaryota; kingdom Metazoa; phylum Chordata; order Testudines; family Cheloniidae; genus Natator; species Natator depressus. The sequence continues at coordinate 212,013,722 of NC_134234.1, read as the reverse complement.
AATTACTGTCCCATATTTACACTATTAAATATAAATATATCTTTAAATAATAAGAAGATGCACCTGGAAAGATGAGATTAGACTTAGCCAGCACACACTGCCTGCACAAAGATATAAAATAGTCTCAGTAGCCATTCTCATCTGCAGCCTTTCATCTGAAGATGGTAGACACCAAAGCCAGCATTCCCAGCACTACCTCTGTAGCTCTGAATGGCTAAAGAAGAGGCAGAGAACAAAAATTAACCTGTCTCTGAGATGAATGAGATGTGCTTGTTCTGTTATTGGGACTTGAAAAGTTCGACAGATATTAAAGGTGCTGGAAGTTCAGATGAAGAACAGCACAAGGGGTATGCGAGGCTCAGTCCATGATGAGATTCTCAACAGTAGACCACAAATTGAGTTTACTCTTCTAAAGTCTGTAATACTGAGGTCTAATTCTGGTTGTCAGGGTTAGTATGTGGGGTGCTGGGAGGTGTTGGTTCCCTGTGTTATACAGATCAGACTGGATGATCTAGGAGTCCCTTCTGCCCTGAAGCTGTATAACTAAATTTCTGGGTTCAAATCTCACACCAAGAGGTGGGCTTGTCTCTAAAACTGAAATTGTAGAGTAATACCAGGACTGTCCCTCTGCATAGGGGTGGGAAAAGAGAGGTCGAGCCACACATTTAGAGCTGCCCTGTCTCTCCACTGGCCCGAGAATGGCTCAACACAGGTGCCTCCTGTATGCTATCATGCAGAGCACACATGAAGCTGGGGTTGGTGCAAAACTGTGTTGTGTAGTCACATAGTTAGGCCCCACTAGAGCTGGCCAGGAACCAGAATTTCAGTGCTGTGAAATGAAGGTGATATATATAAATGATAGTCATATTGTGACATTCCCCTCTGGTGTTATCTGGACCGGTGATCTGCTAGGTCACTCCAATCCTTGACTCTGGGAGCCAGCCTTACCCTGCTGTGCTGTGAGAACCCCCATTCCTGGGCTGTTCACACACAGCCTCTGGCATGTAAGCTGCTTGGATTGTGCAACTAAATGACACTAGCCAATATCTTCGGTCCCAGACTCAACCCTAGGAACCTCCATCTTGCAGTGTCCAGTTATGCCCGCTGGACGCTGCAAGCTTATATGAGTTTGTCAATTTAACAAAGAAATTGATATGCACGAGGCTTGTTATCCCTGACACGCTTCAAACCAAACACACTGCTTCAGGTAGAATAAACAAACAGATTTATTAACTACAAAGATAGATTTTAAGTCAAAGCATAACAAGTCAGATTTGGTCAAATGAAATAAAAGCAAAACACATTCTAAGATGATCTTAACACTTTCAGTGCCCTTACAAACTTAGATGCTTGCTGGTTGCTCTTCAGCCAGGTTCTCCCCTTTGATCAGCGCTTCAGTCGCTTGATGAGGTGTCTGTAGATGTAGGTGGAAGTGACAGGAAGAGCATGGCAAACGTCTCTCCCATTAATAATCATGTTCTTTCTTCCCTCTTGGCTTTGCCTCCCCCTTCAGGGTCAGGTGAGCATTGCCTCATCATTGTCCCAAACTGACCAAAGGAAGGGGGGTGACTCACTCAATAATCCAACAGATCCTTTGTTGCTGCCTAGCCCAGTGTCCTTTTTTCCTGTGATGGTGGGCTGGGTTTGTCCCATACATGCCCTGATGAGGTGGGAACTGCCCCTCTGCTCTGGAGAGATTTGCCTGGACCTATTTTAAGCCATGAGGACACATTTTCAGCCTCATAACTATATACATGAAATTTACAACCTATAACAGATCTGGACAAACTGGAGAAATGGTCTGAATTACTATAACATCACTATAACAACAATGCTCAGTGCATCATGAGCCTTCCGAAGACACCCGACATGACAAACTTTGCACTGGACACCACACAATCATTTTATAAGGATAAACATGAGGGTGCAGGGTGTTCCCTCGAGGTACAGAACGTCACACATATGTCACCAACATATTTTTAATTAGATTCAGGTCACAGAATTCCAATGCTGACTTTACCATGTCAGTTTCAGCATATAACCATGCTTTTCAATGACTTGTTGTTCAGGCCTCTTCTGAGTGCAAGAATAATAGGTACTCCTCTGTTTGACAGCCTTGTTATATGTGCGGGCCACTATCATATCTTTCCTCAGAATGGGCAGACGTCTATCACTCAAATTCCTGGGGCTGTCCCTGTTTTTCAATCTATTCCAGTTTCATTCTGTCACCCTGACTTACTCGTGATCTGAAAGGTCTCAGATTTATTTAGGGCTTTATGACAATGCATGCTGTCATCTTAATTACCCATCATAGAACATAGGAATTGCCATTCTAGAACAGATACTTCAGGGAAAGGTGTAAGAAACTCTGTAGTAGGTAGTTATGGGATAACCCTCCCCAGAATGAAAGTTTCTTCCAACACCCATTAACTTAGGATTCATTTATGCCCCGAAGCATGAAGGTTTAAATCCCTTCCAAGACTCTTTGGTTTTCATACTCTTTGTTATTGTAATCATGGATATTATAGTTGTTCATATCAATGATTAACCTTTTCTTGAGTTCTGGTGAGCTCCTTGCCTCCGCGATATCTTATCATAATTAGTTCCACAGGTTAATGGTACGTTGTGCAAACAAGTAATTCCTTCTATGTATCTAAAATGTGCTTCATTTCAATTTCATTGACTCAGCCCTTGTTCTTGTATATTGAGAGAGGGTTAACAGAAATGCCTGATTTACTTTCTCTATACCATTCATTATTTTGTGGTCCTATATCACAGCCTTTTTTATTTGTCACCTCTCCAAGTTAAACAGTCCCAATCTTTACCACTTCTTTTCATACGGAAGTTTTTCTATGCCACTAATCATCATCATCACCTTTCTCTGAATCTCTTCTATTTCTGTTCAATTGTTTTGAGATAGGCGAGGCTGACTAGAACTAACACAGTATTCCAGGTGAGGGCATGCCCTTTATAAAGTGGCATTTTAATACGTTCAGTATTATTCTTCATCCCATTTCTTGTGCATCCCTGTGCATTTTGTTTGCTTTTTTTGCAGGCCAGGTCTACACTTGGAGCTTTGCCAGTATAGCTGTACCAGTATGCTATATTGGCAAAGTGTTTTGAGTGTTCATGAAGCTTATACTGGCAGCCCACTGAGTGAAATAAGTTATGCCAGTAAAAACCCAGTTTTGCTCATATAACTGCATCTACACTAGAGGTTTTTGCCAGCACAGCTCTGTCAGTCACAAATCACATCCCATTACTCCCTGACCAACATGATTATGCTGGCAAAAGTTTGTAGTGTGGACTTGGCTGAATGCTGCTGCACATTTAGCATAGGTTTCACTGAGATGGCCTCAGTGATACACGTGATTTTTTTCTTTAAATATTAGACATTAAGGGGGTCCAGAATAAGACTGAATAGTTCCAAATACTCCCTCCAGTATGTACTTCTTTGTATCTACCATCATGTTGCTCATTCACCTGTACGATCATTCTCTGATTAAACTACTTACTACTGTGACTTATTTGTGATGTTTTTACATCCTGCCATCCTTTCAATATGTGATGTTGTAGCATTTACTGTTCATGGAGTTGCATCAGAGAACATTGATGTTGCAACATGATACGAAGAAGCAAATGCTGTGCAGCAGCGTCACAATTCCTTTGTAAAATATCTCGCTGGATGATGTTTTTGTGCATTTCAGTTTTCCATGTGTCCAAAACCTATAAAGGAGGGAAGGAGGATGCAAGAAATGCGAGAGCGTTTGTGTTTGGAAGGGGAGGAGCACAATAAGAATAATAGTAAATGGAGTTCTTATGCACATGGGCTGATGGCCTGTATACCCTCAATCGGAAAGGAGAGGAGAAAGATAATGAGGGTTGTTAGAACATACATTTGTAATGATCTTCTTGATCAGTTGAGCCATAAATAGACAGAGAGATCATTCAAAAGAGAACTGAATGAATATGTGAGGTTTGGGTGGTAATGTTTTACTGCCACATATTTGGGATGACTGCAAAACCATGTGAGAAATATAGACTTGTACAATGCACAAAACCATCATGTATTATGTAAATTTCAGTGTAAATCTCAACTCAGTCTTAACTATTGGGTTGTGACTGGTGCTTCCATAATGACACGTTTTACAGAAAAACTGTTTCAGAAATGGGTTAGTTTTTTTCTTTATGAATTAATTAAATTGCACATCATAACTGAAGACCTCAATCCCCAGAACAGGCATATCAGGAACGGCAACAGTGCAAGATTGCTGGATAAACCACTTCCTTTCAGGATGTCCTCGAGGGCTGCTTCTAGGGATGAGAAGGCAGTTCAGTCTATGTGGGCCATTTACTCTTTCCCCTCTCTGTTGAAACTACCAATGACGATAATTATTGACAGTTACTAGGATGCATGCAAAGTCCGTAACTGACCTGGACTGAGACTCAGTTCAGGGTACTGTCATCATATGGTAACTGAACCCTATAGCAATGCTGGTTAATGTCTGATGAGAACCTATGGTGACTAAAGTGTGGGATATGAGTGAGGTGTATTGGAAAATGGGGGGGGGGGATAAGCAAAAGTAGAGAGATCTACAGTAATATAGAGGAAACTGAGCAGGTGAGCTAATCTATCTCCCATGCTCAAAAAAATGATTTTTATTGCCTCCATAGAGCTGGTGGCCTCAGACATGGGCACCAGGGAGAGATAATGATGGGCAATAAACATTGGGCTCGTTGACCTGTTGTGCAGTGAAGTGTCAAATTAAACAGTTTCTGACTTTCCCTCATGACCTGTAGAATCATAAAAGTGAAAGATAGGAAGACCTTAAACCACAGGCCACATTTTGTTCTTTTCCTCCCCTTTCTCCACATAGCCAGTTCAGGATGGTTCACTACAGTATATTCTCTACTAGTTGGTCCAAAGAAGGTAGAAATATATAAAGAAATGGGGATTCAACCACTTTCCTTGGGAAAGTATTTCATAGTGTAATAAATCACCAGTCAAAGGAATCCATATCACACATGCCACACAGCAGTGTCACATGGGGCTCTCAGTCAAGATGTGACATAACATATGACTCATTCTGAAAATCCTCAAATGGGGCCAAATCCTGAAGTCTTTACCCAGAATTTATGTAGCTTTTACTCAAACTCATTTTGCTCTTAATGAGTGATTGTCTGAATAAAGTGACTCAAATCTGAGTAAGGACCTCAGGATTTGGCCCATGAAGAATTAGTGACATGTACATGACAGCTCTCCACTAATTTGCCCTCTCAAGCCAATGGCTGTAGGTTGTGTGTTCTTCACTTAAGAGTTCAGGATGAGAAACAGAATGATGGTTGCCTTCTGTTCTAGGACCAATATGTACACTCTGCCCTGCAAACGGGCAATGGGCAGGAGGCAACACCTGTTTCTACATTTCAAACCGGAAGGAGACCTGGCAGCATAGTCAGGAGTTCTGTTCCTTGCAGAATTCCACCCTTCTCATGCTGAAAGAGAAGAAGAAGCTGGTATAGGCCTAACCTACTGTGTTTATCTTTTATCTGTATGTAATTTTTCTCAAGTCTCCAAAAATCAGAAAATGCATTTAGGTGAGGACCATCATAATTCAGGATCTTAAGGAAATAGGAGGCATGAGTTTCTTGAATCATGCCATGGTTATGATCCATGGATCTTCTGTTCTGGAGACCACCTTCTGCCTGCTTCAAGGAGAAGGGGTTGATCAGTGCTCTAACAAGAATTGCTGTCCTTCTGGCTATTGAAGGAACCAAGTATAAGCGGTACACACTTGCAAGTCAGATGGGCAGAGGTAGTTCTTAATGGTAAGTGTAGGTTATGATGACTGGATATGGGTTTTAGGAGGTTCTAATTTTGAAGTTGCCCCTTTTCTTTCTTTTTTTACAACCACAATTTAACAGTAATTGATTTCCATAAGCTTTTTTTGAACCTACAAAAATTATTAAATAAAAGTTTTTTCTTGTTTCCTCACAGGAGTATGTACCTGAAATCGATTTAAAAAACCCAATATTACTGGATTGGATTATCCAGTTACCTAGGGAGGTGGTAGAATCTCCTTCCTTGGAAGTTTTTAAGGTCAGGCTTGACAAAGCCCTGGCTGGGATGATTTGATTGGGGATTGGTCCTGCTTTGAGCAGGGGGTTGGACTAGATGACCTCCTGAGGTCCCTTCCAACCCTGATATTCTATGATTCTATGATTCTATGATCATATAAACCTGATGCCTGGTTTTGGGTAGATAACAGCTCTTTCTACAAAGAAAAGAGCCTGGTAGGTTTCCATATCTGAATCTTCAGTAGTTTACATCTTTGCATGTATAATATTGTGTCTAAGTAGCAGAGAGAGACTATATTCCCAGTTTTACTGATCTGCACAAAACTTCAATGTGAAGGCTTCATGCTGGGACCTAGTGCCATCTGTACCTCACATGCTCTTTAAGGTAGGCCTCCAAAACACTACTGCAGGAGAAAGGAGAGGCTTAGTATTCTAAAAGGAAAGCCGTCAATCAGGAGAGAAGAAAGGTCATGAACTGGGACCACTCATCACTGAGTGTCACAGTTAGACCCATCCAGTTTGAAAAGCATCCCTAACCTCATTCCAGCCTTCCTCCCAGATACCAAGCCCTCCTGCACCCACTTCCCCTCAGACACAGACTCCAAATGTAATCACCCCTCCCTCATAATTATTAGCTGCGGGAAATTCTGAATCCAGATTCCACTCCTTCCAAAGGTAGTAAATGTGGGTAGTTTATGAGAACTGTCCTGAGGGTTGCAATGGTTGTGGAAGGCAGGTCTGGTGCCCTGCAGATAAGAGCTCTGCAGTGCCATGCTGGAAACATAAATTCAGTTCCTTTATTCTTCCTGTGTCTGGGCTGGGAGTGCTGTGCAGAATCTCTTGTGTACTGTTTGACTAAGCAATGGCATTTTAGTTTCTACATCCAAGCCGTTCTCAGATCTGGCTGCGGCTGGAAGCACTGTGGATGATTGGCCCAATGATACCGGAGTTGGTGTGCTGTACTGTCCTGAGGGTGATCTAGATTATAATCCCATTCCTGAACACACTATCTCACATCTCCTGGGCCAGAAGAAGCACTCAAGAAGCATTACCATTGCCCTCTGGTGGTGCAAAGAACTGAACCTAACTCTTCAACAGTTTGAAGAAAACTTTCACTGAGAGTGACTTAATCAACTTTTGTGATTATGGGGCTCAGAGTGAAAACATTGTTTACAGAACTTGAATTGACAAGATATAATAGAATGTGCTTTATTTTCCAGGATTGTTTTGTCCTATGGTGAAAACTGTGCATACCTGTACTATCATCAACTGAAAGTTTATAACAGTAAGAACTGGAATATAAAGTACTCCTGGATCTGTGAGAAGGCAGCTGTCCAGATGACCTAAAGAGACAATCATTAGAAGAAACACTGGAAGAGCATCAATGAGTTCTGATTTTCTTCTGCAGGTTTTGCAAAATGAGGGTTCACAGGGATATTTAAATAGAGCCAAAAATAGAATCCTTGCTTGCTTGCAAATCAAGAAACAGAAACCGGTCTAGGAAGTCTCTGGCAGATAAAAGACACCAGCAGTATCAAATAGCTACTGACACACATCAGAGAGAGAAGATACATGCACAGTAAATCTAGTTCCGAAATGTGTAACAGTTGCAGAAGTGAAACAAATAACTTCAGAGAAAAAATAGGGCTACAGGAATTAGAAATGATAAAGACCTATGTGATCACCTATTGTCAATCCCCTGGGAACTCACTGCATACCCATTCACTACAGTATATTCTCCAAGGCTTTATCTGGTCCATTTTAAATGACTCAAGTGTTGAGACTACTACCACTTCCATTTGGGAGGACATACAACCTTCTAATAGCTCTCAGTGTTAAATATTTCCTGATACTCAGTCTTCATTTTTGCCACACTTACTTCTAGTTACTGTATAATCTTTCAATGACCCAAAGCAAGTCACCTTCCACTCTTCAGAGCAGGGCTTTTGAGCTGAGCCCAGAGCTGGAGCGTGGAGCAGTAGGTTTTTGCCTGGAGCTGGAGCGGAGCCAGAGCACAGAAAATCTTGACTGCTCCAGTTTGTTTTGGGTTTTTTTTCCTTCTCATTTTCAATCCAAAATTAATGATATTTAGCAAGAAAGTCCTAAAGGTGCCAAAAAGTTTCAGACTGTATAACAATTGATATTAACAGCTACTTTACATAATATGTCAGTTATTCTCACTTCGGCTTAAATCAAGATTTAATGTACAGGTACAAAATTCCAAAGTTTTTTGGAGATATGTTTTATTAAAGAATCAGATAATTATCAGACATCCGGCAACACTGCAGACTGCTCCCACCCTAGTGCCAAGGTTAGGCGAGTACGTACTCGTGTAGATTAGTATGTGTTGATACTTCTTTTGTAAGTGTTGATCAACAAGACGCGCTGAGCCCTGCGATTATGGAAAAGTGTGACGCAAGACGCAACATTAAGATATTACAAACAGGTATATTGCAAAAAAAAAATGTTTTTGTTTATTGATATATTAAGATATTGCAAGAGATATTAACCACTTCAGCTGATTTCTCACACGGGCTCCCATTACCGGTACATTTGTACATGCTCCCGTATCACTCTGGCAAACTTATTTTATATGTCATCTGTTCAATGGTCTTTTGGTAGCGTTGTTTGTAATTTTAAATTTACTGAAAAAGTTGCATGCAGCAGGCATATAAATATACAGTAAACATTTTTGCAGAAATTAGGAGTGATTTTTGTGATATATCCAGAGTGACTGAAAAATGTCCAACAAACTTTGGGGGTGAATCCTTAGGTCATTTTAAGAAAAAATGTTTGTGAACATGTGTCCTAAAATTCTTCTTAAGGGAGTTACAGTCCCTTCAAGGAGGTGATGAAAAGTTAATTTCTGATTAATATCTCAAAACGTTTTAATATAAAGTAATAAAATTATGTGTCTTAGCGTAAGTATGTGCTACCATATTACATTATCCAAAATTATTTAAACCATAGGCGTCCCGAACTGGCGGTTGGTCATTTTTATTTCATATTTCAAGAAAGGCTTGTCGTCGACTGCACCTGGCTACGAGCGGTAATATGTTCCATAATAAGTTAATAATTTTGGTTATTTATTATTACGTTTAAAATTTATGGTTCCAAAGTTGAAAAATAAGTAAAATTGTTTGTATCATTCTAAGCATCTAAGCAGATTAAAATTTTTTAAACAGTTTTCTCGGAAATGGTTAATTATACAAAATAAGAGTACCATTTTAATGCATGTTTTAGCATTAAATCATATTCCAGGGTCATATCTGTTAAATAGTCGAAGATTTAAAAAATTATTAAATAAAATTGATCCAGTCCTCCCAGTTCACAATGCCTGTAGTTTAAATAATTTTATTTGAATGATGTTGTTGTTAGGATATAGGTATTCAGGCCTGTCGGTAAAGGCCTGTACTCAAAGAATTTAGGTGTATTCTTATCACTTGGCTAGTTATAGAGGTATAAAAGAAAGAATCAAAATCACTGTCTGCCGGTGTAAGGTCCTTCTCTTACTGTGACAGTCTGAGGCCCTGTTCTTAGGCTAAGGCCTTTGGCTAAGCAGCAGAGGCAGCCATAAGCTGGGAAGCGACCGGTCACATCCTCACATTCCAAACTAGTCACATTGAAATACGGTGCTATTGGGCTGTTAGGCACTATCAGGACAGGATTGTATTCCTATCACCTCCAGAGAAAGGGAAGTGCCTAGAAAATGTAAAAGGAAACTTAGTTTGATAGCATCCTGACTGGCAAGAACTCACTTATCAATAGCTGGGATGTGAAATCCTCATTTCTGTGTTGTTCTATCACTGTAGTCCCCATTTCCCTATTGTTTGTCTGTATAATCTCTGTCTGGTTCTGTGATTGTTCCTGTCTGCTGTATAATTAATTTTGCTGGGTGTAAACTAATTAAGGTAGTGGGATATAATTGGTTACATAATCACGTTACAATATGTTAGGATTGGTTAGTTAAATTTCAGTAAAATGATTGTTAAGGTATAGCTAAGCAGAACTCAAGTTTTACTATATAGTCTGCAGTCAATCAGGAAGTGAGGGGGTGGGTGTGTGGGTGGGGGAGATGGGAACAGGGAATGGGGGTAAGAAAATTGGAATCATGTTTTGCTAAAGGGGGAAATGGGAACAGGGAATGGGGGTAAGGAAATTGGAATCATGTTTGGCTAAGGGCAGGAATGGGAACAGGGACACAGGTGTAAGGCTCTGTGGTGTCAGAGCTGGGAAGGGGGACACTAAGGAAGGAAACTGGAATCATGCTTGCCGGAAGTTCACCCCAATAAACATCGAATTGTTTGCACCTTTGGACTTCAGGTATTGTTGCTCTCTGTTCATGTGAGAAGGACCAGGGAAGTAAGTGCGTGAAGGAATAAGCCCCCTAACAGTTGTGTGATAGAAAGTTGGAAATAAACTAATGGGAAAGCAGATTCAAATTGCAAGCACAGACCTTTTAGTAGAGAGAACAAATTTTCAGAAATATGTTTTTCCTTCATCAGGCTGGAAAACATTATACATTTCCAAAAATTTGCTCTGTTTACTAAAAAGGACTGTGCTTACAATTAGAATCCACTTTCCTGTTAAAGTTGATTTTCAACCTTGTAACATGTAGCCTCATTACTTCCCAACAATTAATGTTGTAGAACAGCGATAGCCTGTACTAATGCTATGGCACATGCCAGTTTTCATTAATATAGATATATTAGTGGGTTTGAGATATTAATTAAAAACTTGGAAAATATTTCGAATATTTTTACCACAAAATTTCATAAGAAACTAACTTGCAATTAATTAAAAAAATGTATATTAAATATACTTCTTACTTCATTAAAACTGAAAGAAACATGTTAAAATATACTTTAATAATAAGTTTGTGTAAAAAGAAAATGCGATCACTTTTGTCCAGAAAATCCAAAATAAATTTGAAGTTCCTTAAGTGGTTAAGATATCACAAGCAGGTACATTATAAAAAAAAAAGTAATGCTTTTTTGTTCATTGCTTTTCAAAGATCATAACAAGAAACATTTGGATGTGGTAGCAGCACAAGAAGATTTGGCCATGGCTTCAACAACAACAACAAAAAAATCAAATCTGCCCCCCCCACGATTGATAGCCAATTTATGGAAAAGGATCTCAACGACGTCCTTACTTTTGAATTAGAAAAGCACAAATTTGAGCTTTTGGGAAAAGCAAAGAAGAAATCTGCAGCATGCAAGGTGGAAAAGGAAGTGAATGGCGAGCTCAAACAATGTAGCTTCAAGACAAGTGAAGCAAGTGCCTTGAAAAGTTTCAACCTTTGGCGGCATGTAAAATGTAACCATCCTGAAAACTATGTGGCTCTGGTTACAAAAAAAGACCAGGAAGATGAGGCAAAACCAGAAAGGTGATGCAGCTAAACGACGTTCATCTGGCTCTTTGAAAACTCCTGGAGAAAAGATTTTTTGCAGAGCTTCATCTGAAAAGAAACCCAAAATTGAGCAAACAAAACTTGACTCATATTTGAAGACCTCAAAGGTTACAATCACCATGGATGCCAATACTTGCTGTGAAGGGCTGATGGAAATGGTTTGCTTGGAGTTCAACACCGCTCACTACCTTCAGGCTAAAGAACAAAGGATTCCAAAAAATTGCAGGTGAAATGGGTCGGTAGCTTGGCGTTTCGATGGAGCACGATGTGGTTAGTCATTTAGTTGTCAGCACAGCTGAGTCTGGTCGTGAAGAGCTCAAGAAAGCACAATTTTTTCTCCAAAGCTATCTAAAAATGGATGCAGCAACCGATGGAAACAGAAAATTTCCTTGCAATCAATCAATGCTCAGTACTAGGAAGAAGGAAAAAGATAAAGCTGTGGTAAAAACCTTGGACATAATCAACACTGAAAGGCGTCACAATTCTTTGTACGTGAAAAGTCAAGTAAAAGCTATTTTAGAAAAATTTGGGATCAGTGAAATGCAAGTGCTGAGCATCTGCATTGACAATGCAGCAAACATGATATGTGCCATCAAAAATTTCAGTGAGGACAATGAAACCATTTCTGCCTCTGAGAACAGGGATGTGGATAGAACTGAAGCTATTTTGCCTGATGAAGGAACTAAAGGAATGGATGAAATCGAACTCAACATGGATACTGCTGCGCAATGGGTTAATGATCCTAGCCTCATACTTCCAACATGGCTTCATGAGGACGATTCAAATGTCTAACTGATGAGGTGTGGTATTCACACTCTTCAGTTGGCAATCTGGGATGGAGTGAACAAAACGTGAAGAAATTTCTGGCAAAAATTCGACAAGTCGTTGTCAAATTACGAACCCCAAGTATTCGAAGTGTTCTGCTTGATCTACATGGGGTAACTCAATCATTGGAAACTGTGACTTGCTGGGGTTCAACATTTTTTGATGATTGATCAGCTTCTCATTTTTCAATCTTACTGTGAACAAGTGGCTGCTGCTGGAACAAGAGAACTCAAGTTAAGAAAAGCTGAATGGGACAAAGTGAAGAACCTGCAAGACCTGTTGGCAAAGCCAAACCAAACAACTGTGAATCTTAGAGCTGTCGATGTAACCCTGGGAGTTTTAATGAAGGAATGGCGAAAACTGTCAAAATTCTTGCAAGAAAATGATGGACAAATTGCAGAAGGAATTCTATCCTCCATGCAGAAACGCGAAGAGAAGCTTTTTGACAATATTCATTTCCTTGCTGGAGTTTGTTGACTCACAGTATCGGATTCTTCTTACCTCAGGGGAAATACCAAAGGCAAAGGAAGGGCTCCTTGCTATTGCTGACGACTCGAAAAACAAAATCTATTGCTATGTTTGAACTCGGCAAAAGAGGTTGAAGAAAACAAAACACAAAGGGAGTCATCAACAATCGAATTTGCGGTTTCGGAAAGTTCACATCCTTCAGAAATAGGCTGTTCTCAAACTTCCATCTCCACTCTGAACTTGTTCGCGCGTCCATCCCTGAGACATCTTCAACCATCACAGGGAAATGGAGATAATTCAAGCACCAATTCTTCAGAAGAGACGCCTTCAAAAAGGAATTGGATAAACAAGAAAGATGCCAACAAGCTTCTGCGATTCATAATTGTAATGAAGCATTATTCGAGAGAAACTTTCAGGAAGATTGTGAGGCGGAGTCTATTGTTAGGCTAAAAGTTAAGTCTGTTTTTGAGGCCACTCACAGTTACCCACACTGCATTCAGGCTGCCTGTAGAATTGCTTCGAGGGTGCCAACAACTCAAGCTAGTGTAGAGTGACTGTTTTCGGCTTTACAGTTAATTTTAAATGATTTGCGGCAGGCTATGAAAGACTACTTGATTGCTGCAATAATTTTTTACAGAATGAATTATGAATTATTCTAGTTTGTATCATTGTTGATGACATTTAAATTGTTTTAAAAGTCAATACAAATAATGTTTTTTCTCAAAATTACAATATGCACTTTTATTCAGTTAAAAAAAATTGAGTCAGAGCGTGGAGCAGAGTCGGAACGGTCACTATTGGTGCCGGAGCAGAGCTGGAGCGAAGCAATTCAAAAATTTGATTGCTCCAAATCCCTGCTTCAGAGACTTGTGCAAGATTATTGTAGCTCTTTGGGTCCTTAGTCATTACTTGGCTCTGAATCATTGCTTCATAGTTCAGTTCTTCCAGCCTCTTGATCATTTTGTGTAGTATGGGGCTGTAAAAAGTGCTCTACATTCCAATTCCATATGATTACCTCTTTACTGAGGTAATATGGTTTTAATACAGTGCCTAGGAACTCTGACACTTGCTGCCAATAGACAGAGCCAAATACTGTGGTTAGATTTTCAAAAGGAGTGGGTTATTAGGTACAGAATAAGCTCTGTAGTTATGCCAGGGAAGATGAGAATGATAATTAGATTTCTGCTATGAGCCCTACTTGGTGTTACACCTAAAGACCCCTGATGCAGAACACATGGCCTCTTAATTAACAATGCTCCTCATATAGAGCATGTTACCCCTGAGTAACAGAAGCCTTTTCTGAAGGGGAATGTGGAGGTCGGTGATCCTGTAGCGGATTAGGAAAAGTATTATTTGTTGATGGTGGGGTAGCTGACTGTCTCTCTGTATCTGTGTAATACACACATACCTTGATTTTTAGATGGATGTGTTTTATAACTCCAAATAAATTATACCTTGTACTTCTATGGCACCTTTCATCAAAAGATCTCAAAGCACTTTATACATGGGAATGAATGATGCCTCATGACATCCATGTGTGATACTTTAAAGGTTAATATCAGATGAGGTGCTCACAGTAACGGATCTCAGATTTAACCAGGAGTCTGCTTGTGATGGCTTACCTGTGGAACACGCTCCCTGGATTTGTTGATGTTCGTTGACTTTCATGTCATGTTTCAACGAATCTCTGTCCTTTGCTTTCTCTTGGGGGAATGAGTTATGTGGGTGAAGTAGAAGAGAGATTTTTTGAGGAGTTTGTATGATTTTTGGATGTACATTGTCCTTTGGAAGTTTTATGCAATGTATTTCAAACTCATTTATGTACAGAAAGCTCAACTGGAACAAACACATTAAAAAAAATGAGGTGTCTGAATGCAGTGTTCCAGGTGCAGTGTCACCTGAGCCACATAGAAAATGACTATCACATCCCTGACTGTGACATGACAACGCAAAGTATGAAGCCCTAAACTATGATGACCTTTGGGGTATTATTAGGGTGCCCAAATAGCAAATGTGAAAAATCGGGACGGGGGTGGGGGGAAATAGGTGCCTATATAAGAAAAAGTCCCAAATATCAAGACTGTTGCTATAAAATTGGAACATCTGGTCACCCTAGCTATCATATCATGTGGCAAGTTCATATCTAATTGATTGTCGACTCACTCCTACAAGAAGTGAATTTTAACATTACTGCTTTTTAGGTTTATCCTTCTTATTAATTCTGTCCCATACAAAAATTCACATTTCTCCCCCAAAATTCAGTTCCAAATCAGAACAAAAGGCCAGATGTGTTCACATTTCTGTGAAACAGACATTTTCAAAAAATGCCCTGCCAGGAAGCCAGGCTGGCTGTCTGATAGGCTACTGGAGTGGTTGAGGAGACAGGGAGCTCAGTGGTCCTTGGAAGCTGCATGGATGGGTGGACAGGCTGGCAGGAAACAAGGCAGCTGTGTGTTCCTGTAGATGTTTCTATTCTGTCCAATCAACATTTTCCAACAGAAAACAATTCCATTCGAAAATTTTTGACCAGTTCTCGTTTCAATTCTTCATTCTTAGAGTCATAAATTCATTTCTCTATACTTTAGGAAGGAGCACATCTTAATTTAGCAGCATGGGAGATTCCCATATAATTTCAGCCAGAACACTGGAGAGTGATTAATATTTCTTTTCTTGGTTTCTGCTTTTTGAACTCTGTAATTGTATCTTTCAGCTGGGGTTAATATACAGAAAAACAACAGAAAATTAGCTATGAAGGACAAGGATGAATAAACAACTGTAAATCTGCAGACCCAAACTCTAGTCTCCATCTGCAGAATATAAATGCAAACATAAGTATTACCACACATTCTTGAGGTGTTGATTGAGGATATAGATGTATGATGTAGTCATAGGTATGACTAATTCAGGACACTAACAACAAAATTAAACATTATCCCTGGTGTAAGTGTATGGACCCAAAGAATGAGTTTGGTCCATTGAGTATGTATACATGTAGAGCCTGAGTCACCTCTCAGACCAGTTTTACAGTTGGGATGGTTGGGAATTCTCTATCAAAACTGTTTATCAACAGAAAATTGGGTTTTCAACTAATTTTTTTTCTTGTGAAAAGTATCTGCTTTTTGCAGAAAAACTTCATTTTTGTGGAAAAACTGAATGCCCATAACCCAAAATATTTCAGTATTTGAATTTTCAACACAAAAATAGATTTTCCATAGAAAGTGTGTGTGTGTGTGTGTGTGTGTGTGTGTGTATATATGAATGATCAGCTCTAATTGTAAATCTGGAGTGACTCCATGGAAGACAATGGATTAAATGAGAGGAGACCTGGGGCCATAAATCAACTTTTTTTGTCTTTGTATGACCTGGTATGGCAAGGGGAGACTCATCAACGCAGCGCCTCCCGCTGGTCATCCTGGGAATTAGCTCTCCAGCCTCCGGAGTGCCCTCTGCAGTCCCCTGTCCCGCTTGCTTCAGGCCCCCGTGTCCCTCCCAGACCCTGGTGCCCCTCTACATCAGGGTTCTGCCACCTGCAGTACCCACACAGTCTGGGTCTCCCGTCCCCAGGGAATCCCCACCCTCTATCCCCACCTTGCCTCAGCGGCTACTGCCCCTCTACAACCCCAGTACCTGCTTTAGGCCTTCAGCAAGGCCTGCAGGCTGGGGGTTTTCCAGCCTGGAGCTCCCCAGCTCTGGCCTTTCCCTAGCCCTGTTCCACTCTAGGTACCCTGCTGAGCTCCCAAGCAGCCAGGCCCATCTCTCTCCACAGCTAGAGGGAGAGACTGGCTGAGCTCCTGCCTCACAGCCTTTTATAGGACCAGCTGTGGCCTGATTGGGGCGTGGCCCCAACTGTGGCTGCCTTCCCCATCAGCTTAGCCTTTGGCTTGCAGCCCCAGCCCTGTCCCAGGGCTGGCTGTAACCCTTTCAGGCCCAGAGCGGGTGACCACCCCGCTACACCTGGTTATACAGATATAAATGACGATCAAGGACTGGGTCCTCCAGTCCAGTCAAACTGCACTCAGCACACTAGATGCGAGGGACAAAGGTGATTCGTGTGGTTTAATGTTGAGGTTGGTTCCATGCCAGCTCAGTCCTTTGGATAGATTAAAACAACCTCATAATCACTCTAAACTATCTCCTCGATCAACAGTCCCAAGAAGCCATTTTGGCAGCTGGGGTTTGCCTTGCTTTCTCTTCCCCAACCACGGTTAGCCACACTTGGAGGTTTGGGTGTGATAGGAACCACTACAGTGGTTCTATTTAACCAGAGGATCCCTCTATGCAGAGTGCAAATTTTGCAGAGGTCAGGATCTATGATAGTTTTGCACTGGGGGACTGGTGCAATGCTGCCCTAATAGACATTGAAATTGGAAACTAAAATATAAGAGCAATACCTATCATTATGGTTGCGCAGGCAACCTTAATTCTGGCATTTCCTAACTTCTAAGTGCTTGACATTGCAAGCTTAACCTCTTTTATGTTTTTATGTTATACATATGGATTGCTCATTAGCCACTAAATGCAACTTCCACTGAGCTGGAGGGACACTTCACAGCAGTTGTTAATAGGGTAAGCAAAGACTAACTCCTCCATTTGAAACCATGGAAGCAAATTTTAGATAAGCAGAATTGCTCATGCCAAAATTTGGTCAAGACATGGCAGCTGCGATTCTTACTCTTGTGAAAAGATCCTTGAGATCTGTAGTAATTAAAAATGATACTGGCTACAGTTTCACATTGCATCCTAAAAATTGAATATCTAGCAGCAGCGCACTCCCTAGTGTCATATAAAAACATCCATGGCGGTAGTTCTTCCAATTGGACAACTGAGACACTGCATCTCTTAGAAAAGATTAATTAAAGTGAATTTATCATTCAGTTCAATGTATTAATGTATCCTTCACAGCTGTTCATCTTCCAAATGAAGCCTCCTGGAGCATTGTCAGGGCTGGGTTATGAGAAGATGGCCTAGTGGCTAGAGCCAGAATCAGCCATCAGGAATCAGAGTCGTCGGTCGATCCAGGGTCAGAGTCAGGAGCTGAGGCCAAGGCAGGAGTGGTGAAGGGTAAGGCCAAGATCATGGACCAGGGATCGGAGGCAGAAGACAAGGTATGACAAATACCAGGGTTCAGAGCTAGGAGGAAAAGCCAAGATCAGGAACTCAGAAGCAGAAGCAGAATGAGGAAGTAGGGTCTGTTGCAGCAGCTAACTGAGGTTCCACCTAGTTGCACTTCCTGTATCCTCCCCAAGCTTAAATAGTATGTCCAGACCACTCAGGAATGTCCTATCAATCAAGCCCTTTGTGGGTGGCATGGCCTGGGGTGTGTGAGGGTCCCTGAGGCTCATGACCTGCCCAGAGTGTCCACTTCCAGAGCTGTTAGGTGATTGGGGGGCAGTGGTCACCACCTGGGGGATCTGCAAATGTGGGTTCTAGACTGGCTATTCCTTACACATGCAATGCGGACTGTGTTGAAGACATCCCAATATAAACAGCAGAAAGGCTGTAGAGGAGGAATTATTGCCTTGATTGAGCAGTGACAGTAGAAGCCTGAAAAACACTTCAAAATGCTCTTTAGTTAGCAAGTGCATGCTGAGCTAACATTGTGATGCCACACCTAAACCACTGAACAGCAGGTGACAGTAGGCACTGTTCCCTCTGAATACCATTACCAAAGAGTAAGGGCATTTGGCATGAGGGGGGTTAGGTTTGGACCATCTACCCTAAAGCAAATTGCTTCACTACTAAATGATGTAGAAATATGCTGAAATCTATCAATAATGTCTTCTTTCCAAGGATAAAAATATCAGCCTTTGTCCAGAGAATCACTTGCAACACGTTATTACATTTATTCTGTTATTACATTTATTCTGAAATCCTCCAGGCTCTGCTTCAGTAAAGATTCTTACTCTCCTCAGCACTTAGGACTTCTTAAGACAGACAGCAAACAAGGACTGGCAAAGATTCACTTTTCTCTCTTTGTGGAGATGCTTATGTTCCTTCAAATGAAAATAGAACCTTTGAAAAAGTTCCCTACATCTCTTTGCAATAGAAGGGAATCAATTAAGATGTCATTTGTAACACTGGTCACCTACATATTAGCTATGATACCATTCAACATTCCAAATCATGGAGTTGTTTGCTAGCTTTGTATGGAATGGGAGGTAGGTAAGAATTAAGCTACAATACCTATTCCTAACATTTAAAAGGTTTCTTAAACATATTAATAGGAAAGCTGTATGATATAGCCTATCAGTGTAAAACTAACTATATTTTAAATGAAAACATAAGCTCTGTCGCTCTGGCTTTACTTTGAAGTATCAATGGCTGAGCTTTATTGGTTAAGGAAATGAGTGATTCTTGGGCCTTTCTCATTCTCAAAAATATTCTATTCAGGAGAAGAAGGATGATCCAGTCACTAGGGCAGCAGTCTGGGCCTTAGGAAACCCAGGTTTGGTTCCCTGCTCTGCCACAGGAAAGGTTCCTGTATGACCTTGAGCAAGTCACTTAGCCTCTCTGTGCCTCAGTTTGCCATCAGTAAAATGTGGATAAAAACACTGCCCTACCTCACAGAGGCGTTATGAGGATAAATATATTAAAGATGCAGAGATTAAAACGGGGCACTCAGAAACTTCACTAATGTGGGCCATATAAGTACCTAAAATAGATTATCATTAAAAGTTGACATAAATCTTCAATTCAAAGAAATTTTGGAGATGCAATAGTTGTTCTGGGCGGTTAGTAGGGCTGTCTAGAAATTGAGAGATACTGGAGAAAATCTTCCTATTAAAAAAATACTTGTAATAGAACTTACCCCAGCAATAAATTCACAATCATTTTTGGAGAAATCCAGTGGCTCCAATTTTTAAAAAGCATTTAGCTTTTGAGTGGCATTGATAGGGACAAATATGTAATTCATGCGTATTTCCCTGTAGTGACAGCCTGGACACTTGTGTTACTAGATCTTACAATGTTTTAAAAGTTATTTGCAGTAAAGAAAATCAGTCTAAAATTTTCTCTTGTACTCAAGATAAAGCAATTCAGTATCTGCCCAGATGATGTAACACAGAGAAATTAGCCCAGCTGGCACTTTATGGGACTTTGGGTTGGGTGAAGGGTTAAACTGGGATTCAGTTCTTTATTTTCCTTTCTTTACTTCTTTTGTTTTGTTTTTCTTCGGTAGCCCTTAGGAGACGTGGATGAGCTGTGCTTTTTTATCAGTGTTTTCTACATGGTATTGAATTCCTGATCTTCCCATAATGTAGTAGGTCCTGTATGGGGTTTGTAGAGAGCAGAGAGTGTTATGTTATTGGAATTCCCAGTTCTGTTCTCTTCTGCTTTGTTTGACATATTGTGTGTGTGTTACATTAATTACTTTATTGATCTATGGGGACTTGATAATTATTCTGCAATAGTGTGCACCCAGTATTCACAGGTGCACACTGGGATATGTGAACTTCCTGTGAACATGTGAATATGTGAACATATTGAACTTCCTTATACAAGCTTGGGGGTATTGAGTAGCGCCTGCGCAGTAGTTGGCACAGAAAAGAGAAAAAATCTAACTCCTGCACAAGAAATGTACAGCCTGTGTTTGTCCCCTCCTCCTAGGAAGCAGGCTATGCAGAGAATGGTGCCGAAGCTGGAGCTAATTTCTCCATCAGCAAAAGCAAAGCAATATTGTAAGTGGAGAAAGGCTTTGGGAGTTATTCTCTTTTTAAGTGTGGACCCGCAGGATAAAGAGTCAATCTGGGACAGGGGAAAAGGGAGGTTGTAAGAAGACTGTTAATTACGTAGTTTTGTGAACATGGTAACAGGGATGGAACTTGAGTGAAGAGCTTCCATGGGCATCATCTGGTTCTGAAGCACCCACACTGTTTTGGGTACTAATGTTTTCACAGTACAGTGTGGAGGCAGACAGGTGGAGCTATAGGCCCCCATGCAGAGAAAGCTGGGTTGGTCTCAGAGTCATCATTAAGGTACTATATGAAGGGAAGAGAAGCTGGAAGGCAATGGGGACCAGAAACAGGTATCCTTCTTCCACGTGTTCCTTGGACAATGAACACCCATGACCCATCTCCTTATCCGCCCACACTCCGGAGCAAAAGCCTATTCCCTGCTGACATTTGCCTCCTACTTGTTCTCATACCATCTCCAAAACCTCCTAGCACAGACCACGGTCCACCCTGCACATGCCCAAATTGTATGACATGGACCATCTATTTCTCCATTTCTGTTCCCTCTCATACTGCTGTGATGACACTGAGAAGTTTCCCCTGTAAAAACAAAATCTAGTCACCGTCCGCTTCCATGGTAACCTTTAGTCAATATGTGATGTCCAGGGACGGTTTCCCCTCAATTCTCTCCAGCTCACAGAGTGAGCTTTTCTTCTAATGATATATATTGGTTTTATTCTTTCAACTTCTGTGTCTCCTTTGGGTCAGGGCAGAAGACCAGGAACAAAACAGTATCTCCCTTAGGAACTGAACAGGCTCTTTCCTAGGGTTTCTAACCCTTTAACAAACTATCACTAAATCCAGAGCTAGGGTGGGAGCTTCCTCATAGTCTGGAGCAGGGTGATGAGGCCTGAGGCCTTGCTTCCTTTCAGAGCGTCTGGTCGGCGTAGGCTCTTGACTGAAGCACAGTGGAAAATCTCATTGCATGGGGAATCCTGAGCTGGAGGCATCAAATCAATGTCATTGTGTTGGAGTCTCAAGTCCTGCCTAGAAATGGTGAGGACTTTTACCTTCCCTCCCCAGCAGTATTGGGGCCAGGGGAAGGGCTGTGAGAGGAAATTGTCAAGTAAAGAGCAGTGCACAGTCCAGACATGGAATCAGCAGGCAGTGACCCTCTGCCAATGAAAGCAGAGATGACTGGAACCTCCAGTGCTCCACACTCCCCAATCTGCAGAAGAGAGGGGAGCGGGTGAGCAAGACAGCCTGGCCCCTCTATATGCAAGGAGCTATGGGTTGGGGTGTATCAACCCTGTGGCAGGAAGGCAAGGGTAAAGGAGCTTCTTTTGGCATAGGAAGCCATGCCTCCTCACCTCTGCTGGGCCTGGTCCCTGTGGAGAGAGCATTTAAAAGGAAGTAACTCAGCTCAGTCTGGGCTGTAGCCTCCTGCCTGGAAACTGCCCGGGCTTCACACTGCTAAGACCGTGCCCCTGAAAGCCCATCGACCATGGGAGCTGAAGGTGATGTGTCTCTGTTGCCAGCAAAGGAGACTTCTGAGATAGATCAACAGGAAACACAGGAAGGATTCCAAGTCCAGCCCAAGATACCGCTGAAGGGACAGAGACAATGTTAGGAAGTGACCTAGGGAGCACATTTAGGGGTATCAAGCCCTAAGCCCAGTACAAGGGTTACTGCTTCAAAGAGCCATGGGTCAGAACCTGATGGAATAATGCAGGCCCGGGTTCCCCTACCCCCTCACTTTCGCCACTAGGCAACACTAACCCAAGATATAGTCGCAAGTCAAGGCAGCCACTGGATTCTCGCCATTTAGGTGTCACACCTCAGAGTACCACCACTAGGCCATACCACTGGCCCCAGAACACACAGCCAACCCCTGAC
Source organism: Natator depressus (assembly GCF_965152275.1). Taxonomy (NCBI): domain Eukaryota; kingdom Metazoa; phylum Chordata; order Testudines; family Cheloniidae; genus Natator; species Natator depressus. Next base: position 211,991,375 of record NC_134234.1, on the reverse strand, counting down.
AGGTTATTAGAAGGAAAAGGTTACCCCAATGGGCAGCAGGGGAGCAGGGAGTGATGGACTCACACTGATACTCTCGGGAAGTTTGCAGCCAGATCTGAAATTTGTGACTCAGGTTCATCTCCAGTGATGGTCCCACTGACACCAGTGTCCTCCTCCTGGCACCCAAGGAGCTGCAGAAATCCTGAAAACTGGCCTCTCTGAAGAGGCACTAAGGGAAAACTGAAGGTATGGCAAAGATTGACCCATTGCCATCTGGGCTCACACACGAGATTTGGGCCCTAATCATGGCGGCCGATGACCTTGGCTGATGGGGGAGGCTAGCCCCCGGCCCTGCCCCTTGTGCCCGGTGACCCGCCCCTCCCCCTTTCCTTCTACCCCCACTCCTGCAAGAGCCCAGAGCACCCCCACCATGGCCCCAGCCCCAGTGCACTGGGTGGCCGCCCCAGCCCTGGAGTGCTGGGCAGTTGAGCAGCACGGTCTGAACTCCAACTGCCCTGAGTCCATGTGGGAGGCAGGCCGGCCAGCCCCATCCAGCCTGGGCCAGGGGAGAGCACCAGGAACTGCAGGAGCAGGCCTGAGGGTGGAGCATGGGCGGGGCCACGCCAGGCTGTTTGGGGAGGCACAGCCTCCCCCAGCCAACAATACCCACTCCCAATGGCCCTAACTCTGCATATGTGTCATGGAGGCAGCATGAAGGCACTCCTATCAGTGGGCAGCAAAATGTCCCACGTGTGGGTGAAGCCAGTTCTGGAGCACAAAGGCAGCCCACCTCCCAAGGCGAGGGTTTAGGTGGGCAACAGGGTCTGTTTTCCTGGTTGTTATCCCAGGCTGGGAAGAGCTTCCAGGAACTAAACAAGATGTTAACAACAACAGCGTCCTTCCCAGTCCCAGCCCATAATGCCAGCCCCCTTAATGTCTCCTGGCACCTAGGGAGCTGCAAGGTCCTTGAATGGGGAACTTCTGAGGCTGTGGCAGGAGGAGAACTTTGTTAGCTGGGCTCCTGCAGGAGCTTTGGGGACCTTCCCCTGCAGATGTGCCATGGAGGCACCATGAAGATTCTCCCACCAGGGAGCAGAAAAGGTCCTGTATATGCATGAAGCCTGTTCTGGACACTGAGGGCAGCCCATCTCCCAAGGTGAGGGTCCTGATGAGCCCCAGGCCTGGTTTCCTGGTCATTGTTCCAGATTGGGAAGAGCTTCCAGGAAGACATGGAGGAATAGACGTTGAATACTAACACTAGGGTTGCCAACTTTCTAATTGCACAAAACCGAATACCCTTGCCCTGCCCCCTGTCCTTCCCCTTCCCTGAGGCCCTGCCCCCACTCACTCTAACCTGCCTCCCTCCATCACATGCTCTCCCCCACCCTCACTCATTTTCACTGGGCTGGGGCAGGGGGTTGGTGTGCAGGAGGGGGTTAGGGCTCTGGCTACAGATGCAGGCTTTGGGGTGGGGCTGGGGATAAGGAGTTTGGGGTGCAGGAGGGTGCTCTGGGCTGGGGCTGAGGGGTTTGGAATGCAGGCAGGGGCTCAGGGCTGGGGTAGGGGGTTGGGAGCTGGGAGGGGGTGTGGGCTCTGGGAGGGAGTTAGGGTGTGGGAGGGGGTTCTGACCTAGGGCAGGGAGTTTGGGGTGTGGGTGCCGGCCGGGCAGTGCTTAATCTCTGGTGGCTTCCACTTGGCAGCACAGTGGGGCTAAGGCAGGCTCCCTGCCTGCCCTGGCTCCGTGCTGCTCCCAGAAGGGGCTGGCATGTCTGGCCCCTAAGCGACTCTGCATGGTGTGTGCTGCCTGCACCCGCAGGCATCGCCTGACAACTCCCATTGGCTGAAGTTCCCAGGGGCAGGGGTTCCCAGGGGCAGCACGCAGAGCTTCCCTAATCGCCCCTGCACCTAGGGGCCGGACATGCCAGCTGCTTCTGGGGAGATGCGCAGAGCCAGGGCAGGCAGGCAGCCTGCCTTAGCCCCACTGCACTCCAGACCAGACTTTTAGCGGCCAGTCAGCAGTGCTGACTGGAGCCTCCAAAGTCTCTTCTCGACCGGGCATTCCGGTCGAAAACAAGACGCCTAACTAACACAGTTTCCTCGCCAGCCCCAGCCTGTAATTGCAGGCCCTCACTCTCTCCTTCCCAGCCACAGGCCTCACCTCTATCACTGTCTCATCCTTAGCTCTTAGATCCTTAACACCAGCACCCCTCACTGTTTTCTCCCGTAATTCAGTCCCTCACATCAGCCTCACTAAGTAAGCACTGGCTCATTCTGATCACTAAATCCAGCCTGTGTTTTTGGCTCCTTCCTCAGGCCAGCACACAAGCCCCTGCGTCCCTTCTCCCCTGCTCCGGCTCCATCCATTGGTCCCCATTTGTGTCTCTTTCCTTCCCTCTGCAGTTACGTAGTGCCCATCATAGCCTCCTCTGCTGCCAGGGCTTTAATATCAGCCACTTCAGACTCCCCTGTCCTCTGTGTGCTAGAACATCAGTCCCTATCAGGGTCTCCACTCCTGCTATGGAATGAAACTGCCTCTTTTTTCATCACAGCATAAAACACTGGACATTAGAAAAGTACTCTGCCTGTAACCGTCACCTCATTCCCCTTCCGTGCCCACTATGTCCCTCACCAGCCATTCTGAGACAGCACTACTGAGGAAGAGCACAGCCTTCTTTGGTTCTATGGCTTGGTACAATAGTAGAGTGACCCTCACCTTTCTCTGTCTGCCTGACCTCAGATCTTAGTTTTCACGGAGTACATCAGAAGGGTATTAAATATACACATGGGCAACTAGCGAGAATTCCTGGTGACAGCATCTAATTCATTCTTGTGGGTGCTTCCAAGTAGCTTTGGAGTTGGTCAGTGCCATGGAGATAAGAAATCCATGGCTCTGTCTCACCTCTGCCCATTCAGCCTCTCAAAGAGCTGCAGAGGTGTGTGGGTCACACAGAAGGGCTCTGTGGTGGTAGGGCTTTCCACAGCCAAAGGCCCTCTGCTTACAAATTTCTTATCCTTGAGGGCATCATGCACAGTGGCTGTCTAAGAAGCACGCATTACACAAATTATCACCATCAGTATTTATACACGTTGTAAAACTCATAGTAGATAGACTGGAAAATGGAATTTGGGGAAGTAATTAAGCAAACCTGATGCACACTAAGGAAGTTGCCCTGCATGGATACTGCATTTCTTCCGTAATCACCAGACGCAGCACAAAAATAGCTCATTAGCTATTGCCTACCCCTGGCATTCAAAAGTTATGAGTCAGGCCTTCAAAATCATGGGATTTGCTCAAAAACCATGAGATTTTTTAAAATAAATGTGAGGTTCTTTGTATTTGCTTTCTGGTTTCTAAGCCTTTAGGGTGAACTCTGGTTATGTTTTCAAGCTTTTCTTGGTAATCATGAGGGCTAGAAACTTACTCTTTTTTAAATTAAAGCTGAGATTCTGTTGCAATCTCTTGATTCCAGTGGCCAGGGCCAGTATCAAATATTGCCAGACTCACAATAAAATCATGAGAGTTGACAACACTGAGTATGCAAGGAGTGTTTTTATTTTTAAATTCAGGAGAACTCAGGGTTGGCCTAACTCTGCTCTCACTGAGGTTACTTCACTTGGAAAATCTCTTCCTTAGTTTTGTTTCAAATGAAAGCTTGCACTCTACAGAAATTGACTGGGCCTCTTACAAACTGATCCTTTGGTGTATCAGCAGGGAGCACTGGGGGACCTTCTCAGTTTCAGGTTCTCTGCATATAGCATACCAGGGTTGGAAGAGATCTCAGGAGGTCATCTAGTCCAACCCCCTGCTTGCTCAAAGCAGGACTAATCCCCAATTTTTGCCCCAGATTCCTAAATGCCCCCCTCGACGATTGAACTCACAACCTGGGGTTTAGCAGGCTAATGCTCAAACCACTGAGCTATCCCTCCTCCTTGCTACAGCTTTCCCTGTTGTTTTCTATCTTATTTTGTAATATGTTTGCATCAGTTACTCAGGCTATCCCTCCTTCTCCGAGCAGGCATCAGCAAAGGGTAGGTGTTGAGACTAGACTCTGGTGAGGCTCAGTGAGAAACAGGAGAGTGTGAGGGTTGCCAGTACCATTGAGTGAAGAAGAACTGGAAAGGAGCTGCTGGAGGAAGGCTCAAGGTGAATCTAAAGGACTGGCTAGTGTGTGCCAGAACACAATAAAGTACAACTTTGGTGATCCCTAAAATTAACCTTGACAAGTGAGCTCAGATTGCGCACCTGTCTTTTCTTTGTCACAAACCCCAGTGGTAGAGACGACTCCATAGAGCAGCATCTCAGGATGTGTCTTTCTCTGGAGATCTGCACCCCCTGTCTGTCTGATTAGCTCAGTTAGGCAGTTCCCACTGGATTAGCCACTTTCTCACAAATGCAGAACTTGTATGACCCACACTCTGCAGCGTGAACATTTGCACCTTGAATTGACACACAGATCTGGTAAAGACTGGAACTAGCTTCTGGGATACGAAACCTGGAATAGAAAGTCAGAGTTTACAACCAGCTGCAGCCAGTTTCATGTGGTAAAAATCAGTAATCAACTTTATATAAGCCCAGCCAGTGCCACCCCTTTGAACTTGAAGTAGAAGTGCATTAAGGTAAGTCAGCTGTCAAGTACAGTCTGTCTACCTGGTGGGCGTGTGAGTGATGGATGACTAGGAGGTTGGGTAAGTGAGTGAGTGAGTCCATAAATAAGGATCACGTCTTCCTTCTTCATACCTAGAAATTGAACCATTTCTAGCCATGCAGAGACTTACAGGTCAGTGGAGAAAGCTGTGCCATCCTCCCATAACCAGGACCCATCAGCATATTTGCGAGATAAGGCAATCCAGAAAGAATAGGAACTATAAGACTGTGCTGATCTTATTATGAAATCCTGTATGGAAACATAAGCAAAGCTCTGAATCATATCCCCTCCATAGCCAGACAGAACTGGAAAGCTGCAAAGGGAGAGAGGCACAGAGAGAAACAGAACTCATTGGTTTCAGGTGTTTATAACAGAGGCTTGTTTTGCAAGGAAATCTGCCTTGGGTTTTCCAGTTCCAGCAGTTAGTTCTATTTCACAGGCCAGGAAAGGTGATGTGCTGAATGAATAACTATGGGCTCAGCACTTCCCAGGATCATGTAATGGGCCTGGGAGAATTCTTTCCATCAGACTCTGCATACAGCAGTCACGAGGGAAGTGAAAGGTCTTAGCCCTTGAGATGAGCTTTGTCTGGTGTTCTGGTTAGGCTGGCCCAAATCAGAGAAATCAAATCACGTGCTTCAGGGTTTAAACTGATCAGCAATGGGAGTCTGGGAGGAATTTTCCCCACAGTGAACATCTTTGCCTTCCCAGTCAGGTTTGCTTTCATGTATTACATTCTGCTTCATCTGGTATTGGAGGGATCAGGAAATGAGATGGGCTGGGTGTTTTGATCTGGGAGGTCAGGGAGCAGGATGGCAAGCTTGACTGACTACTTTTCTAATTCAGTAAGGCAAGAGATGGAAAGCCAGCCAAGTGGAGGACCAGCAGTCTGTTCCAATATGTCTGGAGATTGGATATCAAATAGAACTGCTAAATGATCAACTGAAGTTTGGTTTGAGGTGGGATAAGGAAGTACATGGAACAGCCGGCTCTTAGCTGGTAGGGCAAGTCCTATGGCCTGGATCCTCTGATAGGTATATATAAGCATAATCGACTGGTCAGTGGAACTACACTGATTTACACCAGAAAAGGATCTAGCCCTATGTTCCTATATATCTGAGTCTGAGCACCATCTCCTGGATTTTTCCTCCACTCAGCTGAACATTAGAAATAAAAAAATACCCTTAAAGTAAGAGAGAAAAATGAATCATTACCAGCTCTTCCTTACTCTCTATCTTAAGAAATCTGGAATCCAGGGAAGAGCAAAGAGCTTTGCTTTCTTGCCAAGTTTTCCATTTGGTAGAAAGGAAGTAACAGTTCTCTCCATGCTGTAGCCAGTTCTCAGGACAAAGGCTGCATCTATGTCCTTGAAAATAAAATACCATATCAGCATGCTTATCAATAGCACCATCTAGAGATTTCCTGCTAAAGGGTCACAGAAACATCCACAAACTGTATTATGGAACAGCAATAGCCACTCTGTAGTTAAGGCTGCGGCTAAGTCAGCCAAATCACCAAGTTTGGCTGAGCACTTAAAAACCAAAATTGAAGAGCTTCCTACAGGTCGAGTAATACTAACCCATTTAGAATTTGATCAGATCCACCAGGGCTAACATCTCTATTTTCACAAATGAGACCTTGAGTGCACACAAGCAATGGGGACCTCGTTTTATGTCTCAGCTGAGTCAGTACATCCATCAGCACAATACTACCTCTTCAGTCTGTCTTCCCCCTTAAACTTGCACCCATGTCTGTAGAAAGGTATGAGAGAAGGCTGCTCCTGAGAGCCTTTGGGCAGGTTGGGCTGCCAACACACAGGGGCAGAGGCCTACCGTGGGAGTTTTTTATTTACTCTGTGTGTGTTAATTCATTTCTTAGAGCTGGTAGGAACATTTGAGACTAAATGAAGTTTTGTTGAAATATGCTGCTTAGTCAAAACTGAAATGTCTGGGAAAATGTAGCAGTTTCAGCAACGTTTTTGCTAGGAAGGTTTTTTGAGAGCAGTTCCCTCATGTTGTATAGGCTGGTGGTTAGGGCAATGGCCTGGAATAGAGCCCCCACTCTACCTAATTCATAGGAGAGTTCTTCATCCCAGATCACTCTGGGAATTGAACCTGCTGTGTCTCCCACATCAGTGCCCTACCCTTCAGGCTGTCCACACCTCTTCCTTAATTGAAAAGCTCAAGTTTTGACCTGACAGTGGACATTGACACAATTCCATTCTCGCGAAAACATTCACAAGGTTTTATTTTTGTTCCAGTGTGGAACGAAAACAAAATTTGGAACCTCAAAATTGCCATCAAACAGAATTGTTGTCCCATTATTTTATTTATATTATTTGTAGCTCTATTATTTTTATTTCTTGTTCAAAACATTGGGCCTGATTCTCATCAGGCTTGCACATTATGAAGCCATTTACACCTGTGCTACCATTCTGATTTGGTGGCATTTCATATCCACTTTGCACTTTTTTTGTACAGGTGTAGATGATGGCACAAGGAGTAAAGCACGAGAGAATCAGACCCATTATTCCTTAAGAAGAAGCCTTTACTGTTAGTGACTGTGTTTATTCCTTTCTGCCATACCATTTTGTTAGCTGATTTCCCCTTGAACACCAAACTGAGACTCTGGCTCAATACTGAAGTCAGAAAGAAGCAATCAAAATATTGGATTGTTTTTCTGACCCTTGTGCAGACTCCTCCAAACTCAATAAGTCTGCAAAATTCCTGCGTCTTGTTGGGCTGGCAATACAATAATGAAAACAGTCTTTCTCTTGTGGTACTTTGGGAGGTCCAATTCTGGCTTACAAAGGGATGCAGGAATTGTTATTATTTGTGGGATTTTTTTTTAAAGTACCCAATACTATTTGGAGACTTCAAAAAAGGTTCAGGAAACTTGGTTCTTGTTTTGGGATGGTTGTTTCTTTCTGCATAATGGTTCACCTATCTGTAGTTCACAGCACAATTTTATATTGCTACAAATCCATAGCTAACTAGGAATGGCATAGTTGCCAGTGTATACCCTAGCTTCTCAGGACTTCATGCTGGATGGCAATTAGGATGGAACAATGTGGAATACTGAACCCTTATGATTTGATGTATTTTGAATCATAGAATCATAGAATCATAGAATATCAGGGTTGGAAGGGACCCCAGAAGGTCATCTAGTCCAACCCCCTGCTCGAAGCAGGACCAATTCCCAGTTGACTTTCTCTGTAGGAGACTGCTGCTATTTTGTGTTCAATTTAGAGGCAGAGGGGATTACCACAGAAACTTTTGTTCAATCTGCTCCCCTCCTTCCCTCCGATATGTGTATGGAAAACCTAACCAGATCTTCATGAAAAGACCAAACCCATACCAAATAAGGGATAGAAAAATCACCAGCATAGGGTCTATTAAAACAGTTGAGGAGTTTTGCTCACATCCAGTAGAAAGCAGTGATGCTCACACTAAGCTTTTCATTGCCACATACTAGAAAGATTTCAGAGTGGTAGCCGTGTTAGTCTGTATCAGCAAAAAGAACAGGGAGTACTTGTGGCACCTTAGAGACCAACAAATTAATTTGAGCATAAGCTTTCGTGGGCTAAAACCCACTTCATAGGATGCATGCAGTGGAAAATACAGTAGGAAGATAGATATATATATATATATATATATATATACACACACACAGAGAACATGAAAAATGGGTGTTGCCATACCCACTATAACGAGAGTGATCAGTTAAGGTGAGCTATTATCAGCAGGAGTGAGGGGGAAAAAGGGTTTTTTTTTCTAATGCTGATAATAGCTCACCTTAACTGATCACTCTCGTTACAGTGGGTATGGCAACACCCATTTTTTCATGTTCTCTGTGAATATATAAATCTTCCTACTGTATTTTCTACTGCATGAATCCAATGAAGTGGGTTTTAGCCCACGAAAGCTTATGCTCAAATAAATTTGTTAGTCTCTAAGGTGCCACAAGTACTCCTCATTCTTTATACTAGAAAGAGACTGCCTTGAGGAGATCAATATATTCAAAAAGTAGAGCTACTCAGGAATTTTCTGACAAAATGTTTTTTCTTTGGACAATGTTGATTTGTCAAAACCAAAACTTTTCACAGGAAAGGGTCAGTTTTGACAAATCTGAGGATTCAAAATCTTTTGAAAAGAAGTTTTGAAATTGTCAGAATGTCCCACTTCAACATTTTCTAAATAAAGACTTTCATTTTTCATTTTCAAATTTTAGTAATTTATATTTTAAAAAGATTAACAACGATTTTAAAAGGGTGGTATCAAAATAAAATGTTTTGATTTGACCTGATCCAATTTTTTCCCCCAGTTTATTGGTTCATGAAAATTTCTAGATTTCAACATTTCATCCCTAGAAAAGTTTTTTTCCTAAGCTCTTGTGGGATGGAAAAAAAAACATTTCCTGCCCAGCTCTTCAAGCACTCCCTAGAAAAAAAGTTACCTCTGTAGCTTGCCAGTTGCTGCACAGTCTCCGAAAGGTTTAGGTTCTGCGCTTGGAGAAACTCCAGCTGCTGGGTGAGGTTTCCCAGAATTTCCCTTTTCTGGGTAAGGTTTTCATGCCATTCACTCACTAGCTGGGAAACCTGAGTGACTTCAATTCACAAAACAACTAGAATGAAATTGTTCCATTTAATATTAGAGTATGTTATATATTTCCATATGAAATGTATATAAATGTATATATGTTGAACAAAAAGTCAAAAAGGCATCCTTTAAAAAATGGAACTTAAATCCTAGTGAGGAAAACAGAAGGAGCATGAACTCTGGCAAGTGAAGTGTAAAAATATAATTTGGAAGGCCAAAAAAGAATTTTAAGAACAGCTAGCCAAAGATTCAAAAAGTAATAGCAAAAAAAAATTAAAAATTAAGTACATCAGAAGCAGGAAACGTGCTAAACAACCAGTGGGGCCACTGGACGATCAAGATGCTAAAGGAGCACTCAAGGATGATAAGGCCATTGCAGAGAAAGTAAATTATTTCTTTGCATCGGTCTTCACAGCTGAGGATGTGAGGGAAATTCCCAAACCTGAGCCATTCTTTTTAGGTGATATATCTGAGCAACTGTCCCAGATTGAGGTGATATTAGAGGAGGTTTTGGAACAAATTGATAAATTAAACAGGAATAAGTCACCAGGACCAGATGGTATTCATGCAAGAGTTCTGAAGGAACTCAAATATGAAATTGCAGAACTACTAACTGTGGTTTGTAACCTATCATTTAAATCAGCTTCTGTACCAAATGACTGGATGGTAGCTAATGTGATGTCAATTTTTAAAAAGGGCTACAAAGGTGATCCTGGCAGTTACAAAGCCTTACTTCAGTACCGGGCAAACTGGTTGAAACTATAGTAAAGAATAAAATTGTCAGACACATAGATGAACATAATTTGTTGGGGAAGAGTCACCATGGTTTTTGTAAACGGAAATCATGCCTCACCAATCTACTAGGATTCTTTGGGTGAGTTAATAATCATGTGGACAAGGGGGATCCAGTGGATATAGTGTACTTAGATTTTCAGAAAGCCTTTGACAAGGTCCCTCTCCAAAGGCTCTTAAGCAAAGTAAGCTGTCATGGGATAAGAGGAAAATTAAGCCTCACACCCCAGCTCCCTGGCAGCATTTGAAACAGGCATTATCCCTGCTTCAAAGACTGTGAAACTGAGGTACAGAGAGATTGGACTAAGCTCACACAGCAAGGAAAACTTTCCAGATCCCCTAATGCCCCAAGCTGTGCCTGAACCACAAGACTGCATTTCCTCTCCTTAATTTATTTCAAAACATGTTAAGCATTCACACTGAATTCTTAGCCCAGCTTCTCCGCTGATACTTACACTTCACACTCAGGACCCCAGCTGTTACCAGCAAACCCAAGCAGAAGATCCCAAGAATCACTGCTGCAAGTCGCCAATAAGGCGATGGAGTGGGAGATTCTGAGATAAAGAAAAGGAAGGGAATCGACAAATAAATGGATCCTCTCACATCTCACCAGTTCATACATAGCCCCAAGTCAGCAGTGACTGAAAATCGTTCCTGTCTGATGGCTGTGCAGCTATGTGAAATGAATTGATGGGTTCAGTCCAGTTCATAGTAATACTTTACAAAAACTTCCCCAATAATTGTGCTACTGATTGACCTCCTCTTCAGCAGACAGATGCCAAGGACGCATTGGACCATGGAGATAGAAATACCCAGTGGTATTTATATATATAGATAGGTTCAAATTATTGAGATGGACAGAATAGGATGTAAGTGACTAACATATAGAGACACGGAAATGTACACATGTAAGAAAAAAAAACCCTCCCCACCATATGCATTCGTTACCAAACACATATGTATATGTCTAAAACATGGCCAAGGTTTTCAGTTGTGGTTAGTGATTTTGGGTGCCTTCATTTTTGAGTGCCCAACTTGAGACACTTTGAAGAGGACTAATTTTCAGAAATTACCCTCTAAAACACACATCTTCTGAAAATCAGGCCCCTTTAAAGGTGTCTCAAATTGAGCACCCCAAAAAATGGACATTCAAAATCACTTTTGAAAATCTTGCCATATAAACATGGACATGATGCACATAGAGTACACAAACATAGACGTACATGGAACTATATAAGTACATACAAGCAATATGGAAACAAACATATATGCAAAGACAGATAGGCAATGTATGCATAACCACACACACACACACACACAATAATCAGTACTTCTCTGATTCCAGCTGATACTCTTCGTCTTTGGTTAAAAAAAAAAAATCTATTCCATGCTGAAGGCACCCTGTGAAATCCTGTGGGATCCAAACAATCCAACATCTGAATTAACCATCCCCATTCCCAACCCTAAGGGGAAGCACTATGCAGAGTCTGACTTTTTACTCTGTATCTAAGATCCAGGAATCCTTCTGAGGGCTGGTAATGGGGTAGCCACTAGATTGGCTACGGACAGAGAATCCCCCCAGGAAAGTGTTTCTCAGTCTTGTAAATTGATAAATTAAGATCCTGTTGGAATTTTGTTAGACTAATTCTTTGTTCCTTTAGCACCTTTAATCCTGAATGGTTTCAAAGCATTTTAAAAACTGTATATACTCAACAGAACAGGGATCAACCACACACACAGCACTGTTGTGAAGCTACACAGCATTATTTTCATAGACTCTGAAGTTAAAGGCCAAAGGGTCTTTTTCCACCCATCTGTTCCATCCCTTGGGGGGACAATCCAGAATTGTTCATACAGAATATTCTTATTCAGTTTTAAATAACCCAATAATAATAGGTTTCAGAGTAACAGCCGTGTTAGTCTGTATTCGTAAAAAGAAAAAAGAAAAGGAGTACTTGTGGCACCTTAGAGACGAACCAGTTTATTTGAGCATGAGCTTTCGTGAGCTACAGCTCACTTCATCGGATGCATAGCATATCGTGGAAACTGCAGAAGACATTATATACACACAGAGACCATGAAACAAAACTTCCTCCCACCCCACTCTCCTGCTGGTAACAGCTTATCTAAAGATGATCACTTTAGATCCGATGAAGTGAGCTGTAGCTCACGAAAGCTCATGCTCAAATAAACTGGTTAGTCTCTAAGGTGCCACAAGTACTCCTTTTCTTTTTTCTTTTTACCAATAATAATAATCCATCATTTCCCTTGGGAAGACTACTTTGCTGACCTCTAGGAATTGATGCCTAATAGCTAATCCAAAAATGTACCTTTTTTCTTAACTTCATCCTATTATGCCTAGTTAGACCCCTTTGCCCCTGCATAAAGAGGTCCTCTGCATTCTTGATATATACACTCTTCAGATACTTGTAGCTGTTAGTCATATTCCTTCATTACTAATTGGTTTGTTAAGAGATATATACTGAGGACCAAATTCTACAACCCATGCCACCCAAATGGCTTCAGTCCCAGTGATTTCAGGGGGGTCATTTGTGTGCATATCATGGGATAATATGAGTCTTAGCTCTTCTACTCTTTTCTGAAAACCAACCACTCCAGCTTCTTAGCAGTATAGCTCCTCTCCCTCTAATTTCTCAACAGATTTCTGGTCCTGGAGCTGAATGCAGTTTTCTAAGAGAGGTCCCATCGGTGTATGAACACAGAGGGACAACACTGAATGCTGTGTTCTAAGTAAGCAAGCTCACCATGTAAGGATCTACCCCACTCTGTTACCTTTCACTTTGGCTTCATTGGGCTCCTGGTTCCTGGGCTGCTCCAGTGTCATGAACTTCAGATCTACATAGGTCACTTCAGCCATTTTTGGCAAGGTTCTGAGAGAAATCCTATGGCTGAGCACACAGAGGGAGAGACCGACAGAGATACAGTTCTGGGTGTGATCCTTCGAATGGTCAGAGTCATTAGAAATGAGAGAGTGATTCATCTACAAATCAGGCGGGGACTATGGCTCATGCCAGAGTTTTATAAAACAAAATCTGGGCCATTTGGGGAGCTTGTTTTATACATTGTGGGAGCTTTTACAATATTTTCACAAGCTGACATTTATTTCTTCATCTGCCTCTGCACAAACACAGTGGGAATGGGATAGGGAGTCTTGCATTTCTTGGTTACTGCCATAAATGCATAGAGAGATTTATGGAGACAGAGAGAGTGAGCTGAAATGTGATTAATAGGAAGCAGGCTAGAAAAGGCTAGATTCAAACTGTGCTTACACAGTTGACGAGATAACTGGCTTATGACGAGATAACTGGCTCTGTGGATGAAGGGAAAGCAGTGGACGCATTGTTCCTTGACTTTAGCAAAGCTTTTGACATGGTCTCCCACAGTATTCTTGCCAGCAAGTTAAAGAAGTATGGGCTGGATGAATGGACTATAAGGTGGATAGAAAGCTGGCTAGATTGTTGGGCTCAACGGGTAGTGATCAATGGCTCCATGTCTAGTTGGCAGCCAGTATCAAGTGGAGTGCCCCAAGGGTCGGTCCTGGGGCCGGTTTTCTTCAATATCTTCATAAATGATCTGGAGGATGGTGTGGATTGCACCCTCAGCAAGTTTGCAGATGACACTAAACTGGGAGGAGCGGTAGATATGCTGGAGGGTAGGGATAGGATACAGAGGGACCTAGACAAATTGGAGGATTGGGCCAAAAGAAATCTGATGAGGTTCAACAAGGACAAGTGCAGAGTCCTGCACTTAGGACGGAAGAATCCAATGCACTGCTACAGACTAGGGACCGAATGGCTCGGCAGCAGTTCTGCAGAAAAGGACCTAGGGGTTACAGTGGACGAGAAGCTGGATATGAGTCAACAGTGTGCCCTTGCTGCCAAGAAGGCCAATGGCATTTTGGGATGTATAAGTAGGGGCATTGCCAGCAGATCGAGGGACGTGATCGTTCCCCTCTATTCAACACTGGTGAGGCCTCATCTGGAGTACTGTGTCCAGTTTTGAGCCCCACACTACAAGAAGGATGTGGAAAAATTGGAAAGAGTCCAGCGGAGGGCAACAAAAATGATTAGGGGACTGGAACACATGACTTATGAGGAGAGGCTGAGGGAACTGGGGATGTTTAGTCTTCAGAAGAGAAGAATGAGGGGGGATTTGATAGCTGCTTTCAACTACCTGAAAGGGGGTTCCAAAGAGGATGGATCTAGACTGTTCTCAGTGGTAGCAGATGACAGAACAAGGAGTAATGGTCTCAAGTTGCAGTGGGGGAGATTTAGGTTGGATATTAAGAAAAACTTTTTCACTATGAGGGTGGTGAAACACTGGAATGCGTTACCTAGGGAGGTGGTGGAATCTCCTTCCCTAGAAGTTTTTAAGGTCAGGCTTGACAAAGCCCTGGCTGGGATGATTTAGTCGGGGATCGGTCCTGCTTTGAGCAGGGGATTGGACTAGATGACCTCCTGAGGTCCCTTCCAACCCTGATATTCTATGATTCTATGATTCTTTACAGATTTCTTGAGGCTTCAGTGCAATATGTGTTTCAATTCTCAACTTTATTACACAATTATTAAACACTCAGTAAATTCAAACAGTGTTCTTCAATGTTCCCAGTCCTCACTAGTCCTGTGGAGAAACAAGAGTCCAAGCCTCAGAACTGAATTTGTTTTTCTAGGTGCTTTTGTGCTCCTGGATGGAGTTCTGACTCCTAGGGTGTAACAGATCCAGTTTTCATAGCCAACATCCCACCTAAGGACTAAAAGAATTAGAATGGGAACTGAACCCAGGTCTCTCATCAGACAACTCAGAGCACTAACTGTCGTAGGCATCAGGTGCAATCCTTGCAGTGCTGCCAACTCCAGAGAGTGTGATACCAATATTAGGAATAGATACTGGTTCTCCATGGTTTACAGATAAGCTGCACCATACCAGAGTCAGCTTTACTATTTGCAGGGCCCCAAGCCACCAGAAGAAGAAACTCCAGACATGAGTTGCCTTTTCTTCTGGTCCTATTGCTTGAGGGTCGCTGGAGACCTGGAAATGTATTGTTTCCTGTCCCTCTAATCGCAGTGCTGCAAAGGGACATATGGATGAGTTACAGAGCCTCCAAAACAGCAGGACCCCAAAATGCTTGTTATTTGATTGAGCTTAAGACAGACCCTTAACCAGTCCTAGACTCTGTAGCCATCCCAGCTGCTGCCTGTGAGAGACCAGGAATAGGTCTTGAACTTGAGTCTCTTGCTTGGCAGTACATAGCACTAATTCAAGGAGCACAAGAACCCAGTCTCAGTAGCATTCTCACTAGTTGTCGCTCCAGGGGGCAACAGACCACTATTGGGCAATGCAGAATGCTACCCCTTTTGTGGCACCAAGCCCTACTTCCACATCATTCCCAGACCTCACCAGCCCCAGGGGGTAGTAGATCAGAGGTCCTATTCTCCTGACACAGAGAAACCCTTACCTCTTTCAGTAGGAAAAATGGGCACTATGACTTGGACTCCATGTATTTCTTGCACAGCAGTGCAGACCACTAACTCCTAGCCCAGGCACCACATTGAATCTTCTGTGAGGTGGGTGCAGCAACCTGCTTGGAACTTGGAGGCTAGAGCAGAGTTTGCAGGAGGAAGAGTTTAGAGAAGGCACCAAGAAGTCAGTCTGTATGCACATGGGCTAGAATGCTAGCTGCAGTTGCAGCATCTCTGTAAATAGTTCTCTTAATAAACAGCCTGTTTTGTTGTACAAGCTGGTGTCCTTTTGTGTTATTACCCAGCATGTGGTACATGAAACAGTGGGCATATCTTTTCTCCAACTTCAGGAAAAAACAAATGGCTGTTATGAACCCCAAACGCTTTCCCATCTTCTGTGTTTCTAAATTCACAAGGGAAATATCTGATGTGACTAAAGAAGCTGGCCTTAAAAAAAAAAATTCCTCAAAAGGGTAACAAAGCATGAGTAATGGAAATTTCCATTGACTTCCAAGAACTGCCCAACTGAATTTAATCAAATCTGGGAGGAGATTGAGACCTTGCTGAGACTGCATTAGCCCAGGAATGTGTGTGTGCTTGTGTATATAAAAGGGGGAATTCTCTGCCTGTTCACCAGCAAAATATGCTGTCACTGGAGCCCCAGTAGGAAGTAAAAAGAAAAGGAGTACTTTTGCCACCTTAGAGACTAACAAATTTATTTGAGCATAAGCTTTCATGAGCTACAGCTCACTTCATCAGATGCATGCAGTAGAAAATACAGTGGGGAGATTTTATATACACAGAGAACATGAAACAATGGGTGTTACCATACATACTGTAACGAGAGTGATCAGGTAAGGTGAGCTATTACCAGCAGGAGTGTGTGTGGGGGGCGGGGAATAACCTTTTGTAGTGATAATCAAGGCGGGCCATTTCCAGCAGTTGACAAGAACGTCTGAGGAACAGTAAGGGGGAAGGGGGGAAATAAACATGGGGAACTAGCTGTACTTTGTGTAATGACACATCCCCTCCCAGTCTTTATTCAAGCCTAAGTTAATGGTGTCCAGTTTGCAAATTCAGTCCAATTCAGCAGTCTCTCGTTGGAGTCTGTTTCTGAAGTTTTTTTGTTGAAGAGTGTTCTCCAACTGGTTTTTGAATGTTATTTGTGTCCATTTATTCTTTTACGTAGAGACTGTCCGGTTTGGCCAATGTACACGGCAGAGGGGCATTGCTGGCACATGATGGCATATATCACATTGGTAGATGTGCAGGTGAACGAGCCTCTGATAGTGTGGCTGATGTGATTAGGCCCTATGATGGTGTCTCCTGAATAGATATGTGGACACAGTTGGCAACGGACTTTGTTGCAAGGATAGGTTCCTGGGTTAGTGTTTTTGTTGTGTGGTGTGTGGTTGCTGGTGAGTATTTGCTTCAGGTTGGGGAGGACCTGTAGGCAAGGACTGGCCTGTCTCCCAAGATCTGTGAGAGTGATGGGTCATCCTTCAGGACAGGTTGTAGATCCTTGATGATGCACTGTAGAGGTTTTAGTTGGGGGCTGAAGGTGATGGCTAGTGGCGTTCTGTTATTTTCTTTGTTGGGCCTGTCCTGTAGTAGGTAACTTCTGGGTACTCTTCTGGCTCTGTCAGTCTGTTTCTTCACTTCATCAGGTGGGTATTGTAGTTGTAAGAACGCTTGATAGAGATCTTGTAGGTGTTTGTCTCTGTCTGAGGGGTTGGAGCAAATGCGGTTGTATCGTAGAGTTTGGCTGTAGACAATGGATCATGTGGTGTGGTCTGGATGAAAGCTGGAGGCATGTCAGTAAGCATAGTAGGTTTCTGGTATAGGGTGGTGTTTATGTGACCATCGCTTATTAGCACCGTAGTGTCCAGGAAGTGGATCTCTTGTGTGGACTGGTCCAGGCTGAGGTTGATGATGGGATGGAAACTGTTGAAATCATGGTGGAATTCCTCAAGGGCTTCTTTTCCATGGGTCCAGATGATGAAGAGGTCATCAGTGTAGCGCAAGTAGAGTAGGGGCATTAGGGGATGAGAGCTGAGGAAGCGTTGTTCTAAGTCAGCCATAAAAATGTTGGCATACTGTGGGGCCATGTGGGTACCCATAGCAGTGCCACTGATTTGAAGGTATACATTGTCCCCAAATCTGAAATGGTTGTGGGTGAAGACAAAGTCACAAAGTTCAGCCACCAGGTTTGCCGTGACATTATCGGGGATACTGCTCCTGATGGCTTGTAGTCCATCTTTGTGTGGAATGTTGGTGTAGAGGGCTTCTACATCCATAGTGGCCAGGATGGTGTTTTCAGGAAGATCACTGATAGATTGTAGTTTCCTCAGGAAGTCAATGGTGTCTCAAAGATAGCTGGGAGTGCTAGTAGCGTAGGGCCTGAGGAGGGCGTCTACATAGCCAGACAATCCTGCTGTCAGGGTGCCAATGCCTGAGATGATGGGGCGTCCAGGGTTTCCAGGTTTATGGATCATGGGTAGCAGATAGAATACCCCAGGTCGGAGTTCTAGAGGTGTGTCTGTGCGGATTTGTGCTTGTGCTTTTTCAGGGAGTTTCTTGGGCAGATGGTGTAGTTTCTTTTGGTAACCCTCAGTGGGATCAGAGGGTAATGGCTTGTAGAAAGTGGTGTTGGAGAGCTGCCTAGCAGCCTCTTGTTCATATTCCAACCTATTCATGATGACAATAGCACCTCCTTTGTCAGCCTTTTCGATTATGATGTCAGAGTTGTTTCTGAGGCTGTGGATGGCCTTCAAAAAACAGACTCCAAAAAAACCTTCAAAAACAGACTCCAACGAGAGACTGTTGAATGGGAATTAATTTGCAAACCGGACACAATTAATTTAGGCTTGAATAAAGACTGGGAGTGGATGTGTCATTACACAAAGGAAAACTAGTTCCCCATGTTTATTCCTCCTCCCCCCCCCCCCCCGGTTCCTCACACGTTCTGGACAACTGCTGGAAATGGCCCACCTTGATTATCACTACAAAAGATTATTTCCCCCCTCCCGCCCCCTGCTGGTAATAGCTCACCTTACCTGATCACTCTCGTTACAGTGTGTATGGTAACACCCATTGTTTCATGTTCTCTGTGTATATAAAATCTCCCCACTGTATTTTCTACTGCATGCATCCGATGAAGTGAGCTGTAGGTCACGAAAGCTTATGCTCAAATAAATATGTTAGTCTCCAAGGTGCCACAAGTACTCTTTTTCTTTTTGCGGATACAGACTAACACGGCTGCTACTCTGAAACCAGTAGGAAGTATGAATCTCACTGCTAAACATGTAATGGGCCCTTGAAAAATATGACAACAGCAGAACACATCAACAAGACAAGGATGATTGTGAGCAATTTTGTAAAGGGTATAATCACTTGCTTTAAACTTCTAAAAAGGGGGAAAATCTGGTGGAAAAAACTGACTTCACCGTAAAACAAATCAAAGGAAAATAAAGTTATGGGATAAATGAGCCAAAGTATCAAGTTGAATGTGAATTATTCTGTCACTGTGTAATAGATTAATGAGGCCATGGTTAAATTACTATGCCCAACTATAACCATGGTATTACCAGAGGCCACAGAAATTAAAGAACTGGAGCCAACATAGTTCAGCCAGAATGAATGATCATGTGCTCTGTGAAGGTCACAATTTCAGGTTGTAATGTTACTCTTTCATTAGAGAAATGTTTATCACTTCATGTGATATTTTGCGAAATTTGATCAGTCTAAAATTGAAATTTTCTTATAATACTAGCATTTCACTAAAAAATCTGATTGACAATTTGTTGTCAATAGCTATTGAACTAAAACTAAAAACTGACAATTTGGACTTCAATGGATGATTACATATGATGGACCAGATCCTCAGCTGGTGTAAATCAGCATAGCTCCACCGACTTTCAGTGAAGCAATGTTGATTTACATTAGCTGAATACCTGGTGGCTGGAAAGAACAGTTTGGAGAAATGGTCATACATCTAGGGTCACAGTAATCAGTTGTAAATGCAATGACCCAGATTTTTTTTAGAATTATTTTTAGTTTTCTGAGTTGTTAAATGAGTCTGAGTTGTAAAGCTGCAGAAAAGTTGAGCCACACTTATAATTTGCATTTCTTTTTTTTGGTTATTGTGTGTTGAGCCACTTCAGCTCTAAGAGTTGTATGCAGTGATGGCTGTTCAGTGAAGGCTGTACTGTCTTTTCATTTGAAACTTCCATGATATATAGGCAAATTTAAAGAAAGGAAAGAACAGGAATCGGGAGCAGTCTGCAGATGGGAAAGAAGCCTCTAGTGTGTTTTTGCATGTTTCTTCTTTGCACACCAGTATTCAGTATATAGGCCCAGATCATAAACTAATTCAGATAGAAGGGTGAGGGAGAGATGACCAGACAGACAGATAGATAGAAAGATTACAATCTGAACAGCCTGAGAAGCCCATGATTCTTTTGGAGGTTGCTCATAGTGGATGGTTCTTAGCCCCCGTTTGGGGGGAATGTGTGTGTTATGTTTATGAATCCATTGGTTCTGCTCTTTGCCTTTAATAGCCATGACCAGGGCTAATGATTCACCAGCTTAATATGGATGCGACGTGATTGCAACATGGAGTAACAAGTTCCACTAGTCTCTGCACTGCTCACTTCCTCAAACACATATTCATATACCAATCCTGGATGGTTGCAGGGCAGAAATAATAACACATTACTGAGGAGCAATTTTTCTGTTACAACTATTGGAAACAGTGTGTGTGTGTGAGAGAGAGATGCTAATTACATACATGGAAGCACTTCATGGATACCCGTGAGCAGTAATGTAATAGAAATCCAAAGTGATTATACAAGAGGGAAAACAGCAGGTCATTAAAAGAGGCCTATTAAGTTAAATAGCTGGAGGGACAATTGTAATGTATGCAGAAGGAGAAGCAACAAAACATTCTCTACTATGGTAAAGGAGTTGTGGGGCATTGACAGAGCTGTGTGGGGAGCCCAAGACAGAAATAGCAGTGGGGCTGCAGGGCAGGACTGAGGGGCAGCAGCAGAGTTGTATGGAAAGCCTAGGACTGGAATAGCAGGGGGGCTGCAGGGCAGGATTGAGGGACACTGGTAGAGCTGTGTAAGGAACTCAAGCCTTGAATAGTGGAGGTTTCTGTAGGTCAAGACTGTGTGCTTTGGTAAAGCTGGAAGAGATGGGGGCCATGATTGGAATAGCAGAGTTCTGCATATCAGGACTGAGGTGATCACCAGAGCAAAGGGGAGAGGCACCAGTTGAGGAGAAGGGAGCTCTGCATATTAAGAGTGAGGGGTGTGTGGAGAAGTTTTTAGGTATTCCATAACACCCCACCCCCCAGTTCTGCCCATCCTGTGCCAGCAGGAATGTCCCAGGTGCAATGTGCTTTCCATTCTGATTCTGAGCTTCTGGTTAGACTCAGCAGGCCAGAACAGCAAAAGTATAATGATGGGAGGGTGTTGAGGGAGGGGAACAGGAGGGGTCAGATCGGAGTAAAGCAGAAGGTGAACAAACGACCTTCAAACTGCACCAGTCTCCCTGGATAAGGGGGCGGGGAGAGAAGTAATTGGGAATGAATGAGGTCAGAGCAGCTTCCCCCCCACAGAAGAGAGTTCTCCATTCTCCCTTCTTTCAGGATCATGGGTACATTTTTCTCCTTGACTCCCTGAGCTAGATCAGTTGGAAATAGCAAAGCTAAGTTACTGGCATCCTCAGTTCTTTTCATGAAGTGACTGGATAGTGTTTGGGCTCTCTTCTGAAGGGAGAGAAAGAGAGTAACAGAGAGAGACAGAAAGACAAAGAGAGAAGAAGGCAGACAAGTGTGCATGAGAGGGAAAGACAAACCCAGAAGGGTGCAGAAAGCAGTAGAGGAAGAAGAAGAAAGAAGGAACTCACTCTGGAAAGGGAGTTTCCCTGCTCCTCAGCCCACTGTGAGGACTGGCGAGGATGAACTGAAATTAGGAAGGAGGCACTGGCCCTAAGCTACATGAGACAGCAGAGTCAGCTGTTTTTTTCTTCATGGGGATTGGTAGCCCGCTCGTGACCGTCTCTGCTCTGGCAAGTCTCTCTTGGGTGAGTCACATCACAAGTTCCTCTTTGGCAGACTTTGGCCTCTGCTGGGGCACTGTATTACATCAGAAAGTTCAAGGGGATTTGAGCCAAAGATAGATATGAAGTAAGAATTTCCCTGATATTTAAAAGTATTGGGGAAATAAAGTAGGGGCAGAGGAGAATTCAAAGCAGTAAACAGGATGTTAGGATGTAGAGCAAGTGGGGATAAGTGAAGCAAGAGAATTGGGGGGTTAATAAAATCTACATTGAGGAATGATAGAAAATGGGGTAACTGACGATCCATCAGCGCAGTGTGGAATTCAGATTTGTAGTGGGCACAGTAAATAATAGGATATTGATGGGTCTATATTTTTAGGCATACAGGGGAATTCAGATCTGTCATATAGGATGTAGAAAGCCGGTGATAGTCTGTGGAAAGAGAGAACAGAAGGGAATTTAGGTCTATAATGGAGGCAGGGGAAGGTAAAATATAAATTACATTTGCATGGGGGAGAGGAGAATTCAGATTAATGATGGTGTGCATGAGAGGGATGAAAGAGAGTGGGTAACTGTGAATCCATGGGTGGGGGCATTAGGATTGGCATTGGGGTGGATGAGAGAGATATTGAACACAGGACATCAAGGAGACTAAGTGAGGACAATTCACCCTGATTGCCTTTACTCTCCTTGTAGTTTCCCCAAGTGAGATGTGAAGAGGCCTGTGTGAATGCTGAACAGTGAGTATACACATCCTGCATTCTTTTCAGAAGAGGTTGAGGGCGGGAGTGACAGACATGGGAGGAATCTCAGCTGATGGCCTTGTCTCTCACCAATGGAGTTTGCTTTAGTTAACAGTATTGGTAAATCGTGAGCAAGCATTTTCCAGGGCCAGAAAGTTTGTTTGTTAGATCTGAGTTACTAATTCTTAACATACAATTTATTTGATGTATTTGCCCTGTCTTTATACTTGCAAATTGTCTGATTTTTATTTTTTCAGGGGTATTGGTTGTTTGAAAACTTTTGCCAAGAAATTTCTGGGATTAATTTTTGTTCTATCACTGTTTTTCAAGCAGTTCATTGTAAGGATTCAATATTCAGAATTTGAGCTGTATTAGTTAGTTTTGGTAGGACACGTAGGTCAAGTGGTATTGTTCGTGCTCCTTAAAGGGAAGAGTGTAATATTTCCTGGGTTTCCAGTGCAAACACTCACCAGTAGGAATTTGAATGACTATATTGTAAATTCTGCTGTGAACATTCCTACTAGGAAGGCTGTTTGCAGGAATATCAACAGAAAGTGAATGCAAAAGAAGTATGAGAGCAGCCACAGAAAATTTGATATTTTATTGAAAGAAATGTCTTGCAAAACATCTTTGTGATCGGTTTGATCAACTCTACTAATTATAGGTAAAGAAATGTGCAGTGCACCCAATTCCAAAAAGAAGGTGACAAATTGGGAGAGAAATTCAAAGAAAAACAACAAAAATAATGGGGCTGGAAGGGCTGATTTATAAAGAAAAAATAAGGAAGATGCAGACATGAGAACTCTCTAGAAGTATCTGAAGGATGTAAACAGAATAACATAGTCACGAAGTGTGTGTGTGACGGGGAGAACTTGGAGTAAATGGGATGAAGCTGAATAAAATTATTTAAGGAATTATTTAAGCTCAATACGAATGTGGACACAAGAACAAATGGATATAAACTGGCCACCAGGAAGTTTAGACTTGAAATTAGACGAAGGTTTCTAACCATCAGAGGAGTGAAGTTTTGGAATAGCCTTTCAAGGGGAGCAGTGGGGTCAAAAGATCGATCTGGCTTTAAGATTAAACTCGATAAGTTTATGGAGGAGATGGTATGATGGGATAACATGATTTTGGTAATTAATTGATCTTTAAATATTCATGGTAAATAGGCCTAATGGCCTGTGATGGGATGTTAGATGGGGTGGGATCTGAGTTACCCAGGAAAGAATTTTCTGTAGTATCTGGCTGGTGAATCTTGCCCATATGCTCAGGGTTTAGCTGATTGCCATATTTGGGTCGGGAAGGAATTTTCCTCCTGGGCAGATTGGAAGAGGCCCTGGAGGTTTTTCGCCTTCCTCTGTAGCATGGGGCACGGGTCACTTGCTGGAGGATTCTCTGCTCCTTGAAGTCTTTAAACCACGATTTGAGGACTTCAATAGCTCAGACATAGGTGAGAGGTTTTTCGCAGGAGTGGGTGGGTGAGATTCTGTGGCCTGCGTTGTGCAGGAGGTCAGAATAGATGATCATAATGGTCCCTTCTGACATTAGTGTCTATGAATCTATAAAAGAGAAAAATTGAGGCTGGCCATTAAGAAAAAATTCCTAGTAATGAGATTTATTAGACTGAAGAATAGTCTCCTCAGTGAGAAGTGGTGGAAGCTCCATCATGTGACTCATTTAAAACTTATAGTGGAGACCAGTCTCCATCTTTCATCAACTGGAGTGAAGACGGGAGTTGGCATGGCAGATAAGATAGGATCAAACAGGGAATTTCTCCATCCCATATTGCGATGATGTTATGTTATTAACTCTTTCTTTCACGCTCTTTTTCTCAGCTGCTCAAGCACTGATTGGGTCCGTCTCTGGTACATCTGGTAAGTTTACATTTACATAAATATCATTTGTATTTGTCACTTAAGTTAGCAAGCAATTGATAGAATTAAATCTGATCCTTTAAGTGACAAAAATCAAACAATTCCTCCCTTCTCCTCTTTCCCTCAGTTCCCTCTAGTGTCATGAAGGAAATATTGTGTTTTCCCCTTCCTTAGTATTAGATAACACGTCAAACATGAACATATCTCTTTCCCTCTTCTCAGTCATGCATTTTTATTAAATGCATTAGTTTTATTATGAGAAATGTAAGATGTACAACATTCATGATTTCACAGCACAGATGTGCAGCTGAGTGCTTTTTTCTTTTTAAAGGACTGTCTCTTTAAATGTTAGTAAAATGAGTGTGATCACTTCTTAGAATCCATTCAGTGTCTGTACATAAAGAAAAGGTATGGCAATAACGCTGCTCCCTCTCCCTCTACAGGCTGGTGGTGGCGATTGGTGGGCTGCTGCTTCTGTGTGGCCTGGTGTCAGCCTGCATGAGATGCTGCTGCCGGCAGGCAGGGGAGGAGTCGGGTTCCCACCCCTATGAGGTCACAGTCATTGCCTTTGATCATGACAACACTCTCCAGAGCACTATCACTTGTGAGTGTGACCATGCAGAAGCCAAGGTAGATGTAGAGAAGGCTGAGAATCCTTGAACATATTCCAGAATCCAGAAACTGAAGGTCTGAAAAATTCAGACCTTTGTATCCCATGAATTTCAAGGGCTAGATCTTCAGCTGGTATACGTCAGAAAGCTCCACTGCGGTAAATAGTGCTACATTGATTTACACCAGCTAAGGAGCTGTCCCCTTAAGTCTAGAACCCATAACATACTTCAAAGTGCCAAATTCTAGAGCCCCAAAAGTTTGAAACTAGGGGTTCAAGGATCAGGTCCAGTCTTAGCTGCATATGGGTCATCATGTCACTTGCTGGGGTAGTAGAGGGAGGGTCCTAACAGCTGGTGTATGGGCCAGATTGCTTGATGCTGGGGAATGGGGGCATCTGCGAGTTGAGATTGGGGGATTTCATGGGATATATCTGGAAGATCCAGCTAGCTGGGAAGTAGGGAATGAAGGTGGGACACTTCTTTTGGTGGAATGAGGACAGGTCCAGCAGCTGAGAGAAGCATTTGTGGAAGGTTTAGGTAGAGGATGTGTCTGATGAGAAGGGATGGCCTTGGAGAAGAAAGGTGATTGGCACTGAGTGTGTGTAGCTCGGAAAAGCCTTACACAGCAAGTATATTTGTGCTCTCTGTCTGGTACTTGATGTTCCAGGGTTAGATTAACCTTTCCCAATCTCACTCCTTTCAGCTCTGCATTCTGTGTTTGGTCCTGCTGCCAGGAGGATACTGGCTGTGGCACATTCCCACAATGCTGTGCTAGGAGCACCACCCCCTTGCGGATCGGAGACCCCTCCAGTCTATGAGGAGGCCCTACATATGAGCAGGTTCACGGTAGCCCGGACCGGGCAGAGAGTCCCAGACTTGGCCCCAGTGCTAGAGGAAAAGCAACAGGCATCAGCCGTGAAAGATGATTCACAACAAGACCTTCCCTGATGTGAATGCACCCAATTTCTTTCTTTTTTTTTTTTCATTTGGCCAACAATGCAGAGTACTAATATTCAAGGGGAGGATCCAAAATCTGTTCTAGGTGGGCTCAGGAATACAGTTCAGGTTATTCTCCTCTTTAATCTAATGTCCTGACCAAAGAGAGTAACTCAATTTCCTAATACTCTATGACTCATAATATTTTCATGGATCTCTCTTGATACCTCACTGGGATCTTTTATTGTTAATTAGTTATTATTATTTATTACTTTCATTACACACATCAATAAGATGCCCATCACCGTAGTCTCTAGCACCATAGTTAGTGCCTTGCATCATGGCAGCAGGGTTATTCTGTTGACCCACTCTGCTGGCAGTTGTTGGTGTCCTGCAGGAAGATGCTGACTGATTCCTGATGGCTCATTGTGGCAGGTGTGGCTCAGTCACTCCAACTGGGCTGTAAGGGAAGTGGGAATGGTTATTTTGTTAGAGGGAGACAGGCATAGGACACAGAGATCTGATGGAAGAACACTAGGAACAGCCAAGATTAGGGAAAGAGCTTGAGGTGGAATTTGTGTTTTATTATTATTAATTACCTTATTAATAAAGACACACCCCAAGAAAAGGGTGAGTTTAACCTTATACAGTGTTTATATTTTGGAGCAGGGCTGTAACACCACCCGCTTATATACAGTACATAACTGTGATCATATAACACTGTAGATACATGCAGTGCTTTATAGACCATATTGAAAAACAAGAGGCCCAGTCCTGAAGAGCTTATATTTGAACTCAAAAAATGTGTTATGTGGGATAACAGATCAGAGATGGGAAGGGGCAGAAACACTGCTGGTAAAATAAACTCAATTAATATTTATCTGTGTATTATTACTAGGCTTGGAAGGATTAGATTTTTTATCAGCAAATGTCGGTTAACATCAATTTCAACATACACTCACAAATGGACAAAAAATATTTCCATTAATAATAATAAAAATTTACAGATATGTAAAGTAAGAAAAATGCTGCATGAGAACTTATTAGAGTTTGATTCAAGAATATTTGTGTGCTCTGATGTCATATTGACAATTTGTGGTTTAATGGTCATAAAACTTTAACTGTTTTTTCAATGTCTGTGAATAAAAAATTGTCTGACCTCCCTCCATTGTCTGACCTCCCCATAATTTCCTGCAACGGTGGAAAATTTAAATAGATAAAAATTAGGGCTGTCAATTAATCGCAGTTAACTCACACGGTTAACTTAAAAAATTTAATTGTGATTAAAAAAAATTAATTGTAATTAATCGCCATTTTAATCGCACTGTTAAACAATAGAATACCAATTGAAATGTATTAAATATTTTTCAATGTTTTTCTACATTTTGAAATATATTGATTTCAATTACAACAGTATACAAAGTTGACAGTGCTCACTTTATATTATTATTACAAATATTTGCACTGTAAAAATGGCAAACAAAAGAAATTGTATTTTTCAATTCACCTCATACAAGTACTGTAGTGCAATCTATTTATCATGTAAGTGCAACTTACAAATGTAGATTTTTTTTTATTACATAACTGCACTCAAAAACAAAAGAATGTAAACTTCAGAACCTACAAGTCCACTCAGTCCTACTTCTTGTTCAGCCAATTACTAAGACAAACAAGTTTGTTTACATTTATGGGAGATAATACTGCTCACTTCTTATTTACAGTGTCACCTGAAAGTGAGAACAGGTGTTTGCATGGCACTTTTGTAGCCGGCATTGCAAGGTATTGACATGCTAGTTATGCTAAACATTCGTATGCCCCTTCATGCTACAGCCACCATTCCAGAGGACATGCTTCCATGTCAATGATGCTCTTTAAAAAAATAATGCATTAATTACATTAGTGATTGAACTCCTTGGGGGAGAATTGTATGTCTCCTATTCTGTTTTACCCACATTCTGCCATATATTTCACGTTAGAGCAGTCTCGGATGATGACCCAGCACATGTTGTTCATTTTAAGAACACTTTCACTGCAGATTTGACAAAATGCAAAGAAGATACCAATATGAGATTTCTAAAGATAGCTACAGCACTCGACCCAAGGTTTAAGAATATAAAGTGCCTTCCCAAATCTGAGAGACAAGGTGTGGAGCATGCTTTCAAAAGTCTTAAAAGAGAAACACTATAGAACCCGAACCACCTAAAAAAGAAAATCAACCTTCTGCTGGTGGCATCTGACTCAGATAATGAAAATGAACATGCGTCGGTCCGCACTGCTTTGGATTGTTATCAAGCAGAACCCTTAAATATATTAATTATTCATGATTCTTCTTCAAATAGTTAGTATAATAATTTTCAACCAATGGACAGTCTGCAAACTGCTCCTTGGAATAGCTACTTTTTCTGGTGTGTGATTGATCATCTAAATTACATGGTATTGTTTCTGCTCACTAACTGGATGGTGGAAAAATGTTAGACATAATGGCAAATGACAAACAACAGTGATGAATTAATGACACATTTATGGTGTGAATATTCAGACAAATAAATATTCACCTGCCTAGCTATATAAATATAGCCCCTGTAAGCTTAGCTTCTGATCACCTCACAATCTTTGAGGTGTATTTGTCCTCAGAATATCCCTGTGAGGCAGTGCTGTTATCCCCATTGTACAGACGGGGAACTGAGTCATAAGAGACTTAAATAACCTGCTCCAGGTCACACAGGAAATCTGTGATAGAGTATGGAACTGAATCAGCATCTCAACTTACCAGGTGAAGTCCTCCCCAGATCCATGAACATTTTCTTGAATTATCCACTGTCCAACTGTTTGCTACTAGTAAGACCCCATGTGTAGAAGCATACCAATGCCTCATGAATATATTTGCAGATCTGTTTTTCCATTATTCAACCAGCTCAAATTATTATTAATAATTATTTGTGTAGACTTGATAAATCTATTCTAGTTGCTGATCTTTAACATCCACTCAAGACCCAATTAATCCATTATATTGTTTCCTGGAGATTTCAGGTTTACTGAATAATAAAGGCCAGGAACAGAGTCATTAGAATCTGTTGACTCTGGATACAACTCTGCCAAGTGCACAAAGTTCCAGGAATCCTTGAAGATCTTTTCCACTTGGAACATACCATTCCTCTACTTGCTCCACCCCTTTTCTGGCTCTGAATAGAACAGCCAAGTTCTTTACATTTATGTGGGTTTATGTGAGCATACATAGACACTAGATGTCAGTCTTGCTCCACTTGGCAGGAATGGTATCTGAGCACATTGTAATTTCTATGTGGATTACAGAATAATAGAAATGCAGGGCTGGAAGAGCTGTTCAGAAGTCATCTAGTCCAGGCCCCCGCACTGAGACAGGGTTAAGTAAACCTAGAACATCCATAACAGGGATTTATCATTCCACAACCTCCCTTGGAAGCCTGTCCCAGAATTCAACTATTCTTATAATTAGAAAGTTTTTCCTACTATCTGACCTAATCTCCCTTGCTCCAGTTTCTTGTCCTTCTAGTGGACCTGGAGAACAATAATCACCATCCTTTTCTTTAACATATTTGAAGACTGTTATCAGGTCGCCCCTCAGTCTTCTCCCCCCAACCCCCATCTACTCAGCTGGTAACCCTATTAGAGAAGGAAATGGTTTGGAATGATTTGTTCTTGACAAATCCATGTTGTCTATTATAGTCCTCAGAGTAACAGCCGTGTTAGTCTGTATTAGCAAAAAAGGAGTACTTGTGGCACCTTAGAGACTAACCAATTTATTTGAGCATGAGCTTTCGTGAGCTACAGCTCACTTCATCAGATGCATACTGTGGAAAGTATAGAAGATCTTTTTATACACACAAAGCATGAAAAAATGGGTGTTTACCACTACAATAGGTTTTCTCTCCCCCCACCCCACTCTCCTGCTGGTAATAGCTTATCTAAAGTGATCACTCTCCTTACAATGTGTATGATAATCAAGTTGGGCCATTTCCAGCACAAATCCAGATTTTCTCCCCCCAATGGGAGAACAGGAGAGTGGGTTTGGGGGGGCGGGGAGGGAGAAAACCTGGATTTGTGCTGGAAATGGCCCAACTTGATTATCATACACATTGTAAGGAGAGTGATCACTTTAGATAAGCTATTACCAGCAGGAGAGTGGGGTGGGGGGAGAGAAAACCTATTGTAGTGGTAAACACCCATTTTTTCATGCTTTGTGTGTATAAAAAGATCTTCTATACTTTCCACAGTATGCATCTGATGAAGTGAGCTGTAGCTCACGAAAGCTTATGCTCAAATAAATTGGTTAGTCTCTAAGGTGCCACAAGTACTCCTTTTCTATTATAGTTCTATTATCCTCCAAGTGCTTACAAGCCGATTATTTAACAGATTCATAGATTCCAAGGCCAGAAGGGGCCATTATGATCATCTAGTCTGACGTCCTGTATGACAGACCATAGAATTTCCCCAAAATAACTCACAGAGCAGATATTTTCAAAAAACATCCAATATTGATTTAAACATTGCCAAGGATGGAGAACCTACCATGACCCTTGATAAATTGTTCCAATGGTTAATTATTCTCACTGTTCAAAATGTATTCCTTATTTCCAATCTGAATTTGTCCAACTTCAACTTTCATCCATTGACTGGATCATGTTATATCTGTCTCAGTTAGATTGAAGAGCCAATTATTACATAGTTTTCTCATTGTGGGTACTTATAAACTGTAATCAAGTTACCCTTTAACCTTCTCTTTATCCATTAAAACACCAAATCTTTTTCAGAATCACTGCTTCCCAGGATAAAGTTCCCCGTCTTCTAAGCATGGCCTACATTCTTTGATCCTAGATGTATCTACTGTATTTATGTTTAGCTGTATGAAAGCATATATTGTTTGCTTGCACTCAGTTTAACAAGTGATCCAGATTGGTCTAATTCAGTGACCTGTCCTCTTCATTATTTACCAGTCCCCCAATTTTTGTGTCACCTTCAAACTTATCTAAGTATCTTTAACTTGTTCTTTCCCCATTCTGGCTTGTATTCCTTCCTCCTTGTTGTTAATATTAATTGTGTTAAGTATCTGGTCACAATTAACCTTTTTAGCACTCAATAGCACTGTAATTTTTGGTTCAGTGTGTTTTCATGGGATGAGGGAGAAATTAACCTCACCTATCATAGGGCTATGTCCTACTACTGTACTTTGACTTCAGGTGGACACCTTCAGAAATAATAACTAGACCTCTCATAATGGACCATCTATTCAGGGCTCACCAGGGCAAGACAGAACAGAATGCTGCTATTTCAGACCCTTTGAAATGTGTTCAACCATTGAAAAAATCCCATGAAAGAAAAGGTGTGTGGAGTAATGCTAGTGACTGAGTAGGGGATGTTTTTCTCTCTATGTCATTACTGACCTCAATGGCCCAGCACTAGGGGGCACTGTTCTCCAAGGAGTAGTGTGGGTGATCCAGCAGGGGTTAGGTTAGTCTTTGAATCTATTCTGACCACAATATCTCAACCTAGTACTAGAGAGCACTATGATTCTGGAAGTTGTCTCCTTCACATAAGACTTAAAAATAAGAACCTAATCAATAAAGATCCAGTAGTAATAGTAATCTATATCTCTTACATAACACTTTTCATCAGAAGCCCACAAAGCATCATTCACAGGTAGGTTAGCATCATTATTCCCATTTTACAGATGGGGAAACTAAGGCACTGAGAGGGAAAGTGATTTTCCCAAAGTCATCCAGCAGCAGAGCTGGTATTAGAACCTAGGTCTCCTGAGTCCCACTTCTCAGCTCCATCTTTTAGGCCTCACTGCCTCCCTTTTTGAAAGAATAGGAATATTAATTCCAATGACTGGACTTAATACCTGTTTATTATAATTAATTACATTTAGGCTCCCTTGATTCTTCCAGACGATCCTAAGGGAATATAGCATTTTTCTTTAACTCCATTGCTAATCTGTTGTTTAGTGATGCTGTATGCTATTAGACAGCTGACTTGTTCCACACCAGAGATGACTGCATTTCATTGACGGCTAAGGACCTTGAGTATACTTTGTATGGCAGTTTATTAGTGATAAAGCTCTCTGAAACCCTTTGAGATTACAAGTGACATATAAATGTAAAGTATTATTAAAGACAGTGAAGGCTCTTTAACTGAATAGCTAATAAATGAATACAGCATTTAATCAAATATGTTCTTTAAGTAGTGACTTTTTTCTGTACCTGTGAGTAGTAACTGCAGCTGTGACATGGATAACTCTTAAATAAGGCATAAGATGCATAAAGGCATTAGAATAATTACTCTGTTAATCATTCAAGAATTATATGGCTTGCTTAATTGTTATGTAATGTTACTGATACAGAATGGCTTCTACGTTCCACTCAAGAGATGGCTACATTTTGGCACATATACTCTGTACAGTATTTTCTTATTCTTTAAAAGGAAAAAAACAACAACCGTTCAAATGATTATCCTTATTAATAAAATAAAAATAAAAGTAATACTTAAAATATTCAATCAAAGATCTCAAAACACTTTACAGACATTAACCCATTAAGTTTCACAAGCTCCCTGTATGGCAGGTAAGCATTTACTACCCTCCATTTCTGAGGCACAGAGCAGTTAAGTGACTTGCCAGAGACTGGACTCCCTCTTCCCTGCTCTAGCTATTAGGTAATGGCTCCTCCCTTACAAGGAACTGCTTATCCATTGAATGAGGGAATGGGCTGGGAGTAGAACAAACACAGAGCAATTAATTTCAGAGCAGAGAGGAGGAAGCAGAAGCATTTCACATCATTCTTTAGTGACCATTCCAGCCAACATATGGCACAGTATTACCCAATTCCCAGGACAACTGATTATCAGCTTCAGGAATTGTTTAGAGGGGTTGTAGTTAAGTGGCACCTTTGAAGGAACGGTGTGAATTAAGTGGGTGTAGCATTTGAGAAAGAACAGAATCCAAAATGCCACTGTGATATGCAGGGGCACTAAGGGTGTGTAATCCCTTCGTCCTCAGTGGACGAGAAATAACAACTGTGAACCGACAGACGGGGTGTTGCAATCTTGGGGTTTGGCTTTTCCCCAGTGGTGCTGCTTCTTGTAATGCGTAGAGCTGCTTTCCAAAATCCTGTGATTGTACTAGCTGCAGCTGTTTCAGCAGCTGGAGCTCAGACAGAACCTTTAGATCAGTTCTGCAGATGTGAAAAGCTCTTTTGCAAATGTAAGAAGCTACAGAAAATAGAAGTGTCAAACTGGGTCCTCAGCATAGGCAACACAAAGCCCTCACCTAAGAGTACAGATGGAGAGGTTGGCATCTGCACAATTAGCCATTGTCTGCTGGAAGTGGATAACTCGGTTCCCTAGCTCAAGAGCTAATGGGCTCACAGTGGTTCTGGGATAGTTAACAAATCCAGTGCCAAATGAAACTTGTGTCATAACACTGGTCACCAAATGGAGAACTTCCATGTAGTGCTCACGGACAGCACACAAAGCAGAATTAAAAGACACTCTGGCAACAAATACACCGTCTTTCTTTGCTTTAAAATACAGGGAAACCACTCAAACTCCCCAATATTTTCTGGTGAGAGAAAAAGGCTTCAGCATGCCTGATGCCATGCTGAGGAAGAAAAATGTTGGCCCTTTGTGAGATAAATGGAGGCCTATTGTGATAGCCACATGGGGCAGCCCCATCTGGCAAAACAAATGGTCCATGTGAGAGATTATCACCTCTGCGGTAGTAGTTGCTAATGGAATGGCATCCAGCCATTAAGGATGGAGGTCATGAATCACAGACAGTTGATGGCGATGAAAGGCAGCTGTAGGGCTAACAACATTGATGCTGCAGGCACAAGCAGTTGTTTATAAGGCTCCCCAGGATTTCTGATTTTCCCCACAGGGGCCTCTCTCTACATTCTTCTCTCTTCCCTTGTTTTCCTTATTCTATTCCTGCAGCGATTCTGTGCCAAATAATTAAAAATTCTGTGCACAATATTTTAAAATTCTGCATATTTTTTTTGTCAGAATAACACAATATAATCACTCCAGTTTCAATTATTTTGGTAACTTATTTCACAATACCTGTCAACAATTATGTTAACAATACAGACAACAAAAAAAGATTCCCCCAGCAGTAGAGAGTCAAAGAAACACCTATGACAACCCAGTTCCAGTTGAGGGGTGCAGGAGGGGGCTGCATGGGTCTCCCCAGGTCCCAAACAGCTGCACCCCCCTCCCTCCAGAGCCCAACCATGGGAAACCCCCGGGTCCAGACATCTGCAACCCCTCTCCCCGAGCCAGCCGTGGGGCACCTCCAGGTCCAGACATGTGCACCTCCCTCCCCTCAGAGTCAAGCCACAGGGCACCCCTTTCCCCCCAGAGCCTTTATTCCCCCCAGCTTCTTTACTGTCCCACTGGGGGATGCGGTGTGGTGTGGCCCTGCCCTTCCTCATCCTGCTCTGGTAAAGTGTATCCCAGACCCTCTCTGTCCCCGGGCAATCAAGCCAGGCAGCCAGAGCATGCAGAGCCTCCATCCCCACTGGGCTTGGCACTCCACTCACTACCAGCTGGTGAGCTGGGCTCTGCAGAGTCCAGCAGTCCCTAATGGCCGCCAGCAGCGCTACAGCCCCAATTCTGAGGGGGAAACATAAAATTCTGCACAAAACATTAATTCTGGGCAAATTCTGCATTGTGCAATGGCACAGAATTCCTGCAGGAGTATTATTCGGAGTCTTACTGAAGATGAAGATACTGGTTGAATGGCAGAGCTTGTGTTAATAGGAGGATTTAGGATTTCTGTGCTTTTGTCCAAGGTACACATACAGTAAGAGGGTTTAGAAAGCAATTTAAAAGTGGTGTGGCAAATGATATCCCTGCTGACATGCTTATTTGGCCTGCTCTCTGCTGCAAATTTCTAGATTCTGCCAGCCCTAATAGCTGTCTCAGGTATAAGGAGTGACTCCCACCCCCAACTCACAGAGACACATTATCATCCTTTGCTGAATAAGGGCTGGAAATGTTCTCCTCTCCCCTTGGCTGCTTTTCTGTCCCCCAGTTCACTTCTGAGACATCAGTGCCATTTTCCTTTTTACTAGAGGTCACTATATTAACAGCTTTGGACACAACGACATCAAATAACTGGTCATAATTGACTGCCTCTTTCCCTTTTGCTCACTTTTTCATTAAGTCACACATTTTATACACATATTCTCTATGACTCATCTTATCATATATTTTGAAGTTCCTAAATCTTAAGTGGTATCCCTTGAGGTAATATGAAACCTTCGCAACACAGCTTTTTAAAACTCATCATATCTCAGTGCCTCCTCCATGTCCATCTCATTAAACATGTGCAAAGCTTTTACCCGAGATAAAATTTTACTTGGTGATAAGTGTGGGTACCCTCTTTTCTTCAGGAATCTGATGCAGTTCACAAATTCTTTCAAGAGTGCTGAGATATTTTTCAGTACAATCCATCTCACACCTGCCTCCTGGTGGAGGACAGCACACCACTCATGGATCCGGTGGACATGCAGGGAAGGACCAGGCCTTCTACACCAGTCTATTCTCCAAGGATCTGACTGACATTGATACCTGTGGGACAGACTCCCTATGGTCAGCGCAGGCAACTGGGCAACAGCTAGAGCAGCCTCTGACTCTGGCCAAGTTCTCAGAAGCCCTCCATCTGATGCTTACCAAGAAATCTCCAGGCATCGATGAGTTGACTGTGGAGTTCCACCACACGTCTGTGGACATCCTCACCCAGACATCTCCACCATCTGGGCCGAGTCCTTAGGAAGCGGGATACTCCCTCGCTAGGCAGGTGGGACATGCTCTCTCTGCTGCCTAAAAAGGGGGATCCTCCACAAGCTAAGGACCTGGCGCCCAATCTCACTCCTCAGCACAGACTACAAAGTCATAGTGAAGGCCATCTCACTGCGGCTGGAGTCCGTGCTGATGGATGTGATCCACCCTGACCAGACCTACATGATCCCAGACCGGACCATCTTCATCAACCTCTATCAGGTCCAGGACCTACTCCATCTTGTGTCTTGGAATGGTCAGTTGCTCACTCTCCTGTCCCTGGACCAGGAAAAGGTGTCTGATCATGGGTATCTTGGGGGCACTTGGCAGGCATTTGGCTTCAGGACCTGCTTCATGGGCTTTCTCCAAGTGCTGTATGCTTCTGCAGAATGTCTGGTCAAGCTCAACTGGCCCTTGACTGAACCCATCACCTTCTGTCAAGGAGTGCATCAGGATTCCTGTTGTCCAGCTAGCTCTATCCTATCACTACTAAGTCCTTTTTCCGTCTCCTCTGCAAAAGGATGACAGGATTGATGCTTCAAGAGCCAGACCTGCAGACAGTCCTGTTAGTGTATGCCAACAACCTGTTCCTCGTGGCCCAGGGCCTGGGAGCCTGTTGTGGGTGTACGCTAGACAACCCATCTATTTGGCAGCCTCCTCTGTCCAGGTCAACTGGGTCAAAAGCTCTGGCCTGGTGGTCAGGGACGGGTGGCAGGCAAGCTCCCTCCCACTCGTGCTCTCGGCTATCTGATGGGGTGTGGGTCCACTGTTCTATGTGGGCATCTACCTTTCTGCCATCAATCCCTCCTCACTGGAGAACTGGGTCAATATCAAGGCCAGAGTGATTGACCAGTTGCAGAGGCAGATGGGGCTGTTCTGATGCCTTTCCCTTTGAGAGAGGGAGCTGGTGCTCAAACAGCTGGCCCTGTCTATGTTCTGGCACTGGTTCGACACCCTGAGACTGCCCCCAGGAACCCTGACCAGCCTCCAGAAGAAGATCCTGTAGTTTTTTTGGCTGGAGCTGCACTGGGTCTCTGAGCCTTCCTCTGGAGGAGAGTGGGATTGGGCAGATCCTGAGGAGCTCAGACAGCACATGAGCTTGTCCACCCTGAACATCCCCCGTTGCTTGCTCCAGGAGATGAGGGTAGCCTTGCATCCAGTCTCTATTTTTTTCTTGAAGTAGGCCCCGCAGGAGGGTGCTCCCCACCTGTCTCTCATCCCTTGCCCTCTGGACCTTGTCATCAGAACCCTGCCCCATGAGCCTCCCTGGCCACCTCTGACACACCACCTGAGCTGACTGCACAAAATCCAGCCAGTCTGCCTCCAAACTGCACACAGGAACCATCTGTACTTTATACTATTCAATTCCCTGCCATTGTGTCCAGCCCTGATACCAAACCTGTTGCCACCCAAAAAGGATGAGGAATCCTGGTGGGCCAGTCTGTATCCCATGGCCTGCTGGGCATATTAGTTGGCAGCTCCTTCACAGAGCCATGAGCACAGGCCTGTTCCTGTCATGGTTCACCAACTCCTCCGACACCTGCCTCCTTTGCAGCAAGAGGTAGACCCTGGCGTATATCAATGTAGAGTGTGCCAGGTTGCAGCCCCTCTTCCAGCTCCTCCAGAACCTCATACTGAGGTTCAAGCTGCATTTTTCCCCATACCTCCTGATCCTGGCCCAGGACCTCCTCGACAACCTCCTCCTGGCACTGGCTAAGATGGCCATCCCATCACCACCATATCAGGAGGAGGAAGTTGGACTGGGGGAGGCTTTTCGACTGTGTGGTCTATTTCTAGTCCCTTACCCAATCACACCTCCCAGCAGAGTTCCTCTGGGCAGTGTCTACTGATTCCCTGCTAGCTTTTGAGAAACACTGGGCACTGTCAGGGGTTCTCTGTTCAATGTTCCCCTCTGGATCCCTGATTCTTAAACTCTGACCTCACCCCTGCTCCTGTTTTTTTTATTTGTTGTCCCATGTACTCAACTGATGCCTAAGTTCAGCGGTTCCTCCCTCCTTAACTGGGGAGGGGGCATTAGTTTTGGGCAGTCCTACAGCTGCCCAAAACTGGTGTTGCTTCTCTTTTTCTTCTTGCTCTAGTTTGAGCCTGTCACAAATATAAATGGAAGGGTAAACCCCTTTAAAATCCCTCCTGGCCAGAGGAAAAATCCTCTCACCTGCAAAGGGTTAAGAAGCTAGGATAACCTCGCTGGCACCTGACCAAAATAGGAGGGAGAAAAACAAAGGGTCTGTGTCTGTCTGTGTGATGCTTTTGCCAGGGACAGAACAGGAATGGAGCCTTAGAATTTAGTAAGTAATCTAGCTAGATATGCGTTAGATTATGATTTCTTTAAATGGCTGAGAAATTAAGTTGTGCTGAATAGAATGAATATTCCTGTCTGTGTGTCTTTTTGTAACTTAAGGTTTTGCCTAGAGGGATTCCCTATGTTTTTAATCTAATTACCCTGTAAGGTATTTACCATCCTGATTTTACAGAAGTGATTCTTTTTTACTTTTTACTTCTTCTATTAAAATCCTTCTTTTCAGAAACTGAATGCTTTTTTTTATTGTTCTTAAGATCCAAGGGTTTGGGTCTGTGGTCACCTATGCAAATTGGTGAGGATTTTTACCAAACCTTCCCCAGGAAGTGGTGTGCAAGGGTTGGGAGGATTTTGGGGGGGAAAGATGTGTCCAAACTACATTTCCCAGTAAACCCAGTTAAAGTTTGGTGGTGGCAGTGGAAATTCCAAGGGCAAAGGGTAAAATAGTTTGTACCTTGGGGAAGTTTTAACCTAAGCTGGTAAAAGTAAGCTTAGGAGGTTTTCATGCAGGTCCCCACATCTGTACCCTAGAGTTCAGAGTGGGGAAGGAACCTTGACAGAGCCAAAGGATTTCCAGCTGCATTGTTTCCCTGTCCAGCCGCATCCATTCTAGGTTCAGTTGTAGGCTTCAAGGTCTGTTTCAGCCTGGCTCCACAGCCTCTGGGTCCTCAGGCACACTCAAGAAACTTGGCTGCCTTTCATAATGCCTGTTATATTCCATGAGAAGGGTTTTCAACATCATTTTTTGTGCTGCAAACACCAGAGCAACCTCCACACAACTCTTGTAAATGATTTCTTGTGTGCTTAGCATATACTTCTTTGCTCATCCTGCTGTTTCTGCTGTTCTATTTCCCTTCCCCAAAATAAATTATAGAAAATAACAAACTGCAACCTTTTTCTGTGTCCATTCTTGACCTTCTCACTCATGAATCTCTCAGAATCCAATTTCCCAGGGCTGGGAGTGTGGTCCTTAGCTAACCACCAAGCTGTGTCTAAATCCTGCCAAGACTACACCACTGTGCAACCTCCTTGGGGTGCCCAGGACTGCGAGTCACTGTGTTGCCTCTTGCTGGAAGCACTGGAGTAATCTTTCTTACGGTAGCTGGGTGTCACTGCCAGCCACTCAAGCACTCTCTACTGGGCTTATGCTAGCCCTAAGTTCACCTTGCAGGTAAACATTAAGTGCACCCCAGTTCCCAACCTCTTATAAAGCATCCACCTGCAGTGTCCAGCCCTTAACCACTGGACACTCACAGTATACATGCAGCTAGACTGGTATAACTCAGGATCAGGTCCTTTATAATATCACAACACTGAGCTATATTTATAGTGAAAATAATGATACATTTATTATTAAAGACTAAGATCTAAGAGAGAGTTAGCAAGAATAACACATGGGGACAGAAATTGTTACATTTCAACCAGGTATAATGTGCTTCTTAGAGTCTAAATTCATAGGCTCAGACTTTAAGATCAGAAGGGATCATTGTGATCATCTAGTCTATCCTCCTACACATTGCAGGTCACAGAACCTCACCCACCCACTCCTGTAAGAGACCCAGAACCTCTGGCTGAGTTACTAAAGGCCTCAAATGATGATTTAAAGACTTCAAGTTACAGAGAATCCATCATTTACCCTAGTTTAAACCTGCAAGTGACCCACGCCCCATGCTTCAGAGGAGGGCAAAACCTCCAGGGTCTCTGCCAATCTGACCCAGGGGAAAATTCCTTCCTGACCCAAATATGGTGATCCGTTAGACCATGAGCATGAGGGCATGACAGATAGCTGGGAAAGAATTCTCTGTAGTAACTCAGAGCCCTCCCCATCTAGTATCCTGTCTCTGGCCATTAGGGATTTTTGCTACTGGCACTTGACAATGGGCCACATGCCATTTTAGGTAGTTCCCTCATACCAGCCCCTCTATAAACCTATCAAGCTCAGTCTTGAAGTCAGTTAGGTTTTTTGTGTTCCCCTTGGAAGGCTGTTCAAGAATTTCACTCCTCTGACAGTTAGAAACCTTAGAATCACAGAATATCAGGTTTGAAAGGGAGCTCAGGTGGTCATCTAGTCCAACCCCCTGCTCAAAGCAGAACCAATCCACAACTAAATCATCCCAGCCAGGGCTTTGTCAAGCCTGACCTTAAAAACCTCTAAGGAAGAAGATTCCACCACCTTCCTAGATAACCCATTCCAGTGTTTCACCACCCTTCTAGTGAAAAAGTTTTTCCTAATATCCAACCTAAACCTCCCCCACTGCAACTTGAGACCATTACTCCTTGTTCTGTCATCTGCTACCAGTGAGAACAGTCTAGAGCCATCCTTTCAGGTAGCTGAAAGCAGCTATCAAATCCCTCCTCATTCTTCTCTTCTGCAGACTAAATAATCCCAGTTCCCTCAGCCTCTCCTCATAAGTCATGTGCTCCAGCCCCCTAATCATTTTTGTTGCCCTCCACTGGACTCTTTCCAATTTTTCCACATCCTTCTTGTAGTGTGGAGCCCAAAACTGGACACAGTACTCCAGATGAGGCCTCACCAATGCCGAATAGAGGGGGAATGATTACTTCCCTCGATCTGCTGGCAATGCTCCTACTTATGCAGCCCAAAATGCCATTAGCCTTCTTGGCAACAAGGGCACACTGTTGACTCATACCCTGCTTCTCGCCCACTGTAACCCCTAGGTCCTTTTCTGCAGAACTGCTGCCTAGCCACTCGGTCCCTAGTCTGTAGCAGTGCATGGGATTCTTCCGCCCTAAGTGCAGGACTTAGTCTAATTTCAAGCCTAAACTTGTTGATGGCCGGTTTATATCCATTTGTTCTTGTGTCCACAATCGCGCTTCACTTAAATAACTTTTCTCCCTCCCTGACATTTATCCCTCTGATGTATTTATAGTGAGCATATCTCTTCTCAGCCTTCTTTTGGTTAGGCTAAAAAAGCCAAGCTCTTTGAGTCTCCTAAGATAGGTTTTCCATTCCTTGGATCATCCCAGTAGCCCTCCTGTGGACCTGTTCCAGTTTGAATTTATCTTACTTATACATGGGAGACAAGAACTGCATACAGTGTTCCAGATGAGGTCTCACTAGCGCCTTGTATAATGGTACGAACACTTCCCTGTGTCTACTGGAAATACCTCACCTGATGCACCCTGCCTTTTTCAGGGCTGCATCATATTGGCAGCTCATAGTCAGCCTGTGACCAACCAATACACCAGGTCTTTCTCCTCCTCTGTCACTTCCCACTGATATGTCCCCAACTTATAGCAAAAATTCTTGTTGCTGCTCGTGTCCCAGGGGTGCTTATGCTGCGGCAAGGAGCCAGGAGCAACTGGGGATAGAATCCATTTGTTTTTCTATGTAAACAAAATTGCTGTTGCATAATCAAGGAGAGAGACAGTGCCACTGGGCAAACAAAGTTATATTAAGCTGCACTTCGCTGAAAGTGTTTGTTTTGTTCTTGGAAAAAAATATGCTGACTGTACAGCGTTCAGCTTGGTGGATTGGAAGGGGGGAAGGGAGTGTATAAGGGGTATGGGAGGAACCTTCAAGGGGGAATATGTTTTGAAAGTACCTGAGCTCTGGCACAATCTGGTTCACTCCAAAGGCTCAGCAATTTGCTCTTCACGGGCATTTTTATTAATCTTCAGGAATGATTCAGGGGTGGCTTAGAGATATACAGAGAGGTGGTGACTCCATCAGGGGCAGGGGAATCCCCTCAACCTTCCCTTCTGCTTGATGGCAGCATTTTAACAAAGGGGCTATGACAAGCTTCCTGTGCAAATCCATGGGGAGGGGAACGTCCAGGTCCTGCATTAACTGGATGGTTCAATGAGTCTGAGGCTAGCCATATTACAGTAGTCAATCAATGTCAGTTGGTAGCCTGTGTGAAATGAGTTTGATGGATTTTCATCCCAGTACCTAGTGGGACCAGTGTCCATGTCACAACAGAACATCAACACACCTGGCAATCTT
Source organism: Natator depressus (assembly GCF_965152275.1). Lineage (NCBI taxonomy): Eukaryota > Metazoa > Chordata > Testudines > Cheloniidae > Natator > Natator depressus. Next base: position 211,949,544 of record NC_134234.1, on the reverse strand, counting down.
TGCCCCTGCTGCCTTGCGGGCAAACTCAGCGACGAGGCCCGCCATTTGAGTAACAGGGAGGTGCTGAGCCACAGATCTAGAAACCCCCATGACATGACACCTCCCCATTTCATTATCTTGAATTTTTGAGTTTGTGATGCTTTGACCCTCCTCTCACTTCCTTATTGGGGGCAGGTTCCACCTGGCCCATTAGTAATGATATTGGGGGCAGCACAAAGCACCTAATCTAAACTAGGTACCTCATGACCATTACCACAATATCTGGGCATGCCCAGCAGCTGAGGTCACCTTGCTACAAAGGAAACAGAATTCTCCCAAACCTCTCTGCTCCGAGGTGTCAGCAAGGAAGTCAGGAGGTGAGGGGGTTGCGATGGGTTTGGTCACAGAAACTCATGCATCCGATGAAGTGAGCTGTAGCTCACGAAAGCTTATGCTCAAATAAATTGGTTAGTCTCTAAGGTGCCACAAGTCCTCCTTTTCTTTTTGCTTCCTACTGGGGCTCCAGTGACAAAAGACTGTCTCTAGATGGGCTGGGATACCACTGAGAACAACCCCCCTACCTAGATGGAGCCGCTTCTCCTGCTGGGTGAAGGTGGCCGCTTCGGGTCGCTGCCTCTATGCAGCAAGGCGGCTGCCTGTGAGAGCCCAGCTGGGGAGGTGGCAGCAACCCGCCCCGCCCCCCCCCCACTCCTTGCCTGGGCCCAGAGCCGGGGACAGGTGGGGGCTTTGGCTGTGTCTGCCCCCTGACACGTTTCTGGCTCGCTCGGCCCCTGTCCCCAGCAGCCACACCCAGGTGGGGAGCTGAGAGGGCAGGCCCCCGCTGCCTCCCCAGCTGGGCTCTTTCACACGCAGCCACCGTGCAGCACAGAGGCAGTGACCTGGAACAGCGACCCTCAGCCAGCATGAGAAGCGACTCTGTCGTGCCCCCTCTGCTCCCTTCCCAGGCCTGGCTGCTGGGGAGAGGGACCAGAGGAGCTGGAAATGTGCCAGGTGCGGGGGGAGGGAGGGAGGCACAGCGGGAAAAGGACAGATCCCTCCCTTTGCAGATAAATTTGGCAGGGAGAGCACAGCGGCCCTGGGCTGGGCACAGGTTGGGGTAGTTGGGGAAGGTGCTGGGACCAGGTTTCCTCTGCTCAGCCCGAGTAACATTTTATGTCCTTCAAATTCCATAAGGATTTTTTCTGTGCTCCTATATTGAGCTATGAGAGACAATAACCTCTTGTGCCTTGTCCTATTCCAGGCCCCTCAACCTCTATAGGCTGCACCTCCACAGCTCACTCACGCTGCAGCATAAGCCTGGGTCAACGTACCTTCATTTGCGGTACCAATAGGAAGCGTTTCTGTGATGAACCTATGGCTGAAGAATCAAGTTCTGCAAAGGGCCAACAAGAAGGTCCAGTACTAAGGAAACAGAGGGACTTGCAACTAGAGAAAAGGCCTGGCGAGAGGCAAAGGAAAGGCTCGGGCTGGCTGCACAGCATGAGGACAGGGTTGCAACACAGGAGCAAACCTTTGCTTCACAGTTCCTGGAACAGTAACAGCAGCTATAGGAAGATGATAGAGCTCAGCAAAAAGAGCTGTTTGAGCATCTGCTATTACTAATGGCTGCAAACGTACTGGCTCCTGCTGCACCCACACCACAGCCTGAGTCCCCTCGGCGGTACCCTGGGCTGCAGTGCAGAACCAGCTTGGACAACTCCATGGCTGGGTGGCCCTTGCAAGGGTCCCTAGGAGCAGCTAGGCAGTACAACTTTGCCCCCTGGAGACCTCCATAGTGACCCCCTCTTCTGTGGATGCCCCCGACCCCCTGCACTAAGTGGGCAGCAAATGTAGAAGGAAAAAGAAAGAAGAACGTGGGGCCAAGGACATGGATCAGCAGGAGGTTTCTATCTTGTACACAGTTCACTGTTTGCACTTGTTCATGCACTTTGGGGTTTTTTAAGGTTTTGTTTTTGCTGGTATTTGGTGCGATAATGGCAGCTGGCCTGCCTGCCAATAGGGTAATAGTGTACTTTCCTAATACATGTTTATAAATAAAGCTGTTTATGTTATCAAGTAAGTTTACTGCTATCACTACATCAAATCATACAATTTGTATTTCAAATAATAAAGGTAGACACATGATCAGGGAGAATTAGTATGGAAATACTATTGCTCAATACACTTGGTTACATCAATCACTTCCTTGCATCAATCCATGTTGTGAACCAACCTGTCCTTTCCACTTCCCTATTTGATAAGCGGGCAGATCACTCATAAGTACATTGCATGGCAATCAACACCCCCGCCCCCCAATCCATCAGCTCCTTCCCCCCCACACAAGCACATTCATGAGATTGCTATTCTCCTTCTTCCATTGGCCCATGCTAGTCCATAATGTAGGTGCACAAAGCATCCCTGGCTTCTGTAGCCCACATGCATTCAGCTCCAGCAGCGTTAGATGCACTGTCTGGCTGAGGGTACCAGTTCAGCAATTACCCTGAATGGACCTATGACAGTAATGGAAGTGGCTAACTTCTGGCTTCACAAAGTCTGTGAAGAGCACAGCAAGCCATGGTGATGCAGACAGCATTGATGACACTGGAATCCAAATGAGTCTGTAAACATCTTGAATGGGATTTCAATGTGCCAAACGTACACTCAACAACCCTTCTCTACCTGCTGGGAGTGTAATTCAACATTGTTTTGCTAGGGCCTCTATCAGCATAAGATTTCATAAACCAAGGCAAAAGGGAGTACGCAGGGTCCTCCAGAATAATGGTGCGAACAGTACTTCCATTTATGACAATGTCATTTGGTGGGAATAGAGTCCCGATCGGTCTATGAATGTAGACTCCTGATTGGTGGAAAACCCTAGCATCACACATTTTTAAAGTGCAGCCCATGTTGACGTTAATAAATCAGCCTCTGTGGTCCACAAGGACCTGCATAAAAATGGAGTAGCAGCCTCTGGAGTTTATGTACTCACGTGCTCCTTGAGGAGGGCAAACTGTGGGCACATGAGTCCCATCAATGGCCCCAGCACAGTTTAGAAACCCCATTCTCTCAAAGCCAGCAATTACCTCAGGAATATCTTTTATGCCTTCCACCCTGTGATAAACTGCATGCCTGATTGCCTCAGAAACCGTTTTACCCACAGTTGACTTTCCAACACCAAACTGGTTGGCAATGGACTTGTAGCCATCTGGGATAGCCAGTTTCCAGACAGTTACAGTAACCCTCTTCTGGACGAGCAAATCATGTGGGTGTCTACGCTTGAAGACAAGCTGCCCACAAAGCTCCAGAAATGTAGCTTTCTTATGAGATAGTTCTGGAGCCACTGCTGGTCATTCCAGGTCTGCAAGATGTGGTCCCACCAGTATATGCTTGTAGTCCTGTTCCAAAAAGCAGACTGAATCGGACATGTCGGTGTCCTCCTCCTGCTGTGTCAGGTGCCGGGGGGGCGGGGGGGAGGAGTGTCAGAAAATATCACAGAAATGTCCACCAGCATCTCACAGAATCCCTGCCCATTTCCTGAATCAGAAGTGAAAGCACAAACTAGACAATTCAGTCTTCTGGGATGTCTAGCCATTTTGTTCAGTGGACAGGGTACAGAATTTGAACTCTGGAAAGCTGGGTTCTCATTTGGCTTTGCTACATATCTGGGGTGTGGTCTTGGCTCTATGCCTCTGTTTCATCCAACACTAAAACCACTTACACTAATTAAAATAAGGGGATATAAATCAGCCCTTAAAAAATTCTACTCCTCTGTGGTGGTCTGACTGGGGTCCCGTGGGGCCACTCTGAGATTGCTCAATCAGGGCAAACTGCAAAGAATGGGCCAGACAATCCCCAAAACCTGAGGTTATTCTAATATTTAGAGTCACCAATCCAGCAACAGAACAGCTTCTATATCATCTTACTGGTTACCCAAATGCCAAAAATACAGTTCCCTTAAAGCAACCCAGCCTTGGGCTCCCACCCAGACAGCCAGGCTAAATATGATGAGGATTACCAAAAATCTTGTTCATTATATAAGAAGTTCTGCCAGTCCCAAAGGATCAGACACATTACTCACCAGGTCAATGAATATTTCAGATTTCACCTAAGTAAATGCTTACAGCCAATTCTTATTAACTAAAATAAACTTATTGAAAGAGAAAAAGTATTGGTTAAATGATAATTATACGTACAGGTATGAATAAAGTTCTTAGGTCAGTTTCATAACAGAGATAGTGAGCTTTAGAGTTGCAAAAAGTTCTTTCAGAATAAGTTCCATAAGTTATAGTTCAACGTCCCATATCAGGATGACCCAGTCTGGAGCTGGGGACCTCAGTCTTGTGACTCAAACTCCCCCTGATGAAGCTTAAGCAGATCTGAGATAACAAGATCAGGGCCCAAGAGTTATTTTTATAGTTCTCTGGCAGGCTATTGACAGCCTTTTGACAGCAGGTGTTCCTTGGGTGAAGCATTGTGGCTTTGAAGTAGAATAATCTATTTCCTATGTATACATAGGTAACTAGTTGCATTCATCAGCATAAGGTAATTATCCATTAAGCAGTCCACAGACAGTTTACTACAAACTTAAAGAAAAATATAGACAATGACATTATTACACCCAAGTTTCATCTAAATGTTAATATTCCCTTTTGATCTCTGAATCAATAGATATAGTCACAGATAGGAATCGTCTGTTTATATGGTTAACATCTAACTTTAACAAGATACAAGTAAACATATGCAATTAGTATTACCTCTAATTCTCTAACAATACAGGTTTGCATTTGAAAGCTCTAGTCTATTTAATATAACTATGTTAGCTATTTATAAAGAACAGCCCTAATTACCATTTATATACTTTTTTAATATGCCTTAAAAGGTTGAATTTAGATCATTTAGCCTGCTAGTTGCTTAACCCTTTCAGCCTTAACGTCCTAGGTGGATGGATCAATTGATAATTAACTGTTCTATGCATTCCCTCTGAAGCACCTGGCATTGGCCACTGTCGGAAGACAGGATACTGGGCTAGATGGACCATTGGTCTGACCCAGTATGGCCGTTCCTAAATTCTTAAATTTAATGGATGAATACATTTTGATAGACAAATAAAACATCACTGGATGGCACTGGGTAAGCAAGTAGAATTTGTGCATGTGCTGATCCATTTTTGCAATAATTTTGCAAACCTGATATATATTTACGGATTGGAGCTGGCTAACCCATTCATTAAGAGAGTCTCTTGGTTAGTAACTGGCTTGTGAACTGATACTGATTTCCTTGGAATGTCTTTGTTGTTTACAAGTGTCCGCTGCATCCCTTGGCTGAATAATGGCCAGCCTATAGCTTGTTTACAAACTGTTCACTTAAACTATTTGCAATGTCTGTTGTTTAGCAGGTCACCTGAATTGGTTGTACAGTTTCTGCACCCTAACTGGATGACTGAACTATTTTAAACGTGAATGAACAATAAATACTGAATAAGGAACAGTGAAAAGTAATAATACATGAGTCTTACCCAGTGCTATTCATCAGATCTCAAAGCACTTTACCAAGGAGATCAGTATGGTCCCCATTTTACAGATAGCGAAACTGAGGAACAGGGAGGTGAAATTACTTGTCCAAGGCCACGCAGGCTAGTGGCAAAACCGGGACCACATCCCAGGTGTCCTTAGCCACAGTTAAGTGCTCTGTCCTCTAGTAACACAGCTGACTCTTTCTAGTACAAATTGTCAGATTAGTAATTTGTTCAAAAATATGGGAGACTTTCTGGATTGAGAAATGTTGTCATAAAGGACTGCTAGTTGTCCAAACACTTCTGAATTATGGATTTAGGGGGCAGGGATAGCTCAGTGGTTTGAGCATTGGCCTGCTAAACCCAAGGTTGTGAGCTCAACCCTTGAGGGGACCATTTAGGGATCTGGGGCAAAAATTGAGGGTTGGTCCTGCTTTGAGCAGGGGGTTGGACTAGGTGACCTCCTGAGGTCCCTTCCAGCTCTGCTATTCTGTGAATCCCATGAATGCAAACAAACCTAAGATGGCACTTTTATTTCTGAAAACATCATCCCCCCGCACCAACGGAGGCACCATTAAGCTTCACTTTAAAACTCATATTTTGCCTCTCGTGCCAAGTGGTTTGCTCTAAGAAGTCCCTGACTGATGCGGGACGCAACTGCGAGGCTGCCAGCGCCTTTGCACCGTCCCCGCTCCCGCCGGGCCACAGCGCAGGGCGGGCGGGCTGCCTCTTTCCCTTCTCCCGCTCTGTCGGCAGAGGCGGCGATGGCGGAGTTGCAGGTGTGTGACTCACCCAGATCACGAGCTCTCCCCCACAGCAGCCTCTCGGCGGCGCTGGGGGAGGGGCGGCGGCCGCGGCCCAGGGTGGTGCAATGAGCGGGGTCTCGCGGAGGCGCGAGCCTGCAGCCCTTAGCCAGGCGCGGCCGGGAGCGGGATGACACCAGGGCCCCGCCGCGAGCCGGTGACACGCGCGTGCGGCCCGCTCTCGCTCCGCCGCCCCGTGCTGCGCTCTGCTCAGCACCATGGGCAACAGACGCAAACACACAGGGCCGCATCCCCAAAACGGAGAGACGCGCCGGGGAGACGGTCCCGCGTCGGGGAAGGGCGAAAACCCTGCGTAGACCGAGCAGACCAGAACAGTCCCGCTTGCCCCCCCCCCCATGTTTCCCCCGTTGACGATCTGGGCCCCCTGCTCTGCCCCTCGCTACCTTCCCCAATGTCCCTGTTAATGGCTTAGAAATGCTGGCAGGCCGCGGAGAGACTGCAAAGACGGAGACTCTGTTTCTGGCTGGCTGCGTGTTATTTTGTGTTGCAGCCCATGAGCCTCCCCTTGCACACGGAGTGGTTTAGCCCTGAAGCCTGTTTGTAGCAGTAGCGTGTGGCTCAAGCCATAGGACACAGAGCAAGGGGGGAGGACTAATTCTTAACGTATACTTGAAAGGGTTTGAAAGGCCGTATCTTCAGAGATGCAATGACGGGTGATAACTACGTATTTCCAGGTATATCGTCGTGTATTTCATGAACAGCCGTGTGCGAATACGATTTAATTAAGGTGCAGTCTCTCCTCCCTATTCTACAGGTGAGATGGTGCTGCCTAGAATGATGGAAGGTTCTCCCCGTGACATCACAATGCCCAATTTGCTACATCGTTGTTTGCATTTCATGAACAGCTGTGTCTCTGCAGCCTGGGAAACTGCCACAAGGAGAATTTAGAGCAGCGCCGAAGAACCTCAGACCGCTTCAGAATTTGCTGTGAACCACTATCTCTGATATCAAGGGCTTTGGAAGACACCTTAAATACATACAAATATATTTTATAATTAGAAACAACAGCATCAAAAGGGGAAACTTGAGACACCAAAAAAGACCAACAACATGAAGTTCCAGTACAAAGAAGATCATCCTTTTGAATACAGAAAAAAAGAAGGGGAGAAAATCAGAAAGAAATATCCAGACAGGGTCCCTGTGAGTGGAATATATAATTGTATCGTCGTGTAGTGTACTGATTGCTGCCCCCTGGGCTTGGCTTGCAGTGCTGATTATGTTTTGCAGACAATTTGTGTGGCCTTGGTTTTATCAAATGTTCTGTGGTTTATTTATTTAAAGGGGGAGGGGTGGGGAAGAGGATTTGGGTTTGTTGTTATTAGTATTTTTGTGTCCTGATCTGCTTGAAATCTGCTGTCTATTTTCTGATCTGTGTTTACATACCTGTATCTATTTATTATATTGTTATATACCAAGAACAATACCATTTGATTTGATATGTAAATAGGTGATAGGGTATATCTCTCTGTCCCCTTCCATCCATGATCTGCAGCGATTTAGCAGGGAAAAACGCTGCTCATCTTTTTTTATGATAGTCTGTGTGTATGTTGTTGCAGGGTGGGGAGGGAAGTTAACCATTTTATTTGCAAAAATGGTGGAAATCAATGTGAGTTAATCATATAACCTTCATGGAAAACTGGAGGGCCTGTATGATGTCATCAGAGATCTTCCTTTCATTTTATTTGTTTTATTTTCTTTTGGTCTGTCTTTTCAATACAACCTTACTCTGTTTTTGTCCTTGCATATAAGAGAAGATTGATAACAACCACTCAATCTTTTGACCTCTCATTTAATCTCTTTGTGGAAAAAAACATCACAGAGAAAACAAGGTCATGTTCTCCCAGCCTAGCTGTGCTTCCTCGTCCTGAAGTCCCTTTGGAGTGCTTATGGAAAACTTCTGTCTTTATGAAAATAATTAAGAAAGGGAAATGGACTAAACTCATTACATTTCTGCGGTCCCTTTTTATTAAATATTTTCAAAATCTTCTTTCTTTCCATCCCCACTGGAGATGTCTGTCCTAGATTTAGCATTCAGGGGTGATCTTCCAAAATAGTCTAGAATCCCCCGTGGATGCAAGAGGAAAGAAAAATCTTGCCACACATTTTTGCTGCAATTCAGCACCATTTTATTTCTTAGGCGAAGCCCCATGATTGGACTTGCAAGAGTTTATGCAAGTCAGAATCGAGGTAGTGCAGTGGCAGAGGTGTATGTGGATCACAGGACTGGAGTAGTAGGTGGGGGTTGTTGCTAGTCAGGAATGAGGTGCAGAGCCTTAGGCCTGGGATAATACAGGGTGCCACAGGTCAAGAGTGAGGTCAGGATCTGTGGTGGAGTCAGAGGACTAGTGTAGCAGGTTGTGCTGTGGGTAATGATGGATAAGTACTGCAAGAGCTATGTGGGGGCTGGAACAGAAATAGCAAGGGGTGAGGCAGGTCAGGCTCGAGATGCATTGGTTAATCTGTGGGGGGAGGCCATGACTAAAATAGCAAGGTATGCTGTGGGTTAGGGTGAACTGAAGGAGAAACTCTGTGTGCAGAGTTCCAGGACTGGAACAGCAGGAGGAAGTCCATCTGGCCACAGTGGAAAATACCATCCTCAAAATCATTGACAGAGCTGTGTAGGCAATAACTGAAGACACGAGGCAAGCTTCTTTGAATCATTTCTGTGTCTGCCTTTCCTGACAGCTAGATCCCTGATGATGGTGTCCCTTCAGCTGTTTACTCTGCAGTGCACCCAGTACATCTAAGCATTTTAGCTGAGACAAGCGTATTGGCACCTTCCCACGCTACAGCAACCACCACTCAGTGACAATCAGAAGATAATCTGCATTTGCCCTTTGGTTTTTCCTTTACCAGGTGTCTCTCCATCTTTCTGCAGACAGATTGTCAAACCTTTGGGATCAGAATCACAGCTGAGGGTGAGGGGTGGAGATAAAGTTCCAGGAACAGTGTGAATGGAGTATGGCTATTTTGTGAAGGTTTCAGGTCCCTGAGAATGGACACCTGGGAAATTTATTATTTAGACAAATTGGCTTCAACAGCTATTCAATCAACCAAACATCCCCACCCCATTCCTATCTCCTTGTAAATTGTAGTCTCTGTTAAAACTCTATTGGACCTCAACACTTTCCAGGATTTAGTAATCCCAGTACCATCCTTTCTTCCTCCCAAGCCCCACACTTCTTGTGACCTCTCCTTTCTTCCCCATCAAGGTAAAAATCATGCTGGGATTCACCCTCCTATCAAGAAGGTGATCTCATTGCTGCTTTCACAAGGTTCTCTTTGTCAGTGCCTTGGGAAATTGGAGGGAAGAAGGAAAAGTGCAACCCTAGCCCCACAGTCATTCACTCCTTTAGTCTTTCCCCCTGCAACTCTCCCCCTACCCCAGACACACACTACAGAGTTACATCCAGCAACACCACGAGGGGGACAAGTGGTTAAGGAGATGGAATGCTAAACCATCATTCTTCACATGCTGAATACACAACACAAGACCCCCAAACTATCCCCCATTCACAACATCCTCCTCACATCAACACATTTACAACATCCTTTATACGCTCCCCCCCAAGCTAACCCAAACCCACAAAGACATCCCACTCGCCACACACATGTGCAGTATCTTGGGGGAGGCAAGTCTCCAAACTTACAGAGATGCTAGGACGCACATTTTGAAAAACAGCCTGTGATTTCATGTACCAACATTAAGTGTGTGTCAGCTGGATTTTTTTTCAGAGCTGCTGGGGATCTATAACTCCCACTGATGTCAGCTGGAGCTGTGAGAGCTTAGCACCTCGGCAAATCAGGCTGTAGGTGTTTCACATTGGGTACTCAAAAACAGATGCCATTTTTGAAAATTTGGGCCTAGGTTTTTCTTGCTCTGACTTGTAAGAAAAGCACAGAAAATTCCATCTCTCATTCTAAGAAAATGAGTCCAGATGGCGTTGGGTGAATGGTTGCATCTTGAAGGTAAATGGCCTATCAATCTCTACTAGTCATGCTCAAAGTAAAAAATGAAATTGCTTGCCTCCGTGTTTCTCCAGAGAAATCAGATAGTGCCAGGGAAATTTCTGTCTAACTTTTGAATAGCTTCCCGGGCTCAGCAAAAAATTTCAAATGGAACGTTAAGTTTTCATGGAAGCTGCTCAAACCACCACATCTCTCTCTACTGTTTTGAGTACTAGTTGATTTGGGGTTAAATATTTGTCCAGTTGTACCTGTAAGTATTGCTTCCATCGTTCTGGACCTCTTTGTTTGACTTTGTCTACTTCTCTTTATATTCTTTTATGCAACATATACAGGTAATTAGCCTATGGAACTCATTGCCACAAAATATTATGATGGCCAAGAGCTTAGTAGGATTTAAAAAGTGGTTTGGACATTTATGTGGATAATTAGAATATCCACAGTTACATTAGGTCAGATAAAATAATTATAAGGAATGTAAACGCTATATATATAAACTAACAACTTAGTAATTGGGGTTACTAAGAAATTTCCTGTGGGGGCTGGCTATTCTGTTATGGGGTTTCTTGTGCTTTTCTCTGAAGCATGTGATAATGGCTACTGTTGGAGGCAAGATACGGAACTACTTGGACCATTAGTCTGATCTGATTTTGCAGTTCCTGTGATCCAACCTTGCAACTGTTTCTCCCTCCTCTGCTTTACTCTGTGACACTTACTATTCCAGTCCTGAGCTCCCCACACAGCTCTGCCACTGCCCCTCAATACTGTCCTGCAGCTCCCTGGCTTTTTGAGTGTTGGTCCCCAGCAGAGTTTGAGAGAATTTCCATGGGCCTGTAAGAACCGTCTCTCTTAAGGGACCACTTATTTTTCCAGTAATACTTTTTGGTCTGCTCTCTTCGGTGATTCTCATGTCCTATTTCTCCCTCTCCAGGTTATTGTGGAGAAGGCACCCAAAGCAAGAGTACCTGACCTGGACAAGAGGAAGTACCTTGTGCCTTCTGACCTCACAGGTAACAAACCCTGCCTCCTTTCTTCCTGCATTCCAGTGAGGAAGTACCCAGGAATTCTTTGCACTGATATCATCATAATGAGAATATGCTTTGATGGGAGGATGGGGAGACCCAAGTAGGCAGTGTAGACACTGGTTGGAACCAGGGAACTAGGAATAAGTCCAACCAGTGGTTGGAATCAGGGAACTAGGAATAAGGACTCCTGGATTCTAGTCTTAGTTCTGCTGTGGACTTGCCATATGACCTTGGACAAGCCACTTAACCTCTCTGGAACGTAATTTCCCATCTGTACTTATTGCACAAATCTATCTCACAAGGGGGATTGTGGAGCTTAATTAGTGTTTGTAAAGTACTTTGAGCTCTTCTAATGAATGGCTCTATTACACTGTGTAAACACTGTGTGACCACTGCCTTTTATTATAGTGAGAATGGTTTAGCTGTGTATCATAGCCCTCAATACAGCTAATAGCCAGTGGCCATTCTCCTTTAGCTCAAGTGGTTAGGGCCTACGTCTTTGGAGCAGGAGGATGTGAATTCGCTATATACTCCCACCATGAAATTCTGAGTGGCCATGGTATGTAGCGCAGTGACAGTCGTGAAGCTCCATTTCCAAATGGCCGTGAGTTTGTCACTGTATGATTAAGTCTGATTCTATCTGGGGACATGAACAAATGAAACATTTATAAATTAATTAAAGGAAATACATTTTTCCTGTAGTATATAATTAACTGCAGAACTCGTTCCCATGGAATACGGTTCAGACAAATACTTAGTGAGGATAGAGTGTGTTTTATGAATAAGAATAGCATCTGCAGTGACAATCACTAAAGTAAAATTTTCAAGGGCCTTCAAGCTTCAAGATTTAAAGTGTCAGTTGATCATATGGTGGTTAGGAATCCTCGTGTCTCCCTTTACTAAAGCACTTCATGCTAGAATGAAGTGAGGGTGCTGTCAGAGTCTGGATATGGGACTAGAGTGTCCAGTGGTCTGAATCAGTATGGTGGAAAATGAGACACTGGTCTAGTCAGGACATTGGCCAGCTCTGGTAGTCAGGTGATGGGACATTGGACTGGTGGTAGGTAGTGACCCTGAAGTTCCTGTTTTCTTTCCTGCGTTGCCCATTTTTCCCTAGTCTGTACATAACACTTGTGGTCTCTTCTTACAGTGAAACTGAGAGTGACCTGAGCCCCAAATCAAATCCCAGGTCCCAATGCATTTGTATTGTGGTGGGGAGGGTCAGAGTTCCAGCCTGGATCCAAATTTCGTTTCAGACCTTTGTGTCTTTAACAGCTTGAACCAAAATCCCAAACTTAAATGACCGTGAACTTTGAGAAAGTTCAGGTGAAGATCTGAACTTTGCATTGGAGGGCCAATCTCTAGCATGAACTTCTCATTCTTGTTAATACTATATCATTGTTTAGGGTTTCTTCTTCCAAAGGTGTTGAGCAGACTGTGGGGAGGGAGGGGCACATTTCAGGGCAAAAAGGTGTTGGGCGCCTCAGAAGTGCAACTGTCTAAAAAATTGCCCTTTCTCCTCTGCAGATATACTGCAGGTCTCCACACAATCCCACCACAATTTTGTGTGATCATGTTATCTTAAGAGATGTCTGGGACTGGAATAGCAGGGGGGCTTGTGGGACCGGACTGAGGGGCACAGGACTAGAATAGCAAAGGGCTGCAGGGCAGCATTGCGGGTAGCTGATAGAGCTGGGGTTTAGGGCCAGAAGAGCAGGAGATATACAAGTCAATGTCTGGTTGCATTTGCAGAAGTTTGTGTCTATCAAGCATTCTCTTGACTTTCACTCTCTGATCCCTGTATCAATCACGTTCCATCCTCCACTGTTTCCCTTCCCTTCCTGTCCCTCTTCAGTTGGCCAGTTCTACTTCTTAATTCGAAAGCGGATCCACTTGAGGCCAGAGGATGCCCTATTCTTCTTTGTCAATAACACCATCCCTCCCACCAGTGCTACCATGGGTCAGCTGTATGAGGTAAGCCCAGCCCATCTCCTTGTTCTATCGCTATAGTGGCCTGAACAACTCATACCCTAAAATAATGTTACATATGGGAACTCCTCACTCTGTAGAGCTAAGCACTGCATGACTGATGATTCCTACTGGACATTAGCTCCCCCTTGAATGGAACTCTCCACTCTTGCTTGAATTCCACCAGCCCTCTTTGGAATGTTGCATTCTGTGGTTAGACCAAAGGGCATGGGGAATTTGGCAGAGGAAACAGGAATTTTAATAATTAATTTAATGCTTGCTTAATTTATTTTCCTTTGGTAATGTAAGGGTGTTAGATTAGGAGTCAGAGATTCCCGGCAGGTCCACATTTTTGTGTTACAATCCCATTCCTTCCAAGACAGATCCTGGGAGGAAATGTTGGTCTAGTGATTAGAGCACAGGACGGGGAGTCAGGCCTCCCCTGTTCTATTCAGTGATGTGCTGCTAACATTTTAATAAGGCTACCACACATACATTTGTCTTTTGCCTGCGCTAAGTCCTGTTTCCCAGAAGGTGTGTTGGTTCATAGCTCAGATGAGTAGATGAGTGACTGGAGAACCTATTCATTTGCTTTCCTGTTTAAACAAAGACATTTTCTCTTAGCCAGGAAGAGGAACCACACCAGTGGGCAAACAAACATAATAAGTGCATATGCTGAAAAATACACTGAGTTTGACAGCACACTGCAGGGACCAGCATGTGTAATTTCAAATCTGTATATGAAGACCGCATAGGGAGTCTGAGGATCACCTTCCAGTAATCACTTTTTGAGAACACCTGATAATTGGTGCCATCTGGTCCATTCTAGAGGCCAATAATTTGCCCTTTGGAAAAACTTTTATGAGCCCAAGGAACATTGTCTCTGGCCGGGCTGCTTTACAGCTTTCTGAGATGGGGTGACTCCATCAAAAGCAGGAGAATCTCCTCCATCTTCCCTTCGCTGTAATAATGGCATTTTTTAAAAGGGCTTCCTCAGACTGCCCTGAGTACAATCATTATCCATCAGTAACCCTGGAGGGATTTTTTTTTTTTTTTTTAATGAAGGTGATAGAAGATAAAGACACCGAGGCTACTCTGCTATTTTTAGCCTTGGAGTACCAGCCCTGCAACCCTGAGTCAGTTAGCCCAGACTCTGAGGCTCTCTGCTGCGGGGTTTGTTTTGTTTTGTTTTCCAGTGTAGATTTAGTGCCACATTCCTCCAGCTCCCTTCCCACAACCTCTCAATGGCATGCAAATGGAAGGATCCATTTCTATTATTTCACAAGCATCTGGGGCAAAACCATTTCTCTGTATGGATCAGAAACATCCACAAAGAAACCTTACTGTTCTGTACTCAGGCACGTCCAGGGTTCTCTGTGGAGGAAGGAAATAAGGCCCAGGGGGAGAGAGAGAGAGACAGTGACAGAGAAATGCTCTTTCCTTTTGCTGTTACAATGGACCCTGGTTGGGGACGTTCCCAGATAGTGAGTGTGTCTCACCCTTTCTTCCTTTCTCCCCTCCCACTCCCAGGATAACCACGAGGAGGACTATTTTCTCTATGTGGCCTACAGCGATGAGAGTGTCTACGGCAAGTGAGCACTGGTCTCCGGGCGCACAGGCATAATGGACTGACAGGAATGGTGGGGGGAGGGGGAAATCCACATCGGAGAGGAGGAAGATTGAGGAGAGAGAGAACTGGAAAAGAACCACATATACAATGCCATCATTTTCACACATTTGATTATTATTATTACTGTTATTGTTACTTTTACAGCGGGATGGAGGGAGGAGGGGGGAGACGTGGCTTGATGGAGTGATCTGACTGGCTGACAGAAGGTTCTGAGCTGTATGACTGGGAGGTTCCCCTTGTAGCGTTCTGCCCCCTGCCAGGTATGGGAATTCTGTTAGCGAGTAACAGGGCCTTGGTAGGCAAGCCAGACTCTCACACCTTCCAGGTAGTAGCTGGGGAGGGAGGGAAGGACTGCTGGGTGGCAGTAATGTGTGTGCACGTTCTCTGGATGTGGGAGTGAGTATACTGTACTGTCCCTCTCATGCTTATCTTCACCATCTAGCATGGGCATTCAAGTGTGCCATGTGCTTTGGTGCTCTGCGTGCCCATATGAAGTCCCTATGCCGGGCATCCTCATTTTAGTTGGTGCCCACAAATAGTTCCCCTACTTCTCCGTTAACCTTACCTTCACCAAGGGTTGGGAATTACCCAGGCTGAGATAAGGGAGGTGAGATTTTTTAATTTATTTTAAACTGCATTCAAGTGCTCGATCAAACATGTTGAGACCAACTCCTTCTGCCCCTTCTGTTGCAGCCCAGCCTGGTACATAAACCCTTTGGATTTAGTCTTCCCCTCCATGTCACATTTATAGATCTTGCGTGCCCTTTAAGAGCAGAGTATTTCATGGCCCTGCACACATTCTAACCTGGGTTCCTGTTGTTGGGCAATTCTACCATACTGTGGCCAAACAGTGGTAATTATTGGCGGGGGGGGGGGGGGGGAGAAAGAGGTGTAGTCTGAACAACATAAGGACAGATACTTTAGATATATGTATTTTTTTCTGAGCCAGTGTTGTCCTTACAAAAGTACCGAGAGATCTCATCCCATGCAGGACTTAAGCTGTGAGGCCAAAGCAGTGCCTTCTGAGTTGCACAAACAGTGGATGTTCCTAGAACTGCCATTAGTCAAATTGGGGGTTCGGGAGGGAGTTGAATTTTGGGGAAGCTTTATGTTGGAATTTGAGCAATAATAAAATAATTGAATTTAATTACTGTAAACATTCCTCCATTGATGGGGGTTGGAGGGAGGGACCTAGAGGTGGGGAGAAGACCAGAAGGAGGGGAAGAACAGACAGACCCCAGATGAAGTGCAGGAGACATAGAATATCAGGGTTGGAAGGGACCTCAGGAGGTCATCTAGTCCAACCCCCTGCTCAAAGCAGGACCAATCCCCCATTTTTTTTCCCCAGATCCCTAAATGGCCCCCTCCAGGATTGAACTCATAAGCCTGGGTTTAGCAGGCCAATGCTCAAACCATTGAGCTATCAGTCTCCTTTGATAAGTACTCTCTTTTCATATGATGATTCTACCCCAACTCCCTATATTTTCCTGGGGAGGTGACAATGGGGGCTGAAAAATCTGGGTTAGCACTTCACTGGAGCAGAGAAATAAACAAGCAGCTAACCTCTGGTGATGTGTGTGAAATTTGTCCTAAGATTTCTCTAACTTTTTGAACTGTTGTTCCACTAAAATGGATAGGAATAGAAAGAGCATGTTGTGGATCAGGATTGAGGGACATTGGCAGAGCGGTGTGGGAAGCCCTGGACTGGAAAAGCAGGGTGGGCTGCAGGACAGGATTGAGGGGCATTGGCAGGAGGTACTGCAGTGAGGACTGAGACACATTACTTTAGAAAGGGGAACAAGAGGAGAAACATATAGATAAGCATTCCCTACTTGCATCCTGAATTCAGGTTTGCTCTTCCATTGCACACCTCATGGGATAGTCCTCCTGGGATGATCGCACACTCAAAATACCATTATAGATCACTTGGGTATTGCCTAGGATGTCATGACATAATTCTCCCCCAGCCCTCTTCCCTCCACTCCTCTCTGTTTATTGGGGTATTTCCTTATCCTTTGGTTGGAAATCCATGTTGGCCTTTCATTTCACAAGCTCTGAATGTTCTGAAGGTTAGAAAAATCCCTTTGGGTGAAGGCATGCTGGGGGCAGCGGCGGCCATTGCACTTCTCTCCCCCAGTCTTGTGCTTGCTCACACACTTACCTCTACACGTGTGTTCTCTCGCACTCTCGCATGCTCTTGCTCGTGCATGCCCAGGGGGAGACAGCTGCAACCTGGGGTGTTTGATTTGGTGTCCATACCTCCCCCTCGCACCGTGATGTTTGTGGGAATAATTCTGGCCATTTGTTACATGTGGGGTTTTATGTTGGGGTTAGTTTGTTTAGGTTATTTTAACTGGATTGTGGCATTTACCTCTGTTTTCGCTATAGTCTAATATTGTAAAAGGCAATGACGATAATTTTTTTCTGTGTCAGTTACTCTAACCAGCTGCAGGTTCTTGTAAAATAAAGTTCATATTGTATGGGCTAAATCAACCGATCAATAAAGACACATTTGAAAATCAGGCTTGCTCTGGGCTGGATATTAAATGCAGTTGGCTGTAATATTTTTGTTTGTCACTGAAAATGGCACTGCCTCCCACTGGACAGGATATACCAGAGTAATAAATCATTACTTCCCTTTCATAACATACCAGAGTTCCCTTCACGTGTTGTGTGTGTGTGTGAGAGAGAGGGACAGTGAGTGTATCCCATCCCTTCTGGATGATACATAGATCATCATATTCATATCTGTCTCCCCACCTAGCTGTTCACTATGGCATAACTATGACTCATTAAGGACTAAGCAGTGTGTGAGGACTTTGAAGAGTGGTATGTGCTGGGCCATTCCCTACTACTTGGAGTGTAGTAAGCAAATCAAGCAACAGTGAGCAGGGGAGCGCTCTGCAAATACACCACAGACTGGGATTTGTGGTAGGCTGAGGCAGAGGCTTCAGCCTTCCCAAAGAATGGTAGAGACAGTGGTGGGCTAGGGCCTACTCTTTGCCTTGCCATGCAAATATGGACCTGCAGTGGTGGTAGCCAGGGCCTCTCTTCTTCCCTGCCTGCCAAGTGTATGGAGTAGTGGTGAGCCAGGAAGGAAGGAGGCACAATGGAAGGTTGGGACTGTGGGGCTCCTTGTTCATTATCACTCAATAACTGCATCAAACCTGCTCAGTGGAGGGTGGTGAAGCAGTGGAATGGGTTACCTAGGGAGGTGGTGGAATCTCCATCCTTAGAGGTTTTTAAGTCCCGGCTTGACAAAGCCCTGGCTGGGATGATTTAGTTGGGGACTGGTCCTGCTTTGAGCAGGGGATTGGAATAGATGACCTCCTGAGGTCTCTTTCAACCCTCATTTTCTATGATTCAATGAGTTCGCAAGTAAAAAGGTTATGTTTTAACTGCTGGCCCTGACTCAGCCTGGGATCTGAGAATGAAACTGGACTGTTTCCATTTTGAACATCACCACTAATAAAGATTCTCCCTGCCAAACTAGGGTCTTGGTGACACCTGTGCATCTCCACAATCAGCAGTGGGTTTGCACAGATATAACTGATAGGAACTTAGTAAACAATTGTGTTGGTGATGCACAGGAAGGAATAGGCTCTTGGCCACAGATCCTCAGAGGTATGTAGGTGCCTAACTCCCATTATTTCAATAGGAATTAGGCACCTAAATACCTTTGAGGATCAGAGCCGTGCCTCTGGGCTGTGCTGACTTTACAGGGCCAACAGGAAGAGAATAAAAACTTATTCTGGTCACTAAGGTCTGCAGCTATGATATACATACAGGCAGCTGGGCTGCTGTGTAAGAAGGGGCCAATTTTATGTCATTTTCAGAGTGGAAACATAGACCAAGGTTTAGCTTTTACTTTTTGTCATGATGTCTTTTGAGACTGGAAACAATTCTTCTTCCTCCATAATGTAAACAAAGGGCCCATCTGGAATACAATGGTTGTTATGCTAGTGTCCCCTATTATGATTAAACACATAATTCCATCTTGTGGTATAAATGGGATTTGATCATGACTCTGGACAGAGAACAGCTGCAGTAGGTTCAGGGACAGTTAAAATAGAGTTAGGTCTTGCTCACTCAGTTAGCTGGACTCATAGACTATCAGGGTTGGAAGGGACCTCAGGAGATCATCTAGCCTAACCCCCTGCTCAAAGCAGGGCCAATCCCCATTTTTTTCCCCAGATCCCTAAGTGGCCCCCTCTAGGATTGAACTCACAACCCTGGGTTTAGCAGGCCAATGCTCAAACCCCTGAGCTATCCCTCCTGAGCTATCAGTGCAGTTCTGAACTGTGTGGTAACTGGGTTCACTGGCAAAGCTGTTGTTATGGCCCCACATTTTGTCTCCAAGCACACCTGTATTTTTCTAACCAGTTTGCAACACACTCCTCTGACACGGTTAAAACAGAAAAAGGGGAGAGGTGTTGTGGTACACACAGCATCTTTTTCGCAACATAACCATGTGTCGGTGATGTTTGTGTGTCTGTCCCTGTCCCACTTTCTGTTTGCATTAGTGAAATCTGGTCAAGGCCATAGCATAGATGTATCGAGAAAGAAAGAAAGAAAGATGCAAAATGGACACCTTTGAGAAACCTGATTTACTTCATAAATATGTCAAATCTCATCCTGTGCATGGGTACTGGACTTTGGGAACACTTGTCTACCATATCATGCCAATAGATTTATTGAAATTGGCTTGGAGAGAGAGAGATCCAAAGGAAGCTGAGGACCCTTCTGGTTAAGAGAGGTTGGATAATTAACAAGCTGCTTTGGCTCATATAGCTGCACCTGGGACCCTTTTCTCATGGGGTCAGTGCTTCATTTCAAACAGACAAAGAGGTGGACTAGCGGGGAAAGGCCAACATGGAGCCAAGGGAAATTAAAATTGTGTCAGGGCTGATAGCTGCTACCTCCCCACCTGGTCCCACTGTGAATAGAATCCGGTCAACACAGCAGCTTCTCAACTATGTTAAGGAAATTGACAGCATTTTAGTTTAAATACAATTTAAACAAAAAGAAAATTACACATTTTGTGTACTGAGAAAATGAAAAGGTTCTGACTCCTGAAAGGGTGCATCCGGTGTAAATCTCCCATGCATTCAGGTTGTGGTGGGACTGTAATAGTCCTTCCTCCCTGGATAAATCACAAACTAGGATGGATCTTCTCTCTGATGGGGAGACACCTGCAGGACTGACACCGGTAAAGCATGAGTGAGTGTGAGGGATCATGGGATTGCAGCATCTTTCTTTGTGTTGTCAACTCTTGTGATTTTATCCCAAGTCTCATGATATTTGATGTTTTGCTTAAAGTGTATGGAGTCCTGTTATTTCATAAGAGCTGCAGATTTCACTGAAAAAGGTAAGTTTCTAGCCCTCATGACTTCAAAGAAAAGCTTGAAAATATGAAGTGAATGCACCTTATAAGGCTCTGAAACCAGAAGGCAAATATTTATTATTTTTTTTAAATCTCATGTTTATTAAGACAATCTTATGATTTCTTGCAGGCCTGACTCATGACTTTTTAACTCCGCAATACGCTTGTCCCAGGAATTTCAAAGCTCCTGGAAGCACTCAGACATACTTACGAGAATAAATTCATTTAAGTTTTGCAGAACTGGCGATTTCCAGGTGAATGACCTCTGGAGCATAGGAGCCTGGTTCTCTCCCCACCATTGCACCTTGGATGGTTATTTACAGCTGTGCAAAGTGGGTGTAAAAATGCTACCACCAGTGTATGTGAATGAGTGGAGCATTCTGATTTTGTAGCACTTTACACATAAGAACATAAGAACAGCCATACTTGGTCAGACCAATGGTCCATCTAGCCCAGTATCCTGTCTTCCAACAGTGGCCAATGCCAGGTGCTTCAGAGGGAATGAACAGAACAGGCAATCGTCAAGTGATCCATCCCCTGGCATCCACTCCTAGCTATTGGCAAACAGAGACTAGGGACACTCAGAGCAGGATGTTGCATCCCTGCCCATCCTGGTTAATAGCCATTGATGGACCTATCCTCCATGAACTTATCTAGTTCTTTTCTGAACCCTTTGTTTTGGCCTTCACAACATCCCTTGGCAATGAGTTCCACAGGTTGACTGTGCCTTGTGTGAAGAACTTCTTCCTTTTGTTTGGTTTAAACCTGCTGCCTATTAATTTCCTAAATTGCATGGGTATAAATAACCATCCAAGGTACAGGCATCCCTAATCTGGAGATGGATGTATTACTACAACCAGAGAAGCTGAAGGGCTTTGGGCTATTGTATCCAGCAATTACTAGCTTGGCCTACCTTCCCTTTCTGCCATAAGCTCTCCACAATCCACTGGACAAGCATTCTAAAC
Source organism: Natator depressus (assembly GCF_965152275.1). NCBI lineage: Eukaryota > Metazoa > Chordata > Testudines > Cheloniidae > Natator > Natator depressus. The sequence continues at coordinate 211,928,292 of NC_134234.1, read as the reverse complement.
TTAAATTACTTTTCTGAAGTTGGAAAACTTGCCCAGTTCTGTACTGGCAGTCCCCCTGTAGCCCAATTACCTCATGGTGATAAATCCTGCCTACTCCCCTAGATAAGTGCTCCCATACTACCCTCCTTGATCTACTGCCAATACCCTCCTCTTATATTCAACCTGCCTTCCCACAGCTAGAGCACTCCTTTACCCCTCCTCCCCCCGTTCTCCTCTGACATTGCTTGGCTCCATGGGACAAGAGCCAGTGTCAGTGACGACTAAGGTAGTGAAGACGGATCTCTGTGAGCTGACAGAGGTGTAACTTTTGTAACATGTGACTGGGGCAAGGGCATGCAGATCAGTTCCTCACTATCAGGGCTGTGTTTCCCACCTTTAGTACACAGGAGATCTTGCCTCATCTCCATTCTCCCCACTGTCATCACAGCACATAATGTCCCCATGCAACTTGTCTCTCGGCTGCCAGGGCATCCACCAAATCTTTGTGCATTCCCCCTTGCAGTCCTTTTCCCTGCTGCCGGAAGCCTTCCTGGATTGATCCCCTCAGCCATACCCTCCAGCTTCTGCTGCCAGTTGGGCTAGGAAGGTATATATGCCCAGAGGACCACAAAGGGAATGGTCAGGCAGGTGAGAGGCATTGTGAATGATTGGATTGGAGAATTTTCCAAGGCAGTTTGGAGGAGAATCAGAAAGTGTCATCTCCCTCCACCATGCAAGCCCTCAACCCACTTCCATCAACAAACCCATTTTAGAGGGTCAGCATGGAGAGGAGATTTATCCTCTGACTCTTCTCTCTGGTTATTTCTCTAGCTGGTGTTTGCTTGACTGAGGGTAAGGATGTGCAACAGGACTTCTGGGGACCAGCACGCCTCAGAGAGGTTTTTTTTCCATTTGGTGTTGCTGCCTCCCCTGCCCTCCTGTTGTCTCCCTGAGGAGGTGACAGAAGGTTCCATGATGTGCTGCCATTCAGCAGCCTGGAGCAGCAGCACCTGCCTCCTTTCCCACGGGAAGTGGGGTTTCATTGCCAGCAGAGCAGGATGCAGGGCTGTGGGGAGTGAGTGGAAGTAAAAAATAAACACACCACATCAGTCATACGCCCACTCACACACCACACTGACCACATCAGACATACACACATTCCCCACACCAGCCATGCAGTCATTCACACACCACACTCACCACATCAACCATATGCACATTACCCACACACCTCATAAAATATACACACATTCATATGCCACACTCACCTACGCACACCCTACATCAAACACATACATTCACACAGCACACTCACCACAGCAAAGAAACTCACTGGGACCATTCACACACAGCACAGGTAAATGTATAACTGCAGTAGAGGAGGCAATACACCAAAGCAGCACCCACCGCACACATTTAGCACAAGGGAAATGAAAGGGAAGGAAATTCACTATACACACAGAGAGCACAACACCCACAAACAAAGCAGAGAATAGTCTAGGGAAGTGAATAATGGTGAGAAAGCAAAGGAGGAAACACGCACACAACACAGCAAAGCACACCACACACCTGCATAACCAGGGGCATGTGCAGACACTTTACTTTGACCCCTTTTGGGGGATCATGTTCTGTGTCCCCTGCCACCCCACTGGCAGGAGCTCGCTCACCCTACCTCCCCCGCACCCCGGAAGGAGCTCGCTCTTCCCTGACTCCCCCATCCCTATCCCTCCGCAGCCCCAGGGCCGGGAGGAGCAGCTCACCCACCCCACTGCAGACCCAACCCAGGGCTGGAGTAGTTCTGTGCTCCCAACAATTATTGGGGGGGGGCGGGGCTGTGCCCCTGCTTGCCCTCCCCCCTTGTGCATGGACATGCAGAAGCCTCCTCACGCAGTTTAAGGGACTCTGCAGAAGTGTAAACAGTAGGGAAAGAAGAAGGGAAAAAACCTCCACACTAGGGATGTAAATAATGTTTAAAAAGTTAACCATTTAAACCATTACAATTCTATCCTTTAAATGGTTAATCGATTAAAGGGAGAGGGGCTGGGGTTGCTCTGGCCAGCAAGGCAGAGGCTGGGTCTGGGGGCCGCCAGCACGGTTGGAGTCCACACTGACGCGGACGGGGCCCAGCTGGCGTGGCTGGGGCTCGGACTGGGGTCTGGCCAACACATCCAGCCAATGCGGTTTGGGGTCCAGCGTGATGTGGGAGCCAGGGCTGGGATTTGGCTAGCACAGTGCGGCCAGGGGTTAATGGTTAAGGTCTGTTAACATTTTACATCCCTAGCTATGCCACACTCAAATCCACACAAATACCAACTCCCATGAAGAAAAAGGGGCTGCTGGGGAATGGGAACCAGCCAGGAAACACAGGGGAAGTAAATACACAACACACACTCACTGAATAGACGTGGATTCAGGAAAGATCGAGAATAGGTGGGTGAAAGGAACACAGCATGCTCACAAGAAGGTACCTGCCTTACGACACACAGGCATACACATATCCTCCTCTTGCTTACAGAGAGTGTATAACAAATGAAAGAATCATGGGGCCAGGGAGAGCAAGCAAACAAGCATGAGAATGATTCTGTGACCTGGTGGTGGGAACACTCCCTTCAGAAGTGGGAGATCCAGGATCCTGTTCCCAGGACTCTCTTATTTATTATCCAAAGGGAAACAGCTTTAACAGGAGAGACTGAGGGACTCCCACATCCGACTGTCCCATAGCCCAGTGGTTAGGCCACTCCCCTAAGAGTAGCAAGTCACTGTTTAACCCTTTCTCCCCCTCAGGTGCAGGAGGAACTTGAACCAGGGGTGTCCTGCATCCCATGTGAGTGCCCTAACCAGGGGTGAAAGTAAAATGGAACTCTTACCGATATGGGGGCTGGCTCTGCCCCCCCAGGAAGGGGCGAGGCCTTGTGTGGAAGGGGCGGGGCTGGGGGGGGCAGCATCCCCTAGCCAGCCCATCTGCACTGCCTGGCCCGCACCACCTGGGGCTCCAGCAGCGATTTAAAGGGCCGAGGGCTCTGGCCACTGCTGCGGTAGTGGCAGTGGCGGCCAGAGTCCCGGGCCCTTTTAAATCACCGGCCTCGGGGCAGCTGCTCCTTTCTGCCCCACCACTCCCATTGGTGGCCTGGGGGGAGGGACGACGACGACTTTAAGCAGGGTCCTTTGATGTGGCAGAGCTTTAACGTCGCTGCCCCTTTTGCACTTCCCCATTGGCGGCCCTGCTGCTAGAGACCCGGCAGGGCCGCTGACATGGGGCGCAAAAGGGGCAGCGATGTTAAAGCTCTGCCACGGCAGTGCTTTAAAGTCAGCTGTATGGGCCAGTTCCAGGGGCACTTTTTTATTGATACACTATAGCGGCCCGTACCGCCTTACTTTCACCCCTGGCCCTAACTATCAGGCTAAAGATTATGAGGGAAGTCTGCCTAACTCACCTGCAGCACCTGATCCGGTAAGCACGTTCAGACCTTGCCTACCAGGCCTGGCAGGTGAGTTAGGCAGAGCAACACCTATCTTCCCCCAGGCTAAGCATTGTCCTGAGGCTCAGGCACCCACACACATGCTGTGCACATGCTGAGAAGCAGAAACACAGGTACCTAGGGAACTTTTACTGCAAAACTTTAAGTGCTGAGAGACATCTGAGCAGGGTTTCTGTGACTTAGGCACCTAAGTCCTTTTGTGAATCTAGCCCTAAGTGCCAAGGTCTGTGGCAGAGCAGGGACTTGAAGTAGATCTCCCAAGTCGCAGGCTAATATCCTAACCCCTTCACCATCCTTCCCCTCCCCACCTTGTGTTCTCAGGCCAGGTGCTCAGTGTGACCCAAGAACGGGGCTAAAGGAATGTCCTGATTTTGGTATGTACATTCTGGTTCACCAAAAGAATGTCATGGGAGGTCTCAAATTAAAGCTGGGGTCACACTTGTCATTGATATCATTGTGAGATGTATGTACAGTTTCTATGTAAGGAGCTATGTATACATACTGAAAGAATGTTTCAAAGACTGTATCAAAGCAGAGTTGACAAATGGGTTTTCTGTCAGGCTAGGAATATTTATTCACATATCTCTCTGTTGAAATATAAATTAAGCATTGTCTCATCCACAATGGGCCCCCCCCACCACCACTTGTCTAAGCAAAATGCAGATGAAGGACACAATGGAGGAAGAGAACCTTATCTTGAGATACACTTAAAAGGTTTGCTGGACTATATTTGGGGAACAAAGACGACACTCTGTCATCCTGCATGTAGGAAGTAAGTAGGCAGTGTGTTTACATTCATGAAAACAGGATCCCAACCAGTTTAAGCTAGAAATGCTGCAGAAGACTGTGGGTGAGATAAGACTTCTTCAGACAGGAGGTTAGCCTGTTAGATTAAATTTAGTCTCTAGAAACCGTGTTGTGGTTTTGTTTTATGGTAACCTTTTGTTTCCACTATCCTTACTCACTATGTCTTGAATCTTTGGTAATAAACTTATTCTTTTCTTCACTCTAAGTATATCTCAGTTCTGTGGTATTAAGCCAGGTGCTGATCCTGAGTTGAATCATTCAAGCTGGTGTGTACAATTTTCCCTTGGGGACAGCAGATCTGGTATTTCTGTGAGCATTCAATGGATAAAGGACTGGACACTATAGGGGAATGCTTCAAAGGAGCTTGAGGACTGGGATAAACTTATTGTTAACCTGCAAGGCAAAGTAAGGGCTGGCATAGCCCAGAAGAGCGTGATAGTGTAGTGCACAGACCTGGCATCCAGTTAAGCACAAGCAAATCTCCCTCACACTGGAGGCAGTGGATAGAAGATGACTCACAGACCCCAAGAACTGTCACACTCAGATATTGCAATAATGAGCTGGGTATAAATACCTAAATAAACAGATCGACAAGATTAGATCAAGGGATTATGCACCAATAATTAAATGTACCAAGCTGAGGTCCATGCAATGAGTACAGCAGAATTAACCAAACCCAGAAAAACAAAAGTCAAGTTTCACTGTAACTTTTAAAAATGTATTTTCTAAACGATGAATAAAACAACAATACAAAGCAGGCTGTATTTTTTCACTACAAAAATCTTGCATTTTTATATAAATACAGTAAATAAAACCAACTGAGATACAGCAGGAGAAATCCTTGTAAAAGATTTTTCTAAAAAAAATCTTTGGATAATGGAGTGTGAGCCCAATTTTAAGACATTTACAGTTTCAGTGTCCAGATGCAAGGTCTGGACATTTCAGGCCTGAGTTACCCCTGCACTATTCCAGTTCTGCATCAGTGTAAATTCATTGGACTGATGCAATGGTGAATCTGGCCTTTCACATTTATGTTTTTCTACTTTACACTTCTATGGCACCATTTATGTGAAAAGCACTTCACAAATATTGATAAATTAGCCTCACAACACTCCTGTGAGGTAGGTGAATATTAGCAGCCCCATTTTACTGATGGGGAAACTGAGGCACAAAAAGGTGATGTGACTTGCCCAAGGCCACACAGTGAGGCAATGGCAGAGCCAGAAATAGAACCCAGACTAGTCTGACTCCTAGAACTCCATTCTAATCACAAGACTACACTCTCTTGTGGGATACATCTACAGAGCATTTTAGAGACAGCAGGAGCAAGTCTCTCGTACCAGCCTGACAGACCCGGAATCATGCTAGTGCTTTAAAAATAGTTGTATAGACAGTGCTTCGATGTTGCGGTTCGGTTTGGACCAAGGCTCTGAAGTCCACCTCATTCCCTAGACTTCAGAACTCAAGCTCCTGCCGAGCCACAACTTCAAAGCATTGTCTATACAGCTATCTTCAGTGCTCAAGCACGAGCCCCGCTTGCCCTAGGCTGTCAACCCAGGTTGGGAGGCTTGGTCCTACTCGCTCTAATATGCTGTGCTGACATACTCTTGGGTGCTTGGTTCTAAAAATTAGCCTCTATGTACATATCTTCTCTTCCATTATTTAAACAAACACTTGGCCCTGTTTGTGACCACAAGTTTTCCCAATTTTGACATTCTGCGAACCCACAAGATTAATGCAGCTTCTTCTCCGGTAGAATATCAGTAGAATGTTAATTAACTTATTGTGAGCACAGCTTTTTTTCATGGCTCATTGATGCGTTTAACTGTGCCTTTTTTCAATATTTATATATATATTTATATATAATCTCAAAGCAGGACTGGGGAAATATGTTTTGAATTTTCCTCCCCTCCTACATATGAGGGAGAGGGGTCTTTTTCTCTTGCTCTTTTTTTTTTTTGGCAGCCTATATATTTTTATTAGCTGATTTATCTGACAAGGTTCCAAGGACAGAAGAAGTTTGAGTAAAATGTTCAAATGTGTATCAGTGATTTAGGAGCCTAAATCCCATTTTCAAAAGGGATTTGGGTACATAGGCCATAGACTTTGCTCTGTGCAGTGTTGCAAGACCTAAGGCCCAGATCCTCAAAGGTATACAGGCTCCTAACTTGCATTGATTTCAGTGCAAGTTAGGAGCCTAAATATCTCTGAGACTCTGGACCTCAGTGACTTAGACGGCTAAATCTCATTTTCAGGCATGTACATTCAATGAGATTTGGGGCATATCAAGTCTACAGATATGCTACACTGCCAGTATAGACATATTCTTCAGTGACAGAAGGGGTTTTTTCCATTGATACAGGTAATCCACCTCCCTGAGGGGCAGAAGCTAGGCTGATGGAACAAAGCTTCCATCAACCTAGGCACATCTACACTGGGGCTCAGATCACTTTAACTATGGTGCTAAGGGATGTGAAATTCACATCCTTAAGCAATGCAGCTAGGTTGATCTAAATTTTAAGTAGAGACCAGGCCTTAGGTTCTTGAGTCACTTTTGAAAATGGGATTTAGCCATCTAAATCACTTAGGCAACAGTAAGCAGAGCAATTCCTAAACACCTTTGAAAATCTGCATTTTAGGAACCTAATGGTATTTAAGCATCTAGGTGCTTTTGAAAATCCCAAGAGGCCCCAATCAGCAAGTTTAGCCACCTAAAGACCTTTAAAAATCTGCCCCTAAATGCCTAAATCACTTCTGAAAATGGGTCTTAGGCTCCTAAGTTTCTTAGAAAAAAGAAAAGGAGGACTTGTGGCACCTTAGAGACTAACAGATTTATTTGAGCATAAATTTATTGAGCATACATTTGTTAGTCTCTAAGGTGCCACAAGTCCTCCTTTTCTTTTTGCGGATACAGACTAACACGGCTGCTACTCTGAAACCTACGTTTATTAGGTGCTTTTGAAAATTGACCCATGGGACAGCATTGTTTGGGTTGTCAAGAAGAAAGGAGCAAGCTCCTGGGAATGTATAGTTTTGCTGAGGAATTTGTAATGTGAATTTGAGGCAATGATAATCAATAATAATTCAATACATTACTTTAGTCCCTTTCATCCCAAAGGATCCAAAAGGACTTTACAGATGGTACCTACAGACTGTATTCTTGCAACCATCTACTAAAATATTCAAGCACTGAGTGGGTCCTCTTAACTTGTGAGAGACCACAAAACTACCAAGGGAAGAGTTGGTTGAGATTTAATAAGCTAACCCTCGGGATGGATCTGGCCTGGACTTAATTCACTCACAGCATGGGAGTTACTGCTGATTTACAGTGGTGTGATAGAAGAATCAGGCCTCAGGGAAAATAACACACTTCCCCAGAGACTAAACCAGCAATGCTCCCTTTTGATCATTTAGCAAGTTCTTTTACTCCCCCCTCCCCTCTCCGCAGTGAAACAGAACAATCACCTAGTAAAAACAAACACACAGACTACCCTGAAAAGGAACCACCAGCATATGTCACTCACAAAACATCGAAGGACAAAACAGAGCAATCACAAATGCACACATCATAGCTGGAAAAACTTTCAATTACAATGTTTTACCCTTTTGCTATTCTTAAATTTCCACCCATGAACATGAATATTATATTTTACAGTATACATGCATTAAAAAGAAAATAGAAAAGCTGCTTAAACAACGTGGGCCAGTGGGTTCTGCTCTCAGTTAAATAGGTATCAGGGTGGTCAAATCATAATCCCACTGCCATTAGTGTCAGAATTCTCATTAATACTCAATGGGGCCAAACTTTGGCTCAGAATCTGGAATAAGGGCACTGACTTCAATGGAGTTACTCTGGCTTGACAATGGTGTTTCTAAATCAGAACTTTGACCCTTGCCTTTGGAAAAAAAAAGCGGGGAGGGGGGGCTTCAATGAGATGAGCAAGAATTAGAATATCAGGAGATGAATTAACATCACATTAATGTTTGATTAGTTAAAATACGGGTTGAATTAAATATTTTTTTTTCCAATGTCAGCCACCAAATCACAAACTGTTATGGGGAGGTAAAGAAAGCAGAAATAGTTGTAACATGGTGACAAGGTTCCCTGTTCTGTATAAGCAATAGAATTTTTCTTTCTTTTTATTCCTTCCTTTTAAAAATTTCTGTGTCCACCTAAATCCCTCTTTTTTGTCCACTGCTCTGCTGATGCAAATCATTTCTGGAGTCTTTTAAAACTAGGCCCTGGAGAATGTACTACAGAGAACAATCCCACTTTGGCCACGAGAGCAGCTATGGATAAAATGTGAATGGCTGCAATAAGTCATTTCCATCCCTTATTTGCTATATTTCTCTGACTTTCCTTTCACACACTGTTGATTCCAAGAAATGCTTCAACTTGAAAAAAATGTTCAATATTGTGATTAGTGCAGAAGATTGCGAGACCCTTTGAAGAGTAGCAAGATAGCTTTGAGTGGGCTGGGTTTAGAGTGGACATTGGTAATCCCGAGGCTATGATAACAGGACTCACCATAAAGGATATCACAGCAGAGAGCTTAGATGAGTGAAATAATTTAAATACCTAGAATTAATGGTGGTTGTTGCTGCTGCTGCTCTCTTCAGAGGTGCCTGGCATCATATTAAAGCTGTGTGGTGCAAATGGCAGGAGATGATCCCAGTTCCCTGTGACAAAAAGGTGCCAATCAAGTTAAAAGATGGAGAGAGTATAAAACTGTAATTTGACCCACCCTAACATCCAGAACAGAGACTTGGCCAGCCACAATAAAGGAAATCAGGCTGCTCTCAACCACGGAAATGAAGATGTTGAGATGGTCAAATGGTTGGATGCTCGGTGACAGGAAACAAAACGAAATTGTGAGGGGCCTAAAGCGGGTTGCTGCAAATGCAGAGAAGTTGAAGGAGGCTAGGCTCTGCTGGCATGGGCATATTCAGCGGAGAAAGGAGAATTATATCGGTAGGATGGATTTTGCAACGGAAGATGACCAATGGGGAGATCAAAAACTTGGTATAAGGACCAGATATCAGTGGGCCTCTGAAAGACCAATCTGCATGACAGCCTGGAGTACAATCATGAGTTTTAGAAGAAGGCTACAAAGGTTGCCAACCCTGTATAAGGAAGTGGCAAGAGAGAAGTCAGTAACTGTCATATTTTTATTGCTACTTTAGATTTTTGTCTCTCTTTTTAATATATATATATATATATATATATATATATATATATATATATATATATATATATATATATATATATATATATATATATATATAGGATCAGCAGCCTTTGAACACTGAAGTTTTCTGTTTAGGTCTCAGATCAGCTATAGCATGGGCAGTAGCAATGTAAGATGCTCTCATATTGTTCCATCAATGTACCTTGAATCTGAGATGGAAAAATCACCTGTAGAGATGTGAAGGGAAGTCAGTGTGCAAGGACAATTCAGTCCTGTCCTCAATACTGAGGTTACCAGTGAGGTGGCTAATTAATGTTTATTGTGATGGTACTTTTTAAAAAAAGATTGTTTTAATTCCATATACCTTGTTATTTCTGATGCCTTTAAGAGTTTACAGTTTGGGCCTGATTTGCAAGCCCTTTGATCTTATCAGAAATTCTCCTCATAGGGAGATACTCAGAAGGGCTGGGGAGTACCAGGTTGGAAAACATTTTCAGTGGTCCCTAAGCAGCAAGCAAAAAAAAAAAAAATGGCTCTGGAAATTCGCCATGGCAACTTCCCTGATTGCCTGTCCATAAGGCCAGCCCCGATACTCAGATCCTTTGTTTCTTTACTTTGTGCAAAGACTGCACTGTTGCTTCTGCTCCTTGACAAATAAATTAAATGTAACAATAGTAAAAATGCCGGTTGTGATTTTAAATCTGCAACAATCTGACAATTTTTACCAACAATTTTTCTATTTAAACAAGTTAAAAAATATGTTTGGTTTTACATACACCCACCTCCCAATCTTGTGATTATTGTTAATTTCAGAAAATAAACAGAATGGCACCTTCTAACTCAACGAATCTGTGCCTGATGCATCTTACACTCCATCTGCTGACACATGCATGTTCCTTAAACATTAATGCTGCAGACTTAAAAAAGCTATGAGAGTAAACTTCTTCTGCTTCATGTCTCCTCTAATTCAATTAATTAATTTCAGATTGTGGTATTTTTACTATTCATTAATTGAAAGAGCTTCTAAATTGCCATAGCAGCTGCTGGTGATAATGAAAGAAGCAGAAAATACATACATGGATTTTCAGCTCACAGGTTTGAGGTTTAAGCATGAAACCTTGGGCAATGAAAAAAATCATTTTTTGAATTGTAAACCATGGCATACAGAGCTTTAAGAGGTATAGTAACTGAGCTACTAAGGTACTTTAAGAGGTATAGTAATTGACTTTGTGTGGATAAGTTATGTGCCTTAGCCCCCTGATCATTTTTGTTGCCCTCCGCTGGACTCTCTCCAATTTGTCCACATCCTTTCTGTAGTGGGGGCCCCAAAACTGGATTCAATACTCCAGATGTGGCCTCACCAGTGCCAAATAGAGGGGAATAATCACTTCCCTCGATCTGCTGGCAACACTCCTACTAATGCACCGAATATGCTGTTAACCTTCCAGGCAACAAGGGCATACTGTTGATTCATATCCAGCTTCTCGTTCACTGTAATCCCCAGGTCCTTTTCTGCAGAACTGCTGCTTAGCCACTCAGTCCCCAGGCTGTAGCAGTGCATGGGATTCTTCCATCCTAAGTGCAGGACTCTGCACTTGTCCTTGTTGAACCTCATCAGATTTCTTTTAGCCCAATCCTCCAATTTGTCTAGGTCACTCTGGACCCTATCAGTATCCTCCAATATATCTACCCCTCTCCCCAGCTTAGCGTCATCTGCAAACTTGCTGAGGGTGCAATGATTGGCTATTTGGATTTTGAGACATATAAACTAAAACAGGTTTGATGGGGAAACCTAGGGCATGATTCTGCTCTAACACTGGTGTGTATCAGAAGTAACCCAGCTGAAGTCAATGGAGTTTCGCTGGTGTAAAACTGGTGTAACTGAGAGAACAATCAGGCCCATAGAGAGAAAATCTGAGATGGTCAGAAAACAGAAAAAAAAAGTCACATAAAATCTTTTGCATTATTTATCTACATTTTGTTTCAGTGAAAATTTTCTAAATGGCAACAGAGAGAATGACTCTGCAATCTCTACAATGTCATTTTTACAGAGCCACTTTTCTGCTTTTAACTACACTTGAATAGAAACTAAGGATAAATACTGTCAATTCTAAATAAGAGCCATTTGAATGCAGCCACAAGGTAGTTTTATGAAGCAAAACCTTTCCTCCTTCCTGTTGTCTCTGAACTTAACTGTGGTTTGTTATGATATCCTTGGCCTTGTTGACAAGTATAGACAGAGCCAAGAGGGAAAAAACCAGAAGACTCAGGGTCTAAAAGCTATTACAGAGCTCCTGTCTGTTTTGACTCGTGTGTGTGTGCGTGCATGTGTGTGTGTGTGTCTCCTGAATCTTTTTCCTTCTCTCTTTGTCCCCCAACAATCCTCTCTGATGTGTGCTTTTGTTTTATTATTGATGACTCATAACATATCACTGAGAGCATTGTCTCCCTGGAGACTTCAAAAGGAAGAGATGGACTTTCAAGGAGGCAGAATTTATCCTTTGTCCTTCAATTTTCAGATTCCCTCTGATATTCTTTGTAGTCTGCTCCCTCTCCCTCAGCAGATCATCATCTGATTCTCTTGGTGAGGAGTGAGGGCTCTTCAGATTCCTGTCTTCTGCTGTGTTTGAACTGTACTGTCTTGCTTAGACTGGAAGGGCCTCACTCTGCCTTCACTAATACACAGAAAACTCCAGCTGAATTCACTGGGAGCTAAGCATGAGCAGCTGATGCCAGAATTTAACTGGAAGCTCCAGGTGTCCTGGACCATGACTTTTTTATGTTTTGCACAGCACTAAGCACTGATCTCAATAATTAATGCATGAATAAATAAATAAATAATCACACTCACTCTTTCTTCCTCTTTAGTTCTTTCTCTCCCCTCTTCCTTCTCCCTCACCCCCTAAATATCTAGAACATGATTGAGGTAGGAGATATAGCAGATGGCCAGCCGGAGGACTTCAATCTTTGAGAGTTTCTTGTCGGGGGGCAGAGTGGGCAGCAGCTGCCGGAGCTCCCCATAGGCCATGTTGAATGCCTCCACCCGGCTCCTCTCCCGGGTGGCATGAGCTGAGCGGTAGTTTGCTGTAGCCCGCCGGCTACGTCGTTTCTCTTCCCGGCTCAGATGCTGCAGGTTGGCTGCTCCCCCAGATCTGGCATTTTCTCCATTTTCTGCTGTCGGGGCTGGGTTTTCCAGGAAGCAGCAGTCTCCCCTGAGGTCACTCCCAGTGAGGGATTCTTGGTCAGAGTCTGCACCCCAGAGAGGGTCTGAGAAATCCATCTGGTCCAGCATCATGTTCCTAACCAGGAAAGGAAAGAGAAAATGTCAATGGCAGAATATAAAGGCCTTTCAACCCAAAGGAATTTACAGACAATGGAAATAGAATCACTCTGCCACACACTGAAATGCAGCTGTCTTGTGCTGAATTTTTTCTGCAATCCACCCCACTAGCATCACTACAGAACAGACACAGGATGGGACCTCAAAAGTAACTTCTTTAGTTCCCTGCAGCAGTGAAAACAATTATCTCCACTAAACTTCAACCAGGACACTATCATAGACACTTTTAGGCTTGTGGAAAATATAAATGGAATGGTATACGGACCACGAAGTCAGAAAACCAATTTTAAGTCTCTTCTGAGACACAGTGCCCACTGGCTCCAGGCTGGGGCATTGGGGTCAGTACAGACTCAAGGAAAAATGCCTGCTACTTAGTTTGCCATACCACTTCCTTCATGACAGTGTCTCCTAGTATCACTGGGTTGTTCTCTTATAACACCATTATCACTTCTTTGAGCATCCTGAGTTCAATGTGGAGATCTCCCATCTAAGTGTGGTACAGGCCTGATCTTGCTTAAACTGTGAGACCAGAGCAATCAGAGCTGGTAAATTGTTATATTTATTTATTATTTATTAAGTGCTTGATTATCTACATTATATGTATAGATCGATAGATTGATAGACAGATAGATATAGAAAGTCCTTGCCTAGCACAGCTAACAAAGACAGACAGAAAAGAGAAGCCACAGGAACTGAGATGTGGAAGTCCAGTATGATAATTCTATTATTTTAAATTTAATATTATACATTTATTATTTGTTGGGCTTATTATTGTGGCCATGACTGGAGAAGGGGCCGTTAGTGGTTTTTAAATGAAGAGAGGACGGAGGCCTGCCAGACATGGGTTGGGAGGATGTGTCATGCATAGGGGACAGCAGTGAAGTAGGATGAATATGAGTTGAACCCTAAGAACAATTAAGTTTTCTGTCTTGCATCTTTTATGTAAAGTGTTTCTTTGCCTGTCTGCTGGGATGGTAGGGCCGGAAGTCAACTCAAGATGCTACTAAGAGGCAGAAAAAAAAACACTAACTGGATTCTCATTGCCCAAAGTCAAGGCCAATATCAAAATGCAGTCCCAGGCATTGGGCCAGATACAGTGAAACTAGTGCAGGGAAGTATAAATTACTCAAAGTCCTTGCATCCCAGGGAAGATTCACTGCAAGGGACGTCAGGTCGTGTTACCACCACCGTCCCCCCCTTGGGGGTTACCCTGGAGAGCCCGGAGCAGCTTCAGCTTATAGCCAGGGCTCCATAAAAGCCTCAGGAGTGGAAGCTACTGAGAGCATATGGTGAATTAAAGCAGCCCTCAGCAACCCTGAGCAGGCCTCCTTCCTGGCCGGTACTGCACGGTTGACCCCCCATGTACCCATAGAAGGAGAATAGTTTGTGGCCACATGGCTCTACCACCCAAGTCCTTTGGCACATTTCTGCTGCTGGGCACTCTGCACTGTGATTTATGTTAGTGCAAATAAAGTCTGAATTTAGCATATTCACCGTATCTATTCATCTTTTTCCATTTGACTTATAGGGACTAACCCTCTCTTTTCATAGTGCATGTGCATGCATGTGTGTTTATGTGTGTTTACATATGTAGCTGTGTTTGCATGCACATGCATGTGTGTTTATGTTTGTAGTTGTGTTTGCTTGCGCATGCATGTGTATTTACATGTGTAGCTGTGTTTGCATTTGAATGCATGATATCTGTGGTCCTGGTTTTGTAAAAAACCAAATAATTACATAAGAATTACAATCATCCTTTCATCTCCTCTTTCTATCTCCACTCCCTCAAGGGCTGAGTCTTTGTTTTCTCAAAAGAAAACAAGAGCATCTCTCTATTTCCCCCTCCTGCCCCACTTTCCCTCCTTGCAAATCTCTTACCCACCTTCCAGTCCCCATCTGTCAGGCAGCCAGCAGCACAACATCGCCATTCCTTGTGGCTATGTCAGCAGCACCATGGGCTAAGACAATAGAGCCAGCAACTAATACATTCCCCTGGGGGCAAGCATCAGTAATGGGTCTGTAGAGGGAAGAGAATGGAGTTAAGGGGGAGAGAAAGGATTTACACTGGAAGGAAGAGACTAGAGGCTTGGTCCTGCTTCCATTGAAGTGAATGGACACCTTTGGCTCTGACTTGCAAAGTAAGCAGGATTGGGCCGTTCATTGCAAAGTAAGGACTAGATTCTGCTTTCAGGTACCACCATAGGGCCTAAGTGAGTTCTATAGAATTGCATGGGTGCAATGATAGAATTATCTTGCCACTTCTCTAAATACCAGTTCAAACTCTGTTATTCTTCCTCATCTGTGTGAAAAAAAATTTTTTTTTTAAAAAGCAGGTTTCCATTATTTTAAATTACAAATTTAAATGACACTTTCTTAATGGGATATTGTAGAGGTTTGTTTGTTTTATCTTCCAGCCTCTCAAAACATGTTTAAATCATTGTAGATGGGTTTTTTCAGTCAACCGTGTTCATTAGTAGTAAATAATATTCAATTGCTTTTGCATCTGACAAGTACATAGCAATATATTTAATAATGATCTGATTTAATTTCAATCTGCAAACCATAAGAAACCAACAGCATTAAATGACCTTAAATTTACTGCTACGGCTCACCTGTTTATGTGCTCTGAAGAAAACAGACTCCAGGCCAGGAGTTAAAATGAAATCAAATATTATTGATTTTAGCCTTCTGACACATCAGATGAAGAAAAACTGAAAACAAATTTCAAACAGAATTTTCTAAAAAAACCCAAAGTTTGAAAATCAACAAAAATCTGTTTTATATGAAGCTTCTTTCAAATAAATGAGTTAATCTTTGCAAAGCACTTGAGAGCTATAAAGTGATAATTAATACTAAGGACTCCTACAGATGGGAGAGAGGTGCTGTTTCAGGTTTTGCCTTGATTGGAGGTTTATTACCCAAGATTATTTTTCCCCAAAATATTTTTTCTTCTTCTTTTCAATATAGCTGGTTAAAGTTACATTCACTTCCAGGTGCTCTTTAGTGAAAAACAAAGTGAGAAGTTCCCCCCAAAACAGAACTGAAATGAGCTAAAGAAATTCATTATTTTGCCCTTCTGATACCAAAAAAAGATGGTTGAGGGACTGGACTGGACTGAAGTTCTTCTTTTCTTCCAAGCAATGCTGTAGCTCTTTAGAGAACTGAGCAGAAATTCCTTTCTTCTTTGATTCGGGCTGATGTTAGCTCAACAAAGCTTTCTTGTGTCAGTGCTTACATCCGCATCACCACTGCTTCCAAATATGCAGAGGGTATCACATTCCATTCAGACTGTCCTTCATTCGCCTACCTGCTTTATCATTTTATTCCTTTAGCACCACTACATTGTGTGTCAGGCTGGAAGATGCTGTTGAAAGATGATTAACGCTGGATTTTAAACAGGGCGAGTCCCATCTGGTGGCAGCAAAGTAGGACGAGTACAGAGAGAGGGCTCACTGCCTATTTGCTTTCCTGGGGCCAATGGACTCAGCTGGAAGATGATGTAAGATCTAGAAAGGAGGCTGAAAACTAGATGGAAAATTTCTTGTCTGATTCAAATGATATTTCATGGCAGATTCTATTGGACCGCAAGGCAGCAGATATGAGCCACTTGCCTGGATCTGACATCTGTCACCGTGTCAGAGTTTTCACAGCCCTCAACCCCTCCTCAAACATTTTCACTGAAAACCAGACTAGTGATGGCTGTCAACAGCCCCCAAGATGTTTTCCCCTGTGCCCCCAGCTTTTCTCTTTCAATGACAAAGGGACGTCGCACAGTGTTAATAAAACCAGACAGTTCAATGAAACTGGAACATGGACCTGGAGGATTCCATGTAGTGACTGGCTGATGAATACTATCAGTTAAATTGGATTATAAATAAAATATCAGTTTCTTTCCTTTGTCTCACACCCTGTAGTCTTAGAGGGATTTTCAGACAGAATTTATGTAGAGGGATTGCTGCAATTACCCCCAAAATGCAACTGCCTTTGGAGAGGGAATGCAGCATCCATTCTGCATCAGCAATGCCACATGATAGTTTAGGACAGGAAGTGAAAAACACCTTCTCCAGCTGCAACTGAAAGGGGGAATTTTAGGAAGACAGAATGTAAATACCTAACTTGGAATCTGGCCAGAAACACCAGGGCCAAGACCCTAGGTCTTGCAAAATGTATATCATGAATGGCCAGTATGTGGCTAGGGGCCTGGTTTTACCACTCCTGGAGAGGTGGTAATTACAGCCGCACAAGTCCCATATGCACCATGCTGGGACTTGGGATCCAGGTTGACTCAGGCCTTTGTCTACATTAGACAAATGGTACCAATTTTAGTAAAATGTAATTAAATCAGTGTAGGCCCCCTTGTGTGGACACTCTTGTTTTTGTTTGAATGTGCCTTTTCTCAATTTAGCTTCAGTTAAGTGTGCTCCATTTGAGGGGTCTAGCAATCTGTGTGCTTCCTCAGGCCGTGGGGAGCTGAAAGAGGCATTCTCCCTCTCTGAGGGTATGTCTACACTGGCGCTGTTGTAGCCCAAACTATAGAATATGTATTAATTATATTGATTACTTAAGAATTCCCAGTAATCACTTTGAGGTTTGACAGGTTCTTGTCTCAAGGTCAGGCCCAGTATTACTAAAATTATTGTTTAGTTGGGAGCCTCAACGTGCATAGTTGAAATATTCACACTTTAGGAACCCTTCTGTATTTACAATAGTTTATTAATACATTTAGCACAGTCACAAACACTCTAACCCAGAAAGGTAGATAGAGATAATACAGAATGTACATCTGAACATCCATATACTCACACCTTCCCTTGCAGAACCACCTGAAATGGTAGCCATTATCTTCCTCATCACCATCATCTTCACCAGTTGCCATCATTCTGGCACCTCCCAAGGGCTACATCTCTCTCTCTCCCCCCCACACAAGGATACAGGTTTTATAATCAGTTACACTGACATCACTATGTCTAATGCATATTCAGTAGGGGTTTCTCCCTTCTTCCTTATTTGTATTTCCTCACCTGACTAATGTTGAGGTGCCCTTCTCCCATAGGTTAGAATCATAGAATATCAGGGTTGGAAGGGACCTGAGGAGGTCATCTAGTCCAACCCCCTGCTCAAAGCAGGACCAATCCCCAATTTTTGCCCCAGATCCCTAAATGGCCCCCTCAAGGATTGAACTCGCAATCCTGGGTTTAGCAGGCCAATGCTCAAACCACTGAGCTATCCCTCCCCCAATTAGTATATTAATGATTTTAGCTTATTATCAGAGATATCAATTTGTTGCCATAGCACTCTTGTGGTCAGATATCTGCAGAGGTTCTATCCAAAAGCTGGTGTTAGCTCATGTTCCTGTCCTTGGCTGGTGCCGTTATAGACAAACTTTCCCCTTACACACACTATTTCCAGTTCCCCAAAACTTAGGGGACTGTTGGGCCATTTATCTGTGCCAAAGTCCATAGGCCTCAAGCCTTATGCTAACTGCTGAAGCCAATGCCTTACAGGATACAGGCTTGTAGATCCCTTGCATTACTGCTGAATAAAATAAATGCTAAAGCTTTCAATGCTGGATATTCTATGGGCTACACTGTAACGTGGCTAGCTCTAGGGCTCTAAAAATAGAAGTGTGGCTGTAGCAGCATGAGAGGCACCTGGGTATGTGCCTAGGGATTCAGACAAGATCGTACTCCTCTCATGCCACCATGGCTGCACTTCTATTTTCAGCGTGTTAGCTCGATCAGAGCTAGCGCAGGTTTGTCCGCTTGAGCCAGAAATAACACCTTCCAGTTGTGGGGTAGGCATATCCTGGGGCAGAATGCCTCCAGTGCTCTCCCTAGGATGTTACAGCTCTACACCGCAGTCCCTTGGATAGATAAACACAAACCCACCCTTTCCCTCCCCTTTGATGGGATGCATTTTTTATTCAAGTCACTGAATGAATAAGTAATTTCTCCCCACTGCTTTCAGCAGAATTTGTGAATCTGATTTAGTGGGTATGGAAAAATCGGGAGTGACATGATCTGCACAAAAGCTCTCCATTCCCCTTGCTGCTCAATCCCTACCGGGAAAACAGGGAAGAAATTTTACATACTGATAAAAGAATCCTATATTCATAAGGTAGTATCATCCATATTAATGAGGGAGAGCTCTCCAGAAATGGGAAGAATTTACATGCCCAGAGCCCTCTCTAGTTTCCAGCAGCCAATTATATTCAGTGATATGCTACTGGGAAGAGATCCACAGAGCAGGAGGGTATTTGTGAAACCTTTATTCATATAATTTATTTTTAATAATAATAATTTGCACATATATATTTTGTTAGTGCTGAATAGGTTGTGTGAGGAGTTATTAAAGAAAACGAATGACAAACAAGTAGTGACATTTGCAAAGTTGTGTATTAAATCTGTTAATTGCCCCTTTAAAATAAACCCGTTGTATCTGACTAGAAATAACAGTCACGTAGGAGCTTTCTGATTGGGTGGTGAACATTCCAAAAGGGTGGGATTTGGTAGCTGAAAATGCTGCTGATTCTTATTGAATGGTCAAGTCCCATCTCCTTCTGGCACCAAAAGAAAAAAAAAAGATAATTTCTGGGATTGCAGACGAGAATTTTTGAACGACTGGACGCGGCAATGAGATTGGTCAATGTAATGTGCTAAGCTGAGTGGCAGCAACTATTCTAGTTCTTCTTGTGTCTGCAGCATCCTAGGATATGATTGTCATTGTCTTAATGATCCTCCTGCTGCTACTCGTGCATGCTTGTGTAACCCTTCTGCCCATCAGAGTTGGCAGCAACAAGGGCTGGGTTCAGTATCTAGGGGTTCTGTTCCAATAACACAATGCAAAACTGGCTCAAGCCCCCATCCAGTGACCTGGGACAAATATATACCACCTCCCCTGAGCACCTCTAAGAGGCAATACTTCCCCTCTCCCAAGCACAGAGTCTAACTGTAGCAAAAGTCTTTTAATAACAGAGAGAAACAATGTGGCATTATGTTGGGGGAAACAACACTGTCATAAAAATAAAGGGAAGGGTAACCACCTTTCTGTATACAGTGCTATAAAATCCCTCCTGGACAGAGGCAAAATCCTTTCACCTGTAAAGGGTAAGAAGCTAAGGTAACCCCGCTGACACCTGACCCAAAATGGCCAATGAGGGGGCAAGATTCTTTCAGATCTGGAGGGGGGGGACAAAGGGTTTGGGCTGTCTGTGTGATACCTTTGCCAGGAACAGATCAAGGATGCAAGCCTTCCAACTCCTGTAAAGTTAGTAAGGAATCTAGCTAGAAAATGCATTAGATTTTCTTTTGGTTTTTTGACTTGTAAAATAAGCTGTGCTGGAGGAAATGTGTATTCCTGTTTTTGTGTCTTTTTGTAACTTAAGGTTTTGCCTAGAGGGATTCTCTATGTTTTGAATCTGATTACCCTGTAAAGTATTTACCATCCTAATTTTACAGAGGCAATAATCTTTTACCTTTTCTTTAAATAAAATTCTTTTAAGAACCTGATTGATTTTTCATTGTTCTTAAGATCCAAGGGTTTGGGTCTGTGTTCACCTGTACCAATTGGTGAGGATATTATTATCAAGCCTTCCCCACGAAAGGGGGTGTAGGGCTTGGGGGGATATTTTGGGGGAAAGACGTCTCCAAGTGGGCTCTTTCCCTGTTCTTTGTTTAAATCGCTTGGTGGTGGCAGCATACTGTTCAAGGCCAAGGAAAAGTTTGTACCTTGGGGAAGTTTTTAACCTAAGCTGGTAAGAATAAACTTAGAGGGTCTTTCATGCAGGTCCCCACATCTGTACCCTAGAGTTCAGAGTGGGGAAGGAATCTTGACAACCACCAACAGGATTCATAACACAAACCATGAGCAAAAACCCACCCCAAGCAAATTGGGCCATGTCCTTTCCCTTTGGTTCTTGAGTTCAGCAACCCAAAAGTCACCCAAAGTCCCAAAAGTCCAACAACCCAAAAGTCTCTGTCCTTGGTGAGTCCAGAGTTCAAAAGTTCATCCAAGAGTTTTAACCCCCCCCCCCCCCCCGCCTGTGTGGAAATGGGGAAGAGGAAGAGTAAAGGGGCACCTTACATGCTCCAATGGCCGACTGCCCTGCCTCTCCATGGGTTTCTGCTGTAGCCTTCACCACCAGCCGCTCCTCTCCACGCACTGCTCTCCGGTAACCGTAGTGCAACCCGTTCCCCCAGCTGCTCCTCTCCAATAGCCATCCTGCAAGCCGCTCACCAATATATCTTCAGGCCCCCTACTACTTAACAGTACTCAGTGATTTCAGCTCTTAGTAGAGGAGCCCCAGTGCTGGTACACTACTGGCCCAAAGTGAATTCAGCGCTGTAATCTGTAACCAGACTCCTATTAGAATCAAAACCAGCTCTCCTACTACTACACAGTGGAGAGAGAGAAGGTGGTGCATTTAGGGCTCTCAGAAGGGACCCATACCACAAGGTACAAATACCTACCCCCAGTCTTTTTCCATTTACTGAGTTTTGAACCCATGTCCCTTGCCTAGCAATTGCTACTTAGTTGATGGTGAATCCCTCCATCATAACAAAAAGCCAAGTACAGTTCCACTGTCCTTGATTCACATAATCGGGATAATAAAACTTTATTCTCCAATAACACAGAAACTGGGGATCCCACAGCAGCCAAAGTGACCATCTAGGTGGGGTGGGAGTGCCTATGCAAATGAGATCAGCCCCTGAAGTTCTTTTCCACAACCTGCCACAACTCACCACCAGATGTCAGCGTAGGGCTCATCCTGACTCTGTTTACACTTGGGTTAAAGAGCCCTTTGCTCTTAAATACAGGTTTTCGGCTGTGCACAGCCATAGGAGTGAGTGTCTCCTGTTCTGAAAGCTGCACAGTCCCCTATACTGTCTTGTTTTACTTGAAACCTTAACTGGAAAGACACATTTTATTATCTATGCCAGTCTAATGACAAAGATCCCCTAGAATGGGGGAGAAACTAGCCTGTCCTTTGCATCTGCAGATGGCCCTAGTGGTAGTGGAGTTCACTTGGTGCGGTTGTGTACGGGAGTGTAAGGATTTGAGGATACTTTAAAGGGGATATTCAGGTCCTGCACATCACAGGGCTTTGTGCAGATGTGGAAACAAGACAAGGGTGAATCCACCTGAAATTCTTCTACTTTCTTGGGGCGGGAGGACCAGTGCTGCAGGTGGTACCATAGCCTGGGAATTGCTGTACCAGCCATGGAGTGTTTTCAGTACTGCTTCACAGCCTTGGGTAGGGATCCCATCACGCCACTCCATGAGTACAACTCCCTGCACTTAGACTAGCTTCTCTTGCTTAGCATGGGAAGGAGGCCAGGACACCATGAGGGGGTGACAAGAGGCAGAGGTAGATGAGATAGGGCAAGGCATAATAAGATTATACAGTTACTCAGCAAAGGAGCTGGTGGTCTGCAAGCTTTGCACTAGATAACTCAGCTGGTACCCCTCAGTCCCGACCTACAGCCCTGTCCGTCCAGACAATAATGGTGGGGGATTGGGACAAAGGAAATAAGACTGAAACAATGAGACAATATTGGTCAGCATGAGCAGCAGAGGTTTCAGCACACGAGCGGCCCAACCATTGTCAAGATTTTTGTAGGCCTCATGTCAAAGGAGATCTTTATGGAGGTACTGCAAAGAGGAGGATGAGATAGCTTTGTGGATATTTACAGAGACCCCTCTATGTCTGCCTGTTATCTCTTGTCTTCTACTTAGATTGTAAGCTCTTTGCGGGCAGGGACCAACTTTTTGTTCTGTGTTTGTACAGTTC
Source organism: Natator depressus (assembly GCF_965152275.1). Taxonomy (NCBI): domain Eukaryota; kingdom Metazoa; phylum Chordata; order Testudines; family Cheloniidae; genus Natator; species Natator depressus. The sequence goes on along the minus strand of NC_134234.1, from coordinate 211,905,708 downwards.
TTAGTACAATGGGGTCCTGGTCTATGGCTGGGGCTCCTAGATGCTGCCATGACACAAATAATAAATAAGAATAAAATAAGAGATTCCCAAACTCTCTGTGACTTGTAACGTGATAAATAACTAGTTTAAAGGTAGTTCCATGCCTCCAAAACTGAGAGCATATTGTAATACAAACATCCTTTAGTAATAATGAAATTTGAATAGGTTTCCTCATATTTTTCCACATGGCACTTTAATAACCCCTCAGGGCCTAGACGTACAAGGTGCTGTACACCTCTTTAGAGGTTCTGAGTGTCCAGTGGGAGCTTAGGGTACTCAGCACCTTGTTGCAACAGCCCCTAGACAGCTTGATATTTGCTTGATACTGATGCCCTGCCCCATACAGTCACATTTCTGAACTCTGGCTCCAGGGATCCCTTCTCTGCATTAGCCTCCTGTCTCTACTTCGCAGTGAGTATTCTGTAAGGTATTCTGTACACAGGGCACAAGAATCTCTAGCCATTCCAGACTTGCAGCTCAGTGGAGAGAGCTGTGCCATCCGCCCACACCCAGGCCCTGCCAGCTCCTTTACAGGATAGTCTGATAAGTAAATCGCGGTGGTTTTATGAAATCTTGTATGGGAACAAAAATGAGCTTATTCAATTTCCTCTTTTGGTTCTGTGAATCCCAGGGAAAGGAACATGAGTAAAGAGCCCTAGCCAGAGTCCTTGTGCTCCCATATAGCTGAGATCCCTTACTCGTAAATGACATTCAACTACATTTGACAACCAATTTTAAAGATGCCATTTCCTGTGTTACCCTCTGCCCTTACTTCCTTGATGCTGCATCACAGCTACCTTCTTTCCAGCTAAAGGGGAATGTGCATTAATGCTGCTTCAAACTGTTTACAGGGTCACCACAGAGAGATGCGAGACATTCCTTCCAGGAGTCAAATGCACCATTCCTGTGGCATTCCCAGCTGCTGCTGGCAGCAGTAGGAGCAACTTCAATTGGGAATCAAGACCAAGCCTCCATATGTTGGCACAGACCATTAGTATCTAAAATATCAGATCTGGCTTCTACAATATTCCTCATCCCCTGCTGGCTTGGGGCCACTGAAAACAAGAAACTGGCATGGGGACATTGAAACCAGCTCTCTAGCATGGCAGAACAGAGCACTAATTGCTACAACACTGAGTTTGGCTTCTGAAGCACTGCCAACAGCCCTTTGAACATGCCTGACAGTGCTGGCTAATCCCAACATACACAGACCAGACCGATCATGTTCCCTTTAACTCATAATTCCTCAGATACTGATGTCTGCCCTGGATCCTTTTCACTCTGAAACTATATCACAGTGCCATTGATCCACTGTAATATATCACTGCCCATGCCTAGAGCAGGAGTGGTACCATGTAAAGCCAAATCTGCTTCACTCCTGTCACTGACGTATTAATTATTTATGATATAGAACAAAGGAAGCCTAACAAAATATAAAAGGAGTACTTGTGGCACCTTAGAGACTAACCAATTTATTTGAGCATAAGCTTTCGTGAGCTACAGCTCACTTCATCGGTTGCATCCGATGAAGTGAGCTGTAGCTCACGAAAGCTTATGCTCAAATAAATTGGTTACTCTCTAAGGTGCCACAAGTACTCCTTTTCTTTTTTTGAATACAGACTGACACGGCTGTTACTCTGAAACCTAACAAAATATACTTCACCAGCTCTTCCTTGCTATCTTCAGAAATTGGGAGCCCCAAGTAAGGCAATAATCTGTTCTCTCCTGCCAAGATTTCCATGCATTAGAAAAGTGGTAACAGTCCTGTCCATGCTGCATCCATTTCTCTGAGCAAAGGGTGCTTTTGTTGCCTTCAAAAATGCATGCATTTAGAAATTGACCATTACAAATAAATGAAAAGAGGGAGGTAGAATGAAAGTTAGAACGCAACCCTATCTCCATAGATATTTGTATAATACAGGGTGGTGTGGGAGCAAAAGCTTTTTTTTGGAAATGATTTGGGACTGCCACATTATTTGTAAGTGGTCAAGTGAGTGCAAACAAGCACACTATCATCTTGTATTTTCTTTATGTTAGGGAAGTACTATTGAAGAAATGTTTAAGGATATTTTATTTTTCTTTATTGAGAACAGAGTGTAGCTCTCTGTTAAACTTTTTGCTTTTGTTACCATGAGATCAATTGTGCAGGGTTCAGAAGAAGCCAGCTAAATTTCTATTCAAAATGCCTCAAAAAGCTTTTCCGTAGATAAATATTTCACGATTGTGAAGGCTGATTTCTCAGGACTTGCTAGGACTAAAAGGAAGTGTTATGTGCCCCATGGGGAAGCTGGGAGTCTCCCAAAGGTATGACACTCCCATTAGCTCTACAAGGAGGTGAGACATCAGACTTTAAATCTGTTAGAGACAAGGTAGGCAAGGTAATATCTTGTATTGGACTATCTTCTGTTGGTGGAAGGTACAAGCTTTCAAGCTACAGAGTTTACACATGAGTAGCCCCACTGATTTCATGTCTTTATCCAGAAACCTCCCGAGAAGAAACCCCTGGAAAGGAAGCTCAGCAGGAAGGTTGGGAATTGTCTGAAGTATTGGGAGCAGCAACACCAGTGGGTCTGGGATAGATCGACAGATTAGATAAGATCTTCAGGGAGCTTTATGTTGGGTTGTGGAGTACATTGTCTAAGGTTAATGAACTTCATGGTTGTTGAAGGAGTCATGCTATTGGTATAAAGATTGATTGTTGAAGATAAAGGTACAATTACATTCTTATTCTGCAATTAAAAAAAAAAACCAACAAACAAAAACTCCTTTCTCCTTCAAAATATATTGAAAAGAATCACCACCGAAAAAACTGTGAAATAAAAAAAATCAAGATATATGAATAGCATTCTAAGGAACCACATGTTTCTATTGGTCTGATGTTTTGTCCTCCCTACATTTGCACTTGGGTGTCCTTGAACTCACTTGTCATATCTCGTCACTCTTGTTGAGTAATTTATTAGCAAGAAAGCACTCCATCAGCTGGTTGATTACAGAAAAAATCTTAAAATAAATTATATGCAAAATTAAAAAAATGGCAAATTCAACCAACTTTAGTAAAGTGAAAATGATGCTTTAATTTTAGGGAAAGAGTGGGAGTTATTGCTTGGATGCAATATTTTTTTATTCCACTGGGTGGCAGCTGAGCATATGTTTTAAATCAGGGACCATGTTTTCCCTGTTCAGATCAAGTGTTACAATTTTCTGTGCTGAGTTAAAACGTGCATAAATGAGAGCAGAATCAAGCCCATAGTTTCCTTATAGAAAGCAACTGACCACCCTATACATTTCCTATGCAGAATCTTGAAGAGGTTTTCACTAAGGGCTCAGAAATAATCTGTCTGCTGGAAGAGATTTTCCAGTATTTCCTGTTGCTGAGTGACATTTTCGACAGTTTGGTTTTGCTGAGTGAAGTTTGCCTGCTATCTGCTCACTGAATAAAAGAAGTGGAAAACTTACATTCAAACTAATATCACAGCAAAATGTGTCACTGTAAAATAAACTGCAGTTTTACAAATCCTTTAATTCAGATTCTTTCCAACAGTAAAAACAGAATCAATTAATAACCTGATAATGAATAGTGATTAGGAGAGAATTAGTAATGGGTTCTTGCTACAGGAGAATATGCATTTATTCTCCACTTAACATTTTGGGGATTCATAAGCATTTTCTCAACTACCTAGCAGTTGTCCTTATAAAGTGATATAACCTCATGAATAATAACAGGTCATTTCTACACGAAGAGTGCTTTACAGGTCTAGGAATACTGAGATACTATACCAGAAAAGCACTTCTAGAGTGGATGCGGCTATACTTGCGAGGGTTACCATATTTGAACATTCAAAAAAGAGGACACTCCACCGGGGGGTGGGGGTGGGGGTATTTGCACCAGTATCTACCAATTCGCCTTGTATTAATGTATTACTATACTGTTATATATGCTGTGCACTACATGTCGTCTATATTATGTGTATATATACATGTAAGAAAAAGTGATATGGCTCACCGCTCGCCTCTTCACCCTGCCCCGCTCGCCTACTCACCCCTCCTGCCACAGGTCCCCCTGGCTCCTAGGATCAGGGGCAGCCGAGGGGGTCTCCATGAGCTACGCCCGCCACAAGTGCGAGCTCCGCGGCTCCCGTTGGCCGGGAAAAGCCCCAGTGGGAGCTGCTGGAGCTGCAGAGTGGGGCTTGCAGGCGCCGGCAGCGCGCAGAGAGCCCTCTGCCCTCCCCCGACCCGACCCTAAGAGCCAGAGGGGCCTGCCGGGGAGTGAGGTGGGGAGTCCCGGCAGTGCTTACCTGGGGCAGCTCTCGGGAAGCATCCGGCAGGTCCCTCCGGCTCCTAGGGTTGGGTCGGGTCGGGGGTGGTGGAGGGCTCTCTGCCCGCTGCTGGCGCCTGCAAGCCCCGCCCCCGCAGCTCTGATTGGACAGGAGGGAGCTGGTGTAGCAGGCGGAGACCTCCTCCACCTCTGTGCCCAGGGGCCTCCCACACTGCAGGCTCCTGCTGGCGGGCGGGCACCGGGAGCTGCTCCAGGAAGCGCTGCCAGCCCTAGGACTTTGGTGCGCACGGTGAGGTGAGCAGTCCCCGATATTGGGACAAAGGGCATCCTGACCAATATGGCAAAATCCCGGACTTTTTTAGATATTTAAAAATTCCTCCCAGACGGCGATTTAAGAACCAAAAAGCCGGGAAAATACGGACGTATGGTGACCCTAATACTTGCAAAGCTGCCCTTTTACCAGGACAATGCAACCCCTGTTTTATGAACTAATGGGGATTGAAGTGTTCATAAAGTCCAAAAGTTCATGAAATTGAACATTTCAAAATTACAGGAAGTGTGGTACATAAGTTGCAGTACAGTGCACTGCATCACTCTTTTTCTCCTTCAAACCAGGACAAAGTGATTTCCAGGGCATTGAAGAATGTGAAGAGATGTCAACTCGTTCTTTGTCAACATCACTTTCCTTTTGTGACTATTTTCCCCATCAGGAAAAATGGCTCATATAACCGTTCATTCAGAAGATTGGTGTTTGTAAAATTGAGGTTCCACTGGATCGCTTATTCCAGCACCCCTCTCCTGAGCGACGAAAGCTGTGCTGGTTAAAGCACAGTTTTGCTGGTATAACTGCAACAGCTATACTAGAGGCTTTGGCCGCCATAGCTATGTTGGTTACAAATCATACCTCATCACACCCTCAATTGACATTCCTATGTGAGCTGAAGGAGACCTGGCCTGTAGTGTAGACCTGGCCCATAGTGTAGACCTGGCCTGTCTATTCACAAAAATGTGTGTGAATAAAGGTGGGTTTTTTTAATTATTCCGTTACTTCTAATCATTACTATTGTTCAATTCAATAGTGAACATGTAGAAAGTTTTCTGTTTAAATGACAATTTAAACCTCAGAGAAAGGACTAGAATTCTATGCATACCAACAAGTCTGTGAAGCATTTAGGTGCCAAATAATCAAGGCCTTTTTTCTATATAGGTCCTGAAGCTTTGGGAAGATTTTTATAAATAATTTTGTAGGTTCAGTAAACATAATGCTTATTGCCATTCTTTTGTTTCTAACTTTGGTAATTTAATTACATTCTATCTACTTACATTCTGGTGTATCTAGGTACTTATATGGCCCTTATTAATGTAATATCCAAGCATATCTCAAACATCAGTGAATTTGCCCTAGTAAGACTTTTTTGAGGCAAAGCACTATTATCCCCATTTTACTGACAGAAAAACTGAGGTGCAGGTGGATCGATTCTGATATCCTTATTCATACTGAGTACTCACTGATTACACTCATTGAAATTCATGGGAATACCTGTGGAGTAGGGTGCTGCTCACTATGAGTGGATCAGAATCTAGCCTTGTGAATATATGTGTATATAAAGTAACTGACAGTAGAGTTAGGTCCTTGTTGTCTTTCCCTGATGATACTTGCACTTACAATTGGCCCCCAAGAAGCCAGCTGTTCCCAGCAAAAGCAGACAGAGGATCCCCAGAATCACCACAATGAGCCACCCTGGAACAGGAGAATCTAAGTGAAAGGAAAGGGAAACAATGATACAGAAAGGCTTAGCCCCCATCCCGAAAACCCTGAATTAGACCAGAATTTATCTGGGTAGTTCCAGGGTTCTAAGGCCACCCAACCTTGGACTGAAAATCTGCTTAATATTAGCTGTCATTAATGGGACACTCAATAAAAATATCCAGACCAAGTATGGGTTCGGGTCATTTTAGGGACTCAAGTTGGCCAACATGCCTAGCAAAGGCATATTACATTAAAAAAGAAAAAAATAAAGCCAAGTGCATTCAGACCTGCTACTGCTGTGATTGTCACAAGCAAAGCTTCATAGGCATGCTAGATGAGGTTTGTCCACACACGGCCAAGCCCAGAACTTAGAGTCAGGAGCTTGTCACATACACTATCTGTGATACTGGTGTTTGCAAATTTTTCACTCCTCTCCTGCTCAAAAGCAGTGTGACGTTTCAGGGCAGAGAGGGTGGGCCATTCACTTGACTTTGCTGGGTGGCAGGAGAGACACATTAACCGATTAGTCTATGAAAAACTATCAACAACAAATGGGGAATATCAGGAATTTTCACTAAGGAGGGGTTATACCATAATACAATGCTCTGTAAAGAGCCAGAATATTGGGATGAACAGGCATAAACAACTGTATTTCTATGTTAAATCAAGTAATGGGGCATTCAGTTGTGTGTTTGTCTCTTAATTTCTTTTTCTGATATCTGGCCCTTTCTTTCTTTATACTTTCATTAAACTACCAGAACTGAGTTATCAAAAGCATCATTAATGTTCTTCTTATAGAAAAATCTAAAAGTTGTTCTAATGACAATGTTTCACTCTGCAAAACTCTGCTAATCTTCAGGGGCAACTAGTTATACCCAACTTACAAGAATGTTGGAGGCGACAGACAGGAGGAGACAGAGACCAAGATTTAAAACAAATAAGAGCCTAAAGTGAGACTCCTAAAACTGTATTTAGGAAGCTGCAAGATTTTCAAAAGACCTGAGCACCCAGCAGCTCCCATTGACCTGAGTGGAAGCTATTCGGTGCTTGGTATCTTTGAAAATCAACCAGGTGCTTAAATGAGAATTTAGAAGACCAAATATGTGCTCCTGTTTTTAAAAATCTTGGCAGTTTGCAAAACTGGGTCCAGGCTTGGACTTTGAACTCCCACCTCTCCAAAGTGTGAAGGCGCTGAGATCTGGGGTTCTGGTATGGGCCTGTTCAGTACATGAATATCCAAACAACATTCACTGAAACCTGCAGTAAGAAATCCCTCAAACAAGTAGAACTCTGCCAATATGTCCAATACAGTTTTATCCAACCTTTAATTTAAAATCCACTTGGTAGCCTCTTGGAGAGCTGCTAAAAACTGGTTTCACTGTATGTCATAATTCTGAGTTTATTTACTAAATAGTAACAGACCAGCTGTCAAGGTTCCTTCCCCACTCTGAACTCCAGGGTACAGATGTGGGGACCTGCATGAAAGACCCCCTAAGCTTATTTCTACCAGCTTAGGTTAAAACTTCCCCAAGGCACAAAGTCTTTCCCTTCGATTAGGTAGATGGCTGCCACCACCAAGTGTTTTAGACAAAGAACAGGGAAAGGACCACTTGGAGTCCTATCCCCCCAAAATATTCCCTCAAGCCCTTACACCCCTTTTCCTGGAGAAAGCTTGATAATAATATCCTCACCAATTGGTACAGGTGAACACAGACCCAAACACTTGGATCTTAAGAACAATGAAAAATCAATCTGGGTCTTAAAAGAAGAATTTTATTTAAAGAAAAGGTAAAAGATTATCGCCTCTGTAAAATCAGGATGGTAAATACTTTACAGAGTAATCAGATTCAAAACATAGAGAATCCCTCTAGGCAAAACCTTAAATTACAAAAAGACACAAAAACAGGAATATACATTCCCTCCAGCACAGCTTACTTTACAAGCCATTAAACGAAAGAAAATCTAACGCATTTTCTAGCTAGATTCCTTACTAACTTTACAAGAGTTGTAAGGCTTGCATTCTTGATCTGTTCCCGGCAAAAGCATCACACAGCCCAAACCCTTTGTTCCCCCCCCTTCCAGATTTGAAAGAATCTTGCCCCCTCATTGGTCATTTTGGGTCAGGTGCCAGCTGGGTTACCTTAGCTTCTTAACCCTTTATAGGTGAAAAGATTTTGCCTCTGTCCAGGAGGGATTTTATAGCACTGTATACAGAAAGGTGGTTACCCTTTCCTTTATATTTATGAGACCAGCACTCCAGAGTTTGGGATTCCATGGCTTCATTGCAAAGCTTCCAGAACATTACACCGAACTGGAGATACCTCACTCTGAGAATGATGTCAACAAATTAGTAATGTTCTTGTAACTGATAAGAAATAAAAGTAATGGTATGGCACCACAGCCAGCAGCAGCCCATGGCAGCAAGCCTTCGAGCAGGGGTTGACAGATTTGGGCTCGAGGGCTTCCACTACCACACTAAAAATAGCTGAGTAGACAGTGCTTTTATGTTGCAGCCTGGGCTGGAGGTTGGGCTCTGAAGTTCACCCCAATCCCTAGGCTTCAGAGTCTGGGCTCCAGCTTGGCCACAATGTCTATGCAGCTATTTTTAGCACCCTAGCATGAGCCTGTGAGCCCAAGTCTGTTGGACTCTGAAGGTTGCTGTTGTGGGCTGCGTAGACATACCCTAAGTGGCTTAGGAGCCCATATTCCACTGACTTTTAAAATTTCACACAAATTCTACACTTAAGATCTATAATCTCAAGAATTATGTGATACAGTTCAGAGGAGATGTCAGACTGTACACAGGCACTGACTTTCAGCTTTCCCCAGGGGTGATCCATCCCTGCTCCACCCCAAAGGCCTGCCCCCACTCCATCCCTTCCCCCCAAGGCCCCACACTTGCCCCACCTTTCCCCACACCTTTCCCCCTGCTCTGCCCCCTCCCTTGAGGGCCTGCCTCTGCCCTCCTTCCTGCTCCGCCCCTTTCCCCGAGCATGCCCCAAACTCGTTCTGCCTCTTCACACCCCAGCTCGGCGGGGCCCACCAAACAGCTGATTGGCAGGTGGCTGGTGGGTGCTGAACACCCACAATTTTTTTTTCTATGGGTGCTGCAGCCCCAGAGCACCCACAGACTATGCCTATGGGACAATGAAAAATATAATAATAGTATGTACAAAGCAAGGAGCTTATAAGTATGGTACCTTTGTTCCTAGTGTTTCTGCATCTTTATTTCCTCTGCTTCTCAGAAGGAGTGTGAAATTTCAGGTCCATATAGGCCACTTCCTGCTCACTCATTTCTGATATATTGTGGACTAAAAATTTTAGACTGCATACTGATGGGGTCAGATGTCAGAAAGATGACAAGTTTTTAAAATGCCATAGACTGACATTGATATATTTGTGACTGTGGTCACTTGAGGGGCTATACTGAGAATAATCAATCAAAGCAAACTGCAAAGAATAGGATAAACTATCCCCCAAACTGGTAGTTTATTCTATAATTAGATTATATTAGCCAAAATACAGTTTAAGCAATTCAGCCTTTGGCTCTCACCCAGACAGCCAAGTCTATATAGTCAGGATTACTTAAAACCTTATTCACCATATATAAAGTTCTACCAGTCCCAAGAGATCAGACACATTACCCACCAGGTTAATGCATATTGCAGATCTTACCCAAATACAGGTTTACAGCCAATTCTTATTAACTAAATCTAAGATTTATTTAAAAAGAAAAGAGTCACTGTGGTTAAAAGATCATTATACATACGGATATGAATAAAGGTTTGTGCCATAGCAAAGATGTGAGGCTGCTGATTTGCAAAAAGTATTTCTCGAACAGCGGTGGGCAACCTATGGCCCATGGGCTGCAGGCAGCCTGTCAGGGTAATCTGTTGGTGGGCCACCAGACAGTTTGCTTACATTTACACAGCTGCCCGCAGCTCCCAGTGGCCGTGGTTCACCATTCCCGGCTAATGGGAGCTGTGGGAAGCAGTGCGGGCCGCAGGGATGTGCTGGCTGCCGCTTCCCAAAGCTCCCATTGGCTGGGAACGGCGAACTGTGGCCACTGGGAGCTGCGGGCGGCCGTGAAAATGTAAACAAACTGTCTGGTGGCCCACCAGCGGATTACCCTGATGGGCCGCAGGTTGCCCACCACTGTTCTAGAATCAGTTCAATAGGTTATAGTCCAATAGTCAGTTTGTGTGCAGAGTTTGTTCAAATCCTTCCATGAGAATTTGCAGGAATAGTCCAGAGTAGACCTGGAGACCTCACTCTTGCAATTTAGATTTTCCCTGGCAAAGTTTAAGCAGATCTGAGATAGTAAGCATCAGGCCTAAAAGATCCTTTATAGCTGAAGTTCAGCTGATAAATCTCTTGGCATCAAATGATCACAGCAGGCATTCGTTGGTTGAAGAATAGGTAATGTACCTTGCTGCTTTGAAGTAAATCTCTGTTTCCTAGTTGCATTCCTTTGCATAAGGCAATTAGCCATTCAAACAGTTCATAGGTAGTTTACTGCAAACTTCAAAGAGAAATAAAGACAATGATATCGTCACATCACAAGTTCCATCTAAATGTTAATATCCCCTTTTGATCTCTGATTCAGTAGAATACAGTAATGAAATATTATATACCAGAACAGAAGTTTAGCATCTATAAGCTAATTAGATTGCGTGGAACTTCTAACAAGATATAGGTACACAGAAAATTAGTATCTACTTCTGATTCTTTAACAATACAGGCCTACATTTCAAGAACTCTAGTCTATTTAACATGGTTTGCCAACTGTCTACAAGGAATGGCCATGTTTACCATTTCAATGCTCTTCTAATACATCCTTAAAGGTTGCTTTTAGTTCAACCAGCCTGCTGGTGGTTTAACCCTCACTGGCTCAGTATCACAATATTTAAGTGTGAGATTCCAGATTACTAATGTCAAAGACTGTGTGATACAGTTCAGCGAAGATGTTCATCAATGGAGAACAAAATAATAATGAAATGGAATAAGGATCTTTGCAGCTGGCTTTATTACATTTTTTTTTTCTGCTGTAGACATTGCAGGTCTACAAAAGTCACTGTCTGCTCGCTCATTTCTGGTGGGTTATAGGATAGACATTTTAGACTTGGTTTTAGTGGATTAAAGTAAGTGATGGGATTTGATATGAAGCTGACAGTTGTAACTGAGAAGATAACAACAGGGAGATCAGATCAGACTGTGATGGGTCCAGAGGCAATGCTTGTTTTTCAGCAAGTATAAGTTAGTTTTGCATAAATCTCCCCCACATTTGCATGGAGGAATAATGAATTGCAGGGCTGGGGTTTCAATAAACTCTGTAAGAACACTTCCTGTTATTCAAAAGTAGGTATTGCCTTTGAGAAGATTGAGCTTCACAGCTGGTAGTCACAGGAAATTGGTAATACTCTAAAATACTCTAAACTGGGGAATTTTATGATGATGTTTTGGTTTGGTTTTCTTGTTGTACATACTGCCCACCCTCAAAAATATAATGCTGCATAGAACTGGTAATACTGTTAGTGATGAACACTATTCATTAAGACCTTAGCCCCTTGTTTAAGTTAATGAATTGCTTGAAAACGGATCCTGACTTTCTTCAAGTGTATTTCTTATTCATTAAGCATTTGCCAAATAGCCCGAAAGAATCATTGTCAGCCTATGAGTCATTCATGAACTCTTTGACTCAACTATTTGCTATTTATTTTTCATATTCTGTGGTTGGTCCCTTAAATTGCATGGTATTGTTTCTGATCTCAAATTGGATGACTACAACATTTTAAACAAGAGAATAACTAATGTATGGTGAATAAAAAGCAACGCATTTTTAGTAAGATTTTTCAAATAATTATTCATGATAAAATCTGTACGATTTTGGGGATTAATTAACATTTTCATGAATACTTGGATGTCATCCAAATACTCATGAATGATATTATGCTACAAATCAAAGCAAACTGCACTCAACACTTCTATTCACAAATATATTAATGGATCAGGTTTATTTTTAAAACTTAAGTTACAATGAGGAGAGGAACTTGATGACTGAGATTTTGTTTCATTTGCTGATAAAACAATGGATTCGCTCTATCAGTTTACATGGAGTCATGACATAATCCTAGAACAGTCTGGTGTGTAGGTCTCGGGGCATGCTGGCTTCAGAAAAATGTTGACAAACTGGATGGAGTTCAGAGAACAATACAAATGACTAAGGAGCAGGAGGGATTGACTTATGATGAGAAAATGTGAAAAGGGTGCAAATGCCAAGCAATATATTTAGGGTGGTTTTAGGGGAGGTATGTCTACACTGAAAATGCTACAGCTGCACCACTGTAGTGCTTCATCGTAGACACTCACTGCAGTTACAGGAGGGGCTCTCCCATCCCTGTAATTTATCCACCTCTTCAAGAGGTGGTAGCTAGGTTGACAGAAGAATTCTCCCATGGACCCAGTGCTGTGTATACTGGGGGTTAGGTCAACATAGCTACACATCTCAGGGATGTGGATTTTTCACACCCCTGAGAGATGTAGCTATGCCGGTATAAGTTTTTAGTGTAGATGAGCCTGAGGCATTGTTGTGCCAAGTCCTGTATTCCAAGTTGCCTAAGGAAACAAAAGTCTAACTCAGTTTGTAATATAAAATTGTTCATAATAGTCAATCAAAGTTGTAGGCAGAATGACCGGCACAAATTGGATTGACTACATTATAAGAGCTATGTTCAAGGTTCTTGGTAAAGTCATAGCTTGGCAAAAGAACAAACTAAAAGATTCCTGCAATGGGAGGAAATGTTTATCATTCAAATCACAAAATGTATTTGGCTGGTTAATGTTAATGAGATGAGGCTGTCACCCCTTTTTGGACACTGTTTATCTGGACATCACTAAACAGGAGCAACAGGACACACAGATTGGAAGTAGTGAGCTTTCCTAGGATGGCTTTCAGCCTCACCATCTCCTGAATCCCAGGATCCATCATGACACAGTTAGGCCTTTATTGTCGCCCTCCTGAGAGAGGTTCTTACCAGACTGGGCCAGAGACAGAGAGCCAGACATCTCCACCTCCACCAGCTCCAGCTAAAGCCCAAACGGCATTTGGGATATAAGACATGGGTTTCTGCTGTCTTCTGTTCCCTCACATGTCATTTTCCTTTCCCACTTTATTTCTGTTCTTTCCTAGATCCTTCTTTTTGCTTCTGTCTCATAGAAGTCTGGCTTAACCTGCACAGATAGCTCCACCTTGTGCAACACTGCTGTAAGCCTCACCTGAGAGGCAACTAAAAGCAACATCTTAAACAGTCCAACACTAGTAAAATCTTGCCGGCTCTTACGGTGGCCAACCAGACCATGTGCTGGGCCTGTGTAACTTCAGCAGCAAGGCTGCAAGTAAAAGTCAGCACTAGAGATAGAAACTGCATTTTCTCTCTTTGCTGTTCTTTATTCTCCCCTTCATGTATGTATGTCTTGTATTGTCTTAAAGAAAACAGGATTAGACTTTAACAAGCAACAGCTCCAGGCTACCTAAATTAACCTTTTCTCTTTTCCCTCAAAAGAACAGCTAATACAATCTTTCAATACAATCTAAAAAAAATACCCCCCAAAACCAAAAAACCTTGTCAAACAGGTTTTCCCTATAAAAATACACTGTACAGCTAAATGGAAAAAACCTGATATTGTTAAAATGAAAGACTTATTTAACATTTTACATTTCAAATGCTTTGACTGTTTTTTCCTTCTTTTTTCTGTGTCCTTAATAGAAGGTGAAAAAGACTTTTAATGATGATTGTTACAATGGGAGACATCAATGATAGCTTGACATGGACCACACTTAACCATTTAATGTGGTAACAGCGAACAAAGATTTTATTGACATCTTCTCTTGTTGGGCCTTAGACCCCGCCTTATCAACACAACGGTATCATTAGTTGTAATGGGATGAACTAGAGCAAAAGTAGAAATCTGGCTTAATATTAGCAAACTGATTCCTAATCGTGTGATCTGTTAGTGCATCTGAAGTTGTTGAAGCTCATTGTGTGAGTCATTCTGAAACCCTTGGTTAGGCAATGCAAGATGGACACAGATTTCAATGAAATTAAATACCATTCTGGAACTAGAACCCATAGGGGAAGTTACTATAAAACCAAATTGTTTTTATTACTGCATGATTGAACAGGATTAAACAAATCTAATTGAATCATATTTACAATGTAAAAATCCCAAATAAATATATTGACAGTATTCAAATATAAAATATGACTCAATAAAAATGAATTAGAGCAATATAAATTAACCAATTAAGCAGGCAATATATAATTATACTAGGACTAGGGCTCTGGTATTCTTAGATTGAGCCTACAGTCTCCCAAAGAAGGCCACCCTTGAAACCCAGAGCCTACTGCATCAAGGCATTTGAAAGGAAACAAGACCAGTCTCCCCAATCTTTCTTTATTAGTCTGGTTCTCTGGGCTTCCAGTCCCTAATTAGGCCTCTATGTCTTGGAAAATTACTCAGATATTTGATCTGTGTCCTCTGATTAGTCACTGCAGTTGCAACAGAAGCAGCTGGCCAACCAAGTTACTGGCAACTTTCCTTGTTTCTGTATGGTTATCTTCACCAGCACAGCAAGATCATCCAACAGTGACTCTTCCTTGACAGTAAGAAGCATCCACAAAACCTGAGCTGTCTCAGAGCTTCCAGCATCCCTTACTGCATCATTTACTGCAAAGCTTTTGATATGGTCTCCCATAGTATTCTTGCCAGCAAGTTAAAAATGTATGGATTGGATGAATGGACTATAAGGTGGATAGAAAGCTGGCTAGATTGTCGGGCTCAACAGGTAGTGATCAATGGTTCCATGTCTAGCTGGCAGCTGGTATCAAGTGGAGTGCCCCAGGGATCGGTCCTGGGGCTGGTTTAGATTAACATCTTTATTAATGATCTGGATGATGGGATGGATTGCACCCTCCGCAAATTTGCGGATGACACTAAGCTGGGGGGAGAGGTAGATAAGCTGGAGGGTAGGGATAGGGTCCCGAGTGACCTAGACAAATTGGAGGATTGGGCCAAAAGAAATCTGATGAGATTCAAAAAGGACAAGTGCAGAGTCCTGCACTTAGGATGGAAGAATCCCATGCACTGCTACAGCCTGGGGACTGACTGGCTAAGCAGCAGTTCTGTAGAAAAGGACCCGGGGATTACAATGGATGAGAAGCTAGATATGATTCAACAGTGTGCTCTTGTTGACAAGACGGCTAACAGCATATTGGGCTGCATTAGTAGGAGAATTGCCAGCAGATCGAGGGAAGTGATTATTCTCCTCTATTCAGCACTGGTGAGGCCACATCTGGAGTATTGCATCCAGGTTTGGTCCCCCCACTACAGAAAAGACATGGACAAATTGGAGAGAGTCCAATAGAGGGCAACGAAAATGATCAGGGGTCTGGGGCACATGACTTACGAGGAGAGGCTGAGGGACCTGGGCTTGTTTAGTCCGCAGAAGAGAAGAGTGAGGGGGAATTTGATCGGAGCCTTCAACTACCTGAAGCGGGGTTCGAAAGAGGATGGAGCTAGGCTGTTCTCAGTGGTGGCAGATGACAGAACAAGGAGCAATGGTCTCAAGTTGCAGTGGGGGAGGTCTAGGTTGGATATAAGGAAACACTATTTCACTAGGAGGGTGGTGAAGCACTGGAATGGGTTACCTAGGGAGGTGGTGGAATCTCCATCCTTAGAGGTTTTTAAGGCCCAGCTGTGTTAACAATGATTTTTGGATGTGTAGTCTTACAAATGAAGGTGATGAAATGTTTGTGTCATTTGCCGTATTACTTCCCATTTTTCTCCCTACACAGAAACTCATGAGGGTGGTAATCTATGGATAAAATGTCTCAGACACTTATTCCACAGATTTTGGATTGCTTTGCCAGATGCTTGCCAGGGAATAGGGATGAGAGGGGTCTGGAGAGAAGGAGAGAAAAGCACAAAACGACAAGATAAATTGGCTAACACAAAAACATAAAAACACAAAACATATGTGTAGCGTCCCCTCTCCAGCTGGTTACCTCCTTTAATGCCAATCCGCTTACAGGTCTGGTTCTTTTGGATCCCGCCACCCACTCAGCAGGGTGTATCTTCTTTCTTTTTTCCTATAAAATTATTTGGCGGTGCCTCCATCCCTCTTGCTCCTTCCTGGCAGGGTCACCAGGGCAGGTAGGGTGGAAAATTCTAACTACAGGGTAATCCCCACTTACTTGCCAGATAGTTGGAGGCTTCCAATAAATAACACAAACGCATACAACATATTCAACACAATAATTATATTAAACGGGAGACAAATACAACATAACAGGGTAAAACACTATTTTTAGGGTCACCGGTGCCCACACTGAAAATACCCGTGACTTGATGTAGCAAATGCAAGATTAGTGTCCCGTTGGTACGTGTACTTTGCTGGGGCCTTTGATGACCTATAACCACAAAATTATTCTTTGCGGTGGTTTAGCAGCGTGGCTGACTGGGTTCAGTACAGCCCAAAGGACTCACAAGTGGGAGAAGGTGGTAAATCCCTCCACAGGTGTAATATGCAGCAGGTTATAAAATCCTCAAACCCTTACTCCCTGGCTTGAGGACACAGTTCAGGGAGTAGGGGATCCCCAAAACAAATTCTCTAACTAACTAAAAGATGGTGCACTCACAAACTCCATGAATGATCTCCAGGTTCAAAGATGACTCTGGACTCCTCAGTCACTGCAGAGGGGCTGATCTCTGCTGGCAGGGATCCTCCTCAGGCAGGAATCAGGCTGGATTTCCTGGATTTCCCCTCACCAGAGAGGGGTGCAGGGCTCACAGTGTAGATTATACAACTACACTAACATCCAAACTGTAGCCTCCTAGCCCAGCCTCCAGTCACATACTCCGCAGGCAGCTTTCCTGGACTAGCAGGCAGGGCAGAGCTGACCCTGTGGTGACTGGTCTGCACTAGAGAGCTGGAAGGCGAACTCAGCAAACTCTACAAATTTTGGAATCATCAGTGGGGAAGGAAAAACCCAGCTGAGGGATCTGCTGTCAGGTCCCTAGAGGCCTGTTCTCAGGGGAAACCCTGCATGCAGGCCTGGGACTCACCAGCTTCCCACGCCGCCAGTCCCGCCCTTTTCCTGGCTGGCTCCAGACTGACTCCAAAATGCCTTCTCCCCTTTCTTCAACTCCCTGGGAGGGCCTCTCACTCCCTATTGGTTGCTGGGCAGACTCTGAGTCTGCCTTGCCTCCCCCTCCCTACCAGGGACAGTGTGCCTCTCCCGGAGCTGCCAGCAGATAGGGTCCCAGGAATCTATGTAATCTCCTTGGGGGTTACATATGTATAACAACTTAATTTATTACCAAGCATAGTAGGTCACAGTGAAAAAAGGCAATAATTATACACATCACACAACAAATAAAACTTAGCCAATTATAAATTCCACAGGGGGGTGTGCTGGGAGGTCCATCAATACCCATTATTATTATTATTTTATTTTTAAACAGGCACTCTATTTTACCATACCATAAAATAGTAACTACATTGTAGGGAGATTGGAAAGGAGCACATAGTCCACAAACATAGTATTTCTTAGCCTGTTAAGTGTATTATCCCCTAATCTGTAATCTTTTCAGTTTGCCAAACCAAACCCCAAGGTATTGGTAATACAGGTTGGTGCACTGTATGTTGTGGGTATTACTTTCGGAGAGCCACATGCCCTCCTCCCCATTTTAGTTTACAAGCAAATATTCAGTTTCCCTTCCTCATATTAAACAAACATATAGCTACCAGGAGAGAAAACTAACTGCTCCCACAAATAGTAAATTACCACACCAAAGAACTCAACAAACAATGCAATTGAGCAGGTGACTCTTGTTCTGTATTAACTTCATTCTATAGAAGGTGTTAGTGTAGGGGAAGGAGCAGGGCCGTCTTTAGGATTTATGGGGCCCTACACAGTATTATTAAACTGGTGCCCCTATGCCCAATGGCAGCCCGAGCTCGCAGCTCAGCGGGGGTAGGACGAGGCAGCAAAGGATAACGAGACGCCTGGCCTGCCTCATGGTGGCAGAGAGTCACAGTTCCCCGCAGAGACCCCCGTACCCTCTCCCTCACACAGAATGGACATGCAGAAGGTACATAATTAAAAGCACTAAACTTGGGAATAAAAAGTGTCAGTCACAGGTTTTTTGATATACCCTGAAGTTTGTCAGAGATTTATTTGCAAGAACTCTATAGTAAGGGCAAGTCAGGTGTCCTGCTGAATACAACATTAAATATTATGGAATACATGATGCAGCTTTTCTCTGTTTTACATTTTCTTAATCAGTATTTCTAAGCTGATTTTATCATTTAAATGTACTCCTAAGCCTTCATAAAGTAATCATTCCAGATAGCTACATATTTAACTCACTGAAACAAAGACATTATTTTAAATTAATCAGTCACAGAAGTTTAGTGTGTTCATAACAATGTTCATTGCTTTTAGAAAAAGGGAACACTAATTTACTTTGTGTGATCTCCATAACAATAGACATGTTTATGAAATTTCACCAACTTTAAAAAATATGTTTCCAAAGATTTTAGGGATAACAAATGATTTTATATCTTCCTAAGGTACTGATTTTCTGGAGGGTTTTCTTAAAACTAGTTCATCAGATAGTCCGAAGTAAAGAAAGGGAAACTCTTTGTCCAGCTATCTGGAAGGAAAGGGGTGTTGTCCCTTTAAGGGCTTTCTTCAATGGGGTGGGTGGGGAGAGAGGGGTTGAAGGGAGAAAGGGATGGACAGAAAGAACAGGAAGACTTTGGAAGCAAGTTTTTTTTACTATAGTACTTAAAATGTGTATTTTAGATAAGGGTGGTCTTTTGAAGGATTTATTTTAAAAACTATATGTCTGAAGATCCAAGCATTTAAGGCTAAAGATGATTGTGTGTCTAAAAATCTAAGCAAGAATTTTTTAGAGATGTGATTTTATAATCTTCACCAACCCACTAATGAAATATTTTTAAAGCACATTTTAAACTAAGGTCCTGTAGACTAACATGTTCTGAGTAAATATTACAGTATTGTCAGTAAATTCAGAAACTGACAGTATATACCTGAGGTTTGGCAAGTGCCTGTTAAAAGGCTTCATTACCCCTTGAATGGCTCTTTAACAGTTTCAATGTTGTGCTAATAGGTCTGGCAGGCTGGAGGTTTTTTCACTTTTAACTACTAGATCCCCTCCCGAGGAAGACTCACCAGGCTTCAGCAGCCAGCTGTGGGAGCCTGCCCGAAGGGTCAGAACAGGGATAGCAAAGCAAGGAGGATGGACACTAAGACTCAGTGGTGCCCCAAATTTTCACGTGCCCTACGCAGCTGCATATGTTGCATATGCCTAAGGACGGCCCTGGGAAGGAGCTGAAGACGTTGCCTGGGGAGTCAGGGTGAGGAAGGATGGTGCAACAAGAGGAAAGAGATTGGAGAGGTAGGGGGTGTGGAGGGAGAGCCTGAGGGGAGACGAAGGTAGGGGAAATGGGGAAAGGGTCTAGCAGGGGAACGGTGAGAGGGAGGAAGTAGAAGGTGAGAGGGAAGGCAGAAATCACTGCCCATTTAGCTCCGCAACTCCCAATCTTCTCCTCTGCCCCATTGGTCCACAGGGGTACAATTACATCGCTCAGTTCCTGTGCAGCTTTCCATAACATCTTGCAGGAAGAAAAGCTTCCTCTCACACTCCAAGCACATGAGGTGTCAAGTTGCCAGGTTTGTTAGGATATAGATATTCAGGCCTGTCTGTAAAGGCGTGTACTCTAAGAATTTAGGTGTATACTTATCACTTGGCTAGTTCTAGAGGTATAAAAGAAAGAATCAAAATCACTGTCTGCCGGTGTAAGAGCCTTCTCTTACTGTGACAGTCTGAGGCCCTGTTCTTAGGCTAAGGCCTTTGACTAAGCAACAGAGGCAGCCATAAGCTGGGAAGTGACCGGTCACATCCTCACATTCCAAACTAGTCACATTGAAAGAAGGTGCTATTGGGCTGTTAGGAATACACGCCTGTCCTGATAGTTCCTATCACCTCCAGAGAAAGGGAAGTGCCTAGAAGATGTAAAAGGAAATTTAATAGCATCCTGTCTGGCAAGAACTCACTTATCAATAGCTGGGATGTGAAATCCTCACTTCTGTATTGTTTGTCATTATAGTTCCCACTTTGCTATTGTTTGTCTATATAATCTCTGTCTGGTTCTATGATTGTTCCTCTCTGCTGTATAATTAATTTTCATAGAATCATAGAATCGTAGAATATCAGGGTTGGAAGGGACCTCAGGAGGTCATCTAGTCCAACCCCCTGCTCAAAGCAGGACCAATCCCCAATTAAATCATCCCAGCCAGGGCTTTGTCAAGCCTGACCTTAAAAACTTCTAAGGAAGGAGATTCTACCACCTCCCTAGGTAACGCATTCCAGTGTTTCACCACCCTCCTTGTGAAAAAGTTTTTCCTAATATCCAACCTAAACCTCCCCCACTGCAACTTGAGACCATTACTCCTTGTCCTGTCATCTTCTACCACTGAGAATAGTCTAGAACCATCCTCTTTGGAACCACCTCTCAGGTAGTTGAAAGCAGCTATCAAATCCCCCCTCATTCTTCTCTTCTGCAGACTAAACAATCCCAGTTCCCTCAGCCTCTCCTCATAAGTCATGTGTTCCAGACCCCTAATCATTTTTGTTGCCCTTCGCTGGACTCTCTCCAGTTTATCCACATTCTTCTTGTAGTGTGGGGCCCAAAACTGGACACAGTACTCCAGATGAGGCCTCACCAATGTCGAATAGAGGGGAACGATCACGTCCCTCGATCTGCTCGCTATGCCCCTACTTATACATCCCAAAATGCCATTGGCCTTCTTGGCGACAAGGGCACACTGCTGACTCATATCCAGCTTCTCGTCCACTGTAACCCCTAGGTCCTTTTCCGCAGAACTGCTGCCTAGCCATTCAGTCCCTAGTCTGTAGCTGTGCATTGGGTTCTTCCGTCCTAAGTGCAGGACCCTGCACTTATCCTTATTGAACTTCATCAGGTTTCTTTTGGCCCAATCCTCCAATTTGTCTAGGTCCCTCTGTATCCTATCTCTGCCCTCCAGCGTATCTACCACTCCTCCCAGTTTAGTATCATCCGCAAATTTGCTGAGAGTGCAATCCACACCATCCTCCAGATCATTTATGAAGATATTGAACAAAACCGGCCCCAGGACCGACCCCTGGGGCACTCCACTTGACACCGGCTGCCAACTAGACATGGAGCCATTGATCACTACCCGTTGAGCCCGACAATCTAGCCAACTTTCTACCCACCTTATAGTACATTCATCCAGCCCATACTTCTTTAACTTGCTGACAAGAATACTGTGGGAGACCGTGTCAAAAGCTTTGCTAAAGTCAAGAAACAATACATCCACTGCTTTCCCTTCATCCACAGAATCAGTAATCTCATAATAGAAGGCGATTAGATTAGTCAGGCATGACCTTCCCTTGGTGAATCCATGCTGACTGTTCCTGATCACTTTACTCTCGTGTAAGTGCTTCAGGATTGATTCCTTGAGGACCTGCTCCATGATTTTTCTGGGGACTGAGGTGAGGCTGACTGGCCTGTAGTTCCCAGGATCCTCCTTCTTCCCTTTTTTAAAGATTGGCACTACATTAGCCTTTTTCCAGTCATCTGGGACTTCCCCCGATCGCCACGAGTTTTCAAAGATAATGGCCAATGGCTCTGCAATCACGTCCGCCAATTCCTTTAGCACTCTCGGATGCAACTTGTCCGGCCCCATGGACTTGTGCACGTCCAGCTTTTCTAAATAGTCCCTAACCACCTCTATCTCCACAGAGGGCTGGCCATCTACTCCCCATGTTGCGATGCCCAGCGCAGCAGTCTGGGAGCTGTCCTTGTTAGTGAAGACAGAGGCAAAAAAAGCATTGAGCACATTAGCTTTTTCCACATCCTCTGTCACTAGGTTGCCTCCCTCATTCAGTAAGGGGCCCACACTTTCCTTGGCTTTCTTCTTGTTGCCAACATACCTGAAGAAATCCTTCTTGTTACTCTTGACATCTCTTGCTAGCTGCAGCTCCAGGTGCGATTTGGCCCTCCTGATTTCATTCCTACATGCCCGAGCAATATTTTTATACTCTTCCCTGGTCATATGTCCAACCTTCCACTTCTTGTGAGCTTCTTTTTTATGTTTAAGATCTGCTAGGATTTCACCATTAAGCCAAGCTGGTCGCCTGCCATATTTACTATTCTTTCGACTCATCGGGATGGTTTGTCCCTGTAACCTCAACAGGGATTCCTTGAAATACAGCCAGCTCTCCTGGACTCCTTTCCCCTTCATGTTAGTCCCCCAGGGGATCCTACCCATCCACCCCCTGAGGGAGTCGAAGTCTGCTTTCCTGAAGTCCAGGGTCCGTATCCTGCTGCTTACCTTTCTTCCCTGTGTCAGGATCCTGAACTCAACCATCTCATGGTCACTGCCTCCCAGATTCCCATCCACGTTTGCTTCCCCCACTAATTCTTCCCTGTTTGTGAGCAGCAGGTCAAGAAAAGCTCCCCCCCTAGTTGGCTCGTCTAGCACTTGCACCAGGAAATTGTCCCCTACGCTTTCCAAAAACTTCCTGGATTGTCTATGCACCGCTGTATTGCTCTCCCAGCAAATATCAGGAAAATTAAAGTCACCCATGAGAACCAGGGCGTGCGATCTAGTAGCTTCTGCGAGTTGCCGGAAGAAAGCCTCATCCACCTCATCCCCCTGGTCCGGTGGTCTATAGCAGACTCCCACCACTACATCACTCTTATTACTCACACTTCTAAACTTAATCCAGAGACACTCAGGTTTTTCTGCAGTTTCGTACCTGAGCTCTGAGCAGTCATACTGCTCCCTTACATACAGTGCTACTCCCCCACCTTTTCTGCTTGGTGTAAACTAATTAAGGTGGTGGGATACAACTGGTTACATAATCACGTTACCATATGTTAGGATTGGTTAGTTAAATTTCAGGAAAATGATTGGTTAAGGTATAGCTAAGCAGAATTCAAGTTTTACTATATAGTCTGCAGTCAATCAGGAAGTGAGTGGGTGAGAGTGGGTGTGTGTGTGTGTGGGGGGGGGGAAATGGGAACAGGGAATGGGGGCGGGGAAATTGGAATCATGTTTGGCTAAGGGCAGGAATGGGAACAGGGACATAGGTGTAAGGCTCTGTGGTGCCAGAGCTGGGAAGAGGGACACTAAGGAAGGAAACTGGAATCATGCTTGCTGGAAGTTCACCCCAATAAACATTGAATTGTTTGCACCTTTGGACTTCGGGTATTGTTGCTCTCTGTTCATGCGAGAAGGACCAGGGAAGTAAGTGGGTGAAGGAATAAGCCCCCTAACAAGGTTCTGAGGACTCTCAGCCCTGGTCTACACTACGAGTTTAGGTCGAATTTAGCAGCATTAGATTGATTTAACCCTGCACCCGTCCACACAATGAAGCCATTTTTGTTGACTTAATGGGCTCTTAAAATCGATTTCTGTACTCCTCCCGGACGAGGGGATTAGCGCTGAAATCGACATCACCGGGTCGAATTTGGGTTAGTGTGGACTCAGTTTGATGGTATTGGCCTCCGGGAGCTATCCCACAGTGCTCCATTGGGACTGCTCTGGACAGCACTCTCAACTCGGATGCACTGGCCAGGTAAACAGGAAAAGCCCTGCAAACTTTTGAATTTCATTTCCTGTTTGGCCAGCGTGGCAAGCTGATCAGCACAGGTGACCGTGCAGATCTCATCAGCAGAGGTGACCATGGAGTCCCAGAATCGCAAAAGAGCCCCAGCATTGACTGAACGGGAGGTACTGGATCTGATTGCTGTATGGGGAGACGAATCCGTGCTATCAGAACTCCGTAGTGAAAAAGGTATTTGCAGCTTTGTGGTTAAATACGCTATAATTCAGGTTAATAAGAATGTTCTGATTGGCTGTTTACCTGTCCAAAGTTGAATATCAAATGAATGTGGTACTACTCACTGTGAATGGCTAAGGCCTGTCTCCTTCCATTACAAATTGCTCAGCATTTTCTGTGATTGCAGGAAGTATTTGAAAATGACTGTAAACCACATTATAATAAATGCAACATACTACCTCTCGAGGCATGGATTATGCCAGAGTTTGTCTTTGTGTTCAGGTGTCAGGTTATGGCAGGAAACAATTTGCATCACTTCTACATTCCTCTCGCTGCCAGTGCAGTGGGTTTTGAGTGAACAGCCTTCTTCTCACAAATGCAGTGGTGGTGTTGTTCTTCACAAGAAAAGTATTTGACTGTTTTGCTGGCAATTAGTACACAGTCCCCTGGCGTATAAAGTTGTGTAAGTGTAAACCTAAGATGGAGAGAGAAATCTAAGTGCCTGCCTTGCCATTAACACAGTAACCATCCTCAACAGTGGTACTCATTGTGGCTTTGGTGGGGAGCAGGGGACAAGAGTGGGTTTAGTTTCTAAAACAACTTGTGAATGAATCTAATGTTGCTGAAAGTGAAGTGTATACAGGCAGACCACAGAGAACAAGTGATATGTCAACAGAACTGTACCTAATGAAGCCTTTTAGTGATTTCCTGTCACTAGCACCATATGAACCATTTTGGATTCTACTGTGTACCGGACACATACAGTGCCACAGACATTTCTGAGCTCGTTCTCCTCTCTGTTGGCCAGATGGTGATGGCTTCTCCTCAGCCAAGCAGGGAGCATGATAAACCTGCCTTCTCCACTCAATAGCTGAGCAGGGGCCTCCCACAACAGCAGTCCCTGCACTCTAATGAGTGGAAAAGCTGCTTGGTTCTTATCTCCCCATCCCCCGGGGAGCACAACTCAGAAAAGTGGGTCATGCCCCCTCCCTTTCCACTTGCTTATGGAGCAAGGCAGCCCACCAGGGGGAACAATCTGTTCCATCGTAGCAGAGCTCCCTCCTCATGAACAAAGACAAGCCCTGAGAAAGACAGAGGGACCTAGACAAATTAGAGGATTGGCCAAAAGAAATATGATGAGGTTCAACAAAGACAAGTGCAGAGTCCTGCACTTAGGATGGAAGAATCCCATGCACCGCTACAGAGTAGAGACTGAATGGCTAGGCAGCAGTTCTGCAGAAAAGGACCTAGGGATTACAGTGGACGAGGAGCTGAACTATGAGTCAACAGTGTGCCTTTGTGGCCAAGAAGGCTAATGGCATTTTGGACTGTATCAGTAGGGACATTGCCAGCAGATCGAGGGACGTGATCGTTCCCGTCTATTTGACATTGGTGAGGACTCATCTGGAGTACTGTGTCCAGTTTTGGGTCCCACACTACAAGAAGGATGTGAAAAAATTGGAAAGTGTCCAGCAGAGGGCAACAAAAATGATTAGGGGACTGGAACACATGATTTATTAGGAGAGGCTGAGGGAACTGGGATTATTTAGTCTGCAGAAGAGAAGAATGGCGGGAGTAGCTACTTTCAACTACCTGAAAGGGGGTTCCAAAAAGGATGGATCTAGACTGTTCTCAGTGGTAGCAGATGACAGAACGAGGAGTAATGGTCTCAAGTTTCAGTGGGGGAGGTTTAGGTTGGATATTAGGAAAACCTTTTTCACTAGGAGGGTGGTGAAGCACTGGAATGCGTTACCTAGGGAGGTGGTGGAATCTCCTTCTTTTGAGTTTTT
Source organism: Natator depressus (assembly GCF_965152275.1). Lineage (NCBI taxonomy): Eukaryota > Metazoa > Chordata > Testudines > Cheloniidae > Natator > Natator depressus. The sequence continues at coordinate 211,879,934 of NC_134234.1, read as the reverse complement.
TAAGGTCAGGCTTGACAAAACCCTGGCTGGGATGATTTAGTTGTGTATTGGTCCTGCTTTGAGCAGGGGGTTGGACAGGATGACCTCCTGAGGTCCCTTCCAACCCTGATATTCTGTGATTCTATGAACCCCCAACAATGAATTCTTAAATACACCATGCCTACTGCTTGTACTGAACTTTAACAGAGAAGAAATAAAATCAAAGTTACACACATATATATAAAATCCCTTTGGTGTAATAAAGCCACCATTTTCTGAATTAGGTATATTTTATTTATGTAAACTTATCTAATACTGTCACATTAAAAGCCATGGAAGCATTTGGGTATGACACCTTTGTTTGTACCTATAGGTCCTTAGGAAGAGGCTGGAGAGCTGGAATTGAACTTTCTGAGCTGTATTTGGTCTAGTCCCAGCAGAGAAATTGTGATATCACCATCGGACTGTCCTGTTAGAAGATGGACAGCATGACCCAAGAAAGGAAGATTTTTTCGCTCTGTAATTTTTCATCTCAGACTGCGCAGGAAGTTTTCAAATTGAAGTGAGATGTTCCACACCAATCCAAATAGCTCAGAGCAAAGGGCTTACATCTATGAGAGTCAAAATGACACTACCTAGGGCTACGGTGTTAAATTCAAAGTCTTGCTGCAACTAGTTAGAATTTATTAAGCAACAATGTCTCTGAAGCACAGAGAAGGAGGCTAAACAATCTGTGACACTTAATGTTCATAGACCCTGATCTGAAGCCCATAGAAGTCAATGGAAAAACACTCATTGTTATCCATGGGCTTTGCCTCAGGCACATATTACCTTACATTTTTACCATTCAGGACAGACCTTTTGCTATCTATTCTACAGCACAGGTTTTATAACTCATAGGATATGTCTACTCTGCACACACACACACACACACACACACACACACACACACACACACACACACACACACACACACACACACACACACACAAACCTTGCAGCAGCCAGTCTCTGAGGTTTGGATCAATTGAATTTAGATCATGGGTCTAAAAATAGCAGTGTGGATGTTCCCATTCAGGCTGGAACCTGAGCTCTGAAACCTGGCGAGGCTTTTTTAGCTTCATAGTATGAGCCCCATGAGTCTGAGTCAGTTGACCCATGCTCTCAGACTCGTTGCCCCACTGCAGTGTAGATGTACCCATAGTCCCTGGACTGTAAGTAATTGAAGCTCTCTCTGCACTTTTATCCTTTCAATTTTTCCTTATATTTTTTCCATTCCTCATTTGGCTACCCCTGGAATTTGGAAATCAGTTCTGGGCACCTCATTACTAGAAAGATATTGACAAACTAGTGGGAGTTCAGAGAAGAACAATGAAAATGATTAGGGTCTAAAGGGATGGAATTCTGAGGAAAGATTAAAATAACTACATATTAGAGGTGGTTGAAATTTGGAATTTCCATTCTGCAGGAAATCCTGATGTTTTGAAATTTATCTTTGTTCTGGATAAGAACAAAACTAAGAAATTTCAAAATTTCCTATGAAATGAATTTTTTTGACAAAAAATGTTTTGTGTAGCTTGAAATGTTACATTTTGATAAAACTGAAACATTTTTTCCAGTTTCAAGTTTTTAAAATTTAAAATATAATATAAAGTGAAATGAATTTTTAAATGAAAATTCACTTGGAAACAAACATTTGAAATGCTTAATTTCATTTTTTTTTCAAATCAAAATATCATCAAAACTGATATGTTGCCCAGGGAAAGTTTTGATTTTGAGAAACAGACATTTTCCTGTGGAAAATGTTCTAGGTCTACTAAATTAGAAAGATTGGCTAAGTGATGAATAAGTGGAGATAAGATAGGAGTCTACAAAGACTTTAAAGTTACAAATCCTGAGGAGGGGAAATCATTATTTATGTGGGGACACTGAATTATGATTAGGAATAATGGGATGAAATGAATAAAGAAAAACTTCAGGCTAGACATCAGGAAAACAATCCTGACATGGAGGGTCTCTTAGAGGGGAAGTAGTCTTCCCAAGTGAAGTATCTGAAGGCCCAATGCTGAAGCTTTTAAAACAAGGACTGGGGAGAAAAACAATGAAACCCAGCAAAACAATTAAATCACCTGTAGCACCAATACCAGTCCTGTCAGCATCTTCAGCCCTCTTTACTGAGACATTGCAATCCACCACCCGAGCAGGTAATAAACTAATGCCCTGAAGAATGAGAACCTTATAGTCCTGGTATCTTTTTCTCTAGCTGGTTTCCCTGCAGATGCAGTTCATATGCTGTAAATGCCACTGTAATCCACAGACTCAAACTGCAGCAATTTTTTTTAAAGTCTAATGAAGGGAGAGAGCAGTGGGGAGGAGACAGATTTTTGTTGAATCCTCCATATTTCTACTCTACACATATGCAGAGAGCAGGACAAGACACTTAGTTAGAAGGGCCCAGCCCCAGAAGCGTCTAGAGGAGGTGGTGGGGAGGGATAGTAGTCTCTGGGTATGTATGGTAATAACTGCCTCTGGAGTTGTGCAGAGGGTTTCCATTAAGGCCAGACTGTCTGCCAGGTTCCACACATCCACCAAGAGCAGAGTGGGGAAAAATGGAGCAAGAGACTGACCTGTTGCCTCAGCAGATGAACCATGCAGCACTCAGAAATGTCTGCTGTGAAAGCTGCATCCCAGAGCCTTGTGCCACTTTGGATCCAGATTACAGATGCCCTAGCTTGCTGGAAGCTGAGCAGATGCCAACTGTTGATGCCAGAAGTGGAGCTGGCCATGAGGAGTTTAATGGAAAACTGTGGAGCTTCCATCGTCATCTGGTTCTGTGGAGTTCAGGTGACACGTGCACTATTGACGGCACACTGCAGAGATTGAGAAGTCATCAGAGTGTATGCGTGTGTGCATGCTCAGGTGTACAGCTGGCACTATAATTCATTTAACAGCAGTAAAGTGGGGAAGTTTGTGTGGGAAAACGCCAACTGAGTTACTGCTTACTAATTTTGTCTAAGGCAAAATTTTCACAAGTATTCCAAAGGCTGGTTGCAGATATTTGTAACAAAATTAATTGTTCATCCTTAACAACTTCTATGGCACGCTGTCTCAGGGCTCGTCTACACTGGCACTTTACAGCGTTGCAACTTTCTCGCTCGGGGTGTGAAAAAACACCGCCTCCCCGAGCGCAGCAAGTTTCAGTGCTGTAAAGTGCCAGTGTAGACAGTGCCCCAGCGCTGGGAGCTACACCCCTCGTGGAGGTGGTTTTTTTAGAGTTCTGGGAGAGCTCTCTCCCAGCGCTCTACTGCAACTACACAAGCCCGTTGCCAGTGTAGACTAGCCTTCAGTGGTTTAAATCTGTGTAATCCTTTTTTTCTAAGTCCTGAAAAGACTGAGCTCTGGCCTATGCTTCAGCAGAGAGATAGGCTGAGGCTCAGGTAAAAAGGGAGTGTATTAGTTACACCTAATATTAGGTCAGCACGCTCCTAAACTGTTACACCTGATTCTCTCCTTATTCTTGTGTAGGGAATAACTACTTATTATGCTACAGGTGATTTACTTAACTACTATTAAGTCAGGAATAAAGCCTTTGAATTCAGTGGAATTACCTCAGAGTAAAACCAGTGTGAGAAGAGAATCAGGTCCACAATTGTCTCATCCTTGTTCTAATATTACTGAGCTAGTGGGGTTATTGCTTCACAATGTGTTACTCAGGAATATCCTGAAACATTGAGTTCCACAGATTAATTTTACATTTTGTTAATGAAATAGTACATTTTATCCATTTACAATTTACAGTATTTTTAATTTCATTGAGAATTCTCTGGTTCTTTTACATCATAGAGCATGTATACACTATGAAATTAGATCAATTTTATAGAAGTTGATCTTGAGTAAGTGATTTTATACAGTCGATCGTGCGTGTCCCCACTAAGCGCATTAGGTTTGTCCTCAATACCGTGGCTAGCATCAACTCACAGAGTGGTGCACTGTGGGTAGCTATCCCACAGTCCCCGATGCCCATTGGAATTCTGGGTTGAGCTCCCAATGCCTGATGGGACAAAAACATTGTTGCGGGTGATTTTGGGCACATGTCATCAGTCTCCCATCCCTCCCTCCCTCCTTGAAAGCAATGGCAAACAATCATTTTGCACCATTTTGCTGAGTTATCTGTACAGACACCATAGCACTGCAAGCATGGAGCCCACTCAACTGCACACTGCTTTTGTGAGCATTGTAAACACCTCGCGCATTATCCTGCAGTATGTGCAGAGCCTAGCTTGGAGCCCCCAGCACGAGGAAGACTGTGAGGAGGACACGGACATAGACCTTCCTGAAAGCATGGGATGTGGTAATTGGGATATCATGGCAGCATTGGGCCATGTTGATACAGTGGAACACCGATTCTGTGCCCAGCAAACAAGCACAGACTGGTGGGACTGCCTAGTGTTGCAGGTATGGGATGATTCCCAGTGGCTGCAAAACTTTCGCATGTGTCAGGCCACTTTCATTGAACTTTGTGAGTTGCTTTCCCCCACCCTGAAGTGCAGGAATACCAAGATGAGATCTTCCCTGACAGTTGAGAAGCGAGTGGCATAGCTCTGTGGAAGCTTGCAATGCCTGACTGCTACCGGTCAGTCGGAAATCAATTCGGAGTGGGCAAATCTACCGTGGGGACTGCTGTGATCCAAGTAGCCAGGGCAATCAATAACCTGCTGCTAACAAGGGCAGTGACTTTTGGAAATGTGCAGGTCATAATGGATGGCTTTGCTGCAATGGGGTTCCCTAACTGTGGTGGGGCAATAGACGGAACACATATCCCTATCTTGGCACCGGACCACCTTGCCAAATGGTACATAAACCACAAGGGGTACTTCTCAATGGTGTTGCAAGCACTGGTGTATCACAAGGGCTGTTTCACCAACATCAACATGGGATGGTCGGGAAACGTGCATGATGCTCGCATCTTTCGGAACTCCGGGCTGTTCGAAAAGCTGCAAGAAGGGACTTTCTTCCCAGACCAGAAAATTACTATTGGGGATGTTGAAATGCCAATAGTTATCCTTGGGGACCCAGCCTACTCCTTGCTTCCATGGCTCATGAAGCCATACACAGGCAGCCTGAACAGCAGTAAGGAGCAGTTCAACTATAGGCTGAGCAAGTGCAGAATGGTGGTAGAATGTGCCTTTGGATGTTTATAAGGGTGCTGGCGCTGTTTGTTCAGCAGGTTAGACCTCAGTGAAAGCAATATTCCCATTGGTATTGCTGCTTGCTGTGTGCTCCATAATATCTGTGAGAGTAAGGGGGAGATGTTTATTGCAGGGTGGGAGGTTGAGGCAAATCACCTGGCAGCCAATTTTAAACAGACAGACACCATGGCAATTAGAAGAGCACATCGAGGCGCACTGTGCATCAGAGAGGCTTTGAAAAACGGTTTCATGACTGACCAGGCTATGGTGTGACAGTTGTGTGTGTTTGTCCTTGATGCAAAGCTGCCCCCTTTGGTGAATGTACTTCCCTGTAAGCCAGTCCCCCTACCCCCTTCAACCACTGCTGGCACAGGAAATAAAGTCCCTATTGTTCTGAATCCATTCATTCTTTATTTATTAAAAAAAACCTTGATAATGCTGACTAGTAAAACGTAGCCCAGGTGGGGTGGGGGAGGAGGGAAGGACAAGGCCACATTGCTTATTGTAGCCACACTACAAATCAAAGCTGTTTGAATGACAGCCTTCTGTTGCTTGGGCCATCCCCTGGAGTTGAGTGGCTGGTGCCCAGAGCCTCCTCCCCTCCCACCCGCCGTGTTCTTGGGCGTTGGGTGAGGAGGATATGGAACTTGGCAAGGAGGGCAGGCGGTTACACAGTGGATGCAGCGGGGGTCTGTACTCTATTTGCCTTTCCTGCAGCTCCACCAGACGCCTCATCATGTCCGTTTGCTCCCCCATTAGCTTCAGCAACTCCTCCTGCGTGTTCCGATCATGCTCACTGTATGCTTTCCTGGCCTCTGCCACCGAATGCCTCCATGCATTCAGCTGTGCCCTATCAATGCAGGAGGACTGCATGAGCTCTGCGATAACCTCAGGGATGGAGTTGATAGGGGGAGCATAGAAACATTTGCACCTGCAGGGGGGAAAAAAAGGGAGAGTAGAATTTAAGAAGATACATTTCTGAGAACAAAAGGGAGACTCTTTCACAGTGAATCAAGCAATTCACAGCAGACAGCACATGTGTTTTAGGTACAAGGTCGCATTTTGCCTTTTATATTGAGCGCCTGCTGGTATTGTGAAACATCACACACGGCTGGGCAACAGAATTCTGTTTCCAGGCAGCCATGGTAAGCCAAAGGGTATGCGGGATTGGCTTCTTCCGCTTTCATAACATGTGGGAATAGTTTCAAACTGCAGTGCCCTCCTTTCCCATAGCAACCAATGCCGGTTGGGTTTGCCATTTAAAAGGAGGGGCTGCGGTTTTGGGGTGGATGTGCAGCACACACCTCCCCCCACCCCACCGCGTGGCTATTCTCCAGGATGATCCCTTTTAGCCAAGCACAAACAGCCTAGCATGACTGGGGTCTAATGTGCCGGGGATCACCAAACAAATGGGATTACTGTTCCCTTACAAAAATTCCCCTATTTCAACCAGGTGACCATGAATGATATCACTCTCCTGAGGCTGACACAGAAAGATAAAGACCGAATGTTGCATGAATGCAACCAAAACCCAGGACCATTCGCTGCCATGCTTTGCGCTGCAATGATTCCAGACTACTTGCTACTGGCTTGGCATGGTAAAGTGTCCTACCGTGGAGGACGAAATAAGGCAGCCCTCCCCAGAAACCTTCTGCAAAGGCTTTTGGAGTACCTCCAGGAGAGCTTCATGGAGATGTCCCTGAGGATTCCCGCTCCATCCCCAGACACGTTAACAGACTTTTCCAGTAGCTGTACTGGCTGCGAATGCATTCCAATTGTTTAGGGCAAATCAAACATTAAACACAATTGCTTTTAAACCCTGTACTGTAGTTACAAATGTGTACTCGCCAGAGGTGCCTTCTCTGCCTTCAGGGTCCGGGAACAATATGCCCTGGGAGGGTACTGACTCCAGGGTGATGAAAAGGTCCTGGCTGCCAGGGAGAACGGATTCACCACTTGCCTGCTGCGCATTCTCCTCCTCATCCATAAAATCCTCCTCTGTGTTGCGTGAGACTGCCATCTTGCAGGTGTTCATGGACAGTGGTGGGGTAGTGGTAGGGTCCCCCCGCAGAATGGCATACAGCTGATCTTAGAAGTGGCATGTCTGGGGCTCTGACCCAGAGTGACCATTTGCCTCCTTTGTCTTTTGGTAGGCTTGCCTGAGCTCCTTAATTTTCATGTGGCACTGCTGTGTGTCCCTGGTGTAGCCTCTCTCCACCATGCCCTGTGCGATTTTGGCATATATATTAACATTTCTTCTGCTGGATCGGAGTTCTGCCTGCACAGATTCTTGTCCCCATACAGCAATCAGATCCAGTGTCTCCCGTTCGCTCCATGCTGGAGCTCGTGTGCGATTCTGGGTCTGCATGGTCACCTGTTCTGCTGAGCATGCCATGCTGACCAAAGAGGAAATGAAATTCAAAAGTTCCCAGTGCTTTTCCTGTGTACCTGGCTAGTGCATTGGAGTTGAAAGTGCTGTCCAGAGTGGTCACACTGGAGCACTCTGGATAGCTCCTGGAGGCCAATATCATCGAATTGCACAGCACTGCATCTACAGTACCCCAAATTCGACCCAGGAAGGTCGATTTTAGTGCTACTCCCTTCGTCAGGGAAGAGTACAGCAGTCGATTTTAAGAGCCCTTTAGGTCGGCAGAAGGGGGGTGGTTGTGTAGACACATTCCTTATAAAATCGACCTAACGCGGCTAAATTCGACCTAACCTCGTAGTACAGACCGGGACATAGGAACAAGCTAATAGATGCTCCTGAAGGGCTTCCCCTGTCCCATTCTTTGTTTTACAGATCTCTATCACATCTCCTCTTAGTCTTCTTTTTAAAAAAAATCAGAGGGGAAAATCACAAGTATAGCTAATAATTGCTGAAGGAAGCAGAAGAAAAGGGAGTAAATGTTAAATCTGTTTAGCTTGAAATATGAGTCATGCCAGGGTATTTCCCTCCATTTGGGGAAAGTATTATATCTAAAGGTTAATTGAGTAGGGTAGGAGTGAGTAATGTAATAATTACTTGAGAATACTTGAGCAATCCTGCTAAAGAAAGAGGAAAAGACACACAGTGTAACTGTAACATTTTGTGAATGAATAAAAAATCCAGTTTAATCCTACTCATGCCGCTTACTTCACTCCAAGTACAACAGTGAGGTATCATCTTTAAAGAAGAAATACTTAATATTGTCCCATTATTTTCCTTTATTGAGTTTTTTAAACACAGTTTAATTTCTGGCAGTCTGAGCCACAGTACAACTGTGCTGAAAATAGAAATACAAAGATAATCAACAATACGTGTATTAACAAGAACTTCAGCTTTTTCAGCTGATGCTGCTTTAACTAGATGCTTAGACACAATTGTATACCTACATTACAGCAGGAATCAAACCATGGTCTCCCACAAGGCAGTGTATGCTGCTAACCACCTAGGAATACTGTCAAACTTGTCCCACATGAACAAAGCTAGGAGCATCTTTAATGGGTTCATGATTCAGGTCCATTGGCTGAGTGTAAATGAAGACTATTTGGTGGGAAAGTGCAGCAGGAGGTTACTTGGGGGATTTCTCACAGATGCATAGGAAAGGAACTGCACAGCTGGAGGCATGGAGGGCATCCTTCAATAGGACAGCACAGTGCTGCACGGGGCTGTTAGAGGTGACCCTGCAAAAGACACAAAAGGAACACAGATGGGCTGTGGGAAGAATAGTGAAAGATTCCTTGCCGAAAGAGAAACAGACTCATGTTTTACTCCACCCATATTCTGGTTAATGACTTCAGAGGGAGTTTTTCCTGAGTAAACACTGAGTAAGGTGCTCAGGATCTGTCTTATGGACTTGAAAACAACTGAAAACCCCAAAACTAAAAATTGAATCAAACCAACTTTATATTGTTGAATGTTGAGCCATCTTCCCAGGCCCAGCCAGAGCCATTGAAATTTGTCAATCCAATCCAGTGTTCTTCTGCATGGATCCCCAGGAACAGGTTCTACAAGGGGAAGAAGGACAGAAGGGACAAAGGATCTGAACAAAATCACCCTGGGCAAAAAACAGCAACATAATGTAAGGAAGTAAAATATTCCAACCTTTCAGAAAGACCACGTGATTCCCGCTGACTAAGACCTGCTCTGTGAGCCAAGCAATTTTAGCCTCTTTAATACTTCCTTGAGTCATAGTACTTGTGGGAAAGACCCACAAGAATTGAGAATTTGGGAACTAGTGGTGATCCCAACTGGTGGTGAAGGGGAGCAAAGACCTCACACCTTCAGGGTGCATGTGGAGGAGCAGAAGCATGTCCCAGCACTCACTTATGTTATTTTACGTGTCTGTTAACTAGAAATGAAAGGGGCTAAACAATTCTTTACCAGATGTCATTCATCCCATAATTTTACAGATCTCCATTTCTGATGCCTGTTCTCCCATAATCTATGGGACTCTGCACCACATGTCAGTCTCCCATAATCTCACAGGCAGAGTTGGTCCAAAGATGGTATTATTTTCTACGGAAAATTTCTACCAAAATGGAAAATTCTGACTAGACACCTAAAACTCCAACCCCCAGAAACTAGAAATATTTAGATTTTCAGAAACTGAAAATTTTCAGATGAAAACCAAAACATTTCAGTCAAACTCCCAAAATTTTCAGTTTTGGGTGTTCAATTTTCCAAAATCTAAAACGTGTGAGGAAAACAGACTCTTGGTATGAAAATTTCCATTTAGTCAAAACACCCATTTTCTGTCAAAAACGTTTTGATGAAAAATTTTCAACCAGCTCTTCCTCAGAGCTCCAGACTATCACATCTGCCAATTGAATTGCTACAGATTTGGCTGCATTACTGGCATTTACCTTTTCCCTGTTGTCACTGATTACCAAGAGCCCTGAGTCTTGGGCAGAGCAGAAATTCCAGCTAGAATTCCAATCTTTCTTTTCCTTGGAGAAGTAGTAACAGCTGTCTCTATATCGTACCCACTGGTCAGGGCACCCCGGACAGGAATTATCTGTAAAGGAATCATAAAATACTTATAATGGCTCAGGTCAGAGACTCTGTGTCTTTCCTGAAAATACTTACACTTGATAGCCAAGGCCACTGAGACTCCTAACAACACCAGGCAGAAGATCCCCAGAATCACCGCAATGATCTGCCAGGGAGGAGCTGGAGCAGGGGAAGCTATCAAGAAAACAGGAAACATAAATATGGGCAGAATGAGCCACTGTCCTGAGTATCTGAAGTCAGATAACACACAACCATATCTGAAAACCAAATAACACATTTCCATTCACTAGATGCTAAGTAATTCTGGCAGCCAGTGAGAGTGCTTGCAACAAATTTGTCTGGTCTGTCAGAGCCCTTCACCTGTAAACCACCCTGCTTCTGTGCTATGTGCTGCTTTTTATCTCCCTGCTAGTATGATGTTGATTGATATAATAGAGGAACATTCTTATTTTAATATCCTTAAAAATCTCTCTTGGGGCAGAGGAAGTAGTAAGTTGTTTAACTAAAGACAGAACAACAAAAGGAAGAATATCAGCTGCTTGATCATTTACAATACCTTTGATTTCTGCATATTCAGGTCTTTGATTCAACTGCTGCTTAGGAGAAGTGAGAAATTTTGTATTCGTGTAGATCGTCTCTTTCTTTCTCATTTCTAGTGGGTTATAAGAGTGGAAATTTAAGACTTTTTATGGGGCTAAGATAAGAAATGAGTAGAGAGGTGACTAGCTGCTAAATCTGATATGGATCTGAACTTCCGCAAAGTTGATTGGATTTTGGATCAAGTTTTTCAGTTTGGGTCCATCTCTAAAGGCAAATCATAATACACTAGAACAGGAGAGAACTGTGTGTCACATGGGTTGGCTAAAATAATAATTTCTTTAATATACTTTTTTCTTGCTGCTTGTACTAAACTGTACCACAGAAGAATTAAAAAGTTACACATTTATATAATCTCATTCATTGTAAGTATCATCACACCTTTCTGAATTTACAGCACAAGTGATATACTAACGATAAAAGCACCAGGAGCATTTCGCCAGGAAGAATATATTTGCACCTGTAGACCCTTAGGAAGAAGCTGAAAATTTGGAACACAACTTTATGTGGTGTATCTGTCCTTGTCCTGTATTCCTAGAGAAGAAGGAGTCTGATATCACTTCTGAGTAACCTGATAGAAGCACTACGGTGGAGAAATGAAGAGTTATTAACTCTGCAATGAACAATACCAACTGTAATGACACAGGAAACGTGCACACCTCTATCCCAACACAAACAATTCAGAGCAAAGGGGCTATCTTCTCAGGATTCAAATGACACTCATTATAATCATGATGTTAACTTCAAACTCTAGCTGGAACCATTTAAATCAGGGAGGGCAAAGTACGGCCCATGGGCTGGATCCGACCGGTTAGGGCTTTCAATCTGGCCAGCAGGATTGCCAGCCCTGTGGTACAGCGGGTCTAAGGCAGGCTTCCTGCCTACCCAGGCCCTGCGCTGCTCCAGGAAGCGGATGGCACCACATTCCTGCAGCCCCTGGCCGGGGGCAGGGGAGCAGAGGGCTCTGTGCGCTGCCCTCGCCTGCAGGCACCACTCCGCACAGCTCCAATTTGCTGGGAACGGGGAACCGCGGCCAATGGGAGCTTCGGAGGTGGTTCCCACAGGCGAGGGCAGCGCACAGCGGAGATGCCTGACCCACTCCACCCCCAGGAGCCACTGCCAGACATGCTGGCCACTTCTGGGAGCAGCGGGGGGCCAGGGCAGGCAGGGAGCCTGTCTTAGCCCCGTTGCCACCCTGGAGCCACTTGAGATAAGCGATGCTGGGCTGGAGCCTGCACCCTGAACCCCTCCTGTACCCCAATCTCCTGCCCTGAGCCCCCATCCCCTGCCCTGATCCCCCTGCCACAGCCCACATCACTCCTGCACCCCAACCCCCTGCCCTGAGCCCTCTAACTGCCTGCCTTGAGCCCCCTGCCACACTCCTCCTGCACCCCAACCCCCTGCCCGAGCCCTACATTCATGGCCCTGCACACAATTTCCCCACCCAGATGTGGCCCTTGGGCCAAAACGTTTGCCCACCCCTGATTTAAATGGTGAAGTAATTAAGCTACTATATGAGACAAGAAAACAAATTTGTATACAGGTCAATGGGCAGCTTCTGGGTGATGGCGCTTAAGTGACATTCTGATGAAATAGAAACTTTCCCCCAGTGTCCTATAGATAGGCTTGGAAAAATACATTTTTTAATTTTTTTAAATAATTTCAATGTATAATATTTGTCTTTATTTTTAAGTTTTTAAATTTTGATCAATTTAAATTCACAGTGGTGCAAAATTATGAGTTTTAAGCAATTTTTTAAAGATGTTTTCTCTGTTTGAGTTGTTACAGTTGTGGAAAGTTATGGGGGGTCAGACAATAATTATTTAATGACAGTAGATGTTGAGATTTAAACAATGAAAGACGTAAAACTGTTAAAACGCAAACTGTCAACATCATATGTCAAAATGTTAGTCTTAAATCAAACTCTAATATGTTCTTAAGCAGCATTTGTCTTACTTTGACTATCTGTAAATTTTGATAATTATTGAGAGAAATATTTTCTTTTCAGTTTGTGTCTGTCTGGTGAAATCACTATTTATCAACATCCGTCGATAAAAATCTAATCCTTCCAAGCCTACCAATAGAGCCCTTCCAGTAATGGAAGACTGTGTGGCCTTTTGTGTGTGAAAAGGGATAGTTATGGACTCCAGTTTCCTTAGAGTTTCAGTCTGTAGTACGATTTCAACATTTTTTTTCTTTTTCAAGTTTACAGAAACACACACATACCTGAAAGCCTCATGGACACAACGGTGCTCAGTATGTTTCCTCACTTTCTCACAGCCATTATTACACCACTTATCTTAGTGATGATTCAGAGTGTTCAACTGCAATCCCCTCTGGCTGATACAAAAAAAATTGTATCTCTCTATATATTTACTTAGCATTTACTGCCAGCTGTACTGAGTGCAACCACTCAGAACTTCTATAAGAAATCAGTTGGCCTAGTGAAATCCTGTTAAATTACTATGTGTGTATTGAGAACTTACTGCACAGTACATAATAATAACAATAATATCTGGGGCTGGTCAATAAATGGAAAAACAGTTTGGTGGCAAACTTCCAATATTTTGAAATTGTTTCCATTTTGCAGGGTTTGAAATAGATCAATTTTTCACTTTTATAAAATTGTCCATGAAATATTTCCCCCAAAATCTTAGAATTTTTTTTAAAATTGCATTTTAAAATTTTTATTTTCTTTCCATCCTGGTTTTCCTTTTTGCCATAGAATGCAATGAAATGAAGGATGTCCAGGGTTCTTTTCCTTCTCTTTTTTCATATTTTCCTTTTTTCTTATGTTACTTTGTAACTTTGAAAAACTTCTGCAAATTTGGAAGAGCTGCAGTATAGTGTTTAATTTTTCCTTTTGCCACTCTGCAACTTTTGCATAGTTGAGGAAGTTTTCAAAAGCTAGAGTGGTAAAAGGAAAAAGGAACAGAAGAAAAAGGAAAATGTAGACATGATACACTATATTGTATTCAGTGGCAAATCAAAAAAGAGGAGGGTCAAAAGGGGAATATGAAAATATGAATATCTCAAAATTTCAAAATTATTGCTTCAATGAACAAATAGATTCTTAAAGAAAATCCTTCCCCCAAAATGTTACTTTTTTAAAGTCAATTTTTATTGGAAAAATTACAAACAAAAAAATTCAACCAGCTCTCATAAAATCACATTTAGCTCCTTTCATCCCAAAAGTTCTCACAGAGGTTTAAGAAGTATTAACAAGGACCCATATACTCCTTGACAAGCAGAGATTAAATTCTGCAGCAAGTTCCTTGGATTCTCCAGCATTCTGGTGCAGCTGACAGGACATTTTGTGGGAACTTCATTTACATTTAAAACATATAGATTTTTAAAAATACTAAACAAGGAAAAAGTTCACAGTGAGCAATTACTGGTTCTGTTTCAAGCTGAGCTTATGTACTCTTTCTCTTTATTGTTATATGAGAGATTGTCTGGCTTCCTTTTATTAGGTCAGCAACAGCCAACAGAGGAAATAGGAATGTCTTATACTTTATACGTGGGAAGTAGCTTACTCACATTACTCATAAGAATCACCCTCCCCAGAGCACTCAGAACAAGGGGACTTTTAGAGTTAAATACAAGTAAGCAACAAGGAGTAAAACTGTAATGTTTTACTTCCTCGTTACTTACTTGAGAACAAACATGAGTTAATGTTGAAGTTAAACATTACAGTTTTACTTCCAGATTAACTCATATTAGCAAATTTAATTGTTTACTCTGTGTGTGTGTGTGCGTGTGTGTGTGTGCGTGAGAGAGAGTGAGAGACAGAGAGAGAGTGTACAGACAATATAAAGAGGCAAATGCAAAAAAAAAAGTCCCACAATTAGAGAGATAAGGTGGGTGAGGTGTAGCTCGGAAGAGACAAGCTTCTGACTTACACAGAGCTCTTCTTCAGCTCTTTTACCAACAGAAGTTGGTTCAATAAAATATATTACCTCACACATCTAGTCTCTAACATCTTGAGACCAACATGGCTACAACAACACTGCACAGTCCCATAATATTTAGAGTCTTTCTACAGTATTGTTTGCTTTCTTCACATTCTGAGCCTTCTCACACAAACAGCAGCCCCACTCAACTCCTGCCCTCAACACAGCAATTTATAGTTGTTTCCATGGTGCAGAGCTTTCACAGAGTAACCAAAGCTGCTAACCTTTACAGGACTTTACAGGAAACTGTCTGCAACCAAACATCAATATCTGAGAAAAACAGCTCAGGTACTCCCACACTTCATCTCCCAAACACACATGTTCTTTTGTCCACCAGAGAATGGAACGGTTTGTTATTTAAAAAGTAGAATAGACTTGGTTTAAGCACACATGATTCAGTGTGACCTCACTTCCGATGGTGATTAATACGAAGAATCATTGCAAATTTGCCCTGCATCCATGCTACCACTGTTATAAATCCATTCCAGTCAAAGTGCTCTCTGGGTACCTATCCGATAGTTCCCAGTTCAACTCTCAGAAGCAATGTAGAAAAAAAATCATTTGAAATTGACATTTTGAAATGAGAAAATTCATTTCACTTAAATTATTAATTAGAAACATGTTTTTCTTTTGAACTTCTTGATGAAAAATAAAACAAATTCATAAAATTGACCATTTTCTGCTCTGTTAGTGACACAGGTAGTAAAATGCTTTTGAAAATATATTTGCTTTTGAACTACTTACCCTTTCACAATAAAGTACAGTTGAATTGGCAGTGGAAAGACAGCCACTTGGGATGCTGTGAGAGCTCTGATTGGCTGGTGAAAATCCTGAATGGTTTGTGGTTTAGCAGATTTAAGCATCTGCTTCTTATTCTGGCCAAGCTCCTTTTGGTGTTGTCTTGTCTACATGGTGAGTTAATATGCAGTAGATTACCACCTTGACTTTTGTGCACTAACTCACAGTGTAAGATACAGGTGTCATGGTTTCCATGTTCCTCCTTGTACCAATGTGTCAGGCTTTGATGAAAGAACTGACTACTCATAAATATAGCACTTTGCATCCATGCAGTTGCCTCTTCACCTGTGACAACTGCACAGTCCCTATCAATGTACCCTTTCTCATGATGGAATTTTTTTTTTTTACTTCCAGCCATTTTAGTTATGTAATCATAGAATTGTCGGGCTAGAAGGGACCTCATGAGATCATCTAGTCCATCCCCTCATACCGAGACAGGTTTAAGTATACCTAAAACATCTCTGACAAAGGTTTCTCTAACTTGCTCTTAAAAAATGACCTAGACAAATCTGAGAATTGGTCTGAAATCAATAAGATGAAATGCAATAAAAGCAGTTGCAAAGTTCTACACTTTGGAAAGTTAGATCAAATGCACAAATACAAACTGTGGAATAACTGGCTAGGCAGAAAAGGATCTAGGAGTTATAGTGGATCACAAACTGCATGTGAGTCAATAATATGATGCAGTTGCAAAAAAGGCTAATATAATTCTGGGGTGTAGTTAGACAGTTTTTTCTAGTATCTAGCCTAAATATCCCTTGCTGCAGATTAAGCCCATTACTTCTTGTCCTGCCTTTGGTGGACAGGGAAAACAATTGATCCCATCTTCTTTTAAACAGCCCTTAACGTATTGGGAGACTGTTATCAGATCCCCCCTCCATCTTCTTTTCCCAAGACTAAACAGGTCCATTTTTTTTAATCCTTTCTTCATAGGTCAGGTTTTCTAAACCTTTTAACAATTCTGTTGCTCTCCTCTGCACGCTCTCCAATTTGTCCACAACATTCTTATAGTATGTTGCTGCAAACCAGACACATTACTCCACCTGAGACCTCACCAGTGCAGAGTATAGTGAAACAATTACCTCCTATGCCTTACATATGACACTCCTGTTAATATATCCCAGAATGACATCTGCTTTTCTGCCGTGGTGTGGCACTGTTGATTCATATTAAATTTGTGATCTGCTGTAACTTCTAGATCCTTTTCTGCAGTACTACTACCTAGCCAGTTATACCCCATTTGAGTTTTCCTTCCGAAATGTAGTACTTATTTCAACATCACTATCTTAGTTTCCCATAGGTACCTAATCACGCTCGAATCTAAGAGCTGTGGTATATAACAATGCCAAATCATTTTAGTAATAAGAGAACGATTTTGGAGAAGCATATAAATATCTCAAAGGAATGATGAATGAAGTCAAGGGAGATCTAGAGAAAGCAGCAGAATTTCATCATTGCAGGCCACAGAACTTTACCCATCCACTCCTGTAATAGAACCCTAACCTCCGGCCGAGATACTGAAGTCCTCAAATCATGATTTAAAGGCTTGAAATTACCAAGAATTCACTATTTACACTAGTTTAAACCTGCAGGTGATCCGTGACCCATGCTGCAGAAGAAGGCAAAATCCCCCAGGGTCTCTGCCAATCTGACCTGGGGGAAATTCCTTCCTGACCCCAAATATGGCAAGCGATTAGACCTTGGGCATGTGGGCAAGACCCATCAGGCAGATACCTGGGAAAAAATTCTCTGTAGTAACTCAGAGCCCTCCCCATCTAGTGTCCTGTCTCCGGCCATTGGGGATTTTTGCTACTGGCAGTTGCCGATGGGCCACCTGCCGTTGTAGGCAGTCCTGTCATATCATCCCCCTCATAAACTTATCAAGCTTCAGACTTTTAGGTTATTAGCGAGAGCTGCTGCCTCCCCACATGCAGGGCCTGTAGTCTTATCATGGGATAATCACGGTGAAAAGTTGTCAGTGGGTTTATGAAATTCAGTGCAAGAACAATAGCAAATCATAACTAGCTTCCCAATCTTGCTCTTTCATGGAGACATGGATATCAGGTAGGGTAGTGTGGTTAACAAGTCCTGATTAACTGAAACTTCTCTGTGGTTCAGAAATCAAATTGGCCAGATCAGTCACATTGTTCATTTTCTCCAAGAATATTGGCTATAGATTTCTTTTTGACAACATTCCCCACCCACCCCTCCTTTACCCCATTTTGTCCATGTGCATGCCTAAAGACAGAAATTCAGGCACCTAGGGCAATTTTATTGCAAAAACTTAGACACTGAGTGAGTTTAGGTGCTTACAGGATTTGTCATGGGGTTTTGTACATCACAGTGGAGCTAAAACTAAGATGTAAGCACCTAAAATAGGGTCTTAGGTGCTTGACTCCTTTTGAGCATTCTGCCCTTAGTAACTATTACATTCCATTGTTTCAGATTATTTTCCCCCAAATGTAATATCTTGCACTTTGTCCAGCTTGATTCTTACTTTATTACCTGTCAATATTTCTTACTTCTCTAGGGTGATTTATATTATTTCACTCTCCTTAATGATATTCACAGCACTTTCCCCATTTAATATTTCACTATTATGTTATTTACTCACTTTTACAGATTATGCATAAATATGTGAAGTAAACGCAGCCCAACACAGTCCTATGTGGTATCCCCTTCGCAAGATCATACGTCGTCGTTTTCCTTCTCTCTGCTTACAACCTTCAACAGCTTTCAGATGAAATGTCTTGATTCACAGGCAAACCAGTGTAACTGTTTTCTCAAGCATGGTTTCTTGAGAGTCTATATCAAATATTTTCCTACTATCCCTATATGTTCCTTCTACCACCTTCCTTATCAGATGCTGAACTTGTAGATTTTGCCTTTAAGGACAAAATAATTAAAGATGGGGTCAGATGATTTCCTGACCGTTCAAAATTGTTGAGACCCAGGAATTTAGATCAGACTCATCTCTATATTTAACTAAAGTTACCCGAAGGAGGAGGAGATCACAGGACTATAAACAAAGGACTATATGTCACAGAGACTCTCACAACTATAAATCTTTAAATACATAATCCCTAAAGAGAAAAAAAATAAAATCAAAGTTACATGCCTGTATAATATCTTTCATGAAAACACTTTCACTCATTTCTTGAATTAGAAAACACAAGTACATTTTACCAACATTAATGTTCTACTCTAATAATAAAAGCTTTATATGTATTTGACCATGATACCTTTGTCTGTACCTGTAGTTATTTATGAAGAGGCTGGAGAGCTAGGGTAGATAATTTGTGCTCAATCTTTTCTGGTCCTGTATATATGAATCCCCAGGGGAGAAAAGATGATATTTCACTCTGGCTGTCCCGATAGAAGATCAACCATGCAAGCCAAAAGACAATGGCTTATTCACTTCATGATGTTCTAGCTGAAACCGCACAGGAAGGTCATTGGCTGTTAATTTGAAAAGACCTCCCTCGATGCAAAGTGCTCACTGAGGAGAGTTCACTGATGGAAGTGCCTGATTCTTCCTGGACTCAGATGTAAATCAGCGTCGGATGAAGTGAGCTGTAGCTCCCGAAAGCTTATGCTCCAATAAATTGGTTCGTCTCTAAGATGCCACAAGTCCTTCTTTACTTTTTTGGAAATCAGTGTAAATGAGAGGAGATTCAGGTCTAATTCTTATTTTAATCTCAATGAATGTGTGGGGTTACTTCTCAGCAGCAGGGTACCAAGGAATATCATGGAATTTGGAGTTCCGCAGGTTAGTTTATGTCACATCAATGGAATATTTCATTCTAGCCATTTACAATGTACTGAATTTTTAATTTCACTCTGAACCACTATGTTTTTTTCTTTCAAAGGAAAGGGTAAATAGGATCTCCTGAATGGCCTCCCCTGTCTCATTCACTGTTTTATAATCCTTTATCACATCTTCTCTTAGACTTCTCTTTTTAAAAACATGATGGGGAAAATACACAAATATAGTTAATAATGATTGAAGGAGACTTAAAAAAAAAGAAAGACAGTTGAATCTGTTGAGCCTGAAATATGAGTTATATCAGATTATTTCCCTAAATGTGGGCATATTAGCATATTAATTGATTCCAATACCATCTGGGTCTCAGCTCCATGTCAATGTAATACCTGCTGGACAAAGGTGTGTAGCTGCACTCCCTAGAAGTCGTGTTAGTCTGTATCTGCAAAAAGAAAAGGAGTACTTGTGGCACCTTAGAGCCTAACAAATTTATTGAAGTGAGCTGTAGCTCATGAAAGCTTATGCTCAAATAAATTTGTTAGTCTCTAAGGTGCCACAAGTACTCCTTTTCTTTCTCCCTAGAAGTGTGTCTCATTTCTCAATTTCTGCCAGTATTTTTCTCCAGAGTCCCCAGTCTGTCCACATTACCAGCCTGTACAGCACTGTTATCTGGAGTAGCATCCTAGGTCCAGTGCACTGTTTGCACTTCTCCTATTAGATAATGAGCCAATCAGATAGCTCAGGATTCCTTCTCACTAGATTACAGTAATAATCTGTTCAAAAGTAACCTGGTGGATAATCTTCCTATCCCAGTTTGGATAAGAAAGGTTGAGGATTTACTGACAGACGGGTCAGTGCAACCTATTTAACGTCTCCTGTGACTCTCAGACCTGAAGAAGAGCTCTGTGTTGCTCATAAGCTTCCCTTTCTCACCAACAGAAGTTGGTCCAATAAAAGATATTACCTCACCCACCTTGTCTCTCATTGATTAGACACTCAGGCCCTGATCCTCAAAGATACGTAGGCACGTAACTCTCATTGATTTAAATACTTTTGAGTATCTGGGCCTCAATAACTCTGGCAGCCAATGAGAATTTTTGGAGAAAATAGATACTTGTCATGCCTGCCAGCACTGTGAGCCCCCAGCTTGAAACCTCCATGAACAACAACCCTATTTGGTCCTAGGTGCTGTCACCCCCACCCATAACTTGATGCTGTGTGACATATAGAGGGATATTTTTACTCTACCCTTCCAAATACCAAGAGTCAGGGCCACGAAAGGAAGAGGCGTTCTGACTATGGTCAGTAAAAGAAAGTATAAAGTCAGCGGCTTATTAAGACAGTACCTTTGCTCTTGGTTTCCTTAGGTCTTTGTTTCCTTTGGTTCTTGGAAGGAGTGTGACATTCCAAATCTGTGTTGCTCAGCTCCTGATGGCTCGTTTCTGTTGGTTTATAATGGTAGAAATTTTAGACTCTGTTTAAGTGGATTTTAGAGTTGTGACTAGCTACAAAGTCTGGATTGGATCTGAACTCCCTGAAGTTCAATGGAGTTTGCCTCCAAGTTTTTGGATTGGACCCATTTCTAAAGACAAAGTATAATTCACTAGAGGAAAATGACACACAAAGCTTCAAGGAGGGAATTGTGCGCTCCATGAGCTGCCTGAAATAACAAATCCTTTAATATGCCTTTCCTTGTGCTTGGGCTAAACTGCATCCAAGAAAAATTAAAAGTTACACATCTATATAATCTCTTTCACAGTTCCAGGCAGAGAAGGAAGTGGATGAGAGCCTCCAGGGAGCTTGGAAGGTGGCACGGAGCGACCTACCACCTCTCAGCTCTTCTAATAGGTCCCAGTTTGTTCTAGAAAGAGGACTTTTATACAAGGAAACTCTTTCTAGTGGACACCAGGAGAACTGGCATCCTCAAAGACAGTTGGTAGTTCCAACTCGGTACAGGGTAAACCTCTTGAGCTTAGCCCATGATCATCCTAATGGCCATGCTGGGGTGAACAGGACCAAAGATCATTTGGGGAAGTCATTCCACTGGGAGGGAATGTGCAATGACATTTCTACCTATGTCCAGCCTTGTGAGGTCTGCCAGAGGGTGGGAAAACCCCAAGACCAGGTCAAAGCCCCCCTCCAGCCACTCCCCATAATTGAGGTTCCATTTCAGAGAGTAGCTGTCAATATTCTAGGTCCTTTCCTTAAAAAGACACCCAGAGGAAAGCAGTACATACTGACTTTCGTGGATTTTGCCACCCGATGGCTGGAAGCAGTAGCTCTAAGCAACACCAGGGCTAAAAGCATGTGCCAGGCATTAACAGACTTTTATGCCAGGGTAGGTTGGTCCTCTGACATCCTTATGGATTCGGGAACTAATTTCCTGGCAGGGACCATGAAAAGCCTTTGGGAAGCTCATGGGTTGAACGACTTGGTTGCCACCCCTTACCACCATCAAACAAATGGCGTGGTGGATAAGTTTAATGGAACTTTGGGGGCTATGATACGTAAATTTGTAAATGAGCACTCTAACGATTGGGACCTAGTGTTGCAGCAGTTGCTGTTTGCCTACAGGGCTGTACCACATCCCAGTTTTGGCTTTTCACCATTTGAACTTGTGTATGGCTGCGAGGTTAAGGGGCCATTACAGTTGGTGAAGCAGCAATGGAAGGGGTTTACACTTTCTCCAGGAACTAACATTCTGGACTTTGTAACCAACCTACAAAACACCCTCTGAGACTCTTTAGCTCTTGCTCAAGAAAACCTAACAGATGCTCAGGAAGAGCAAAAGGCCTAATATGATAAACATGCCAGAGAGCATTTCTTCGGAGTAGGGGGCCAGGACATGGTCTTAAAGGCGCTCCAGGCCCATAAAATGGAAGCATCGTGGGAAGGGCCATTTACTGTCCAAGAGCGCCTGGGAGCTGTTAACTATCTCATAGCGTCCCCCACCTCAAATCTAAAGCCTAAAGTGAACCATGTTAATTCTCTAAAGCCCTTTTATTCCAAGGAATTCAAGGTTTTTCAGTTTACAGCCCACGGAGGAGATGATGCTTAGTGGCCTGAAGGTGTCTACTACGAAGGAAAAAGTGATGGTGGCGTGAAAGAGGCGAACCTCTCCATGACCTTCATCCATTTGCCCTGACAGCAGATCAAGGAGCTGTGTACTAGCTTCGCACCGATGTTCTCAGCCACCCCAAGATGGACCGAATGGGCATACCACTCCATTGACACAGGTAATGCTCGCCCAGTTAGAGCCCAACCTTACCAGGTGGTTCCTCAAGCCAAAACTGCTATAGAACGGGAGATCCAGGACTTGCTACAGATGGGTGTAATCTGCCCCTCTGGCAGTGCATGGGCATGTCCAGTGGTTCTAGTTCCCAAACCAGATGGGGAAATACGCTTTTGCGTGGACTACCGTAAGCTAAATGCTGTAACTTGCCCAGACGACTATCCAGTGCCACACACAGATGAGCTATTGGAGAAACTGGGATGTGCCCAGTTCATCTCTACCTTAGACTTAACCAAGGGGTACTGGCAGGTACCGCTAGATGAATCTGCCAAGGAAAGGTCAGCCTTCATCACCCATAAGGGGCTATATGAATTTAATGTGCTTCCTTTCAGGCTGCGAAATGCACCCGCCACCTTCCAGAAACTTGTAGATAGTCTCCGAGCAGGATTGGGAGAATCTGCAGTTGCCTACCTTGACGATGTGGCCATATTTTCGGATTCCTGGGCAGAACACCTGGAGCATCTACGAAAAGTCTTTGAGCGCATAAGGGAGGCAGGACTAACTGTTAAGGCTAAAAAGTGTCAAATAGGCCTAAACAGAGTGACTTACCTTGGACATCAGGTGGATTAAGGAACTATCAGCCCCCTATAGGCCAAAGTGAATGCTACCCAAAAGTGGCCTGTCCCAAAGTCAAAAAAACAGGTCCAATCCTTCTCAGGCTTGGCCAGATATTACAGGTGATTTGTACCGCAAATAACAAAAAACTTATTCAGTGGAGTTTAAGTCTCCAAGATTTTGATTTTGAAATACAACACATTTCAGGGCTTCTAACAAAGTGGCTGATGCACTCTCCCATGAAAGTTTCCCAGAATCAACTGGTTAAAATCATCCTTAAAATGTGGAAAATATTGTTAGTTTTTATATAATCAGTAGTATGTCTAGAGGTGCATGTGTCTTATTAACTCTGTTTTCTCGTAGAGCTCCAGGAAGAAATCACAGCCAGTGTGGAACAGGCTGTCCAGCACCGTCTGTGATTTGGGGGGCGTGTCATAAACATAGAGATAAGGGCAGCTGTACTGAGTCGCTTTACCTCTAAGGGGTTAAGAAGCTCAAGTAACCTAGTTGGCACCTGACCAGAAGGACCAATGAGGAAAGAAGATACTTTCAAATCTTGAGGGGGGTAGGTTTTGTTTGTGGGTCTCTGTTTGTTCCCTCTCTGGATGGAGAGAGAGACCAGGCAGGTACAACATCTCCTGAAAACATACCTTCTATTAACCCTTCCAGGGCTAGTGTGGGATGAACACCCCACTGTCTTTTTGTTCTGTGTTTATACAATGGGTAGCACAATGGGATCCTGGTCCATTACTGGGGCTTGTAAACACTAAGATAATACAAATAATACATAAGAATAAGAAAAAGAAACAAATGTTTTTGGTCAAAAATGTGTTCTCCTTTTCATTGGACTTGAAACATTTAGTTCTGTGCGTCTTCTCAGAAAGATATTGACAACCTGGAGGGAGTTCAGAGGTCAGCAACAAAACCAATCAGCTGCATTGGAAGAACTGACTTAGCAGGAACATTTTAAATGAGCTAAATGTATATGGCCCAATTTTCCTCCCATTTACTGGGGCAACTCCATGGAAGCCGAGTTTAGCTAGACAGTGATTGCACAGGCCATAACATAGTCTACTAAGGTTTGATAAACATAAACACCAATGAGGGGGATGAATTATTTAGGGTGGTTCACAGGCATATAACTAAGAGTAATGAGTTAAATTAAGAAAGGGAAAATTAAGACTAAATGGACAAGATACCAAGTTCCACATGAGCTGCTTTGTTATGCTCCATAGGGATCCCTAAATCCAGGTAGTCACTGGCTGCCAGAATGGCTCCTCACAGCCAGTGTTCAGCTTGTTAAGTTAGAACTGACTTCAAACTGCTCTGACTTGCACCAGGGCTCTAGACCCATGCAGATCTGTTCCATTATCCAAGGGACAAATGGTGTCCTAAAACCTTCTTGGTTTCCAACCCATCCCCCCTCCAGTTTCATGCCAAGTGCAGCTCAGCTAGACCAGAGGATCTATTCCAAAATCAAGGGAAACTTCCTGACACGAATGGTACGTCTACACAGCAGCTAGACCCCTGTGGCTGACCTGTGCCAGCTGACTCAGGCTGGTGGTGCTCGGGCTGCAGGGCTGTTTTATTGCTGTGTAGACTTCCAGGCTTGGGATAGAGCCTGAGGTCTAGGACCCTGTGAGGTGGAAGGGACCCAGAGCTTGGGCTCCAGCCTGAGCCTGGAAATCTATCCAGTAATAAAACAGCCCCAGCCCTGCAAGCCCAAGTCAGCTGGCACGGGCAAGCCGCAAGTTTTTCTTAGCTGTGTAGACATACCCTAAGATGCAGTATGCTGCAGAATTATTGCCCAAGGGAAATGGGGAAGATTGCATGGCTTTGGGCATTTAAAATGAGATTTGAAGCACACTAGAAAATGTAGTTTCATGAGTAATCCCACACTGGTAGGGTTATGGGCAGAATAAACTAACAGGCTTTATTCCATCTGTAACATCTATGACTCTGTAGCCACCAGAATCAGAACTAACAGTCTTAATGCAGCCAGTAAAAGAAATCCTGTGATGATGCTGTGTAAGTCATGAGCACTTACCATACAGTCCATAGCAATGATAATAATGTTTTACAGTTAGATAACTTCTTTCATCCCAAAGGATTTCAGAGAGCTTTATAACAAATGTATGAGGCTCTGTATACTCCACAGTAAGCTTGACATAATTTCTGCAACAAGGCCCCTGGATTCTCCAGAATTCTGGTGAGGCAGACTAGAAATTCTGGAGCAGCTTCAGTACAAGTTCTGACCAGGCATGATCATATCAAGTAATGGAAATAATCATGAGTTTGACATGGATTATACAAGAGACTGCCCAGTGTGCACCAGCAGTGAGTCTCCCTCACTAACAGCTGAAATCACTGAGAGCTGTGTTAAGTGGTGGGACCTCAAGACATCCTGGCAGATCAGCGAGCAGGGCAGGTGGCGAAGAGGAGCAGCGAGCCAGCAGCAGAGAGGAGAAGCGAGCAAATGCCTGGGCCGCGGAGTGAGCAAGGTGCCTTCTTACCCCCCTCTCCACACAGTGGGAGGCGGGAGGTGAACTCTGCAGATGCACCTCTGAACTCTGGGCCTGCACTGACCCAGGACAACAACTGTGAGTGGGGTGAGCAGAAGGAACGGTCACGTTAAAGGGACTTTTGGTTGCTGGACTTAAGAACCTGAGGGAAAAGGACTCTGCTCATCTTACTCGGGGGGATGGGTCTTTTACTCATGGTTTATGTTTATGAACCCTGTTTGCGGTGTTTTCCCAAATTAATGCCAGGTTACTTCCCTCCTTTTATTAAAAGTTTTTTTGCTACACTCAGACTCTGTGCTTGCGAGAGGGGAAGTATTACCTCTTAGAGGCACCCAGGGGGTGGTATGTGATTGTTCCAGGTCCCTGGGTGGGGGCTTGAGCCAGTTTTGTGTTGTATTGTTGAAAAGGAACCGCTAGATACTGAAGCCGACCGTTGTTGCTGCCAACTCTGACTGGCAGAAGGGTTACATCTGTAATGAGGAACTATAACCTGTTTGTGTCATCCATCAGGGTGAGACATTGTTTGATTCAACTCTTTCTTAGACTTAAAGCTTAGGATTTAGAATGCATGTTTACTTTTTTATTTTCATAAGGTAACTATCTCTGACCTTTATGCCTACCACTTACAATCGCTTAAAAGCTATCTTTCTGTAGTTAATAAACTTGCTTTATATTTTACCTGAAACAGTGTGGTTTGGTTGAAGTGCTTCAGAAATCTCAGTTCAGTTTACAAAGGCTAGTGTGTGTCCACACTGAGGGAGTAGCAAACCACTTAATGAAGTTGCACTGCCCAAAGGGGCCTTGAGCAGTGTAAGACAGTACAGTCCTGGGGTATAGGGCTGGAGATGCTGAAACTAGCTGGGGCATCTCTACTGATGATTCATGAGCGGCTGGGAGATCATTCATGTAACTCCGTTGGGTGTGTCCCGTCTGTGTAAGTGCAGTTCAAGGGGCGCTAGAACAATTTGTATAGTGGGGGTGCTGAGAGTCATTGAACCAAACTGTAAACCCTGTATATAATGGAAACCACTTCAAGCCAGGGGTGCAGTAGCACCCCCACCACCCCGAGTTCCAGCACCTATGGCATAGTGCCTATCAGAGGTTTGTAGCTTGACATCAGTATCACATTGTGAGAGGCAGTCTAGGTTGGTGCGTTTGAAAGGCTCAGTGGTCCCACAGCCCAGGTTGCCCCCCCGGGACTCCAGGTAGTTAATCAGGTTGCTCAGAACAGGTGAAGGTTGTTTAAAGCAATGGAAAAACCTCCACACCCTTACTTAAGTGAGGGACTTCACTGGGGGACTTTCTTCACTATTAGAGTTAGGATCACTCACTGGCTCCAGGTGCGATATCAGTGCACTCCAAATGTACTTCTGGGGGGTCTGAGAGCAACACATACTTTGAGGGTCCTGCTTGCGAAACAATGTTAAATTCAACCAAGAGAGGCTGGGTGTTTACCCCACTAAACAGCAACATTGTTATAAAAGGTGATGATCATGCTCTCCAAATTGGTGAGAAGGTTGAACAGAGAAAGATGTCTCAGACAGCAAATGCTGGCTCCATCTTAGGTTGCAAACAATTTGGTTACATGTGGCTACTCTTTCCTGTTAAATGAGGCTCTCTGGCTATC
This sequence comes from Natator depressus, assembly GCF_965152275.1. Classification (NCBI taxonomy): domain Eukaryota; kingdom Metazoa; phylum Chordata; order Testudines; family Cheloniidae; genus Natator; species Natator depressus. Next base: position 211,852,666 of record NC_134234.1, on the reverse strand, counting down.
CTCATATTAAAGGGTCAATAGCAGCCAACACAGGAAATATGAATGTCTATTCAAGGCACTGGCTTATACCACACAGGAAGCATCAGACTCACATTGCTAGTGATAAGCCCTGCCCCTGACCACAGAACTCAGAGCATGGAAACTTTTGGAGTTAAAGACAAATCATCTAAGAAAAGTAAAATTCTTTCAGATTAATTTATCTTTTCAAAGTGTGTGTGTGTGTGTGTGTGTGTGTGCAGACACTAGAAATCTGCAAGAGTAAAAAAATCAAAAGCCCTCTGTTTCTAGGGCCTTTCTGTGGTGTTTTCATTACTTCTTTAGGTTCCGAGCCTTCAAAGAGAAACACACAGCAAACAAACACACAAGGAAGCCCCACTGGAGTAGTTTATATCTTCCATAGTGCAAAGCTTTCATAGCGTAAATTATGCTGCTAATATGTTTACTTCACCTTTTGGTCAAACAACAACTGAGAAGCAGCTCAGTTATGCACATACAAAGTCTCACAAATTCCAGGCAGCTCTAGCTTGCACTAAGCTGTTTGCATGCCAGAGAACTGAATTGTTTTGTTACTGACTGCGCAGGCAAGGAATGGTTTAAGTGCATCCTCTCTAGCCATGCTGATTCATGTTAAAAACAATTGCAGGTTTGCCCTGCATCCACAATAGCTCTGTTATAAACCCTTCCAATTACAATGGTTTCTTGGTACCTTGCTCAACACAGCTCCCCAAAACAGTGTATTTTTGGAGGTTTTTGAAATGCCACCATTGGGGAATGGTTGAACCATTACAACTCACACCGACACTAAAATAATTCAGATGAAAATAGATTAAGAGAACCACACAGCATTTAACACAGCTGAAAGCAAGTCTACTCCAAATGGTATTTGTCATGCATTTGGAGTGCTTTTGTGAGTGGACACAAGATAATAAATATAACAGGGGACCACAGAGTTCCTAACCATGGTACATTTCTCCAGAGTAGTGAGGTGCCTGGGTCATGAGCAGCGGGTAAATCTTGTGGAGCAACACAGCTTTGTCCCAAGCACAGGGTGCTGGAATTACAGTATTGGACAAATTCCTCAGAGTGGATTCTGACAGCTCGGCCGTAGGCCTGGGGGCCTTTCCAGATACTTGTGTCCGAGACACTTTATCTTCAACCCTGGAAAGATGGACAGATGGAATTCTTGCTGGTGGGCAGGTTTTCTTTATGCTTTTGCTTCCTCTGTCATACCACATATTGCAACGGGGATCATTCACAGATGGGGTTAAGAATCTTTGCATCACTTTAGACCATACCATGGACATCCTTGTATTAAAGATGGTACAAAAGTGGCCAACACACAGTTTTGTAGTTTGTACATGTGCACCCTTACTTATCCTATTATGACAACAACAAACTCTATCCTTGTAAGCATAAGAGTTCATAGCAGGGCTTCTCCCTAGCTCTGAACTTGTTCTCAATGCACCTGTAGTTCTGCTTACTGGTTTGAGAAGTTGGGATCGTATTTCATCTTTCATTACATTTTTTACATTGGCTCCTTATTGTGTAGGAGGCTGTCATTAAACTGGCCCTATTGAATTTGAAGCTCTGGTTATTTCTGATTACTTCTCCTTCAGCACCCCTGTTATGCAGGGTTTTCAGAACCCAAAGCAGTGGTAACTTAACTCTTTCTCTCCAGGCGGTGTCAGGAATAAATCAGTGGGAGCACAGCTCATTTGTCTGAATAATGATTGATACAAACCAGAGTGCTTTCACCTAAAATTACTTTTTATTAGGTCTCAAGCATGTGTGCGTGCACACACACCACACACACACATGCTGTAGCAGTAGGTTCAGAGCCTCTTAAACCTTTATATTTACCAAAGTTAAGATGGTTTCGAGGCATCAATAGTCAGGCTTCTAGAGTGCCCCTCCTTCCATCTAGCTTCTGGGAAACTGAGGTGTCAGATCCTTGCCCAAAGTATAGCTCCCTCAGACTGCTCCAAAGCAAATTCTTACATCTAATCTTTTACAGCTAACTTTAAACAATGACTCCTAGTGGGTCACCATAGTAAACGTTAATGGGTCTCCAATTCTCCTAGATTCAACAAAACTACTCTCTATCTCACCAAAGCATTCTAGTCATATCAGCAATAAAACTTACATGTCAAAGGTGTCAGAGGCACTTAAAATCAAGTCCTCCAGTATTTTCTGCCTGCTGCTTTCTCTCATTCATTGGACCACTAGGACCTCTGAGGTCACTTGGACCTTCATCTTCTTTAGTTCCCTTCCAAAATCCCTGAAATCTTCTATGATCTGTGTAGTTCCATGTGATGTCAGATTGTTGGTTCTGATGTGCATCATCAGCAGTGGAGATTTGCCAGATGAATTCAGAATCCTGTCCAAACTAAAAGATGCATCTTGTGTCTTTGCTCCAGGGAGACAGCACACCACACTGCTGTCTGTCTCTAAGACCCTTTTCTGAATTCTCTGTCAACTCTTCTTCATATGGAGTCACTAGCAATAATAGCCTATCATTTTAGCAGAGTTTAAGAATCTGAGGCAGGACCAAGTATACCTGGACTGTCTCTAAAAGGTGTTTTTGTAAGCTTGTCTTAAAAATCTTCAATGACATGGATGCCACAACCTTCCTTGAAAGCCTATTCCAGCACCTAACTGTCCTTGTAGTCAGAAAGTTTTTTCTGAATATCTAAACTAAACCTAAGGGAGGTGGTGCCCATTATTTTTTGTCCTACCTTCAGTGGACATAGAATCATAGAATATCAGGGCTGGAAGGGACCTCAGGAGGTCAACTAGTCCAACCCTCTGCTCAAAGCATAACCAATCCCCAACTAAATCATCCCAGCCAGGGCTTTGTCAAGCCTGACCTTAAAAACTTCTAAGAAAGGAGATTCCACCACCTCCCTAGGTAACGCATTCCAGTGTTTCACCACCCTCCTAGTGAAAAAGTTTTTCCTCATATCCAACCTAAACCTCCCCCACTGCAACTTGAGACCATTACTCCTTGTTCTGTCATCTGCTACCACTGAGAACAGTCTAGATCCATCCTCTTTGGACCCCCCCCTTCAGGTAGTTGAAAGCAGCTATCAAATCCCCCCTCATTCTTCTCTTCCGCAAACTAAACAATCCCAGTTCTCTCAGCCTCTCCTCATAAGTCATGTGTTCCAGTCCCCTAATCATTTTTGTTGCCCTCCGCTGGACGCTTTCCAATTTTTCCACACCTTCTTGTAGTGTAGGGCCCAAAACTGGACACAGTACTCCAGATGAGGCCTCACAAATGCTGAATAGAGGGGAATGATTACTTCCCTCGATCTGCTGGCAATGCTCCTATTTATGCAGCCCAAAATGCCATTAGCCTTCTTGGCAACAAGGGCACACTGTTGACTCATATCCAGCTTCTAGTCCACTGTAACCCCTAGGTCCTTTTCTGCAGAACTGCTGCCTAGCCATTTGGAGAAAACCTGATCACAGTTCAACAGCCCTTAACATATTTGAAGACTTATCAGGTCCTCCCTCAGTCTTCGTTTCTCAAGACTAAAGATACCCAGTTATTTTAACCTTTCCTCATAGCTCGGGTTTCTAAACCTTTTATCATTTTTGTCACTCTTCTCTGAACACTCCAAGTTGTCCACATCTTCTTAAAGTGTGGCACCCAATACTCGACCCAGTACTCCAGCTGAGACCTCCACAGTGCCAAGTATAGCAAGATGGTTACCTCCCACGTCTTACATACAACACTCCCTTTAATACACCCAAGAATGATAGTAGCTTTTTTCTAACCTGCATCACATTGTTGACTCATATTCAATTTGTGATTGATTATAACCCACAGATCCTTTTTAGCAGTACTACCACCTAGCCAGTATTTCCCCATTTTGTAGTTGTGCATTTGAGTTTTTTTCTTCCTAAGTGCAGTACTTTGTACCTGTCTTTATTGAATTTCATCTTGTTGATTTCAGACTAATTTCCCAATCTGTAAAGTCTATTTAAATTCTAATCCTCTTCTTTAAGATGCTTGCAACCCCTTTGTGTCATCCACAAATTTATAAGCATTCTCTCCACTCCATCATCCAAGTCATTAATGAAAATATTGACTAGTACGAGGCAGCAGCAGCAACTGCTGCTGCTGTGTCCTGTCTGGAGCTCAAACTGTGTGAGACCAGGAGTGCAAATGAAAGATCAATGGGATCCCAGGAGCATGCTGAGGGGAGATGAAGGTCTTATTGCCTACCCCGACAAAAGGAAGGTTTAAGACAAATTGGTATTTACTCAAGTTGTTCGCACGATGAGAAGGTTATTTTAAGACAAACCTGCACACACATGATGGTGGGGTCCTTCCCTCTCAGATTGAGGCACTGAGCATTTTCCTCAGTATTAGAAGGGAAGCCTCCCGCTAGCTTTCACTGTCCAGGCACAATGTGGATCCACTCCACAGATAATGCGTCTCAGATCAACATGCATTTCCTGAATCTTAACAAGGGAAACAGCCTGAAGTTCTAAAAAGAGCATGGATGTTTGCATCATCATCATGCAACGTTGTTACAAAGTGGGAACCATGCCCCTAGAGCTAGTATTTGGTGAGAAAATTGAAAAATGTCAAAGTGAACAAAAAGAAAAGGAGTACTTGCGGCACTTGTTAGTCTCTAAGGTGCCACAAGTACTCCTTTTCTTTTTGCGAATACAGACTAACACAGCTGCTACTCTGAAAAGTGAACAAATGTTGTCTCTCTCTCTCATATTGCAAGTAATTCTGGTTCTGCTTTGCTACTCTTTCCTTGTATATAAATCCTCAAGGGAGAGAGATCACCTGTCTGGCCTCTTTTGTAGGGCAGTAGCAGCCAACAGAAGAAATGAGAATGTCTTTCAAAAGCACTGGCTTAAGCCACATTGGAAGTCAGAAGCTCTGCACCCTAACCAGAGCACTCAGAGCTAGTTAAAATTAAAAAGGTGAAGAGGAGTAAAATTCTACAATTTAATACTTCCATATTAACTCATATTTGTTTACAAAATCAATCCAATGTTTTAATGTGTGTGTGTTTGTGTACATGTAACAGCAAACATTAGAAAACTGCAGGTGCAAAAAATCAGTTCAGAGGGCCCTTCTGCAGTGTTTTCTGCGTTCCTCAACTTCTGAATCTTCAAATACAAGTAAGAAACAAAAAAGAAAAAAAAACTACCCAACCAACCAGCCAGCCAGCCAAGGTTTCCAGTATGATAGTTTATAGTTGTTTCTACTGTGCAGGGCGTCACTGTGTAGCCCATGCTGCTAACCTGATTACCCCATCTTACAGGGAACTGGTGGCAGCCCAACAGCATTAACTGGAAGTATCCAGGGAGACAGACATTTTATATTTAATTCTGACTGCCAGGAAGGAATTGGTTGTGAATCTGAAGGTGACATGTAACTTGGGTGACAATGACCATGAAATGATAAATTTCAGGATTCTAAGGAAAAGAGGGAGTGAAGGGAGCAGAATAAGGACAATGGACTTAAAAATGTAGATTTTAACAAAGTCAGAGAACTGGTTTGTAAGATACCATGGGAAGAAAGTCTGAGGGCAAAGGGAGTTCAGAACAGCTGGCAGTATCTCAAAGAGACAATATTAAAGGTGCAACAGCAAACTATCCCAATGTCAAGGAAAGACAGGAAGAATAGGAAGAGGCTAATATGGCTTTACCAGGAGCTCTTTAATGACCTGAAAATCAAAGAGGAATCCTACAAAAACTGGAACCATGGACAAATTGATAAGGATGAGTACAGCACAAGAATGTAGGGACAAAATCAGAAAGCCTACGACACAAAATGAGTTAAAGCTGGCAAGGGACATAAAAGGCAATAAGAAGTGGTTCTATAATAAATACATTAGGTGCAAGATGAGGAAAGTGAAGGTCCTTAGCATGAAGGAGAGCTAATAATAGATGATATGAAGAATGCTGAGGTGTTTAATGCCTATTTTGCCTCAGTCTTCACTAAAAAGGTAATTTTTGATGAGATACTTAAATGCAATTAACAACAAAAGGAAAGAAACAAAAGCCAAAACAGGGAAAAGGCAGGATAAATATTAGTTAGATACGTTAGATGTATTCAAGTCAGTGAGGCCTGATGAAATTCACCCTTGAGTGCTTAAGGAACTTGCTAAAGCAGTCTCAGAACTGTAAAGAATTATCTTTGAGAACTCCTGGAGGAGTCGATAGGACTGGAGAAGGGCAAACATAGTACCAATCTTTAAAAAGGGGAGCAAAGAGGACCTGGGGAATTATAGAGCAGTCAGCCTTACTTGGATACCTGAAAAGATACTGGAACAAATTATTAAACAATCAATTTGTAAGCACCTAGAGCATAATAGGGTGATAAATAACAGACAACATAGATTTGTCAAGACAAAAAATCAGACCAAACTAAAATAAATTCCTTCTTTGATGGTGCTACTGCCCTAGTGGATAGGAGAGAAGCTGTAGACGTGATATATCTTGATTTTAGTAAGGCTTTTGACACAGTCCCACATTAATCATAAGCAAACTAAGGTAATATGGTTTAGATGAAATTAATACAATGTGCATGCAAAACTGGTTGCAAGACCATACTCAAAAGATAGTTTTTAATGCTTCAATCTTCTGGGTCCAGTACTATTCAATATTTTCATTAATGATGTGGATAATGGAGTGAAGAATATGCTTATAAAATTTGTGGATGACACCAAACTGGGAGGGTTGATAGCGCTTTGGAGGACAGGATTACAATTCAACTTGACCTTGACAAACTGGAGAATTGGTCTGAAATCAACAAGATGAAATTCAGTAAAAACAAGTGCAAATTACTACATGTAACAGTGTGCCGACTCACCGGTGCAGCGCCTCCTACTGGTCCTCCAGGAATTAGCTCAATTCCAGCCTCAGAGCACCTCCTGCTGGCCGGTGTCTCCCTAACGGTACCTACTTCCTGTGAATCTCCACCGCTTGTAGCACTTCAGGCCCCACGTCCCTCCCAGGCCCCAGTGCCCCTTATTTTGGGGTGCTGCCCCACAGCAGTGCCCCACACTCTGGGTCTCCCCTCCCAGAAGAACCTCAACCCCCTATACCCACCTTGCCTCAGTGGCTACAGCCAGTCGTCATGTAGCCCCTTCTCTCAGGGGCAAACTGCAGTCTGTAATGGCCATTCATCACTGGCAAAGGGGCTGGATCTTCTGCCCAGCAGCCTCCTTGCAGCCCTAGTACCTCCTCTGGCCTTTAGCAAGGCCTCAGCCTGAGGAGTCACCAGGCCAGAGCTCCTCAGCTCTGCCTGCCTTTCCCCAGCCCTGCTCTGCCTCAGGTACCCTGCTTACTCTCCTAGGCAGCCTAGTCCTTTGCTCCCCAGCTGGCACAAGAGTCTCTCTCCCACTTGCTCAGCCTGCCCTTTTATCAGGGCCATCTGTGCCCTAATTGGGTGCAACCACATCTGTGGCTGACTACCCAACAAGCCTCTCTTGGCTGCTTTTAACTCCTCTCTGACTGGTGCGGGGTGACCACCCCACTAAACTACACTTAGGAAGAAAATATCAAATGCACAGCTACAGAATGGGAAATAATTGGCTAGGTGGTAGGATGGCTGAAAAGGATCTGGGGGCTTATTGTGGATGATAAATTGAATATGAGTCAACGATGTGATGCAGTTGCGAAAAAGTCTGATATCACACACAAGTATTCATTTACCTACCCTCACACATATTCAGCTATGCCAGAACAGGTCATGAGGGATCTTGAACTATGGAATGAAAACTCTTTTCCTGATCAAGGTTATAGAGGTGAGGATGCCTGCATAGCAGGATCTAGATTTAATGAAGTTTTACTAAGGAGGCAGATTTACATGGGAACTGTGTTCTGGGGTCCTAGCAGAACATCATTAAGGGATATTCCTTCCACGTTAGCATTTATATGGAGCTTTTCAACTGTAGCACTTAAAAAGGTGTGGAATTTGTATCTGGATTTTACAGATGGGGAAATTGAAACAGAGAGAGGTGAAGTGCTTTTCCCAGGCTTACCAAGGAAGTGAATAAAACCAGCTCCCCTGACTGTCCATTGAAGCCCTGTGCAATGGACAAAACTGCTTCTATGCAGCAATTTGTGAAAGAGTGTATTGCATACACTCATTAAGGTGGGGTAAGGATAAGGAGGCTCAGAACAAAGAGTTCTAGGAAGACTAAAAAGGGCTCCTTTTTATTGTGGGAGTTACTCTTTCAAGGGCACCTTGAAAAAAAAGCATTAAGGGTTCAGCTGTGCCTTTTAGGACAGCCCTGTGTTGGGCCGGTGTGGAGCCTCCCCAGCAGGAGGTCAGAGTGGGGATCGTATCTCCTGAGGCGCAGTCCCTTCCTGAGCTCTCAAGTGTGCAAGAGGAGAGCACCCACTGCACCATTGTATAGGATGGTGGAGCGGCTCTCCTGAGTTACCTAGTGAAGTGGGGGCTAGATAAGGCCATAGCTATGTCTCCCTCTCCACCCAATGTGTTCTACGAGGGAATAGTCCCTGCACCTGGGAAGAAAATGCCTTACCACTGCGGTTGGGGGTAGAAGGCAGGGCACTCCTGGCATGCTCTGCTCCTCTCCCCTCAAACATTCATCAGTGGCTGAGAACAATTTGGTCCCAATTCTCCCATACTACATAAATTCAGAATTACCTTTATATCTTAATATGAAGAATGTGCAAGGTGGCCAGGTGGATAATGCTTGTAGGCATCTCAGCCATTGAATGTCTTGATGCTGGATATTTAACTCATGAATCTTCATGCAAAGTTTTGCTTTTAATATTCTCATACAGTTCAGGGAAGGTGTTAGACTGTGGACAGTTAAACAGCAGTAAATATGGAGTCAGCAGCTTGGAGCACATAGAACCTTTGCTCTCTGAGTTCATAGTACTTTTTCTCTGCTGCTGCTCAGAAGCCTTATGGCATTTCAGTTCTGGGTAGGTCACCACCTCCTCGTTTCCTTCTAGTGAGTTATGGCATAGAAATAGTGAATTCCATTCAGTGCACTGACAAGATAGATGGTTCTGATTAAAATCCAATAGAGCTATGAAACTGCTGCTGCAGTACATAGGGCATGGAAGGACTTTTGTATTAAAAAGTTTAGTCCCACAGTACTATGGTCTGCAGGAGCCTGTCAGTGTGTTATGCTTATAAGAAGCACATGGGATCTTTTTCAGGGGAAAAGGCAATACGCCATGTTTATTGAAGAGACAACAATTAGCATATGCATTTAATCACATCACACACACACACACAGAGTCGATGTTATACTTACCAATCCAGAGTCTGGATCAACCTAGTGGCCAGCTAGGTTGATCACTAGTAGGGAGGAGCTGGGTTCTGTCGGTTGCGACACGATGCTTCGGGAAAGTCTTGGCAGGACAAACCCAAAGTTTCATGGCAAAACATCCTGTTTATAGTGATTTTCCTTCACTGGTACCAATGAGTTTTGCACAGTCATGCTGTAATCAATTGTTGTTTGATGAGTGCTTGTTTTCTTAAATTTTTTATCTTGTTCTTTCATCAAGTTCCTCAGGGAGTTATCCCATGCTGGTTTTGATCACAGCTATCTTGTCCTCATTGATAGGTGCCTGTCTCATCTTTAGAGTCATCAATCTGCCCTCCTCTGCCTTTCCAATTGGGGTGTGTTGCAGCCTCCTGGAGCCCTTGCATCTGTCTCCAGTTCCTCCCTAGACCATCTGGTTCAGCGATGGCCTTCACACTTATCTCTTAACACACACATTCCTCATTCACACACAAAACAAAATTAATGTACACAGAACATTTTGAACAGGAACATCAAATTGCAATGCAAAAGAAAAACAATCATTGCATTCTTTTACTTATTTTAAAATGCTAAACCTACAACAAATTGGTGACCCTCAAAGGTCTGTCACGGCCTTGAAATCAGCACAGACACAGATTCTGGCTGATGTATCTCTACCAATGGCCCATTATGCCATTCCTTTCTGCTATTCAAAAAGGATGGCTGGCAGGATATGATCAAATTATACATCAATACATTTAATACCTGCTACTTTACTATTCCTTATCCTTCATTCTAAATTATATAAAATACAAACATAAAATCCTACTACTACAAGTGTACTGGGATTGACCAACATCTGTGAATTCAGCACATGCATCTTATCACCTTTTTTCCGTCCGATATCTGAATCCTCTTTTAGTCCTACCTCAAATATCAACTTACACTGAAAGTTGTTCAAGTGACTAATATAACCCTTTGTGTATGCTCTGTAGTCAGAAAATTGCCAAAAATGCCAAGTTGTGGAAATCACTAGTTCACCAGTTCAGATAGCACATCTACTCAATTACCCTTATGACTCATGCATTCTGCTTATGACAATCTTGAAATGTAAAATTTGACTTTACATACTTCAAAACAAATTGAACCATGATCCACAACACATATTTATAAACTCATTTGACATATCCAGTGCTATTTCCTTAATTAAAAGCCTGTTCCTGCTCCCATTGAAATCAATAGTTGCACTCCAGTGGAAGCAAGCTACTATGTATTACACTCTTCTAGAGGGACACCATGTTTTATTTCTGTTTTTTTAAAGAGCATTTTTAAATGTCATCTTCTCAAATACTAACTGCTCAACTTCTTTGATGCTCAGTGGAATTCCTCCACTGGATAGGAAAGATTTTAAGGCTCTGGGGTGGTAAATAAATATGGACAGTTAAGGATCAGTCATGACTTCATGATGTTGACTATCACAATCAGGCAAAGCAGAGAGAAAATGGTACTTTATTCTGGTATGAGTAAGTTTCAGAAAGGAGAGTAGAATTCAGACGTCACCTCCTTTAATCCTCCCACAACAAGGTCTGACTTAAAGAGACCTTGTTGTGGGAGGATTAAAGTCTGACGGTCCTGTTACAAGAAGCACAGCAGTAGTCTATAGGTGAAATATTAATTTTGTTTTAATATTCTGGTTAAAACCACAAAGGAAGTGCCAGACTTGTGCTGCTATTTTGAGATGACCTGCCATTACACAGAGCACTAAGAGTGAAGATGACTCAGATATAGTTATCAGGCCTTTTTTAATCCTGTCTTATCTTCTTCCACCATGCATGATCTTTTTATGTGTGCTTAAAATCTTTGGTACTGGAGAATTATAGGTGGGAAGAGATCATTACGCCCTTGTGTTTTAGTGTCTTTCTGTAGTTTTCTCCCAACTGAATGGACTCTCTGTTTCCATCTCCAGTAATCAGTCATTTCTCAGAGTTTCTGCAGTGCAGAATTTTCACAGTATAATAGGTCCTGTTAACCACTTCACGCCACCCTGCAGAAAATTGCCTCCCACCAAAGAGCAGCAGCTCAGCCTCAATCTCTCCTGTCAAATTTGTTTCACTCTGACTAAATAATGAGTCATTGGGCCAGAGAGTCAGCGAGTGATCCTGTCTCCACCCCACCCCACTCTGATTCCTCTATACCCACTTACCATTCTGGAATACTCCCCCTTACAATTCTAGAAATGTCCCCCTAATGATTATATTTCTATGAAAAAGCTTATATCAGTCATTCATGTATGTGATAATGTCTCACTAAAACCAGTATGGACTGGTTTAGCCTTTTGAAAGACAACTGTGATCATCCATATTTTATTTACTGGGTTAAATATTCTAGAAGCCAAGATTCCTTATCTTAACATTTGTATGATTTGATTTAGTCCTTGGTACTAATAAAACAATCCAATTTAACAATTTGGCTTGTATTAATCCAAAGATTCGAGTTTACAGTCCCAGCATTGCCTGTCATAAATAACCAGCAATTCTGAAAAATTTTGACAGCAGTTCTACAATGCAACACCTTTCTCTTTTATTATAATTAATTGTCCAAATAAATAAAAATAATTCATTTTTATTTTAATTATTCTTCCCTCTCCCTGCCCAAGAGAAGAAAGGCTCCTGGGTCTTGGGCAGAGGGGAAGCACTGAGACAGTGGGAGTTGCGGGAGGAAGGAATATGAGAAAAGTTGCTGGTTTGACTTGGGCATTTTTAAAAATCATGGATTGGACAAGCTTCTTGTGTTATTCCAAGAACTCCTCCTGTAGGACTGAAATCCTGTGATTTTTGATTAATTCACAAGAGCTGGCAAAAGTGGGTTAATGCCAGTCAGGAGTATATAAACCGACAGATAGCTTCCAATGCACAGGAGGTGAGTGGGGAGTGAGTAAGTAGAAAGTCTGGAACATACAGGCCCTGGGCATTGTGGGATGCTATTGAAGGACTCTATAATCGTGAACTCAGGAACATGCACTTTAATTGCCTCCTCACTGCAAAGTGTGCAGGTAGGACAGGACCTTAAAGCAAAACCCAGGCTTTAATTCATGCCCGCAGCCATACAAGTGAGCATGGATTCAAAGCATATATAAGAACATGCTTTAGGACTTGTGTGTGGATAGAAGAGGAGGTTGGACTAAAACAATAAAAACACAGGGTAAGACTATAGCACAGACATACCCTCACTGACAGGGTTGCCACCTGCCCAGGTCTTCCAAGAATTATTCATTTTTAAGGTATAATTCCCAGGAAATCTGTAAGGCTGTCCAGTTTTGTGGGCTCAGGATCATCCCAGATGTCCTGGTTGTTTTTATCTCAGAGGTGGCAACACTACTAGCTGATGCCATGCTAAGAAGAGGATCTGAGGGAGCAGTATTGTGTTAAGGTGTTCACTGTTAGCATTTACTATTTTGAATGAACTATTATTATATATTACCCCATCCCTGGGGCATGGCAGTCTTCTCTCATTTCTCCTCTGGGTTATGGGTCCTGAGTTTACCTACAAGGGCACCTGGTGCCTCTACACAAGGAAACCCCTCCTAGTGTAAAGAACACAGAAGGCCTGTCCCTTGGGTAAATATCTGACACCCAATCTCATACAGAGGAGTGTCAGTCAGAGCACACAAAAATAAAGTACTATCTCAAATCGCAGAGTAATAAAACAGGAACTGGGGCTTTATTAGGTATTGGGAAATCAGGATAAGGGACAGTGGAAAAGGGGATAAGGATAATAAAAGACAAAAAACAACAATACATAAACTATACCCCTCCAATCATTTACAGCTGCTAAAAACCACCATGTTCTCCCTTCCAGCACTTGCCTTCGCAGATAGTGAATTTAGGCTCAGTCTTTGATGGGTGATGCAGTACTGAAGTCAGTGTCCATCTTAAAATAAAATAGAAAAATAAATAAACAAGGATGTTCTTAAAAGTATTCATACGAAGGATGTTAAGATCATCCCTGTAGCTCTCTGTGCTGCATTCAAATGTGTAGGTAGCTTGGCTCTTGGTAGCCTGGATGTGACTTTCCTCTGACTCCCTGATTTCTGGTGTCTGCTGAGATGACACAGTTCAATATCCCAGAACTCCCAGAAGGACTCAATGTCTTCCCCTGGGTAGGAATGTGGAGGGTAGAAGGGTCCTCCCTGACTGTGATGCTTCTTTCCCTGTTGTACTCCAAACAGAGCCAAAAACAAAAGTAAAACCAAACCCTTTGTCTCTGAGTTCTGGTTTATTATTGGTTCTGGTGGTGTTGCTACCCAGTTCTCTCTCTGCTCTGGACTGTCAACAATGTGGAAAACAGCATCCTGAACTTCTGCCACCATTGCTGCTGTAGTCCAGAGGGGAGTCCCCTATACACTCCGTGTGGTATTTGAGCAGTACCCCCTCCAAAGCAGTTACAGTTATATAAGTACTATATTTATGAACTTGATAGTGCACTGTCCCCTTAAAATAATGTTTCACAGATAGTAAAGGGACTGGTAGTTGCTTATTTTATATTTTGTATATATATTTTTTTCAAACAAGAAGACCAGTCATAAATTTAGTCTAGAATGAGTTTTATTTTAGAGAACGAACAAACAAAAAAGAACAAAACTGAAATCTCCAGCAGAGAGTACAGGGTGGAACCCCCACTCCACAGAGCAGCAGCTGTGAGAAAAGGCCAGTCCCATCCCCTGAGCTGCGATTGATGAGGGGATATGTGAAGAGAAGAGCTCGCCACAGAGAGATGTTGGCTAGAGGAATAGGAATAAAACTCTGCCCTGACTCCCAGCTGCCAGCCCACCTCTCACTGGAAGAGAAGAATATCGCTCCAGTGAAGGGACTGAGCCCTGCCTAACAAAAGGCCAGGAGTGCAGAAAGCACATACATGCAGAAGCCTGTGCACATGTTGCTGCTGCTAAAGAAGAGAGCAGGCTCAAACAGCCTGGACATGGGGCTAGGGGATTGACCCAAGGAGCAGGCTGGAGGCACAGCTTAGACCCAGCCCGGGAATTCTCACCAGTACATGGAGATGGGTGCCAGGCAGAGCAGCAGAGGCAGGGATTGATTCCCTGAGCTTGTACCACAGCCAAGCACCAGTGAACAGCATACGGAGCAGAACCAAGAGACTGGGGCTGGAGGGCACTTTGGACTCTTAATTAGAGTAGGTTGGGAATTTTTCATCAAAACCTTTTTGGTTGGAAAATGTCAAGTCCTCACACCTGAAACTGTTCTCAAGAAAGAATCAGTTTCAACAAATTCTCCATTTTGAAAGAACTGTGAAAAAAAAAAGGGAAATTATTGAAATGTCCTGTTTCAACATTTTTCCAATGGAAGAGCTGTCAAACGACTTTTTGTTTTGCAATTTAAGTTAATAATTGTAGCATAATAAAATTAAATATTTAAATAGGTCAAAAGCTAAATAAAACATTTCCATTGACCCGATCCATTTTTTCCCAGATATTTGGTGAGAGAAAATATTAGAGATTTTGACATTCCATCCTGATTTGGGAAAGAATTTTTTTTTAATCTAAAAAATTCTCACAAGAAAGGAAAAAAGTTTCATGCCCACCTCTACTCTTAATTGAGTTACAGAACAACTCTCTCTGTATCTAGGCACTGGGTATTCAGTATGCTGGACCATTGCTGTGGATGGAGGTATGTGTGCTCCCTATGAAGGCTCCTGAATTACCCCCTTTGTTGTAATCAAGGGTTTGTCTCAAGTGTTGGTTTATGTCTGAATACAGCATTTGTTCGTGGGACTAATTCTTGTCTCCTTAAATGTTGAGGAAGGGAAACTGGTGCTTGCCCCTTGCGGGAGGCAAGCAGTGTTCTCTCAGGCATGTGGCTAGGGGAAGCCACTTAATGAACCTGAGATGCCCCCACCACAACAGTATGTGTGCCTCTTCCATAACATGCTGGGGTAACTCTTAGAACAAAATGGCTGCTCTCTCTGAGGAAAGGCAGGGTTCTTAGAAATTCAATACACAGGGAAAAAATGGTGTCACAGCTTCATGGCTAAATATACCACAGTTTGGGCTAATGAGAGAGTTGCGAGGGTGCTCTGATTGGCTGTTCACCAGTCCAAAGGGAAGGGGTTTATCAATGAAGCTGATATTGCTAATTCTGAATACCTACGTTCTTTTTGCAAATATTCAACATTTCTGTGATCACAGCAGTTTCTGAAAATGACTGTAAATGGCAGTAAACAACAAATGTGATATATTGACCAAGGGACGGGTATTAATTCAAGCGTTATCTTTGTCTTCAGGAATCAAGATGCACCAGCAAGTCATTGGCATGGTTTTTCATCCTTCCTCTGCCATTGCAGTGGGGTCTGTGTGAACTGCCTTCTTCTCACAAATACAGGGGTTTCGCTCGTCACAAGAATCGGGCTTGGCTCCTCTACTGAGGAAAAGTACACAGTGCTGTAGAGTACCATGTTGGGTGACCGCAAACCTAGGATGGAAAGGCACAGTTTACTGCCTGCCAGTGACATGTACGAATCCCCGGGAGTGATACTCATTGTGCGGTTAGTAGTGCAGCAGGTGGGAGAGATGGGCACAGTTTCTAAAACAATTTGTGAATTAATCTAATGTTCATGAAAGTCAGGAGGAAAAAGCATTGGAAAAAACTAGGCCAGGGATAGAGAGCTTCCTAGCACAGCTCTGCCAATGTCCCTGACTCCGGAGCTGCAGCACGCCCTGCTATTCCAGCCCAGGGCTCCCCCGCCTCACAACTTTACCAATGCACCTCATCCCCCTCTCTTGCAGGGATCTCATTTTCATCCAATTGTCCCGTAGGAATAATAAGACGAGGAAAAATACTAAATGTTATATAGTGAAGAGGGGCAGGCATGCCAGGGGTGGCGATGAATGAACCTAATGAATGAAACAAATTGTGCCTCCTCAAATCTGTGTGTGTGTGTGGAGGAGCCCTGGATAAAAACTGTCCACCTGAGGCACTATCTCCCCAATGCTTCTCAGGGGCCGGGCAGCTGCATGTATCCCCTATGCTTGGCTGTGGCATAAATGCCTGCTGCTTGTAGAACATATATAGCAAGCCCAAACAGAAGGGAACAGTTTCTCTCACTGAGAGTCACTTACAGGTCACTGGTGAAAGCTGTGTCGTCCCCCCACACCCAGGGCTCATTGTCTGTCTTACGAGATAGTCCAATCCAGTGGTAAGTAAATGTCACTGACTTTATGAAATCCTGTATGGGAACATAACCAAATCATTTAACCCCAATCCATGCTGTTTGACCATTTTATCATTGTATGGCTATCAGGGAATGGAATGTGACTGAGGAGTCCTGAACACAGTTCATGTGCTGAGCTTCCTGCCCTGCCCATAACTGTCCCTGAAGAGTTAGATTTAGTTTTTTTCTCCCAGTTAATAGACCCACAGATTTTATAGATTTTTTATACATTTTTATAAATTTTGTTGCAACTGATCTCTTCTCCCCTCTAGGGTCACTCCACAGGCCAGCCACCATCCTTCCAACCGGGGATCCTGGATGACGTTCCCCTCAGGCCCTGTCATTACTGCTCCTTAGTGAGGTCCAGAAGTTGTGGCGGGATGTGAGGCACCTTCACCCTTTGGTGCCAGTGGACCTTCCCACAGGCTGCCTCTGCTAGTTTGAGGTCTAATCCACAGCATGCTGAAGTCAATACATGTCTTTCCATTGATTGCAGATGTGTTTGGCTTCAGGGTTAGTTGAGATTAGGATTTCTTTTCGTACCTTTTAAACTAGTGCACAAAATCTTGTTGTATACACAATCTTGTTGTGTGAGACAGGTTTCAGAGTAGCAGCTGTGTTAGTCTGTATTTGCAAAAAGAAAAGGAGTACTTGTGGCACCTTAGAGACTAACCAACAAATAAATTGGTTAGTCTCTAAGGTGCCACAAGTACTCCTTTTCTTTGTGTGAGACAGTTATATTTGGGGGTAGCCCAAGGAATCACCTTCCTAAGCACTTCAAATCCTTGAGTTGGCCCATTGCACACTGCAATGATCGTGGTGGACAGGAATCTGTACTGGTTGGGGAATAGGGCTGTAGGGAAAAATGTTTTGCAGTCCTGCCCAAAAATACGGAGGTTGGTTCTGGAAAATGAAGGGTAAGAGATTACCAGTTCTTCCTTGTTTTCAATCTTAAGAAGGTTGGAGCCCAAAGAAAAGCAATAATCTTTACTCTCTTGCCAAGTTTTCCATGTTGTAGGAAAGTGATAACAATAGTCTCCATGCTGCCTCCAGTTCTCTGGGCAAGGGCTGAATTTACTTCCTTGAAAAGAAAACACATTCATAGCCTCATCAGATATCTGGCTGATGGGTGTGATGCAATCTGATATTGTTTAATGTCATTTACTGATTTGTATACGTTGCCCTACTGCTCTCCATTGGATAGAAAGCAACGTATTCAAGAGTTCGATTTTCTCCCTAGTTGATGCCTCTAAAAAGGATATAATCCCATCTCAAGTGATAGAGGCCTGTGCTATGCAAGCTGAAAGATATCATTTCTACTGCAGACAGTGGAAGTATGTAGTTTAGCTCCTGACTGGTGGCTTGCACATATATGGATGTAGATTTGTTATGATCCGATCACCACCCAAACCACCCCATTATTCACATGAGCTATTGCTGGCCTGCTTATTCTGTACCTCTCACAGCACCAAAAGTGATGGCTATAGCTGTAGGGCTGGCCAAGCTGCACTGTCTTTTGTATCTACAAACTTATGGTTACAGTGTTTAGTTTGGGAATTCTCCCTGATTTACGTCAGGCCAAATCACATTTGGTTTTCATGTCCCATCAGGGCCCCTGTAAGTGAAGTATTAGAGATGTTAGGCAGCTTATGTTGTTGTACTATAGGGTTTTTATTATTTAAAGCAACTTCTCTTTTGCAGTTCTTCTCATGCTGTGGTGTTTCAGGAGGCTATATGCTGATGTGGTTATTCTAAATACATTTCTTTACTTTATTTTGTAATAGTTTATTTCCCCTCTCACTCCTCTAAGTTCTCCTGCACTTACTGCTTTCCTACTTCAGCCTAGAGCTGCTGAGTTCAATGAACAGGAATCCCATCGGTTCTTGCTTGAGTTACTGAAGAAGCAATAAGTGCATAAGCAACAGGTGAGCTCCATTTCTGTTCATTTCAGCCACATGTACTCAGCAAAACTTGTATTTTTAGATCTCCCTACATTGCTCATTCAGCTTGTTTAGTTGGTTTCATTTGGCTCTGTTATTGAGAACCTTCATGCTGCAATATTATGGGATAATTATATGCAGTTTATTTATGCTTTTGTCTTCAGGAAGCTGAACAATGTGGACAGCTGTCTTTGCATACAGGCTTGTTTATCAGCCTGAGACAGAATTTTGGGGTTGACTTTTTGATACTCTTATATCTTATACTAATATGTGTGAACAAAGAACAAAAGACATTGTGTGTGTTGCTTCTCCCTAGCCATACGGGTTTATTAATACAATGGGAAGAGATAAGGGATAGAGCAGTTAAAGTGTTACAGGGTATGGTGGGAGTGTAATATATACGCATACACTGGAAGACTGCCTGGCTCTTCTCTCAAGGCAAGGTCAAGCAACCAATCAGAAGGGGCAAGGAGGAATGGGGGGAAGGCATAAGAAACACTAAAAGCCAAAGAAAACCCTCGCCTTGGCCAGAGCATAACCTCACTCCTTACCCCTCCCATGGGATACAAAAGAGGTGGGACGAAGACCCAAACTCGCGACCCTCCCAAATGGAACATGACCATAAATTGTAAGGGGTGTGATAGGGGCATGCACTGCAGGTATATTTGGGCCTGCTAAAGAGGAGGAGATGGGAATTAGGAATGGGAGGGGGGAACGGGGACACAGGCAAGGCTCTGCAGCATCAGAGCTGGGAAGGAAACACTGGGAAACAGACTCTGCCAGCATGTAGAGCTATGGATATGCTTGTTTGGAACTAACCCCAATAAATATCGAATTGCCTGCACTTCGGGCTTCTGGTCTTCTGCTTTCTGTCTGTGTGACAAGAACCTTGGGAGAGGGTGAAGGGAAAGCCCTCTAACAAGCTGATCCAACCAAAATATTTACCTCCGGTTTCCTTGTGTGATTCTTGACCGGGAGTTTTATTCTGTTGCTGCTGATATGCATTTCCCAGCTGGCTAAAATTTTCTGATGGATGGGAGTCCTGGAAAACTTGCATTTGCAATTATATTAATACATTACACCACTTAAAATGAAAAATCAAGTTTGCATTTTAAGGAAACACAAATAGCATCATGGCATTACTCTTTGTTCTTGTAAAATTAATGTTTAACTGGGGTTGCTTGCTTGTGTGTTTAATAACATTACTTTTTTTGCTAAAGAAGAGTTTTGAAATTTGATTCTTTGAACATGTATGGAAGAACTTACCTGTGAATTTCCTCTGAACAATAATCCCTGTATAGAAGAAGGTGCATATTCTACAGTAAGAATAGGAAAGTAAAGCCTAACATCTAGGCTCATAAGAATAAAATATGGGACCAAATCAAAATGCACCCTAAATCAGGGGATGGCTGGAGGAGAGGGGTTATGTACAAGCCACTGCATCTGCTCTTCTGCATTACATCAGTTTTACATTAGTGTTACACAGTGGACTGACAATGGCATAAAACTGGATTAATGCAGGAGTGTATCAGTCCCCCCGTGTCTTTTCTGCAATTACTTACACTTGGCAATCAAGGCCACCACTGCTCCTAGTGATACCAGGTAGAGGACCCCCAGAATCACGGCAATGATCCACCAGGGAGAAGATGGAGTAGGAGAATCTAAAAAGAATGAACATAAAGATGGGAAAAGTGTGCCACTTTTCTGAGTATCTGGCATCAGATTACAGTTTATCTGAGCAACACCCAGGTCCCAAAGCTATCCACCAGAGCAGTCTGAAAACCAGCCCCTCTATAACTGCTATTGCCAGGTGCTTGTGCTCATGGGTACTGTTCATGACTGCCAGAGCTGTGAGCCTCTTTCTCAAATCTCAAAGACCATCAACCTGATTGGTTGTAGATGTTGTTATTGTCTTAGAAGCATAGCATATGGCAACATAACAAATGAACATTCTACCTTTACTATTCCAAAAATCTAGTCTCAGTTTCCTGGGATAGGGGCAGAGGTTTGACCACGGACAGTAGAACAGAAAATATGTTACCAGCTAGTTACATACAATACCTTTGCTCTCAGAGTTCCCAGGTCTTTGTTTCCTCTGCTGCTCAGAAGTGTGACATTTCACTTCTGTGTAAGTCACTTCCTGCTCGCTCATTTCTAGAGGATGGTGAGTGTGGAAATTGTAGACTTTTCTTCAGTGGCCTATGATAGATGATGGCATTTGATGAAAAACCAATGGATCTAGAAATATCAGGTAAAAAATAACAGGATATTGCAGTGATTGGTTTTCATTTACTGCATTACAATAGTCTGTAGTAAGAGGAACAGAAATGCAGGATTAAATGGCATACTGAGTTCAGTACATGCATCCTATCATCTTTGTCTATTATTTGCCCTCTATTTAACTATATAATGACAATATATTCTGGTTACCTCTGAGTCTCAGAAAACTGGATATTCAAATGGATCAACCTAGACCACCTTTAATACTATTCACAGTGGTTTAGATTGCAAACACTTCAGGGCTGGGACTGTCTCTCACTGGGTGTTCACACAGTGTCTAGCACAATGGCACCCATAGCTTGTATGTTGCCTCCAAGCTCTACTGTAATACAAATATTAAATAGACATAATGATTGTAAATCTAGTATTTTGCTCTCCAAAGTGCTACCCATCAGCAGAAGAAGTGAGAGGCTATTGTTACTAGTTAGATTCAGGTTTTAAGAGGCTTGAAGGAGACAGTCAAAAGGATACTGGATAAAAAAATTGGTGCTGGAAACCCCATTGCATGAGTCTGTTTAACATGGAATGTAACAAAATTTACTTTCGGGGAGCAATCCAGTAGTCTGAGGGATGTGTTTATGTGTGCAAGGGATAATGGTCAAGATAGCCTTGTCCCATAGGTCTTTTCTCATTTCTGTATTTCAGTAAAGTTAATTAATGATAATCAGTCATATAAAAGCATCACCTGCATTGTCTGTCTCTAAAAGATACCATGCAGTGTTGTTGTAGTCGTGTTGGCCCCAGGATATTAGAGAGACAAGCTGGGAGAGGTAATAATTTTTATTGGGCCAACTTCCATTGACAAGAGAGACAAGCGCACTTGCACAGAGCTCTTCTTCAGGTCAGAAGAGCTCAGTGTAAGCTTGAAAGCTTGTCTCTCTCACCAACAAAAGTTGGTCCAATAAAAGACCTCATTCATATTTGCTCTCTAAAAGATACTGACTAATATATAGAAAAAAAGGGAAAATTTTCAACTCCTGTTGTCTATTGTACTTAGACCAAGAATTTTTGGCCTTTTTAGCGATATTAGTTATAGGTCGGTATTCTTTTTTCTTTTGCATAATGTGTTCCTTTTCACCAATGCAGACCAAGTCACTATTCAGAG
This sequence comes from Natator depressus, assembly GCF_965152275.1. NCBI lineage: Eukaryota > Metazoa > Chordata > Testudines > Cheloniidae > Natator > Natator depressus. The sequence continues at coordinate 211,830,854 of NC_134234.1, read as the reverse complement.
ATCCATATAATGCCAGTACAGTTCTGTTCTGCTTGCTCCTACAATTTGCTGAGTAACTTTTTTTATATTGCTGATTACCATTGGTATTAATAGAATTTGAGGTCCTTCAATGTTTTGCAATATCAGGACTCATCCTTTCCATTTTTAAATATCTCAAGTGATTGTGTTCTCAGTAACACCTTCAGAAAGCTATTGCACAGTCACTCCCTGTACTGTTTCTAGTATCTAGCTTAAATTTTATTTTTCTTAATTCTATACCATTATTCCATATTATATTTGGAATTATCTGAAACAATCTCTTCCTCTGTCCTTTGTGTTTACATCTCTCAAATATTTGTAGTCTTTGCCAAGCTCTCTAAACTGCCCTCTTCTTTCATCACTAGTTAGCAACCTTAGCCTATACCTGTTCCCTTCTTTTCATTTTACCTCATCCCTCATTAGACAATCACTCTAGCCTTTTACTCACTAGTGTTTCCCTTCTCTGAATAACCTCAGATTTAATACATATGGTTAGTATGGAGGTGTTCAGAACAGAATGCACTATTCTGTGTGTGGCACCCTGCTCTGTGACAAGCTCTCTTCTGCTTACACAAATCTAAATTAGCTATTGGCTGCTATATCATTCATTTCACCCAGTATGTCTGTTAGCATTGTTGATTTCCAAATGTCTTAGGGCTGAATGCTCAAAAGGATGTTCTGATGCTCAGTGTCACAACACCTACCTTTTATGTGCCTGAAAAAATCACTGTGATACACAAAGCCTGAGTTATAGTGCCTGGCTCTCTATAGAATGAATGGAGAGAGGAGCCTTAGACTGTGATGCACCAAAGCCACCATGCTAGGCAGAGAGCTGCCTCAGTTAGCCAATGGGAGATGCTGATAAGAGGAGCGTGTGCTAAGCCCCAACCTCTCAGAGTTTGGTGCCTTATGCCACTTTAGCAAGAAGGCAGGGGGATTAGGACTTCCCTCATAACCATACATGAGCACAAGGGGAAGATCCCTGTTCAAATCCTGTCACTCAGAGGAGTGCTCTAACCACTGGGCGATGGCATAGTCTGATGCGGGGCTTCTTCCATCTTCTTCCTCTTGAAGCTGTTTCACTCTGGATAAATAATGAGCATTGCAGTAGGTTGCCCATGTCTCTGAATGCTCTAACCACCAGGATATAGAGCCATCATGACTCTGTTCTCTCTCTTTTTCTCTGTCTCTTAAAGGCTCATTTGGGCCAGAGAAATAGAGAGACCAAGAGGGAGAACACAAACATGAGAATGATTGTATAGCTTTGTGGTTAGAACATTCAGAAATGTGGGATTCCCGGATCCAGTCCCCTGGCTCCAATGACTCTGTAAATATTCATCCAGAGTGCAACAGCTTCAACAGGAGAGCCTGAGTGAGCCCCACATCTAAATGTCCTGTAGTCCAATTGTTAAAGCAAGCTCCTGAGAGTTGGCAGGTCCCAGTTCAAACCTCTTTGCTACCTGAGATGGAGGCGGGAGGTGGGGGCTTGAACTGGGAGTCTCCACCATCCCAGGTGGGTACACTCAGATACTGGAACAATTTGTATAGTGGGCGTCCTGAGAGCCATTGAACTGAACTGTAAATCCTAATGGAAATCACTTCAAACCGGGGGCGTGGCAGCACCTTCACCCCCTAGTTCCAGTACCTATGAGTACTCTTACCACTGGGTTAAAATTCATGACAAGTCATCCTCGTTCCCCTCCACCCCCACCCCAGCTGTTCTGTGTGGCATTAGGCACACCATAACACACCTAGAAGATCAGGTCCTGAAGATGAATGCCTGTCTCCCCCCGGGTTTGTGAATCACTGTGGAGCTTAGGCAAGCGATAGGTACCCAGGGACTGACAGGGAGCCAGCAGTGTGCATGCCCAAAGGCACAAATATAGGTGCCTAGGAAACTTTTATTGCAAAACTATAATTGCTGAGTGAGTTTAGGTGCCTACAGGAGTAGGCAGGGGCATTTGTGCATTGCAGTGGAGCCAAAATTTACCACATCCGGAGATTTAATATTTCATTATTGTGTTATTTACAAATTAAGAACAAATACATTAGGTAAACCCAGACCCAACAAAGTCCTTTGTGATACCCCACTGATCACCTCCTTCACAAGTTCATATTATTGTCTTTTATCTTTCCCCTTTGGTGACAGCCTTCAACAGTTTTCAGGACAAATGATTCCACTTCAAGCCAAGCTAATGTGAACTCTTTTCTCAAGTATGTTTTCTTGAGATACTATATCAAATGCTTTCAACTATATATATCCCATCTACCACCTTTTGAGTCTAATGTTGAACTTGTAGCTTTTGATTTTCATAGTAAAAATAACTAGAAATGGCATACAAATCCAGAATTTTAGACCAGACTTTTCTCTACTTTATATCTAATGCATGTTACTTCAAGGAGGAGTAGATCACTGAATTATAAACGGAGAACTATATGTCACCTGGACAGTCTCACCAGTCAGTCTTTAAACACACCATCCCTACTGCTTGTACTGAACGATAACAAAAGAAAAAAATAAAATCAAAGTTATACATCTATATAATAGCTTTCATGGTAAACACTTTCACTAATTTCTTGAATTAGTAAACACAAGTGAATGTTACCTACATTTATGTTCTATTCTAATAACAATAAACCCAGACGCATTTGGCCTGATATCTTTTTTTTTTTTTTGGTACCTGTAGTTGTTTGGGAAGACGCAGGAGAGCTGGAAAAGACTTTTCCGTTCTGTCTGATCTGATCCTCTATATATGAATATCCAGGAAGTAAATATCTGTCCCTCCGGCTGTCCTGACAGAACATGGAGAATGCAAGCCAAAAGAGGAAGTTTTAGTTACTTTATGATGTTCTGTCTGAAACCGCACAGGAAGTTCCATGGCTGCTAATTTGAGAAGACCTCCCCCAGGCCAAAGTGCTCAGAATAAAGGGGCTTGCCTCCTGAGTTACAGTGATGTGACTTGGCCCATGGTGTTAAATTCAAAGTTAATTTACAGCTTTTTAAATGCTGAAGTTAGGAAGCAACAGTATCTATGACACACACAGTAGTTAGGCCAAACAATGTGTTACACTTTGTGCTCCTAGGCTCTCAGTCTCTTGGAACAGTCTCCACTAGGGAAATACTTGAAGCCCCAGACTTCTGGACATTTAAAGTGACAGGACAGCACTAGGAAAGTGCAACAGGGAAACATCCTTCCTTGCCCCCTGGGATATAGGCTGAAGATTCAAGATTGTCTCATTTCTAACTTCTCCGACTGTCTGATCACCAGCCTCAGCACAGGTGTGCCAGCAGCCCCAGCAAAACATCACCGTACCAGTAGGGCCAACACCAACCCCATCATCATTTTCAGACTTCTTTGCCCAGATCATGTGACACCAGAGTCAAGGAGAATGGGAACAAAGAGAAGAGAGTCAGCCTCTGAGGCAGATCAATGGGCAGTTTCAGGGTCGTGGTGCCTAAGGCTATGTCTACACTATGAGCTGGGGTGTGAGTGTAGCCATGGTAGCATGGAGAGTGGCAGCAGAGGCGTGGCTGAGCCGTGCCAAGTACACATCCATCTGAAATACCAGTACGAGTACATACCAGTGGGTATGTACTCAGCACAGCTAAGCCATCCCTCCACTGCTGCTATTCTTGCTACTGCAGCGATACTGCTATGTATACTTGTGCTAGGTCGATGAGTGCCATTGCGAGTATGTGTATGCAAACAGGGGAATCATACCCCTACCTTGTGGAGCAGACGTAGCTTAAAAGTGACATGGAGTGAAGCAGTAACTTTGTCCTGTTATAGAACTTAATATGATGCAGGACTCTGGGTGAGCGTGATGGGGTGAATTTTAGATTGGACCCATCTCTGATCTAGCTCTAATGGATTTTACCCCAAGGAGGAGTAGATCACAGAATTATTAACAGAGAAATACATGTCACCTGGACTGTGTCATCAGTAAATCTTTAAATACACCATCCCTACTGCTTGTACTGAGCTATAAACAGTGAAAAGATAAAATCATGATTACATAGCTATATAATATCATAGCTCCAGGAGTTACTGCACTTCTTGTAGGGAAGGAAAAGTACCTGCTCTGCCCTAAATGAAGTGCATGAGCTGTCAGTCCTGGATGGAAGGGTATGAGCTGGGACTCTTTATAGAATTAAGCCTTTTAAAGGGACATGTTTGGAGTATGGGAAAGACCCCTCTGTCTAGAGAGGAGCATGCGCTGCCTGGATCCCTGCCTAATCAAAACTCGGCCTAGAGGACCTTACGCTAAAAGGCACACAGTACAAGAGGCTGCACCTACTCTGTCTTGGACTCAAGGGATGTTTGTTGTAAATTAATCCCTCCAGTACAGCTGAAATAAACCTGTTTAATACCCTACAACTGTGTCTTGTATCACTCACTATGTACCTTATTATGCACTACTATCCCATGGAGAAATTTCTCCCTGACACCGCCTTGTACCACCCTCGCTGTTAATAAACTGATGTCCTGAAAAATGGTGATGGATGATCATGGAAATTTAAACTCTAACTAATTTCACTGAAGATGCAGTTCATTGTTGGAAGGGTCTTACTCAGATGTAAATCAGGTGTAACTCCACTGAGGTCAGTGTAAACGAGAGGAGAATTAGCCCATAAATGTCTAATTCTTATTTTAATCTCAGTGAGCTAGAGGGCTTACTTCTCAGCAGTGGATTACCAAAGAATATCATAGAGTTCTGAGTTCCATGTGTTAATTTTATGTTATGTCAATGGAATATTTAATTTTATCCATTTACAATGTATTGAATTTTTAATTTCACTGTGAACCCCAATTTTTTGTTTCAAAGGAAATGGTAATTAGGAGCTGCAGAATGAATCATAGAATCATAGAATATCAGGGTTGGAAGGGACCTCAGGAGGTCATCTAGTCCAACCCCCTGCTCAAAGCAGGACCGATCCCCAATTAAATCATCCCAGCCAGGGCTTTGTCAAGCCTGACCTTAAAAACTTCTAAGGAAGGAGATTCCACCACCTCCCTAGGTAACGCATTCCAGTGTTTCACCACCCTCCTAGTGAAAAAGGTTTTCCTCATATCCAACCTAAATCTCCCCCACTGCAACTTGAGACCATTACTCCTTGTTCTGTCATCTGCTACCAGTGAGAACAGTCTAGAGCCATCCTCTTTGGAACCCCCTTTCAGGTAGTTGAAAGCAGCTATCAAATCCCCCCTCATTCTTCTCTTCCGTAGACTAAACAATCCCAGTTCCCTCAGCCTCTCCTCATAACTCATGTGTTCCAGTCCCCTAATCATTTTTGTTGCCCTCCGCTGGACTCTTTCCAATTTTTCCACATCCTTCTTGTAGTGTGGGGCCCAAAACTGGACACAGTACTCCAGATGAGGCCTCACCAATGTCAAATAGAGGGGAACGATCACGTCCCTTGATCTGCTGGCAATGCCCCTACTTATACATCCCAAAATGCCATTGGCCTTCTTGGCAACAAGGGCACATTGTTGACTCATATCCAGTTTCTCGTCCACTGTAATCCCTAGGTCCTTTTCTGCAGAACTGCTGCTGAGCCGTTCGGTCCCTAGTCTGTAGCGGTGCATGGGATTCTTCCATCCTAAGTACAGGACTCTGCACTTGTCCTTGTTGAACCTCATCAGATTTCTTTTGGCCCAATCCTCTAATTTGTCTAGGTCCCTCTGTATCCTATCCCTACCCTCCAGCGTATCTACCTCTCCTCCCAGTTTAGTGTCATCTGCAAACTTGCTGAGGGTGCAATCCACACCATCCTCCAGATCATTTATGAAGATATTGAACAAAACCGGCCGCAGGACCGACCCTTGGGGCACTCCACTTGATACCGGCTGCCAACTAGACATGGAGCCATTGATCACTACCCATTGAGCCCGGCAATCTAGCCAACTTTCTATCCACCTTATAGTCCATTCATCCAGCCCATACTTCTTTAACTTGCTGGCAAGAATACTGTGGGAGACAGTGTCAAAAGCTTCGCTAAAGTCAAGGAACAACACGTCCACTGCTTTCCCTTCATCCACAGAACCAGTTATCTCATCATAGAATGCAACTAGATTAGTCAGGCATGACTTGCTGTCATACATATAAAGGGAAGGGTAAACCCCTTTAAAATCCCTCCTGGCCAGAGGAAAAATCCTCTCACCTGTAAAGGGTTAAGAAGCTAAAGGTAACCTCGCTGGCACCTGACCAAAATGACCAATGAGGAGACAAGATACTTTCAAAAGCTGGGAGGAGGGAGAGAAACAAAGGGTCTGTGTCTGTCGGTATGCTGCTTTTGCCAGGGATAGAACAGGAATGGAGTCTTAGAACTTTTAGTAAGTAATCGAGCTAGGTATGCATTAGATTATGATTTCTTTAAATGGCTGAGAAAAGAACTGTGCTGAATAGAATGACTATTTCTGTCTGTGTGTCTTTTTTGTAACTTAAGGTTTTGCCTAGAGGGATTCTCTATGTTTTGAATCTAATTACCCTGTAAGGTATCTACCATCCTGATTTTACAGGGGTGATCCCTTTACTTCTATTTACTTCTATTTCTATTAAAAGTCTTCTTGTAAGAAAACTGAATGCTTTTTCATTGTTCTCAGATCCAAGGGTCTGGGTCTGTGGTCACCTATGCAAATTGGTGAGGATTTTTACCAAACCTTTCCCAGGAAGTGGGGTGCAAGGGTTGGGAGGATTTTGGGGGGTAAGACGTGTCCAAACTACATTTCTCAGTAAACCCAGTTAGAGTTTGGTGGTGGCAGTGGATATTCCAAGGACAAAGGATAAAATTAATTTGTACCTTGGGGAAGTTTTAACCTAAGCTGGTAAAAGTAAGCTTAGGAGGTTTTCATGCAGGTCCCCACGTCTGTACCCTAGAGTTCAGAGTGGGGGAGGAACCTTGACACTTGCCCTTGGTGAATCCATGCTGACTGTTCCTGATCACTTTCCTCTCCTCTAAGTGCTTCAGAATTGATTCCTTGAGGACCTGCTCCATGATTTTTCCAGGGACTGAGGTGAGGCTGACTGGCCTGTAGTTCCCAGGATCCTCCTTCTTCCCTTTTTTAAAGATGGGCACTACATTAGCCAACGGCCTCCCCTGTCCCATTCATTATTTTATAAACCTCTATTACAACTCGTCTGTGACGCTGCACTCCATAATGTTTTATAGAAATACACTTATGAATGTAAATATGACATAACTGGAATATGCTTTATGCAAAAGGTCTCTTGTAAGGTATCATTACAAAGTTTATAATCTACTGAGTATGGTCGTCTTATTTGTATGAATGTATCATTCTTGTATCTGAAACTAGGAATAGGAAATATAACTCTGAGGTCCTATTGTAATTATGCAAAGTGTGAGCCATTAATGGTGGCTTGGAATCTTGATGGTTCCCATTAACCAGGACAATTGGTTGTAAATGGCTCTGTTTACTTGTAAGTCTTCCTGTATACCGGTGTGCTGGCAAATCGGTAATGAAGTCTTACAGTGACATGTGATCATGTCACCTGAACTGGAATCCATCTTTAACCTGGTGCTTTTCCAATTAGAAGGAGGGGTGCTAACCCAGATTGGGACAAAGAATTCCCGCCTTGTGCCTAAGATATATAAGGGGGTCGAACAGAACAAAGAAGTTCCAGTTATGAGAAATCCCCTAGTTACCACCTGAGCTGGAGCTAACAAGAACTGTACCAGGGGAAAGGATTGGGCCCAGACTAGGAAGGAGTCTAGTCTGTGAAAAGAAAAGGAGTACTAGTGGCACCTTAGAGATGAACCAATTTATTTGAGCATAAGCTTTCATGAGCTACAGCTCACTCCATCGAATGCATCCGATGAAGTGAGCTGTAGCTCACGAAAGCTTATGCTCAAATAAATTGGTTAGTCTCTAAGGTGCCACTAGTACTCCTTTTCTTTTTGCAAATATAGACTAACACGGCTGCTACTCTGTAGTCTGTGAAAGAAGCTTATTGGAACATCTCTGAGGGTGATATTTTATATGTAATCAGTTTCTTAATGTGTTAGGCTTAGATTTGCGTGTTTTATTTTATTTTGCTTGGTAACACTTTGTTCTGTCTGTTATTACTTGAAAACACTTAAATCCTACTTTTTATACTTAATAAAATCACTTTTTTTATTAATTAACCCAGAGTAAGTGATTAATACCTGGGGGAGCAAACAGCTGTGCATATCTCTCTGTCAGTGTTATAGAGGGTGGACAATGTATGAGTTTACCCCTGTGACAAAGCTCTGTCCTTGCCTCCGTGGGTCCCATGTTTCCTGGGAGATTTCGCTAACCTCAGAGGCTCACTGTGACCCTCCAGAGACAAGGGTCACAGTCTACTGAGCCATTTTCATCATAAGCCAGTGAGGGAGGTGAGGAGAAGTTATCCTTCCTTGCACAGTCTCTGTTGTCTCCCAGTCTCAGTGATTAATCAGGGGGCAAAGGGGGCGGGGAGGGAGCCCGGGCCCACCCTCTACTCTGGGCTCCAGCCCAGGGACCCTAATAGTATCAGCTATGGTAGCTGACCTTTTAGAAACATGACATGTACAATTCCCTGGGCTACTTCCCCCACAGCAGCCCTCACTTCCTCAAGCTCCACTTCACCCTTACCTCATGGCCTCCTTCCTTGTGCCTGATATGGTGTGTACTACTCAGTCTCTCCAACAGCGCAACTTCCTCCCACAGCTCCTGACATGCACACCCACCTGACTAACTGGGAGGCTTTTAACCAGTTTCAGCCAGCCCCTGATGGGCTTCAGGTTTCCCAATCAACCTAGCATTCTCCCTGCCTTCTGGAAAGTTCTTAATTGGCCCCAGGTGTCTTAATTGACCTGGAGCAGCTGCCATTTCACTTATTCTGGTACCAGGAATTTGTTTAGCCTGGAGCTAATATCTATCTCCCACTACTTTTCTATAGCCATCTGGCCTTGCCCTGTCACACCCTGTATAAGCTTTATACAGAGTTAAACGGATTTATTTGGGGTCTGGATCCCATTGGGAGCTGGATGTCTGGGTGCTGGACACAGGAGCACTTGCTGAGATGTTTTCATTTTAGTCTGCAGCTTTGGGGGCATAGTTCAGACCCTGGGTCTATGTTGCAGCAGGCTTGAGTGTCTGGCTCAACAAGACAGGGTTCTGGAGTCCCAAAAGGGCAGCAAAATGGGCTCAGAGGTAGTCTCAGCACATCAGGTGACAGTCCCTAGGCAGTCATTTCCCATTTTGTACGTGTGCATCTCCCATGTTGTATGTAGAGTGGATCCACATGAAAAGTTTCTTCTATTTTTAAATATGCTACTGGTTTGAGTGACCATATTTCCAAATGGAAGACTCTTTTAAAGTGTGATCACTGTACTTAACATAGAATCATAGAAGATTAGGGTTGGAAGAGACCTCAGGAGGTCATCTAGTCCAACCCCCTGCTCAAAGCAGGACCAACCCCAACTAAATCATCCCAGCCAATGCTTTATCAAGCTGGGCCTTAAAAACCTCTAAGGATGGAGATTCCACCACCTCCCTAGGTAACCCATTCCAGTGCTTCACCACCCTCCTAGTGAAATAGTTTTTCTTAATATCCAACCTAGACCTCCCCCACTGCCACTTGAGACCATTGCTCCTTGTTCTGTCATCTGCCACCACTGAGAACAGCTGAGCTCCATCCTCTTTGGAACCCCCCTTCAGGTAGCTGATGGCTGCTATCAAATCCCCCCTCACTCTTCTCCTCTGCATACTAACTAAGCCCAGTTCCCTTAGCCTCTCCTCATACATCTTGTGCCCCAGCCCCCTAAACATTTCCATTGCCCTCTGCTGGACTCTCTCCAATTTGTCCACATCCTTTCTGTAGTGGGGGCCCCAAAAGTGGGCGCAATACTCCAGATGTGGCCTCACCATACCTTTAAAGAACATCTTTAAACTATTTTCCCCAACAGGTATTTTTAGTCTGACCATTCTTATTCTCATATCCGAATATTTTTTCTGTGATTGAATGAAATGTAATAAAGTAAAAAATATCGTAAAATCACCTTTTACTTTTTTTCTGTTTCCAGTAGTCTTACAATACAATCATGTTAAAGAGCAGGAATACAAACATCAGCAACATTTTCATTTATGAGGAATTTGTCTTCTTGTACACCAAAACAATGCTGCTCTTCCTAGGGGCTCAGGTACAATTCCATTCAGATACCTATATGATTTCTGGAATCATGGCAATCCCGGCTAATAACCCCTATGAAATACCAGCAGATTTTTTCTAACTGTGAAGAAGCTTTAGCGGTGTCCTTGCTGGGTGATCAGGATCCTGCAAGCATGAACAATGGACATTTTCTAGGAAAGTGTAGCAGGAGATTACTTCAGGTCTTTCTCACATATCCATGGTGAGGGAATTTCACAGCTGGAAGCCCGGAGAGAACCATTCAACAGGACGACACAGCGCTGCACAGGGCTGTTAGAGATTACCCTGAAAAATAAATGCATAGAACACACAGACCACACACATGAGAATTAGCAAGAGATTCTCTGCCAAAATAGGAGGAAGAAAAACTCAGTGGTAACAGAGAAGCAGCTCCATGGCATGTGGCAGGGGTGACTGAATCTGAAGTGGACAGTCAGACAATGGATAAATAGTGTAAACTTCCACTGACTCCATTAACACTGTAACACCTTGCCTTAGACACAGATTATCATGTCAAATTTGGCAGTGTATATTTACTTGGTTTTCACAGACAGCCAGTTTAGGAGACTGGTATAAAAGTGGCAATACTGGAGGCCACCTCCTCAGGGGGAGATTATCTCAGTACTCGAGAAAATAAAGTGGGTAAAGCCAGCATAAACAGAGGCAGAACTAAAGGGTTCATGGTGTAGTGGTCAATGCAGTGTGCTGGGATCCTGAGACCTGAACTGTGACTCCACCGACTGTGTGAATTTAGGCAAGTCATTTATCTTGCAAGTCCATCAATTTCCCACCAATAAAATTCATAATAATACTAACCTACCAACAAGGTGATTTGCAGCTTCATTAACTAATGTTTGTAAAGTGTTTGGATATCTTCAAAAGGAACATGCTAGAGAAGTGTTATCATTATCATCATCATCATCATTAAAACCATTGGTCAAAATCCTGGAGTCCTTAATCACTTTTTAACCCTGTCTTTATTCTGGCTAACTTTTCTGTGATTTTAATGGGACCATTGTGTGTATGAGGACTGATTATTGTTTTGAAAACTGGCCCTACAAATTTACCCTAACTGGGAGCTCAACTGTAAAAATATGTGAAATGTATTTCTGGAAATGTATTTATGAGATGTGACAATAATGTTTTGTAACAAATGTTGAAGGGGAAAGGTGTGATAGAAAGGGAGATAGAAAGACTGAATTAGTGTCAACAAAAAGGCCTACTAATATGCTTCAAAGACTAAGCTGAAATCATGCTTGATGAAAACAGAATATGTGCAACCAGAAATTAATAAACCAAAATTGGTGTATCAGAAACTAGGTCTAACTGGTGAACTAAATAATGTGGGGATGGGATAATTGCACCCTCCATTCCCTTTGTGGTTCCTTAAAGAAAAAAAGAAAGACTTTGGGGAGAAAAGATGGTGGCTGCTAGAGCAAGCTTCACCATCCTGGCTGCCACCTCCACAGTTTTCTGGGACCCCAGGCCTTGATGATATTGATCCTGAGAAATGTCCGGACCAAAAAGGGCCAGAGAGAGGGCTCCAGATGTCATCGCCACCCCTACGAGCTCCAGCTGAATCCCAAAAAGCACCTGGGATGAAACGGGATTGAACTTTAACAGCAGCAGCAATCTCAACTAATTTCTTTTCTTTTCCCCAAAAGGCCAGTTACTATAATCTTTGATACCCTCTAAGACTGTCAGACAAGGAGAGGTCTCCTTCTAAACTCTCTCCAGCTAAAGGGAAAGGGAAGAAGGCATGTTGTTAAAAATAAAAGCCATACTTAATACTTTACATTTCAAATGCTTTATGTTTTTTCTTCTTTTTTGTGTCTTTAATAAAAGGTTTAAAGGATTTTTAATGGTGTATTTACCATGATAGTAAGCAGGATCAGGTCTTTGTACACCAAAGACCCAATCTTGTTCAACACTGTTTAAAGTTGGTTAGTGATTTGGTTTTGGTAACATGTTTGGCATATATATTCTATCTAAATTAATACAACACTAAACACTAAGGAACTCAAGACTTAACCCATTTTTTAAACCACAAAATCCCCACCACCATCGCCAATATTAATAACTAATACCAAACTGACTTCATATCACTGACTCCTGAGCCATCTTCCCAGGCCCACCCAGAGCCAGTGCTGTTCCTCAATCCAATCCAGTGGGCTTCTGTGTGGAACACCGCAAACAGGTCCTAGAATAGTTTTCAGAGGGACAGAAGAGACAAGGAATCTAAACAGGAGCAGCCTGAAGATTCAAATTCTGATGGGCAAACAGAGCAATCTAATGCCAAGGAGAGAAATAGTACATTTTCAAACATCCCTTCTATTTGGATGAACCCTGTGAGACAGATAATTTCAGCCTCTTTGATAGTCCAGTGAATTCTGGGGTTTGTGGGATAGACCAGTGAAGAACTGGGAATTTGGAGACAGGTTGTAACCCCTCTTGTGGTGGAAGTAAGAGAAGTCCTCACATCTGCAGGATGCATGAGGATCACAGGTGTTTCCCAGCACCCTGTTGTTGTTCTTTACACATCTGTCAATGTTACAAGTGAAAGGGGATAACCACTACTGTGCCAGATATAGATTTTCCCATAATCCTATAGATCTCCAGGACAGATGTCCATTTTCCCATAACCATAAAGGGCTCAGAATCTTCACAACTGCCAACGGTATTGCTGCACTGTCAGGTCACAAATCAAAGTGCACAGGCATTTACCATCTCCTGGGCGTCACTGATCACCAGTAGATGTGATCCCTTTGCAGAACAGGATTCCTGGCTTGAATGCCAATCCTTTTTTGTCCTGGAGAAAAAGTAACAGCTGTGTCTGTAAGCCACCCACTGATCAGGGCAGCCTGGAGAGAAGTGACCTGTAAAGGGATCATAAATGTATCTTATACTTTACTTTTTTCATCCTAGAGGGTTGCAAAGTGTGCTGTAGATTAAATAAAGAGAATGTTCCCTCACTCACTGTAACATGGCTAGTTCTTCGAACACCAAGGAATCTTGTGGCCTCTGTAAGACCACTTATCTCTCTGCAGTCATATTCCCTAAAGAACTATTTAAAATGCTCCCATCCTCCACACTGGAACAAGTGTCAGGAGAGGCTGGTGGTCCCCTCAGGATTCTGGGAGAGGATGCTTGTTCATTTCCTTCTAATCCAATGTATGCTCTTTCTTCTCTTCAGTGGTCCATCTATGACCCATCCAACTGCCTTTCAGTGCTAGGGTGCAGCCAAAATCATGCTGGTTTATGGGTCAGCTCTACTGCCAGGAAGTCTCCCATTTGCTGTACAGCCTTGGGCAATGTGGACAGCTGGTGCCAGTGCATCCACATCTCCACCTTCACTGGGAAACTTTTAAAATCTGCTCCAGTACCAGTACACTAATTTGATTCCACAGCCGTCTGAGTCTCAGCCTTGTACCAATCTAATACTTGCTGGACAAAGGCATGTGGCTCCGCTCCCAAGGAGTGTGGCTCATTCCACAATCTCTACCAATACTTTTCTGCAGTGACCCCCATCTCTCCACAATAGCAGCCTGTTCAGCCTTTCATCTGCAGTAACATCCTAGGCCCACTGCACAGTTTGCTTCTCTCCTATCAAAAAAGGAACCAATCTAATATCTCAGGATTCCTTCTCACTGGGCTACAGTAACCACCAGCTCAAAAGTAACCAGGTGGATAATCTTCCAATCCCATTTGGGGAAAGGAAGTGCAAGGATCTACTGGCAGACTGGTCGGTGCAGCCTAGTTAACCTCTTCTGTGACTTTGAAGTAGATGCTCCTGGAACTGTTGCTGCTGCTCCTGTTGATCTTCATAAATCACAGCAAAGCTCAACCTGGGCTTGCTTCTGTCTCACTGGCCACTTCTGGGCCTTTTCCCTATTTCACCTTATTCCAGACAGCGTTCAAATCCCACTCTGGACATGACGTGCAAATGGATGGGCACCCAACCCAGCAAAGGCAGCTTGTGTCAATGTCCAGACTTGCAGCCACCCTGACTGGGAGCTTTCACAGGCAATGGGAGCAGCTGTTTGTACATTCCCCATCTGATATGCTCTGCCCCTCCCTTGTGCACTCCTTCCTGGGCCAGGGAAAACTACGACAAAATGTGCATTCAGACATTTCAGGAAAAGAGATAAGGAGAATGGTTATGTGAAATTATTTCTCATGGTTCAGAGCAGATCCCTAGGGCCAGATACTGCTCTGAGTCACAACTGTAAATCTAGAATAACCCCCTTATTTTCAGTGGTGTCAGTCTGTATTTAGACCAATGACATTAATATCAGATTTTGGCCCTTGGTGTCTTTCCTGAAAATACTTACCTTTGGTAGCCAAGGCCACTGCTGCTCCCAGTGATACCAAGCAGAGGATCCCCAGAATCACTGCAATGATCCGCCAGGGAGGAGCTGGAACTGATGGGTCTGACAGGAAGAGAATGAACATAAAGATGGTCAGAGTGAGTCCCTGTCCTGAGAATCTGGGGTCTGACTATAGTTTGGGCAGCACCTGGACCCCAAACCTACGCACCAGATCAGGTCTGAAAGCCAGCTCCAATCTAACTGTCCTTGCATGTTGCTTGAGCAGTTGGGTACATTTCATGACTGCCAGAGCTGAGAGTCCTATTTTCAAACCTCAGTGACTGTCATCCTTATTTGCTCCTAGATGTTTTATCTTCTAAGTGGCATGGCACTGGGTAGCATAACAGAGGAACATTCTTACTTTATAATTCAAAAAAGTCGAATGTCAGTTTCCAGGGGTGGAGGAGTAGAGGTCTGACTATAGACATTAAACAGAAAATATGCTAGCAGCATGTTAACATACAATACCTTTGCTCCCAGAGTTCCTAGGTCTTTGACTCCTCTGCTGCTCAGAAGGAGCGTGAAGTTTCAGTTCCGTGTAAGTCACTTCCTGCTCACTCATTCCTGGAGGACTGTAAGTGTGGAAACCGTAGACTCTGCTTTAGTGGATGATGGTGGATAATATGCAGTGTAGTTGCAGATGCTTCTGTTCCAGGATATCAGAGAAACAAGGTGGGTGAGGTAATATCTTTGACTGGACCAACTCCCATTGGTGCGAGACACAAGCTTTCGAGCTACACAGAGCTCTTCTTTGAGATGACATTTAATGAACAACTAATGGATCTATGAGACATAAATCACAACAGGTAAGAAATCTCAAGACATTGCAATGATTGGTTTAAATAACTACATTACAATAATCTGTATCAGGAGGAACAGAAATGCGAGAGGAAATGGCGTAATGTAGGACATCAGTGCAGCACAGGCATCTTATCTTTTTTTTCCTGTTATCTGCCCTCTATTTAAACATGAACAATTAAAATATATTTTGGCTACCTCTGAGCCTCACAGAAACTGATGTTAAAATGGAACAACCTAAACCCCCTTTAATATTTTATACAGTGGTTTAGATTGCAAACTTTTCAGAGCTGGGACTGTCTCTCACTATGTTTTCGTACATTATCTAGTACAATACTTCCCTGATCTTGGTCGGAGCCTCTAGGCTGTACTTTCATACAAATAATAAATAATCATAGTAATTCTATATACAGTATTTTGTTCTCCAAAGTGCCACCCATCTACAGAGAAATGAGGGGCTATCGTTACTAGATAGATTCAGGTTATAAGAGGCTTGGAGGAGACAGTCAAAAAGATACAGGATAAAAAAAATTGAGGCTGGAAAAAACATTCCCATGCGTCCTCTTAAAAATGGACTTGAAAAATCCTACTCCTGGGAGCAATTCAATAGTCCGAGGGATATGTGTAAGTGTGAAAGGGACAATGGACAGGATGGCCTTGTCATTCAAGGTCTTTTCTGCCTTTGATTTTTAGGTTTCATTAACGCTATTTGATAATAAGAAATCATGGAAAGGGATCACCTGTATTCACTACCGCTAACAGATATTGACTAATACGTAGAAAAGTAATCTTCAGCTCCAACTGTCTGTAGCACTTAGAACAAGAGTTTATGGTTGTGGTAGCAATATTATTTTTAGTTCTGTATTCTTTTATCCTTGGCGTAATGTGTGTTCATTTTCATTAATACAAACCAAGGCATTATTCCTAGATCCATTTAGGACCAGTACAGGCCTGTTCTGCACACTTGGTTTCCTCCTGCAATTTGCTGAGCAACTTCTTTAAATTGCTGAGTATCTGTGACATTAATAGGATCTGAGGGCGCTCAGCCTCTTGCTGTATCAGACCCTAAATCCACTTGTCCTTTCCATTTTTAAAGAATTTAAGTGATTGCATTCTCACCAGTTCCTTTGGGAAGCTATTGAATAGTCACTCACTGTTGTAAAATATTTGTAGTGTCTAATGCAAATTTTTCTTAATTCTATACCATTATATCTATACAAATTATATTCTGGATTATCCAGAACACTCTCTTTCTCTGTCCTTTGTGTTTACATCTCCCAATATTTGTAGACTGTTTCATGCTCTCCAAAATCTCTTATTTTGACATTAGTTAGCAACCATAGCCTATACCTACTCCCTTCTTTTTAGCTTCCCTCATACTTCATTAATGAATCGATCTTGCCCTTAATCACTATTTTTATTCCTCCTCTGAATATCCTCAGATTTGAGTATATCCTACATGTTTTTCATATGGAGATGCCCAGAACAGAATGCAGAATTCTAGGTATGGCATCCTGCTCTGTGACAAGCTATTTCTGCTTAAACAAATCTAAATTAGCTATTGTCTGCTATACTATTCTGTCCATTTTCACCCTATATTAGAATTGCTGATCTCCAAAATGTCTTTTGTACTATTAAATCTCATTGTTTTAGAATATTTTCACCCAGATTCATTTTGTCCGGCTTGGTTCTCATCTTATTTCCTGTCCATGTTTCTAAATTCTCTAGGTTGCAGAGTCCTTCATGATGTTCCCAGCACTTTCCCATGTCATTATTGTGTTATTCACTCATTTTTACAGATCATGAATAAATACATCAGTAAACCCAGACACGATAGAGTTCTCTGGGGTACTCAACTAGACACCGTCTTCACAAACAAGTTCATATGGTTCATTTAACTTCTCCCTTCGTTTACAACTGTGACAAAGGCTGGGGAACAGCAGCTGTACCAGCATTCTGATCACTGGAGCACCAATTAAATCACCCCAGAGTAAACCCGAGGGGCAAAGCTGTGCCTAAATCAATAGGTTGTGGATGGAATGGAGAGAGCTACAAGGCTAATTAAGCCAATTAGCCCTGAAAGTAGAAAGGCACAGGGAGAAAGTACTTGCGGGGAAGAAAGAGACTGGTAGGCTTTTCAGAGTCAGAGCCAGGAGCAATGTCTCAGGGGGAAGATAACTTCTGTGTCCTTAAGGTTAGTAAGCGATTGTAAATACAGAACTGCACGTCCGTAAAGGTGGTGGGAAAGAACAGTGTAAATTAATTACCCAAGGTGTTTTGACCAGAAGACGGTCTCCAAGTTAGAAAAGAGACAGGTGTGGGACCATGCCCTGTCACAACAGCCTTCAACAGCCTTCAGAACAAATCACTTCATCCATAATGTAAACTGTTGTCTCAAACATTTTCTTGAGAGCCTATAACAAATGTTTCCTGTTATCCCTATACTGAATCTACCAATTTCTTTGTGAGATGCTGAACTAGTAGATTTTGCCTTTAAAGGTAAAATAACTGGAGATGGGGCCATATGATTTCCCTAAAGTTCAATGTTTTTGAGACCCAGGAATTTAGATCAGACATCTCTATAGCTAATGCATGTTATCCCAAGGAGGAGTAGAGCATAGAACTATAAAACAGAAAGCTACACATCATCTGGACTGTCTCACAAGTAAATCTTCAAATATACCATCCATACCACTTGTCCTAACCTATAAACACAGAAAAATAAAATCAAAGTTATACCGCTATATAATATTTTTCATGGTAAGCACTCTCATTTCTTGAATAAGAAAACACAAATACATTGTGCATATATTAATTTTCTTCTCTAATATTAAAAAACCCAGAAGCATTTGGCCACGATACCTTTATTTGTACCTGTAGTTTTTTGGGAAGAGGCAGGAGAGCTGGAATGCACTTTTCTGTGCTGTGTCTGATCAGGTCCTTTATATGTCAATCCCCAGGGAGAAAATATCTGTTCCTTTGGATGTCCTGACAGAAGATGGAGAGCCCAAGCCAAAAGAGGAAGGTTTAGTTGCTTTATGATGTTATATGTGAAACTGCACAGGAAGTTCATTGGCTGCTAATTTCAGAAGACCTCCCCCAGGCCAAAAGGTTCAGAATAAAGGGGCTTTCATCTTTGAGCTACAGTGATGCTGACGAGGCCTTCAAAGTTTAGTCACAGCTATTTAAATGTTGAAGTTAATAAGCAACGGTATCAATGACATGCACAGTAGTCAGGCTAAAGAGTTTGTAACACTTTCTTTTCATAGGACCTTAGTCTCTTGGAACAGGATGTCTAAGGGAAGTACTTGAAGTTGCAGAGTTTTGGACAGTTAAAATGGCAGGATGGCACTAGGAAAGTGCTACAGGGAAACATCCTGCATTGGCCCCCAGGAAATGAGCAGGGGGATCTAAGACTATATCATTTCTAACTTCTCTCATTTCTAACTTCTCTGACTGTCCTATCACCTGACTCAGCACAAGCAGCTTCATTTCCACTGACAAGAGTGCCAGCAGCTTGAGCAAAACAAAGACATCAGTATTGCCAACCCCATCATCTTGATTCCTTTTTTGCCCAGATGGTGCAGTGCCAGAGTCAAGGAGACTGGAAACAGAGAATCAGTCTCTGAGACAGATTAATGGGTCATAGTGCTTAAAAGTGACATGGGGTGAATCAGGAACCTTGCCCTCTTACCATAGAGGCTAAAATGATGTAGGATTCTGAGGGAGTGAGGTGGGGTGAATGTGCCCTCTGTGTCCTCAGCAATGAGAGGAAGGAGTTACTGTTCTTCCTTGTAGGGAAGGAAAAAGTACCAGCCCTGCCCTAAAGTGTACAAGCTGTC